>NC_091161.1:25753791-26483791 GCF_040958095.1 Procambarus clarkii | reverse complement strand
AGAGGCACCCTTCTTGAGCCCGGATGGGCACATGTATAAGCAAGTAGATGGGGTCGCCATGGGTTCTCCCCTAGGTGTCCTGTTTGCAAACTTCTACATGGGTACCATCGAGCAAAAAGTCTTAGTCGACATGAACTTGAAACCGGCCATATTCTGCAGGTATGTTGACGACATTTTTACACAGGTACCTGATGTCAGACATCTGCAGGAGCTGAAGGAGGCGTTTGAGCAGAGTTCCGTGCTGCGTTTCACTTACGAGATGGAAAAGGATGGGAAGCTGCCCTTTCTAGATGTAACAGTCATGGAAAAGAGCCGAGGTTTCCACACTGCAGTCTACACTAAGGAAACGAACATAGGAATGTGCCTAAATGCCAACAGCGACTGCCCAGACAGGTACAAGAGGAGTGTTAACGCATATGTCGACCGTGCTCTCAGCCACAGCTCAGAATGGAAGCAAGTCGACGAAGAACTCTGTAGGGTAAGGCAGGTCCTAGTCAACAACGACTTCTCCAATGGTTTTGTCGAAGACATCATAAGAAGGAAAGTGAAACGCCATGCAACCTCTGAAGAGACAACTAACACAACACCTATACCCCCTATTAGACTATTTTACAAGAACTTCTTTTCCACAGCTCATAAAACGGAGGAAAGGGTCCTGAAAGATATTGTTAATAGAAACGTTATCCCTACAGACAAAAATCAGAGGATACAACTGACGATTTACTATAAAACCAGAAAAACGGCCAGCCTACTTCATGAGAAACTCTCCAGACACAAAGCAGAACGCTTTAAAAGAGACCAACGTCGTCTATGCCTTCAAATGCCCTCTTGGGGACTGTAAGCTCCAAAAAACCCAGTATATAGGCAAGACAACAACATCTCTTTTTAGGCGTTTAACGATGCATAAGCAACAGGGCTCCATTAGGAACATATAATCTCTTCCCACAACCAAACCATCGCCAGAGAAATCCTAGTAAACAACACAGAAATCATCGATAGATACAGTGATAGCAGGCGGCTTGACGTTTGCGAGGCACTACACCTTTAAAAGTCAACACCAGCAATCAACAGCCAATTAATGCACAACTATATTCTACCCACCTCAAGACTCCGCTCCAATATAGAAGCATCAAGAAATATGAACCAATAGGCTTTCTACAATCACTTCCATTCAATACCCATTGTTTCGTGTTCTGTCTTGTGTTGATGAAATTAATACCACCTCACGCCATCCACCTCACTCAAATGTACATATAAACAAATCGGAGATGTGTAAGTTCTATTCAGTTGTGTATGTGTAAACTAAAGTCTTTGAAAATGTAATAAGTTTTACGAAACGCGCTCAAGTGTCGCGTCAGACTAGAAATAAAAATGAATTTTGGAGAATTTTGGAGAATTCATTTTTGAATTACCACCAACAGTGAAAAGAAATGTACGAAAGATCGAGAAAATTCGCGTTAGAATTATTAATCTTTCTTTTTCGGTCATATTTAATAATATATATATATATATATATATATATATATATATATATATATATATATATATATATATATATATATTATTAGGTTGCCTATTATATATAGGTTGCCGAAAAAGGTAGGTTAGGTTAGGTTAGGTAGGTTAGGTAGTCGAAAAAACATTAATTCATGAAACTTGGCTTATTAGGCAAATCGGGCCTTGCATAGTAGGCTGAGAAGTGCGTTCTGGCTATTAGGTACGACATATATATATATATATATATATATATATATATATATATATATATATATATATATATATATATATATATATATATATATATATATATATATATATATATATATATATATATATATATATATTTATATATATATATATATATATATATATATATATATATATATATATATATATATATAAATATATATATATATATATATATATATATATATATATATATATATATATATAAATATATATATATATATATATATATATATATATATATATATATATATATATATATATATATATATATATATATATATATATGTCGTACCTAGTAGCCAGAACTCACTTCTCAGCCTACTATTCAAGGCCCGATTTGCCTAATAAGCCAAGTTTTCCTGAATTAATATATTTACTATAATTTTTTTCTTATGAAATGATAAAGCAACCCTTTTCTCTATGTATGAGGTCAATTTTTTTTATTGGAGTTAAAATTAACGTAGATATATGACCGAACCTAACCAACCCTACCTAACCTAACCTAACCTATATTTATAGGTAAGGTTAGGTTAGGTAGCCAAAAAAGCTAGGTTAGGTTAGGTTAGGTAGGTTAGGTAGACGAAAAAACATTAATTCATGAAAACTTGGCTTATTAGGCAAATCGGGCCTTGAATAGTAGGCTGAGAAGTGCGTTCTGGCTATTAGGTACGACATATATATATATGTCGTACCTAATAGCCAGAACGCACTTCTCAGCCTACTATGCAAGGCCCGATTTGCCTAATAAGCCAAGTTTCATGAATTAATGTTTTTTCGACTACCTAACCTACCTAACCTAACCTAACCTACCTTTTTCGGCAACCTAACCCAACCTAACCTATGAAGATAGGTTAGGTTAGGTTAGGTAGGGTTGGTTAGGTTCGGTCATATATCTACGTTAATTTTAACTACAATAAAAAAAAATTGACCTTATACATAATGAAATGGGTAGCTTTATCATTTCATAAGAAAAAAATTAGAAAAAATATATTAATTCAGGAAAACTTGGCTTATTAGGCAAATCGGGCCTTGAATAGTAGGCCAAAAAGTGAGTTCTGGCTACTAGGTACGACATATATATATATATATATATATATATATATATATATATATATATATATATATATATATATATATATATATATATAATATATATATATATATATATATATATATATATATATATATATATATATATATATATATATATATATATATATATATATATATATATATATATATATATATATATATATATATTAGTATATTTTGGTAGCAGTCTTTCCTGTAGACATATATTATTAAATATGACCGAAAAAGTAAGATTAATAATTCTAACGCGAATTTTCTCAATATTTCTTATGTTTCTTTTCACTGTTGATGGTAATTGAAAAATCAATTCTCCAAAATTCATTTTTATTTCTAGTCTGACGCGACACTTGAACGAGTTTCGTAATAACTTGTTACATTATCAAAGACTTTTAGTTTACACGCACACAACTATAACCTGCAGACACTAAACAGAGTTCTTACTATGCTATGAATTTAAACAGCTTTCATTTTATTTTATACCCGCACTTTGGGTGAAATGATATGTTACAACAGTTTTGAATGAAGTGAACAAAACTTTCAACACAGGACAGAACACGAAACAATGGGTATTAATTGGGTAAATTGAAGGTAAGAATGGAAGTAACTGCAGAGGGCCTATTGGCCCATATTTTTCTCATGCTTTTATATTGGAGCGGAGTCTTGAAGTGAGTAGAATATAGTTGTGCATTAATTGGCTGTTGATTGCTGGTGTTGACTTCTTGATGTGTAGTGCCTCGCAGATGTTAAGCCGCCTGCTATCGTTGTATCTATCGAATGATTTCTGTGTTGTTTGCTAAGATTTCTCTGGTGATGGTCTGGATGTGGGAAGAGATTATATGTTCCTTAATGGAGCTTTGTTGCTTATGCATCGTTAATCGCCTGGAAAGAGATGTTGTTGTCTTGCCTATATACTGAGTTCTTTGAGGCTTACAGTCCCCAAGTGGGCATTTGAAGTCATAGGCGACGTTGGTCTCTTTTAAAGCGTTCTGCTTTATGTCTGGAGAGTATCTCATGAGTAGGCTGGCCGTTTTTTTGTTTTATAGTAAATCGTCAAATGTATCTTTTAATTTTTGTCTGTAGGGATAACGTTTCTGCTAAAAATATCTTTCAGGACCCTTTCCCCCGTTTTATGAGTTGTGGAAAAGAAGTTCCTGTAAAATAGTCTAATAGGGGGTATAGGTGTTGTGTTCGTTGTCTCCTCAGAAGTTGCATGGCGTTTCACCTTCCTTCTTATGATGTCTTCCACGAAACCATTGGAGACGCCGTTGTTGACTAGGACCTGCCTTACCCTACAGAGTTCTTCACGACTTGCTTCCATCCTGAGCTGTGGCTGAGAGCACGGTCGACATAAGCGTTAACAACACTCTTCTTGTACCTGTCTTGGCAGTCACTGTTGGCATTTAGGCACATTCCTATGTTTGTTTCCTTCTACTTGCTTATACATGTGCCCATCCGGGCTCAAGAAGGGTGCCTCTTTAGTACAAGCTTGGAGTAGTTTCCTTAGAGTGTTTTCTGGTATGTCAAGAGGAGTACAGGCCGGATCACGATACACTCTGTCTGCTATCATCCCGATTGTTTCATCCACAGGTACGTTGGTAAACAGTGATTCTACGTCCAACGAGGCTCTTATCCCTGTGGTCCGTGGTCCCCGCAGTAAGTCAACAAATTCCTTTGGAGACTTCAGGCTAATGGCGCAAGGGAATAAGGAGTCAGCAAGTTGTTGAGTCACTTCGCCAGTCTGTACGTGGGTGTGGGTATCTGGCTGATGATTGGCCAAAGTGGGTTTCCAGGCTTATGTGTCTTGACATTGCCATACGCATATCCAGGTTTATATTCCCCAATAATCTTAGGCAGGTGGAGTCCGGATTTCTTGGCGTTCACAGTTTCGATCAATTTGTTGACCTTTGCTTTCAATTCGGCTGTAGTGTTCTTCGTTACCCTTTGGAATTTAGTTTGGTCAGAGAGAATGAGGTTCATTTTCGCCAGATATTCGTCTTTTTTAGGAATGACGTATTTTGGCAACTTTTCAACTCTTCTGACGACTATCTCCTTGTTCTCACGAAGGCTCTTAGCTGCCGCTTTGAGCTCGCGGGAAATTAAGTTTGAAATTACGACTTTTATACCGAAAATATGCCAATTACTGAAAGCGACGATGAATCACATTTTGCCCAAACCCTCCCTGCAGTTTTCAAAATATCCCAAACATCCCAAATTCGACGCTTGAGCCATATTTTGGAGCCAATTTCTGGCTCTCTGCACGTATTCGCAGTTTGAAATTACGACTTTTTATACCGAAAATATGCCAATTACTGAGAGCGGCAATGTGTCACTTTTGCCCAAACCCCCCTGAAGTTTTCAAAATATCCCAAACATCCCAAATTCGACCCTTGAGCCATATTTTGGAGCCAAATTCTGGCTCTCTGCACGTATTTGCAGTTAGAAATTACGACTTTTTATACCGAGAATATGCCAACTACTGAAAGCGGAGATGGATCACATTTTGCCCAAACCCTCCCTGCAGTTTTCTAAATATCCCAAACATCCTAAATTCGACGCTTGAGCCATATTTTGGAGCCAAATTCCGGCTCTCTGCACGTATTCGCCGTTTAAAATTACGAATTTTTATACCGAAAATATGTAAATTTCTGAGAGCAGCGATTGGGTCACATTTTGCCCAAACAGCCCCTGGAGTTTTCAAAATATCCCAAACATCCCAAATTCGACCCTTGAGCCATATTTTGGAGCCAAATTGTGGCTCTCTGCACGTATTCGCAGTTAGAAATTACGACTTTTTATACCAAGAATATGCCAACTACTGAAAGCGGAGATAGGTCACATTTTGCCCAAACCCCCCTGAAGTTTTCAAAATATCCCAAACATCTCAAACTCGACCCTTGAGCCATATTTTGGAGCCAAATTCTGACTCTCTGCACGTATTCGCAGTTTAAAATTACGAATTTTTATACCGAAAATATGCCAAATACTGAAAGCGATGATGGGTAACATTTTGCCCAAACACCCCCTGCAGTTTTCAAAATATCCCAAACATCCCAAATTCGACCCTTGAGCCATATTTTGGAGCCAAATTTTGGCTCTCTGCACGAATTCGCAATTTCAAATTTCGACTTTTTATTCCGAAATTATGCCAACTACTGACAGCGGCGATGGATCACATTTTGACCCCCCCCCCCTTACAGTTTTCAAAATATCCCAAACATCCTAAATTCGGCGCTTGAGCAATATGTAGGAGCCAAATTCTGGCTCTCTGCACGTATTCACAGTACGAAATTACGACTTTTATACCAAAAATATGCCAATTACTGAGAGCGGTGATGGGTCACATTTTGCCCAAACAGCCCCTGCAGTTTTCAAAATATACCAAGCATCCCAAACTCGACCATTGAGCCATGTTTTGGAGCAAAATTCTGGTTCTCTGCATGTTTTCGCAGTTTGAAATTACGACTTTTTATACCGAAAAAAAGCCAATTACTGAAAGCGGCGATGGATCACATTTTGACCCAACCCCTCACTGCAATTTTGAAAATATCCCAAACATCCCCAATTTGACACTTGAGCCATGTTTTGGAGCCAAATTCTGGCTCTCTGCACGTATTCGCAGTTTGAAATTACGACTTTTTTTTACCGAAAATATGCCAATTACTGAGAGCAGCGATGTGTCACATTTTGTTCAAACCCTCCCTGCAGTTTTCAAAATATCCCAAACATCCCATATTCGACGCTTGAGGAATATTTTCGAGCCAAATTCTGGCTCTCTGCACGTATTCGCAGGTTGAAATTACGACTTTTTTTTACCGAAAATATGCCAATTACTGAGACCGGCGATGGATCACATTTTGCCAAAACCCACAATGCAGTTTTAAAAATATCCCCAAAAAAAACAAATTCAACGCTTGAGCCATATTTTGGAACCAAATTCAGGCTCTCTGCATGTATTCGCAGTTTGAAATTATGACTTTTTATACCGAAAATATGCCAAATATTGAAAGCGGCGATAGGTCACATTTTGCCCAAATCCGCCCTGCAGTTTTCAAAATATCCCAGACATCCCAAATTTGACCCTTGAGCCATTTTTTGGAGCCAAATTCTGGCTCTCTGCACGTATTCGCAGGTTGAAATTATGACTTATTATTCCGAAAATATGCCAAATATTGAAAGCGGCGATAGGTCACATTTTGCCCAAATCCGCCCCCCCCCCTGCAGTTTCGAAAATATCCCAAACATCCCAAATTTGACCCTTGAGCCAAATTCTGGCTCCCTGCACGTTTTCGCAGTTGGAAATTACGACTTTTCTACCGAAAATATGCCTTTACTAAAATCGGCGATGGATCACATTTTACCCAAACCCTCCCTGCAGTTTTCAAAATATCCCAAACATCCCATATTCTACGCTTGATGAATATTTTGGAGCCAAATGGTGGTTCGCTGCACGTATTCGTTCTTTGAAATTACGACTTTTTATACCGAAAATATGCACATTTTTTAGAGCATCAATAGGACACATTTTGCCCAAACAGCTCCAGCAGTTTTAAAAATATTCCAAACACCCCAAATTCGACGCTTGAGACATATTTTGGAGCCAAATTCTGGCTTTCTGCACGTATTCGCTGTTTGAAATAACGACTTTTTATACCAAAAATATGATAATTACTGAGAGCGGCGATGGGTCAGATTTTGCCCAAATCCCACTGCAGTTTTCAAAATATCCTAAATATCCCAAATTCGACCCATGAGCCATAATTTGGAGCCAAATTCTCGCTCTCTGCATGTATTCGCAGTTTGAAAATACTACTTTTTATACTGAAAAAATGCCAAATACTGAAAGCGGCGATGGATCACATTTTGCCCAAACCCTCCCTGCAGTTTTCAAAATAACCCAAACATCCAAAATTCGACGCTTGAGCCATTTTTTGGAGGCAAGTTCTGGCTCTCTGCACGTATTCGCCGTTTAAAATTTCGACTTTTTATACCGAAAATATGCCAATTACTGAGAGCAGCGGTGGGTCATATTTTGCCCAAAACTTACCTGCAGTTTTCAAAATATCCCAAACATCCCAAATTCGACGCTTCAGCGATATTTTGGAGGCAAATTATGGCTTTTTGCACGTATTCGCAGTTTGAAATTACGACTTTTTATACCAAAAATATGCCAATTACTGAAAGCGGCAGTGGATCACATTTTGACCCAATCCTCTCTGCAGTTTTCAAAATATCCCAAACATCCCAAATTCGACGATTGAGTCATATTTTGGAGCCATATTATGGCTCTCTGCACGTATTCGCAGTTTAAAATTACGACTTTTTATACCGAAAATATTACAATTACTGAGAGCGGCGATGGGTCACAATGGCCCAAACCCCTCTGAAGTTTTCAAAATATCCCAAACATCCCAAACTCGACCCTTGAGCCATAATTTGGAGCCAAATTCTGGCTCTATGCACGTATTCGCAGTTTGAAATTACGAATTTTTTTTACCGAAAATATCCTAAATACTGCAAGCGACGATGGGTCACATTTTGCCCAAACCCTCCATGCAATTTTCAAAATATCCCAAACATCCCAAATTCGACCCTTGAGCCATATTTTGGAGCCAAATTTTGGCTCTCTGCACGAATTCGCAATTTCAAATTTCGACTTTTTATCCCGAAAATATGCCAACTACTGAAAGCGGCGATGGATCACATTTTGACCAACCACCCCCCCCCCCCCTCCCCTACAGTTTTCAAAATATCCCAAACATCCCAAATTCGACGCTTTAGCAATATTTAGGAGCCAAGTTCTGGCTCTCTGCACGTATTCACAGTTTGAAATTACGACTTTTATACCGAAAATATGCCAATTACTGAGAGCGGCGATTAGGTCACATTTTGTTCAAACCCCCTGCAGTTTTTAAAATATCCTAAACATCCCAAAATCTACCCTTGAGCCATTTTTTGGAGCCAAATTCTGGCTCTCTGCACGTTTTCGCAGTTTGAAATTACGACTTTTTATACCGAAAATATGCCAATTACTGAAAGCGGCGACGGGTCACATTTTACCCAAACCCTCCCTGCAGTTTTCAAAATATCCCAAACATCCAAAATTCGACGCTTGAGCCATATTTTGGAGCCAAATTCTGGTACTCTGCACGTATTCACAATTTGAAATTACGACTTTTATACCGAAAATATGCCAATTACTGAGAGCGGCGTAGAGACACATTTTGCCCAAACCCCCCTGCAGTTTTCAAAATATCTCAAACATCCCCAATTCGACCCTTGATCCATATTTTGGAGACAAATTCAGGCTCTCAACACGTATTCGCAGTTTCAAATTACTACTTTTTATACCGAAAATATGCCAATTACTGAAAGCAGCGATGGATCAAATTTTGCCCAAACCCTTCCTGCAGTTTTCAAAATATCCAAAACAACCCAAATTCGACGCTTGGGCCATATTTTGGAGCCAAATTCTTGCTCTCTGCACGTATTCGCAGTGTGAAATTACGAATTTTATACCGAAAACATGACAATTACTGAGATTGGCGATGGGTCACATTTTGTCCAAATTCCGCCCCCCACCCCCCCTGCAGTTTTTAAAATATCCAAAACATCCCATATTAGACCCTTGAACCATACCATATTTTGGAGCCAATTCTGGCTCTCTGCCCGTTTTTGCAGTTTGAAATAACTAATTTTAAACCGAAAATATGCCAATTAAAGGGAGCGGCGATGGGTTACATTTTGACCAACCCCCCCTGCAGTTTTCAAATTATCCCAAACATCCCAAATTCGACCCTTAAGCCATATTTTGGAGCCAAATTCTGGCTCTCTGCAAGTATTTGCCGTTTGAAATTACGACTTTTTATTCCGAAAATATGCCAATTACTGAGAGCGGAGATGGGTCACATTTTGCCCAAACCCCCCTGCAATTTTCAAAATATCCCAGACATCCAAAATTCGACCCTTGAGCCGTGTTTAGGAGCCAAATTCTGGATCTCCTGCACGTATTCGCAGGTTGAAATTACGACTTATTATACCGAAAATATGCCAATTACTGAATGCGGCGATGGGTCACATTGTCCCCAATCCTTTCCACCCCCCTCCCCCGTTGCAGTTTTCAAAATATCCCAAACATCCCAAATTCGACCCTTGAGCCATATTTTGGAGCCAAATTCTGGCTCTCTGCAAGTATTCGCAGTTTGAAATTACGACTTTTATACCGAAAATATGCCAATTACTGTGAGCAGCGATGGGTCACATTTTGCCCAAACCCCCCCTGCAGTTTTCAAAATATCACAAAAATCCCAAATTCGACCCTTGAGCCATATTTTGGAGCCAAATTCTGGCTGTCTGCACGTATTCGCAGTTTGAAATTACGACTTTTTATACCGAAAATATGCAAATTACTGAAAGCTGCGATGGATCACATTTTGCCCAAACCCTCCCTGCACTTTTCAAAATATCCCAAACATCCCAAATTCGACGCTTGAGATATATTTTGGAACAAAATTCTGGCTCTCTACACGTATTCGCAATTTGAAATTACGAATTTTTATCCCGAAAATATGCCAATTTCTGAAAGCGGCGATGGATCACATTTTGCCCAAACGCTCCCTGCAGTTTTCAAAATATCCCAAACATCCCAAATTCGACGCTTGAGTCATATTTTGGAGCCAAATTCTGGCTCTCTGTACGTATTCACAGTTTGAAATTACGAATTTTATACCGAAAATATGCCAATTACTGAGAGCGGATATGGGTCACATTTTGCCCAAACCCACCCTGCAGTTTTCAAAATATCCCAAACATCCCAAATTCGACGTTTGAGCCATATTTTAGAAGAAAATTCTGGCTCTCTGCACGTTTTCGTAGAAGGAAATTACGACTTTTGTACCTGAAATATGCGTTTATTAAAACAGCGATGGATCACATTTTGCCCAATTCCTCCCTGCAGTTTTCAAAATATCCAAAACATCCCAAATTCTACGCTTGAGGAATATTTAGGAGCCAAATTCTTGCTCTCTGCACGAATTCGCAGTTTGAAATTACGAATTTTATACCGAAAACATGCCAATTACTGAGAGCGGCGATGGATCATATTTTGCCCAAACCCACCCTGCAATTTTCAAAATATCCCAGACATCCCAAATTCGACCCTTGAGCCATGTTTTGGAGCAAAATTCTGGCTCTCTGCACGTATTTGCATTTTGAAATTTCGACTTATAATACCAAAAATATGCCAAATACCGAATGCTGCGATGGGTCACATTTTGCCCAAATCATCCCTACCCCCCCTCCCCTGCAGTTTTCAAAATATCCCTAACATCCCAAATTCGCTCCTAGAGCCATATTCTGGCTCTCTGCAAGAATTTACCTTTTGAAATTACGACTTTTTATACCGAAAATATGCAGATTACTGAGAGCAGCGATGGATTACATTTTGCCCAAACCCCCCTGCTGTTTTCAAAATATCCCAAACATCCCAAATTCGACCCTTGAGCCATATTTTGGAGCCAAATTCTGGCTCTCTGCAAGTTTTCGCAGTTTGAAATTACGACTTTTTATACCGAAAATATGAAAAAAACTGAAAGCGGCGATGGATCACATTTTGCCCAAACCCCCCCTCAGCAGTTTTCAAAATATCCCAAACATCCCAAATTCGACGCTTGAGCCATATTTTGGAGCCAAATTTTGGCTTTCTGCAAGTATTCGCAGGTTGAAATTACGACTTATTATTCCGAAAATATGCCAAATACTGGAAGTGGCGATGGGTCAAATTTTGCCCAATTCCCCCCCCCCCCCCTCAGCTGTTTTGAAAATATCCCAAACATCCCAAATTCGACCATTGAGCCATATTTTGGAGCCAAATTCTGGCTTCTCTGCACGTTTTCGCAGTTCGAAATTACGACTTTCATACCGAAAATATGCCTTTACTAAAACGGCGATGGATCACATTTTGCCCAAACCCTTCCTGCAGTTTTCAAAATATCCCAAACATCCCAAATTCGACGCTTGGGACCATATTTTCGGAAAAAAATTTGGCTCTCTGCACGTATTCGCAGTTTGAAATTACGACTTTTTATACCTAAAATATGCCAATTCCTGAGAGCCACGATGGGTCACATTTTGATAAAACCCCCCCTGCAGTTTTCAAAATATCCCAGACATCCCAAATTCGACCCTTGAACCCTTTTTTGGAGCCAAATTCTGGCTCTCTGCAAGTATACGCAGGTTGAAATTACGACTTATTATTCCGAAAATATGCCAAATACTGGAAGCGGCGATGGGTCACATTTTGCCCAATTCCCCCCCACCCCCCTCAGCAGTTTTGAAAATATCCCAAACATCCCCAACTCGACCTTGAGTAATGTTTTGGAGCAAAATTCTGGCTCTCTACACGTATTCGCAATTTGAAATTACGACTTATTATACCGAAAATATCCAAAATACTGAAAGCGGCAACGGGTCACATTTTGCCCAAATCCCGCCCCTTCCCCCCCCCCCCCTGCAGTTTTCAAAATATCCAAAACATCCCAAATTTGATTCTTGAACCATATTTTGGGGCCAAATTCTGGCTCTCTGCCCGTTTTTGCAGTTTGAAATAATTAATTTTAAACCGAAAATATGCCAATTACAGAGAGCGGCGATGGGTTACATTTTGACCAAACCCCCCTGCAGTTTTCAAAATATCCCATACATCCCAAATTCGACCCTTGAGCCATATTTTGGAGCCAAATTCTGGCTCTCTGCATGTATTCGCAGTTTGAGAATACGATTTTTTATACCGAAAATATGCCAATTACTGAAAGCGGCGATGGAACACATTTTGCCCAAACCTTCCCTGCAGTTTTCAAAATATCCAAAACATCCCAAATTCAACGCTTGAGCCATATTTTGGAGCCAAATTCTTGCTCTCTGCACGTATTCGCAGTTTGAAATTACGAATTTTATACCGAAAACATGCCAATTATTTAGAGCGGCGATGGATCATATTTTGCCCAAACCCCCCTGCAGTTTTCAAAATATCCCAGACATCCCAAATTCGACCCCTGAGCCATGTTTTGGAGCTAAATTCTGGCTCTCTGCACGTATTTGCAGTTTGATATTACGACTTATTATACCGAAAATATGCCAAATACTGAAGGCGGCGATGGGTCACATTTTGCCCAAATCCCCCCCCCCCCCCTGCAGTTTTCAAAATATCCCAAACATCCCAAATTCGCCCCTTGAGCAATTTTTTTGAGCCATATTCTGGCTCTCTGCAAGTATTTACCTTTTGAAATTACGACTTTTTATACCGAAAATATGCAGATTACTGAGAGCAGCGATGGATTACATTTTGGCCAAATCCACCCGGCAGTTTTCAAAATATCCCAAACTATCTCAAATTCGACCCTTGAGCCATATTTTGGAGTCAAATTTGGCTCTCTGCACGAATTCGCAATTTCAAATTTCGACTTTTTATTCCGAAAATATGCCAACTACTGAAAGCGGCGATGGATCACATTTTGACCTCCCCCCCCCCCTCCCCCCTGCAGTTTTCAAAATATCCCAAACATCCAAAATTCGGCGCTTGAGTAATATTTAGGAGGCAAATTCTGGCTCTCTGCACGTATTCACAGTTTGAAATTATGACTTAATACCGAAAATATGCCAATTACTGAGAGCGGAGATTGGGTCACATTTTGCTCAAACCCCCTGCAGTTTTCAAAATATCCTAAACTGTGGGACATTTGGGGCTTGACTCTATTTATTTAATTATTAAAGTAATGAAATCAATTACGAAGGACCACCCGCTTTTATAGTAAAGAGGGAAACTAATAAAAAGTGATAATTAGAAATTCCTAGAGGAACCAGTGACTATGGATAAATACTAGGAAATATAATCACTTGAGTAATTAATGGGCTGTATAAATAATTTACTTGAATCAAAGCCTCAAACACCTACATTGGGGGGTTATTGCTAGAACTTCATATATGTCTAGGAACTAGTGTGGTTCGTACACCAGTATATTGTGTAATAACCTAATCTTATGACCAATTATAGAATCAATAGAAAATTTGTCACCAATAAGAATATAGATCATAAATATCAGAAATTAATAATTATAATAAACACGTATTATCTCCAGTGCACACAGCATTCTATAAATGATAATCAAAATACTGATAATTTGAATAATTAAAGAAATACGAAAAGTCTTAGCTTGAAGACGTTTTCAAAGACATCAGTTACGAATCATCCTCGGGATCTCCGGAATTCCTCGTAGAGCACTGGGAGATGAATAACACGGGTAAAGTAACATCTCGTGGAATTCCTCACACGCGAGCTGTAAATTAAGGGATATTACGTAGTACTAGGCTACTAAATATCTATATTCAAGAACATGGGGAATAAAATTAATTTAGAATACTAACATGTGGTTTATTTATGTCGCTCGACGTAACGACAAGCTACCCTGCTATATACAATCTCTAATGATGCATCAAGAGGGAGTTATATATGTACTTAGCTAATAGGGCACTGTATAAGTTGAAGCTTGCCGAAAACCGCGTCCCAGGCTCTAGCAATGGCGAACACGTGGTGGCTAGCTTGGCTTGGATGTCGACGCGCTTATTTGGCCGGTCACGATGGATCACGTAGAACAAATTAACTAATTCCGGGATGAATGTCAGATTAAATCTTGCTGACAATTCACCACAACGTATCCTAGACTCTGACACCAAAATGAGTTGCTCAATTCCGCAACAAGTCTTCACGCCGCACACAGGCGGGTTTTCTTCGAGCTGGCGTCTACCGCAACAATGGCCTCCCTCTCCCCAGCATCTCGCATTCGCCACAGAAATTATTTCTCACGAATAATATTACTTCGCGCAGTTGTGGCTAAAATGCTTTGATAAAGACTGGGTTGTAATACTAGGGAGTTAAATATTATTACTTTCTCGTCTTACGATGGTAAACGAGAAATGGAGATGATTTTAGTTTTCTCCATGGCATTCACGCGTGACAGTAAATTCATTACTTGATAACAATTATAACTAAAAACTCTCGATTTGGCATTATTTGAGAGTTATGTTATCTGTAAATAATTATCACACGGAATACTGCTGATTTTAGAGAATCACACTCAATTCTCTAACACACTGGATATAAATGTGTTTAACTTGGTAGAATCTGACGCAATACTGGCGTTTGGTTACGTAAGAATTCCAGCATTATTGTACAGATACAATTATTAGTTCATGTGAACACTACTGTTAGTTAATTTTAGTTACTACAGTAATTAGTAGATTTTAGTAATAGTTAATAATAATACAACAGTATTGTATTAGTGTTGGAAATTTCCAACATAACTCCGGGGGGAGATTTATCGGGTCGCAGTGTAATGTTGAGTACTGACATACCCATCCCGAAGTTAATATTAATATTAGTATGTTAGTATGTTAGTACACACATAACGGATGTCCCGTATTTGTCAAGGACATACAAGAAACTTAAGTCTTGCAGATTTCATGTTAAATGGAACATGTTATTATGAATTATCTAAAGTTAATAACTAAGAAAGCCTATAATAGACTCTGTGACTGGTGTCGCTATGACATGTAATGTTTATGTTACTAAGTCTCAAAGTCTGTAAACTCTCAGATACTCTAGACGAAATGATGTTATTTATAGCCTATACAACAATTAAGAATTAAATCACACAATTCAAATAACTAAGAATCTACTGTGATGAGAATGTCCTGGGTCATAGTGACTTTAACGATTTGTTACTTGACATCACACCACAGTATCATCATGATTACTTAAATTGGATGGGAAGTTATTTGCTCTTGGTCAGAGCTATAATAGGCTTGTAGTTTCCGCTTGCATTGTTGAGCAGCAGCTCTAGTGGGGCGGTTGCTCGGTGGATCAGAATTGCTGTCCTCGGAAACTGTTGGTGAAGCTGGTTCTGGTAAACACTCTCGTTCTGCTAATTCGAGAGGTACCAACTTCTCTAAGGTTTTTAGGGTAGTGTTGCCTCGGCACACAACTTTCACTACTCTCAGGATACCTTGGTGATCTGGATTGATAGCAACAATTTTGCCTATGGGCCACTCTGACCTTGGTCCATCACTGTCAACCAATACTAGGTCTCCTGGTTTAAGTTGTACTTTATTATAGGGACTCGAAGCTCCGTAGTGGTACTCTCGTAGAGCTGTGAGGTACTCTCGAGTCCACACCTCATTCCACCTTTCAATTACTCTTGAGAGATGTTGGTAACTTTCTACTAAGTCACTCCTGGTTACATGTGAAGGGTCGACGGGGTCCTCTTCTGCCACAGGTATTAGAGGGCTCAGCAGGCCTCCATGTATCAAGTGTGAGGGACTCAGAGGTTCTCTCTGTGAGAAATCATCTGACAGGTATGTTAATGGGCGGTTATTGACTCGCGCCTCGATTTCCACAACAAGTGTTTGGAGTTCGGAGTAACTAATTTTCTGTCGATGTAAGGTTTTTCTTAAACACTTCTTGACAGTTCCTATCATTCGTTCGTAGAACCCACCTTGCCAAGGGGCTCTTGGAGCTATAAATTTCCAGTGACATTGTCGTCTCTGCAGGACTGACTGTACTTCTGGATGATTCCATACTTCTCGCAGACAAGCTTCTCCTGCTACAAAATTGGAACCATTGTCCGATATCATTAGATTGGGACAAGATCTGCTGAGCTGCAAATCTGCGAAAGGCTTGGATGAAGGCTTCAGCACTCATATCTGAAGTCACTTCTAAATGTACGCCTCTGGTGGTAGCACACGTAAAGAGGCAAATGTAAGCTTTCACTGGTATCTTATCGGGGTTGCCAGTGAGAAGCAAGGCTCCTGTGTAATCAACACCAGTGGTTTCAAAAGGACGAAGATGAACCACTCTTTCTTCAGGGAGTGGTGGTGGTCCTGGGTAAGCACATACTCGAGCATCGTATCTTTTGCAGATTACACAGAATTTAATAATTGACTTGACTGTCTGACGACCTTGAGGAAGCCAGTATTTCTGTCTAAGGTCGGTGAGAGTATCTAACACTCCACCATGTAAAGTACCATATTGATGGTGATGTAAAACTAGAAGTTTGGTAATGATGTGGTGACGTGGTAGTAGAATTGGATTCTTTGTATCTAGATCAATTTTTGCATGAAGCAAACGTCCTCCACACCTTAATATATTATGGGTGTTGGTATCATACCAGATACCTAGAGACTTAGTTAATTTATCTGGAAGATTTTCATATTCGCTTCCATATGTCTCTTGTTGTGCACGTTTGATCCAGTAGAGGATAGGATTGGGAAACTCATGTCGGATTCCTATCTTAGCAAGAAAGTCAAACACATGTGCTGTCACTCTTAATAACTTACTTAAGTTAGAATAATTGTGAGGATCAATAGCTAAGATTCGCTGAGGGTCTGGTTCTTTCATGGGAGTGGTGATATTGGTCACTATGACTTGTGGCTTTTGTTTGGGCCACTGACCACCAACAAGCCATGAAGGTCCATTGAACCACAGCGAAGACTTGATAAGTTGTTTCAGTGTTAATCCTCGAGATAAATAATCTGCAGGATTGTCCTTAGTAGGAACATGTCTGAATTTATATCCAGCAGACAATTCATGAATTTCCCTAACACGATTACTGACGTAGGGAGTTTTATTATTGTTGTTTCTTACCCATTGTAAGACTGCCTCATTGTCTGACCACACGACAATCTCACCAAAGTGGATATTATTGAGTGTTTTGGTCAGGCAATGAGCCAATCTTACTCCCACCAGCAATGCAGTCAACTCCATTTGAGGTAAAGATCTCTTCTTGATGGGAGCAACTCTTGCTTAGATGTAAGCAAAATTGATTGTGCACTATTAACTAAGTAGGCTACAGCGCCATACGCTTTGCCAGAGGCATCGCAGAAAACGTGCAAATTTGTGGGCAAGTTTGGTCCTGAAGCATTACGAGGAAATTTCAAAACACCTAACTGATTTAAATCCGTTGTGAGTATCTGCCATTTAGCTTGTAACTCACTTGGTAACGGATCATCCCATCCCATATGTTTCTGCCAGCATTCCTGCATTAGGAGTTTGCCCCTTATTAATATAGTACTAAGTAAGCCTAAAGGGTCAAATGGTTGACTGACATACGAGAGCAATGTTCTCATGGTAAGGGATGAATTATCGGTTTGTACTGATTTGACATTCATCTCGTCAGTACTTGTGTTCCATTCCACACCCAGAACCTTTAATTGATTAGGTACCTGATAACCTGGAAACTCTTTCTCGATCATCTGGTTTAAAGATTTATTATTTGAGGCCCATGATTGAAGTGGCATATTGGCTCCTAATAACTCACGATTAGCCTCATGGTAGATTTCTACCAAATTGGATTGATCATTTGTAGTTCCCTGTAAATTGTCGACATACAAGTTGTCACTAATTTCTGCCTTATAAGGGCTATTAGACTTCCTCAAATGTGTATCTAATGTTGCTTGCAATAGAAATGGGGAAGACGTCGCTCCGAATAATACTGAGGCAAAACGATATGTGATGATATCACTGTCAGGATCCAGTGGGTCCTTAATCCAGAGAAACTTAGTGTAATTACGATCCTCTTCTTGTAAACCTACTCTAAGAAAAGCTTTACTGATATCAGCAGTATAAGCAAAAATACCAGTGCGGAATCGTAATAGCAGATCATGTAACCTTTGGGTTAGGCTAGGTCCCGTTTGGAGACATTCATTCAAAGACACACTGCTTGGCTTCACTTTAGCACTACAGTTGAAGACAATACGTATTGGTGTTGTCAATGAATCTTTCACCACAGCGTGATGGGGTAAATAGTGACCTATTTTCCGGTCATCATTATCAACAGCCTCGATAAATTTACTGTTGAGTTGTTGTTGGATTAGTTGATGATACATGTTCAGTTTGTCTGGCTACTTCTGTAGTCGTGTTAATTGAGACTGCAATTGTGAGGCTGCCATGAAATAATTAACTGGAAGTTGTGGATGATTCAACTTCCATGGTAGTCTCACCCAGTATTGTTTATCTTTATAGACAACTGTGTCCAGATATTACTGGTAAGTCCACATATCATCAGGGCTTGGTTGTTCAGGGATAATACCTAAAGTGTCTAAATCCCACAGACGATGTACAGGTGGATCAGACTCAATATCTTCAGATATTTCTCTGAAATGTAGGGGTGACTGTTCCAAGCCTAGTCACGCCACTATTATGTTATTAGATTGTTGGTTGTTTGACGCTGGATTTTGTTGAAAAAGCACCGGTCCAGTAAGCAGTTTGCCTCCAGCAGATGACAACAAATTCATTCCGTGTTGTCTGGTGCATCCCGTTATAAATTTATAATAATGGTCAGCGCCTATAAGTATTCCAACATCAGTGAGGCAGTCAGAATTTATTTTGTAATCTGCTAGCCTCATGCGGTTTCGTTTAAGATATTTCGCAGTGCGAGCTAATCCTGTGACCTGCAGGTCTGTAGGAAGTTTATCTACTACTACCGCTTGTATTGGACTAGTGGAAGATCCAAGTCTCACTAATACCTTAACTACTTGGTATTCACGAGGTCCACTGTTAGTCAAGAAACCAGAAATATTCAATCTCACACTTTTGACAGGTTTTAATTTTAACTGCTCGACTAACTGTTGTGTAATGAAGGTTTTCTGTGATCCTTGATCAAAAAGACCTCTAGTGTTAACTCTAGATTTCCTGTTTATTAGTCTAAGTTGAGCTGTAGGCAGAGTGGTATTGTTGCCTGACTCAATAGCAAGTACATTTATTTCTTGATGCACTTTGCAATATTGAACTGTGGTAGAATTCGTGGAATTCTCCCCGGTTATCATGGATTGGGTAGAAGTTTTTATACATAAGGCATAATGATGTACGCCTTGGTTGCATCTACTGCATGAACGTAGTTGCACTACACATTTTTTGGGATCATGAGAGCCCATGCACTTGGTGCACCTGTGTATTTCTTGTAACCGTTTAATCCTGGTATTAAAATTAGGATAAACAGTGCATTGGTAGGTGGCATGTCCTTGATTACAAAACAGACACCTTCTTTCTTTGGTTGACTTTGTCTCTTTAGCAGACAAGTCATTGGTTACCTCAGAAGGAGTTACCGAATAAGTACCTACATTACCACTCCTTTTTCCAGTGGATGGAGCAGTCCTAGATTTATACTTATTAGACTTATTCAAAGTCTGTTTGGGTTTGACTGAAGTGTCAATATTAGGTGGTTTAGACTCAGGTTTAATCTTATCATGGGTCTTCAACCTGTTAACCGTTATTCTCAGTCCCTCGAATATTTGGTCAAGAGTGAGAAACTCGGTTTTATAGTGGGAGCAGAGCTCTGCTAAGATATTTCGAGGTAATTTGTAACTTGATTGACCATTCTGAGGCTGGTATATCAACTTTAGTACCTAAGGCTTTCACTAGAGACTCTACTTCCAGTCTGAAGCTTTGAAGTGACTCTGGTCTGCTATTTGGTGCATTCAGATCTAGCAACTGGTAATAAAGGTTAGCTATACTCAACTCTTTGTTGCAATAGTTCAACTTCAACAGTTGTATAGCTTCCTCATAATTACTCTCAGTGAGAGTTAGGTTATGTATGACCTTTTTAGCCTCTCTTTTTAGCCTAAGCAGGTATGAGAATTTAGAAATCTTGTCAAGAGACGATTTCTTATGTATATGAACTTCAAATGAAGTCCAAAAATTGTCCCAATTTTCTGTATCCAGCCCTGTAAATGTAGGTAAGTCTAAAGTAGGCAAACGAATCTCTGGCAATTGGTTACTGAATTGAGACATAGTATTATTTGTATTGGATTTAGATAGTGTTGCCAGATTGGATAGCATGTAGAGTTTATCTTGAATCTCATCTTCATGCTGGGAAATATCTGCTAAAGTTTGACCCAATTCATCAGGATCAGTTTCTATGGTATTCAGTAGAGCAATATAAGACTGACTTGTAGATTTAACTTGATCAAATTTCAGTTCAGCCACTCTTACTGATGTCTCTAATTAATAAGAATCAATGGGAGTTTCTTTAGATAAGCCCTCAGACTTGTTAATTAGTCTGATTAAATGACCTTTAAAGCCAATATAGGTTCTCCTTAATTGCTCAGGAGTAGCCATGATGGGCTTAAGTTCAAACTTCATGGGATTAGAACAAGTATTACTAATGAAGCTTGGGTACTTGTTCATTAGTTGAAAAGTAATATTAAATATAGCCTAATTTAACGTGGCTAAATTATACTCTACCTCACTCGAGGTTAAATGTACCTACCTAACAACAAGTAGCTAGATATTTTGTGCACTGTCTGAACTTCACCATTAACTTTCGTCCGGTTAGCTCTTCTATATCACCATTAGATGTAATGGTGATCATTCAGCAATACACAA
Source organism: Procambarus clarkii (assembly GCF_040958095.1). Lineage (NCBI taxonomy): Eukaryota > Metazoa > Arthropoda > Malacostraca > Decapoda > Cambaridae > Procambarus > Procambarus clarkii. The sequence goes on along the minus strand of NC_091161.1, from coordinate 26,462,520 downwards.
AATAGATACACACAAAATAATGAGTACAAGATGAAATAAAATGGAGACACTCCAATCAGAGTTATCTCAAAGTTTAATCCCACCCTTGATAGGGTCAGCACAAATGGTATAATACATACCCTACTGACTAGCTTAAGTCTAGTCGTGATAATTCCTACCTAAGAAACTACAAGTTTATTTAGTCTGGGTTTGTGCCAAATTCAGCACAATCACAGCCTAAATTCTACCTAACAAGATTGGTAAAGATTATTGTGGTGCAGTAATGTGAATATAGTTGTGCTGTATTTTTGTTTTTTTTGGATTTTATAGTTTATATAATATATACACTGGTAGAATTATGTGTATAAGAAATTAAATGAACACAAGAGAATTAATTGTGTTTGGCAAGTATTCTACTGCCGTAAATAATATTTAACTCCTGAATGTACTCCTAATTGTGGAATAAAATGTTATCAGGGTTAGTAATGATTAATTAGTATGGGATCAGCAATTTATATTAATGTACTGGATCCTAAAATGTTAATGATCCACTGACTTGAGTGAATTAGTAATTATGGAATGAATTTAGGCTATAATGGACAGTCTGCTGACAGTCATATATTGAAATATTTGTATAGCCCAAATAGTTAACACATAATTGGTGTTAGTGATTAATATACAAGTTATGAGCTGTTGCTCCTGGTGACCTAAAGATTCTTACTTCAGTATGAGGTATAGGTCTAAGTGTTGTGGGTAATTGACTGTGTTCCACGAGTGCTACCTTATACATGAGGTGAAAGTAGCAATGACTTGGTGTGACTAAGGCTAACCTATGTGTTACGCTGTTGATAGACACAATTAATTAAAATGGTTAGTCTACACTACTTCACACAGTGATTAGTTATTACTAATTAGAATTTATATTTATATTTTATGTTTATCCGGATCGATAAGGACCATAATGTGGTACATTTGGGGCTTGACTCTATTTATTTAATTATTAAAGTAATGAAATCAATTACGAAGGACCACCCGCTTTTACAGTAAAGAGGGAAACTAATAAAAAGTGATAATTAGAAATTCCTAGAGGAACCAGTGACTATGGATAAATACTAGGAAATATAATCACTTAAGTAATTAATGGGCTGTATAAATAATTTACTTGAATCAAAGTCTCAAACACCTACATTGGGGGGTTATTGCTAGAACTTCATATATGTCTAGGAACTAGTGTGGTTCGTACACCAGTATATTGTGTAATAACCTAATCTTATGACCAGTTAAAGAATCAATAGAAAATTTGTCACGAATAAGAATATAAATCATAAATATCAGAAATTAATAATTATAATAAACACGTATTATCTCCAGTGCACACAGCATTCTATAAATGATAATCAAAATACTGATAATTTGAATAATTAAAGAAATACGAAAAGTCTTAGCTTGAAGACGTTTTCAAAGACATCAGTTACGAATCATCCTCGGGATCTCCGGAATTCCTCGTAGAGCACTGGGAGATGAATAACACGGGTAAAGTAACAGTTCGTGGAATTCCTCACACGCGAGCTGTAAATTAAGGGATATTACGTAGCAATGTACTAGGCTACTAAATATCTATATTCAAGAACATGGGGAATAAAATTAATTTAGAATACTAACATGTGGTTTATTTATGTCGCTCGACGTAACGACAAGCTACCCTGCTATATACAATCTCTAATGATGCATCAAGAGGGAGTTATATATGTACTTAGCTAATAGGGCACTGTATAAGTTGAAGCTTGCCGAAAACCGCGTCCCAGGCTCTAGCAATGGCGAACACGTGGTGGCTAGCTTGGCTTGGATGTCGACGTGCTTATTTGGCCGGTCACGATGGATCACGTAGAACAAATTAACTAGTTCCGGGATGAATGTCAGATTAAATCTTGCTGACAATTCACCACAACGTATCCTAGACTCTGACACCAAAACGAGTTGCTCAATTCCGCAACAAGTCTTCACGCCGCACACAGGCGACTTTTCTTCGAGCTGGCGTCTACCACAACAATGGCCTCCCTCTCCCCAGCATCTCGCATTCGCCACAGAAATTATTTCTTACGAATAATATTACTTCGCGCAGTTGTGGCTAAAATGCTTTGATAAAGACTGGGTTGTAATACTAGGGAGTTAAATATTATTACTTTCTCGTCTTACGATGGTAAACGAGAAATGGAGATGATTTTAGTTTTCTCCATGGCATTCACGCGTGACAGTAAATTCATTACTTGATAACAATTATAACTAAAAACTCTCGATTTGGCATTATTTGGGAGTTATGTTATCTGTAAATAATTATCACACGAAATACTGCTGATTTTAGAGAATCACACTCAATTCTCTAACACACTGGATATAAATGTGTTTAACTTGATAGAATCTGACGCAATACTGGCGTTTGGTTACGTAAGAATTCCAGCATTATTGTACAGATACAATTATTAGTTCATGTGAACACTACTGTTAGTTAATTTTAGTTACTACAATAATTAGTAGATTTTAGTAATAGTTAATAATAATACAACAGTATTGTATTAGTGTTGGAAATTTCCAACATAAAAATCCCAAAATCGACCCTTTAGCCGTTTTTTGGAGCCAAATTCTGGCTATCTGCACGTTTTCGCAGTTTGAAATTACGACCTTTTATACCGAAAATATGCCAATTACTGAAATCGGCGATGGATCACATTTTGCCCAAACCCTCCCTGCAGTTTTCAAAATATCCCAAACATCCCAAATTCGACGCTTGAGCCATATTTTGGAGCCAAATTCTGGCTCTCTGCACGTATTCACAGTTTGAAATTACGAATTTTATACCGAAAATATACCAATTACTGAGAGCGGCGATTGGTCACATTTTCCCCAAACCCACCCTGCAGTTTTCAAAATATCCCAAACATCCCAAATTCGACGCTTGGGCCATATTTTCGAACCAAATTTTGGCTTTCTGCACGTATTCGCAGTTTGAAATTACGACTTTTTATACCTAAAATATGCCAATTCCTGAGAGCCACGATGGGTCACATTTTGATAACCCCCCCCCCCTGCAGTTTTTAAAATATCCCAGACATCCCAAATTCGACCCTTGAGCCATTTTTTGGAGCAAAATTCTGGCTCTCTGCAAGTATTCGAAGGTTGAAATTATGACTTATTATTCCGAAAATATGCCAAATACTGGAAGCGGCGATGGGCCACATTTTGCCCAATTCCCCCCCCCCCCTCAGCAGTTTTGAAAATATCCCAAATTCGTCCATTGAGCCATATTTTGGAGCCAAATTCTGGCTCTCTGCACGTTTTCGCAGTTGGAAATTACGACTTTTTATACCTAAAATATGCCAATTCCTCATAGCGGCGATGGATCACATTTTGCCCAAACCCTCCCTGTAGTTTTCAATATATCCCAAACATCCCAAATTCGACGCTTGAGCCATATTTTGGAGCCAAATTCTTGCTCTCTGCACGTATTCGCAGTGTGAAATAACGATTTTTTTACCGAAAACATGCCAATTACTGAAAGCGGCGATGGGTCACATTTTGTCCTAACCCCCCTGCAGTTTTTAAAATATCCCAAACATCCCGAATTCGACCCTTGAGCCATGTTTTGGAGCCAAATTCTGGCTCTCTGCACGTATTCGCAGTTTGAAATTACGACTTATTATACCGAAAATATCCCAAATACTGAAAGCGGCGATGGGTCACATTTTGCCCAAATCCCCCCCCCCCACCCCCCCTGCAGTTTTCAAAATATCCAAAACATCCCAAATTCGACCCTTGAACCAAATTTTGGAGCCAAATTCTTGCTCTCTACACGTATTCGCAGTTTGATATTACGAATTTATACCGAAAATATGCCAATTACTGTGAGGAGCAATGGGTCACATTTTACCCAAACCATCTCTGCAGTTTTCAAAATATCACAAAAATCCCAAATTCGACCCTTGAGCTATATTTTGGAGCCAAATTCTGGCTCTCTACATGTATTCGCAATTTGAAATTACGAATTTTTATACCGAAAATATGCCAATTACTGAAAGCAGCAATGGATCACATTTTGCCCAACCCTCCCTGCAGTTTTGAAAATAAACCAAACATCCCAAATTCGACGCTTGAGTCATATTTTGCAGCCAAATTCTGGCTCTCTGCACGTATTCACAGTTTGAAATTACGAATTTTATACCGAAAATATGCCAATTACTGAGAGCAGCTATGGGTCACATTTTGCACAAACCCACCCTGCAGTTTTCAAAATATCCCAAACATCCCAAATTCGACGCTTGAGCCATATTTTAGAACCAAATTCTGGCTCTCTACACGTTTTCGCTGTAGGAAATTACGAATTTTGTACCTAAAATATGCCTTTATTAAAAACGGCGATGGATCACATTTTGCCCAAACCCTCCATGCAGTTTTCAAAATATCCCAAGCAACCCAAATTTTACGCTTGAGGAATATTATGGAGCCAAATTCTCGCTCTCTGAACGTATTCGCAGATTCAAATTACTACATTTTATACCGAAAATATCCCAAATATTGAAAGCGGCCATGGGTCACATTTTGCCCAAATCCAGCCCCCCCCCACCCCCCCCTGCAGTTTTCAAAATATCCAAAACATCCCAAATTCGACCCTTGAACCATATATTGGAGCCAAATTCTGGCTCTCTGCCCGTTTTTGCAGTTTGAAATAACTAATTTTAAACCGAAAATATGCCAATTACAGAGAGCGGCGATGGGTTACATTTTGACCAAACGCCCCTGCAGTTTTCAAAATATCCCAAACATCCCAAATTCGACCCTTGAGCCATGTTTTAAAGCCAAATTCTGCCTCTCTGCACGTTTTCGCAGAAGGAAATTTCGACTTTTGTACCTAAAATATGCCTTTATTAAAAACAGCGATGGATCACATTTTGCCCAAACCCACCCTGCAGTTTTCAAAATATCCCAAACATTCTAAATTCGCCCCTTGAGCCATTTTTTGGAGCCAAATTCTGGCTCTCAACAAGTATTTGCCTTTTGAAATTACGACTTTTTATACCGAAAATATGCAGATTACTGAGAGCAGCGATGGATCACATTTTGGCCAAATCCACCCTGCAGTTTTCAAAATATTTCAAACATCCCAAATTCGACGTTTGAGACATATTTTGAAGCCAAATTCTGGCTCTCTGCACGTATTCGCAGTTTGAAACTACGACTTTATATTCCGAATATATGCCAATTACTGAGAGCGGCGATGGGTCACATTTGGCCCAAATCCCCCTGCAGTTTTCAAAATATCGCAAACATCTCAAACTTGACGCTTCAGCCATATTTTGGAGCCAAATTCTGGCTCTCTGCACGTATTCGCACAATTGAAATTACGAATTTTATACCGAAAATATGCCAATTACTGAAGAGCAGCGATGGGTCATATTTTGTTCAAACCCACCATGCAGTTTTCAAAATACCCCAAACATCCCAAATTCGACGCTTGAGCCAAATTTTGGAGCCAAATTCTCGCTCTCTGCACGTATTCGCAGTTTGAAATTACGAATTTTTATTCCGAAAATATGCCAATTACTGTGAACGGCGATGGGTTACATTTTGCCCAAACCCCCCTGCAGTTTTCAAAATATCCCAAACGTCCCAAATTCGACGCTTAAGCCATATTTTGGAGCCAAATTCTGGCTCTCTGCACGAGTTTGCAGTTTGAAATTACGACTTTTTAAACCGAAAATATGCCAATTACTAGATAGCGGCGATGGATCACATTTTGCCCAAACCCTCCCTGCACTTTTCAAAATATCCCAAAGATCCCAAATTCGACGCTTGAGCCATATTTTGGAGCCAAATTCTGGCTCTCTAAATGTATTCACAGTTTGAAATTACGAATTTTATACCGAAAATATGCCAATTACTGAGAGCAGCAATGGATCACATTTTGCCCAACCCTCCCTGCAGTTTTGAAAATATCTCAAACATCCCAAATTCGACGCTTGAGTCATATTTTGCAGCCAAATTCTGGCTCTCTACACGTTTTCGCTGTAGGAAATTACGAATTTTGTACCTAAAATATGCCTTTATTAAAAACGGCGATGGATCACATTTTGCTCAAACCCTCCATGCAGTTTTCAAAATATCCCAAGCAACCCAAATTTTTCGCTTGAGGAATGTTATGGAGCCAAATTCTCGCTCTCTGAACGTATTCGCAGATTCAAATTACTACATTTTATACCGAAAATATCCCAAATATTGAAAGCGGCGATGGGTCACATTTTGCCCAAATCTAGCCCCCCCCCACCCCCCCGTGCAGTTTTCAAAATATCCAAAACATCCCAAATTCGACCCTTGAACCATATATTGGAGCCAAATTCTGGCTCTCTGCCCGTTTTTGCAGTTTGAAATAAGTAATTTTAAACCGAAAATATGCCAATTACAGAGAGCGGCGATGGGTTACATTTTGACCAAACGCCAATGCAGTTTTCAAAATATCCCAAACATCCCAAATTCGACCCTTGAGCCATGTTTTAGAGCCAAATTCTGCCTCACTGCACGTTTTCGCAGAAGGAAATCTCGACTTTTGTACCTAAAATATGCCTTTATTAAAAACAGCGATGGATCACATTTTGCCCAAACCCATCCTGCAGTTTTCAAAATATCCCAAACATCCCAAATTCGCCCCTTGAGCCATTTTTTGGACCCAAATTCTGGCTCTCAACAAGTATTTGCCTTTTGAAATTACGAGTTTTTATACCGAAAATATGCAGATTACTGAGAGCAGCGATGGATCACATTTTGGCCAAATCCACCCTGCAGTTTTCAAAATATTTCAAACATCCCAAATTCGACGTTTGAGCCATATTTTGAAGCCAAATTCTGGCTCTCTGCACGTATTCGCAGTTTGAAACTACGACTTTATATTCCGAAAATATGCCAATTACTGAGAGCGGCGATGGGTCACATTTGGCCCAAATCCCCCTGCAGTTTTCAAAATATCGCAAACATCTCAAACTTGACGCTTCAGCCATATTTTGGAGCCAAATTCTGGCTCTCTGCACGTATTCGCAGAATTGAAATTACGAATTTTATACCGAAAATATGCCAATTACTGAAGAGCAGCGATGGGTCATATTTTGTTCAAACCCACCATGCAGTTTTCAAAATATCCCAAACATCCCAAATTCGACGCTTGAGCCATATTTTGGAGCCAAATTCTCGCTCTCTGCACGTATTCGCAGTTTGAAATTACGAATTTTTATTCCCAAAATATGCCAATTACTGTGAACGGCGATGGGTTACATTTTGTCCAAACCCCCCTGCAGTTTTCAAAATATCCCAAACGTCCCAAATTCGACGCTTAAGCCATATTTTGGAGCCAAATTCTGGCTCTCTGCACGAGTTTGCAGTTTGAAATTACGACTTTTTATACCGAAAATATGCCAATTACTAGATAGCGGCGATGGATCACATTTTGCCCAAACCCTCCCTGCACTTTTCAAAATATCCCAAACATCCCAAATTCGACGCTTGAGCCATATTTTGGAGCCAAATTCTGGCTCTCTGCACGTATTCGCAGTTTGAAATTACGACTATTTATACCGAAAATATGCAAATTACTGAAAGCGGCGATGGATCACATTTTGCCCAAACCCTCCCTGCACTTTTCAAAATATCCCAAACATCCCAAATTCGACGCTTGAGCCATATTTTGCAGCCAAATTCTGGCTCTCTAAATGTATTCGCAGTTTGAAATTACGAATTTTTATACCGAAAATATGCCAATTACTGAAAGCAGCGATGGATCACATTTTGCCCAACCCTCCCTGCAGTTTTGAAAATATCCCAAACATCCCAAATTCGACGCTTGAGTCATATTTTGCAGCCAAATTCTGGCTCTCTGCCCGTATTCACAGTTTGAAATTACGAATTTTATACCGAAAATATGCCAATTACTGTGAGCAGCTTTGGGTCACATTTTGCACAAACCCACCCTGCAGTTTTCAAAATATCCCAAACATCCCAAATTCGACGCTTGAGCCATATTTTAGAACCAAATTCTGGCTCTATGCACGTTTTCGCTGTAGGAAATTACGACTTTTGTACCTAAAATATGCCTTTATTAAAAACGGCGATGGATCACATTTTGCCCAAACCCTCCATGCAGTTTTCAAAATATCCCAAACAACCCAAATTTTACGCTTGAGGAATATTATGGAGCCAAATTCTCGCTCTCTGAACGTATTTGCAGATTCAAATTACTACCTTTTATACCGAAAATATCCCAAATATTGAAAGCGGCGATGGGTCACATTTTTCCCAAATCCAGCCCCCCCCCACCCCCCCCTGCAGTTTTCAAAATATCCCAAACATCCCAAATTCGACCCTTGAGCCATGTTTTAGAGCCAAATTCTGCCTCTCTGCACGTTTTCGCAGTAGGAAATTTCGACTTTTGTACCTAAAATATGCCTTTATTAAAAACAGCGATGGATCACATTTTGCCCAAACCCATCCTGCAGTTTTTAAAATATCCCAAACGTCCAAAATTCGCCCCTTGAGCCATTTTTGGAGCCAAATTCTGGCTCTCTGCGAAGTATTTGCCTTTTGAAATTACGACATTTTATACCGAAAATATGCAGATTACTGAGAGCAGCGATGGATCAAATTTTGGCCAAATCCACCCTGCAGTTTTCAAAATATTTCAAACATCCCAAATTCGACGTTTGAGCCATATTTTGGAGCCAAATTCTGGCTCTCTGCACGTATTCGCAGTTTGAAATTACGACTTTATATTCCGAAAATATGCCAATTACTGAGAGCGGCGATGGGTCACATTTGGCCCAAATCCCCCTGCAGTTTTCAAAATATCGCAAACATCTCATACTTGACGCTTCAGCCATATTTTGGAGCCAATTTCTGGCTCTCTGCACGTATTCGCAGAATTGAAATTACGAATTTTATACCGAAAATATTCCAATTACTGAAGAGCAGCGATGGGTCACATTTTGCACAAAACTCTGCAGTTTTCAAAATATCCCAAACATCCCAAATTCGACGCTTGAACCATATTTTAGAACCAAATTCTGGCTCTCTCCACGTTTTCGCTGTAGGAAATTACGACTTTGTACCTAAAATATGCCTTTATTAAAAACGGCGATAGATCACATTTTGCCCAAACCCATCCTGCAGTTTTCAAAATATCCCAAACATCCTAAATTTTACGCTTGAGGAATATTTTGGAGCCAAATTCTCGCTCTCTGAACGTATTCGCAATTTAAAATTACGACTCATTATACCGAAAATATGCCAAATACTGAAAGCGGCGATGGGTCACATTTTGCCCAAATCACCCTCCCCCCCCCCTGCAGTTTTCAAAATATCCCAAACATCCCAAATTCGCCCCTTGAACCATTTTTAGGAGCCAAATTCTGGCTCTCTGCAAGTATTTGCTTTTTGAAATTACGTCTTTTTATACCGAAAATATGCAGATTACTGAGAGCAGCGATGGATCACATTTTGGCCAAATCCACCCTGCAGTTTTCAAAATATTTCAAACATCCCAAATTCGACGCTTGAGCCATATTTTGGAGTCAAATTCTCGCTCTCTGCACGTATTCGCAGTTTGAAATTACGAATTTTTATTCCGAAAATATGCCAATTACTGTGAACGGCGATGGGTTACATTTTGCCCAAACCCCCCTGCAGTTTTCAAAATATCCCAAACGTCCCAAATTCGACGCTTAAGCCATATTTTGGAGCCAAATTCTGGCTCTCTGTACGAGTTTGCAGTTTGAAATTACGACTTTTTATATCGAAAATATGCCAATTACTAGATAGCGGCGATGGATCACATTTTGCCCAAACCCTCCCTGCACTTTTCAAAATATCCCAAACATCCCAAATTCGACGCTTGAGCCATATTTTGGAGCCAAATTCTGGCTCTCTAAATGTATTCGCAGTTTGAAATTACGAATTTTTATACCGAAAATATGCCAATTACTGAAAGCAGCAATGGATCACATTTTGCCCAACCCTCCCTGCAGTTTTGAAAATATCCCAAACATCCCAAATTCGACGCTTGAGTCATATTTTGCAGCCAAATTCTGGCTCTCTGCACGTATTCACAGTTTGAAATTACGAATTTTATACCGAAAATATGCCAATTACTGAGAGCAGCTATGGGTCACATTTTGCACAAACCCACCCTGCAGTTTTCAAAATATCCCAAACATCCCAAATTCGACGCTTGAGCCATATTTTAGAACCAAATTCTGGCTCTCTACACGTTTTCGCTGTAGGAAATTACGAATTTTGTACCTAAAATATGCCTTTATTAAAAACGGCGATGGATCACATTTTGCTCAAACCCTCCATGCAGTTTTCAAAATATCCCAAGCAACCCAAATTTTACGCTTGAGGAATATTATGGAGCCAAATTCTCGCTCTCTGAACGTATTCGCAGATTCAAATTACTACATTTTATACCGAAAATATCCCAAATATTGAAAGCGGCGATGGGTCACATTTTGCCCAAATCCAGCCCCCCCCCCCCCCCCCCCCCCTGCAGTTTTCAAAATATCCAAAACATCCCAAATTCGACCCTTGAACCATATATTGGAGCCAAATTCTGGCTCTCTGCCCGTTTTTGCAGTTTGAAATAACTAATTTTAAACCGAAAATATGCCAATTACAGAGAGCGGTGATGGGTTACATTTCGACCAAACGCCCCTGCAGTTTTCAAAATATCCCAAACATCCCAAATTCGACCCTTGAGCCATGTTTTAGAGCCATATTCTGCCTCTCTGCACGTTTTCGCAGAAGGAAATTTCGACTTTTGTACCTAAAATATGCCTTTATTAAAAACAGCGATGGATCACATTTTGCCCAAACCCACCCTGCAGTTTTCAAAATATCCCAAACATCCCAAATTCGCCCCTTGAGCCATTTTTTGGAGCCATATTCTGGCTCTCAACAAGTATTTGCCTTTTGAAATTACGACTTTTTATACCGAAAATATGCAGATTACTGAGAGCAGCGATGGATCACATTTTGGCCAAATCCACCTTGCAGTTTTCAAAATATTTCAAACATCCCAAATTCGACGTTTGAGCCATATTTTGAAGCCAAATTCTGGCTCTCTGCACGTATTCGCAGTTTGAAACTACGACTTTATATTCCGAAAATATGCCAATTACTGAGAGCGGCGATGGGTCACATTTGGCCCAAATCCCCCTGCAGTTTTCAAAATATCGCAAACATCTCAAACTTGACGCTTCAGCCATATTTTGGAGCCAAATTCTGGCTCTCTGCACGTATTCGCAGAATTGAAATTACGAATTTTATACCGAAAATATGCCAATTACTGAAGAGCAGCGATGGGTCATATTTTGTTCAAACCCACCATGCAGTTTTCAAAATATCCCAAACATCCCAAATTCGACGCTTGAGCCATATTTTGGAGCCAAATTCTCGCTCTCTGCACGTATTCGCAGTTTGAAATTACGAATTTTTATTCCGAAAATATGCCAATTACTGTGAACGGCGATGGGTTACATTTTGCCCAAACCCCCCTGCAGTTTTCAAAATATCCCAAACGTCCCAAATTCGACGCTTAAGCCATATTTTGGAGCCAAATTCTGGCTCTCTGCACGAGTTTGCAGTTTGAAATTACGACTTTTTATACCGAAAATATGCCAATTACTAGATAGCGGCGATGGATCACATTTTGCCCAAACCCTCCCAGCACTTTTCAAAATATCCCAAACATCCCAAATTCGACGCTTGAGCCATATTTTGGAGCCAAATTCTGGCTCTCTGCACGTATTCGCAGTTTGAAATTACGACTTTTTATACCGAAAATATGCAAATTACTGAAAGCGGCGATGGATCACATTTTGCCCAAACCCTCCCTGCACTTTTCAAAATATCCCAAACATCCCAAATTCGACGCTTGAGCCATATTTTGCAGCCAAATTCTGGCTCTCTGCACGAGTTTGCAGTTTGAAATTACGTCTTTTTATACCGAAAATATGCAGATTACTGAGAGCAGCGATGGATCACATTTTGGCCAAATCCACCCTGCAGTTTTCAAAATATTTCAAACATCCCAAATTCGACGCTTGAGCCATATTTTGGAGTCAAATTCTCGCTCTCTGCACGTATTCGCAGTTTGAAATTACGAATTTTTATTCCGAAAATATGCCAATTACTGTGAACGGCGATGGGTTACATTTTGCCCAAACCCCCCTGCAGTTTTCAAAATATCCCAAACGTCCCAAATTCGACGCTTAAGCCATATTTTGGAGCCAAATTCTGGCTCTCTGCACGAGTTTGCAGTTTGAAATTACGACTTTTTATACCGAAAATATGCCAATTACTAGATAGCGGCGATGGATCACATTTTGCCCAAACCCTCCCTGCACTTTTCAAAATATCCCAAACATCCCAAATTCGACGCTTGAGCCATATTTTGGAGCCAAATTCTGGCTCTCTAAATGTATTCGCAGTTTGAAATTACGAATTTTTATACCGAAAATATGCCAATTACTGAAAGCAGCAATGGATCACATTTTGCCCAACCCTCCCTGCAGTTTTGAAAATATCCCAAACATCCCAAATTCGACGCTTGAGTCATATTTTGCAGCCAAATTCTGGCTCTCTGCACGTATTCACAGTTTGAAATTACGAATTTTATACCGAAAATATGCCAATTACTGAGAGCAGCTATGGGTCACATTTTGCACAAACCCACCCTGCAGTTTTCAAAATATCCCAAACATCCCAAATTCGACGCTTGAGCCATATTTTAGAACCAAATTCTGGCTCTCTACACGTTTTCGCTGTAGGAAATTACGAATTTTGTACCTAAAATATGCCTTTATTAAAAACGGCGATGGATCACATTTTGCTCAAACCCTCCATGCAGTTTTCAAAATATCCCAAGCAACCCAAATTTTACGCTTGAGGAATATTATGGAGCCAAATTCTCGCTCTCTGAACGTATTCGCAGATTCAAATTACTACATTTTATACCGAAAATATCCCAAATATTGAAAGCGGCGATGGGTCACATTTTGCCCAAATCCAGCCCCCCCCCCCCACCCCCCCCCCTGCAGTTTTCAAAATATCCAAAACATCCCAAATTCGACCCTTGAACCATATATTGGAGCCAAATTCTGGCTCTCTGCCCGTTTTTGCAGTTTGAAATAACTAATTTTAAACCAAAAATATGCCAATTACAGAGAGCGGCGATGGGTTACATTTTGACCAAACGCCCCTGCAGTTTTCAAAATATCCCAAACATCCCAAATTCGACCCTTGAGCCATGTTTTAGAGCCATATTCTGCCTCTCTGCACGTTTTCGCAGAAGGAAATTTCGACTTTTGTACCTAAAATATGCCTTTATTAAAAACAGCGATGGATCACATTTTGCCCAAACCCACCCTGCAGTTTTCAAAATATCCCAAACATCCCAAATTCGCCCCTTGAGCCATTTTTTGGAGCCATATTCTGGCTCTCAACAAGTATTTGCCTTTTGAAATTACGACTTTTTATACCGAAAATATGCAGATTACTGAGAGCAGCGATGGATCACATTTTGGCCAAATCCACCTTGCAGTTTTCAAAATATTTCAAACATCCCAAATTCGACGTTTGAGCCATATTTTGAAGCCAAATTCTGGCTCTCTGCACGTATTCGCAGTTTGAAACTACGACTTTATATTCCGAAAATATGCCAATTACTGAGAGCGGCGATGGGTCACATTTGGCCCAAATCCCCCTGCAGTTTTCAAAATATCGCAAACATCTCAAACTTAACGCTTCAGCCATATTTTGGAGCCAAATTCTGGCTCTCTGCACGTATTCGCAGAATTGAAATTACGAATTTTATACCGAAAATATGCCAATTACTGAAGAGCAGCGATGGGTCATATTTTGTTCAAACCCACCATGCAGTTTTCAAAATATCCCAAACATCCCAAATTCGACGCTTGAGCCATATTTTGGAGCCAAATTCTCGCTCTCTGCACGTATTCGCAGTTTGAAATTACGAATTTTTATTCCGAAAATATGCCAATTACTGTGAACGGCGATGGGTTACATTTTGCCCAAACCCCCCTGCAGTTTTCAAAATATCCCAAACGTCCCAAATTCGACGCTTAAGCCATATTTTGGAGCCAAATTCTGGCTCTCTGCACGAGTTTGCAGTTTGAAATTACGACTTTTTATACCGAAAATATGCCAATTACTAGATAGCGGCGATGGATCACATTTTGCCCAAACCCTCCCTGCACTTTTCAAAATATCCCAAACATCCCAAATTCGACGCTTGAGCCATATTTTGGAGCCAAATTCTGGCTCTCTGCACGTATTCGCAGTTTGAAATTACGACTTTTTATACCGAAAATATGCAAATTACTGAAAGCGGCGATGGATCACATTTTGCCCAAACCCTCCCTGCACTTTTCAAAATATCCCAAACATCCCAAATTCGACGCTTGAGCCATATTTTGCAGCCAAATTCTGGCTCTCTAAATGTATTCGCAGTTTGAAATTACGAATTTTTATACCGAAAATATGCCAATTACTGAAAGCAGCGATGGATCACATTTTGCCCAACCCTCCCTGCAGTTTTGAAAATATCCCAAACATCCCAAATTCGACGCTTGAGTCATATTTTGCAGCCAAATTCTGGCTCTCTGCCCGTATTCACAGTTTGAAATTACGAATTTTATACCGAAAATATGCCAATTACTGTGAGCAGCTTTGGGTCACATTTTGCACAAACCCACCCTGCAGTTTTCAAAATATCCCAAACATCCCAAATTCGACGCTTGAGCCATATTTTAGAACCAAATTCTGGCTCTATGCACGTTTTCGCTGTAGGAAATTACGACTTTTGTACCTAAAATATGCCTTTATTAAAAACGGCGATGGATCACATTTTGCCCAAACCCTCCATGCAGTTCTCAAAATATCCCAAACATCCCAAATTTTACGCTTGAGGAATATTATGGAGCCAAATTCTCGCTCTCTGAACGTATTTGCAGATTCAAATTACTACCTTTTATACCGAAAATATCCCTAATATTGAAAGCGGCGATGGGTCACATTTTTCCCAAATCCAGCCCCCCCCACCCCCCCCTGCAGTTTTCAAAATATCCCAAACATCCCAAATTCGACCCTTGAGCCATGTTTTAGAGCCAAATTCTGCCTCTCTGCACGTTTTCGCAGTAGGAAATTTCGACTTTGGTACCTAAAATATGCCTTTATTAAAAACAGCGATGGATCACATTTTGCCCAAACCCATCCTGCAGTTTTTAAAATATCCCAAACGTCCCAAATTCGCCCCTTGAGCCATTTTTGGAGCCAAATTCTGGCTCTCTGCGAAGTATTTGCCTTTTGAAATTACGACATTTTATACCGAAAATATGCAGATTACTGAGAGCAGCGATGGATCACATTTTGGCCAAATCCACCCTGCAGTTTTCAAAATATTTCAAACATCCCAAATTCGACGTTTGAGCCATATTTTGGAGCCAAATTCTGGCTCTCTGCACGTATTCGCAGTTTGAAATTACGACTTTATATTCCGAAAATATGCCAATTACTGAGAGCGGCGATGGGTCACATTTGGCCCAAATCCCCCTGCAGTTTTCAAAATATCGCAAACATCTCAAACTTGACGCTTCAGCCATATTTTGGAGCCAATTTCTGGCTCTCTGCACGTATTCGCAGAATTGAAATTACGAATTTTATACCGAAAATATTCCAATTACTGAAGAGCAGCGATGGGTCACATTTTGCACAAAACTCTGCAGTTTTCAAAATATCCCAAACATCCCAAATTCGACGCTTGAACCATATTTTAGAACCAAATTCTGGCTCTCTGCACGTTTTCGCTGTAGGAAATTACGACTTTGTACCTAAAATATGCCTTTATTAAAAACGGCGATAGATCACATTTTGCCCAAACCCATCCTGCAGTTTTCAAAATATCCCAAACATCCTAAATTTTACGCTTGAGGAATATTTTGGAGCCAAATTCTCGCTCTCTGAACGTATTCGCAATTTGAAATTACGACTCATTATACCGAAAATATGCCAAATACTGAAAGCGGCGATGGGTCACATTTTGCCCAAATCACCCTCCCCCCCCCCTGCAGTTTTCAAAATATCCCAAACATCCCAAATTCGCCCCTTGAACCATTTTTAGGAGCCAAATTCTGGCTCTCTGCAAGTATTTGCCTTTTGAAATTACGTCTTTTTATACCGAAAATATGCAGATTACTGAGAGCAGCGATGGATCACATTTTGGCCAAATCCACCCTGCAGTTTTCAAAATATTTCAAACATCCCAAATTCGACGCTTGAGCCATATTTTGGAGTCAAATTCTCGCTCTCTGCACGTATTCGCAGTTTGAAATTACGAATTTTTATTCCCAAAATATGCCAATTACTGTGAACGGCGATGGGTTACATTTTGCCCAAACAACCCCTGCAGTTTTCAAAATATCCCAAACGTCCCAAATTCGACGCTTAAGCCATATTTTGGAGCAAAATTCTGGCTCTCTGCACGAGTTTGCAGTTTGAAATTACGACTTTTTATACCGAAAATATGCCAATTACTAGATAGCGGCGATGGATCACATTTTGCCCAAACCCTCCCTGCACTTTTCAAAATATCCCAAACATCCCAAATTCGACGCTTGAGCCATATTTTGGAGCCAAATTCTGGCTCTCTAAATGTATTCACAGTTTGAAATTACGAATTTTATACCGAAAATATGCCAATTACTGAGAGCAGCAATGGATCACATTTTGCCCAACCCTCCCTGCAGTTTTGAAAATATCCCAAACATCCCAAATTCGACGCTTGAGTCATATTTTGCAGCCAAATTCTGGCTCTCTGCACGTATTCACAGTTTGAAATTACGAATTTTATACCGAAAATATGCCAATTACTGAGAGCAGCTATGGGTCACATTTTGCACAAACCCACCCTGCAGTTTTCAAAATATCCCAAACATCCCAAATTCGACGCTTGAGCCATATTTTAGAACCAAATTCTGGCTCTCTACACGTTTTCGCTGTAGGAAATTACGAATTTTGTACCTAAAATATGCCTTTATTAAAAACGGCGATGGATCACATTTTGCTCAAACCCTCCATGCAGTTTTCAAAATATCCCAAGCAACCCAAATTTTACGCTTGAGGAATATTATGGAGCCAAATTCTCGCTCTCTGAACGTATTCGCAGATTCAAATTACTACATTTTATACCGAAAATATCCCAAATATTGAAAGCGGCGATGGGTCACATTTTGCCCAAATCCAGCCCCCCCCCACCCCCCCCCCCCCCTGCAGTTTTCAAAATATCCAAAACATCCCAAATTCGACCCTTGAACCATATATTGGAGCCAAATTCTGGCTCTCTGAACGTTTTTGCAGTTTGAAATAACTAATTTTAAACCGAAAATATGCCAATTACAGAGAGCGGCGATGGGTTACATTTTGACCAAACGCCCCTGCAGTTTTCAAAATATCCCAAACATCCCAAATTCGACCCTTGAGCCATGTTTTAGAGCCAAATTCTGCCTCTCTGCACGTTTTCGCAGAAGGAAATTTCGACTTTTGTACCTAAAATATGCCTTTATTAAAAACAGCGATGGATCACATTTTGCCCAAACCCACCCTGCAGTTTTCAAAATATCCCAAACATCCCAAATTCGCCCCTTGAGCCATTTTTTGGAGCCAAATTCTGGCTCTCAACAAGTATTTGCCTTTTGAAATTACGACTTTTTATACCGAAAATATGCAGATTACTGAGAGCAGCGATGGATCACATTTTGGCCAAATCCACCTTGCAGTTTTCAAAATATTTCAAACATCCCAAATTCGACGTTTGAGCCATATTTTGAAGCCAAATTCTGGCTCTCTGCACGTATTCGAAGTTTAAAATTACGACTTACTTTACCGAAAATATTCTAAACTCTGAAAGCGGCGATGGGTCACATTTTGCCCAAATCCCCCTCCCCCCCCCCAGCAGTTTTCAAAATATCCCAAACATCCTAAATTCGACTATTGAGCCATTTTTTGGAGCCAAATTCTGGCTGTCTGCATGTATTTGCCTTTTGAAACTATGACTCTTTATACCGAAAATATGCAAATTACTGTGAGCGGCGATGAGTCACATTTTGCCCAAACCCCACCTGCAGCTTTCAAAATATCTTAAACATCCCAAACTCGACCCTTGAGCCATATTTTGGAGCCAAATTCTGGCTCTCTACAGGTATTAGGAGTTTGAAATTACGATTTTTTATACAGAAAATATGCCATTTCCTAAAAGCGGCGATGGATCACATTTTGCCCAAACCCACCCTGCAGTTTCCTAAATATCCCAAACATCCCAAATTCGACCCTTGAGCCATGTTTTGGTGTCAAATTCTGGCTCTCTGCACGTATTCGCAGGTTGAAATTGTGACTTATTATACCGAAAATATGCCAATCACTGAGAGCGGTGATGGGTCACATTTTGCCCCAATTTTGAAAGCGGCGATGGGTCACATTTTCCCAAACCCTCCCTACAGTTTTCAAAATATCCCAAACATTCCAAGTTCGACGCTTGAGTCATATTTTGGAGCCAAATTATGGCTCTCTACACCTATTCACAGTTCGAAATTACGAATTTTTATACCGAAAATATGCCAATTACTGAGAGTGGCGTTGGGTCTTACTTGCCCAAACCCCCTGCAGTTTTCAAAATATCCCAAACATCCCAAATTCCGCGCTTGAGCCTTATTTTGGAGCCAAATTCTGGTTCTCTGCACGTATTCGCCATTTGAAATTACGACTTTTTATACCGAAAATATGTAATTAACTGAGAGTAGCGATGGGTCACATTTTGTCCAAATCCCCCGTGCAGTTTTTAAAATATCCCAAACATTCTACGTATTACGCTTGAGTCATATTTTGGAGCCAAATTCTGGCTCTCTACAGGTATTCGCAGTTTGAATTTACGAATTTTTATATCGAAAATATGCCTATTTCTGAAAGCGGCGATAGATCACATTTTGCCCAAACCCTCTCTGCAGTTTTCAAAATATCCCAAACAGCCCAAATTCGACCCTTGAGCCATATTTTGGAGCCAAATTCTGGCTATCTGCAGGTATTATCATTTTGAAATTACGACTTATTATACCGAAAATATGCCAAATATTGAAAGCGGCGATAGGTCACATTTTGCCCAATTCCCCCCCCCCCCCCACCATGCAGTTTTTAAAATATCCCAAACATCTCAAATTCGACAATTGAGCCATATTTTGGAGCCAAATTCTGGCTCTCTGCACGTATTCGCTGTTTGAAATTACAACTTTTTATACCGAAAATATGGCAATTACTGAGAGCGGCGATGGGTCACATTGTGCCCAAACCCCCCTGCAGTTTTCAAAATATCCCAAACATCCCAAACTCGACCCTTGAGCCATATTTTCGAGCCAAATTCTGGCTCTCTGCACGTTTTTGCAGTTTGAAATAACTACGTTTTATACAGAAAATATGCCAATTAGTGAGAGCAGCAATGGGTTACATTTTGCCCAAACCCCCCTGCAATTTTAAAAATATCCCAAACATCCCAAATTCGACGCTTGAGTCATATTTTGGAGCCAAATTCTGGCTCTCTGCACGTATTCGCAGTTTGAAATTACGATATTTTATACCAAAAATATGCCAATTACTGAGAGCAGCGACGTGACACATTTTGTTTAAACTCACCCTGTAGTTTCCAAAATATCCCAAACATCTCAAATTCGACCCTTGAGCCATATTTTGGAGCCAAATTCTGACTCTCTACACGTATTCGCAGTTCGAAATTACGAATTTTTATACCGAAAATATGCCAATTACTGAGAGCGGCGATGGGTCACATTTTGCCTAATCCCCCCCTGCAGTTTTCAAAATATCCCAAACATCCCAAATTCGACCCTTGAGCCATATTTGGAGTTAAATTCTGGCTCTCTGCACGTATTTGAAGTTTGAAATTACGACTTTTTATACCGAAAATATGCTAATTACTGAGAGCAGAGATGGGACACATTTTGTTCAAACCCACCCTGCAGTTTTCAAAATATCCCAAACATTCCAAGTTCGACGCTTGAGTCATATTTTGGAGCCAAATTATGGTTCTCTACACCTATTCGCAGTTCAAAATTTCGAATTTTTATACCGAAAATATGCCAATTACTGAGAATGGACGACGGGGCTTACTTGCCCAAACCTCCCTGCAGTTTTCATAATATCCCAAACATCCCAAATTCGGCGCTTGAGCCATATTTTGGAGCCCAATTCTGGTTCTCTGCACGTATTGGCCATTTGATATTACGACTTTTAATACCGAAAATATGTACTTAACGGAGAGCTACGATAGGTCACATTTTGCCCAAATCCCCCGTGCAGTTTTCAAAATAACCCAAACATTCCAAGTTCGACTCTTGAGTCATATTTTGGAGCCAAATTCTGGCTCTCTACACGTATTCGCAGTTCGAAATTTACGATTTTTTATACCGAAAATATGTCAATTACTGAGAGCGGCGATGGGTCTTACTTGCCCAATCCCCCTCTGTAGTTTTCAAAATATCCCAAACATCCCAAATTCGACCCTTGAGCTATATTTTCGAGCCAAATTCTTGCTCTCTTCACGTATTCGCAGTTTGAATTTATGAATTTTTATATCGAAAATATTCCAATTTCTGAAAGCGGCGATGGATCACATTTTGCCCAAACCCTCCCTGCAGTGTTCAAAATATCCCAAACATCCGAAATTCAACGCTTGAGCCATATTTTGAAGCCAAATTCTGGCTCTCTTCACGTATTCGCAGTTTGAATCTACGACCGTTTTATACCGAAAATATGCCAATTGCTGAAAGCGGCGATGGAGTCACATATAGCCCAAACCCCCCCTGCAGTTTTCAAAATATTCCAAACATCCCAAATTCGACCCTTGAGCCATATTTTGGAGCCAAATTCTGGCTCTCTGCACGTATTCGCAGTTTGAATTTACGACTTTTTATACCGAAAATATGCCAATTACTGAAAGCGGCGATGAATCACATTTTGCCAAAACGCTCCCTGCAATTTTCAAACTATCCCAAACATTCCAAAATCGACGTTTGTGCCATATTTTGGAGCAAAATTCTGGCTCTCTGCACGTATTCGCAGTTTGAAATTACGACTTTTTATACCGAAAATAAACCAATTACTGAAAGCGGCGATGAATCACATTTTGCCAAAACGCTCCCTGCAGTTTTTAGTATTGGATATTCTTTTGTATTAAAAACAACATTTTTTAATGTCTTTTCTAGGATCTAAATAATACAAAACCTCACTTTATGATTTGATGTTAAAATCCTCAAATTTGGTAATCTAGCGATTTTTTTCACGTTTTTTATGTAGTGTGACTTTCCGTAAATATATTCGTTTTACCAATATTTCGATACTACTTCTTATTTTCTCACGATATGTGATTTGACCTTCAAATCTCAGAATTTCGCATCATATTGCATTTTTAAGCAATTTTTCTTGCATTTTGTTTCGTACTAAAAATCATCGAATTTAGCAACATTTTGACTTTATTATCCCCTTTTCCTTTATGTGATATAAACAAAATATCATCGAATTAGGCAATATTTTGCCGTTTTTCCACGTTTTTATGAATTTTCAGTTTATTGTTATAAATTCATTAAATATACGATAAAAATTATGCAAACACATAATTGTTTAGAAATTAACGATAAATACTTCATTTTCAATCAACTATTTGTTCATCGTTGAAATGCTGAGAAAGATATTTAAAAGGGGAGAAATTCTGTTTTTATTCCATATATCGACGTTTCAGCCGGATTAGTGCTGTTTTACGTGCACATCTTCCATCGGCAATATAAACGGAAAATGAAGAAAATTTTAGTTAATTCTAATGAAGACACATTGATTTTTATCATTTATATTGGAAATAACATTTTTAAATATCTTTTCTAGGATCTAAATAATACGAAACCTCGCTCTATGATTTGAAGTGAAAATCCTCAGATTTGGTAATCTAGCGATTTTTTTCACGTTTTTCATGTAGTTTGACTTTCTGTTAATATATTCGTTTTACCAATATTTCGATACTACTTCATGTTTTCTCACGATATGTGATTTGACCTTCAAATCTCAGAATTTCGCATAATAGTGCATTTTTAAGCATTTTTTCTTGCATTTTGTTTTGTACCAAAAATCATCGAATTTAGCAATATTTTTGACGTTTATCATCCCCTTTTCCTCTATGTGATTTAAACAAAATATCAACTTAGGCAATATTTTCCCGTTTTTCCAAGTTTTTGAGAATTATCAGTTTATTGCTATTAATTCATTTATTATACGATAAAAATTATGCAAACACGTAATTGATTAGAAATTAACCCTAAATAATTCATTTTCAATCAACTATTTGTGTAGCATTAAAATACTGAGTAAGGTATTGAAAAGGGGAAAAGTTCTGTTTTTATTGCATATATCGACGTTTCAACCGGAATACAGCGGTTTTACGGGTATATCTTTCATCATTAATGTAAACGGAAAATCAGGAGCATTTTAGTAAATTCTAAAGAAAACACATTGATTTTATCATTTGCATTGGAAACAATATCTTTATATATCTTTTCTAGGATCTAAATAATACGAAACCTCGCTTTATGATTTGAAGTTAAAATCCTCAAAATTGGAAATATAGCGATTTTTTCACGTTTTTCATGTAGTGTGACTTTCCGTAAATATATTCGTTTTTACCAATATTTCGATACTACTTCATGTTTTCTCACAATATGTGATTTGACCTTCAAATCTCAGAATTTCGCATAATATTTCATTTTTAAGCAATTTTTCTTGCATTTTGTTTTGTACCAAAAATCATCGAATATAGCAATATTTTGACGTTAACCATCCCCTTTTCCTCTATGTGATTTAAACAAAATATCATCGAATTAGGCAATATTTTCCCGTTTTTCCAAGTTTTTGAGAATTTTCAGTTTATTGTTATTAATTCATTATATATACGATAAAAATAATTCAAACACATAATTGAATAGAAATTAACCTCAAATACATCATTTTCAATCAACTATTTGTTTCTTGTTAAAATACTGAGTAAGGCATTGAAAAGGGGAGAAGTTCTGTTTTTATTGCATATATCGACGTTTCAGCCGGATTAGAGCGGTTTTACGTGTATATCTTTCATCTTTAATATAAACGAAAAATCAGGAACATTTTTGTTAATTCTAAAGAAAACACGTTGATTTTTATCATTTGTATTGGAAATAACATTTTCATTTGTCTTTTCTTGGATCTAAATAACACGAAACCTCGCTCTATGATTTGAAGTTAAATACATCAAATTTGATTATATGGTGACATTTTCACGTTTTTCACGTAGTGTGATTTTACGCAAATATATTCGTTTTTACCAATATTTTGATACAACGTCATGTTTTCTCACGATATGTGATTTGGCCTTCAAATCTCAGAATTTCCCATAATGTTGCATTTTAAGCAAGTTTTCTTGCATTTTGTTTTGTACTAAAAATCATCGAATTTAGGAATATTTTGACATTTATCATCCCCTTTTCCTTTATGTGATTTAAACAAAATATCATCAAATTAGGCAATGTTTAGCCGTTTTTCCACGATATTGAGAATTATCTGTTTCGTGTTATGAATTTATTTTATATACGATAAAAATTATGTAAAAACATATTTGATTAGAAATTAACCTCCAATACATCATTTTCAATCAACTATTTGTTTCTCGTTAAAATATTGAGTTAGGCATTGAAAAGGGAAGAAGATCTGTTTTTACTGCATATATCGACGTTTCAGCCGGATTAAAGAGGTTTTACGTGTACATCCTTCATCGGTAATATAAACGTAAAATAAAGAAAATTTTAGTTAATTCTAATGAAAACACATTGATTTTTATCATTTGTATTTGGAAACAACATTTTTATATGTCTTTTCTTGGATCTAAAAAATACGAAACCTCGCTTTATGATTTGAAGTTAAATCCTCAAATTTTGTAAAATAGTGACTTTTTCACGTTTATCATGTAGTGTGATTTTAGGTAAATATATTCGTTTTTACCAATATTTCGATACTACTTCGTACTTCTCACGATATGTGATTTGGCCTTGAAATCTCAGAATTTCGCATAATATTATATTTTTAGCAAGTTTTCTTGCATTTTGTTTCGTACTAAAAATCATCGAATTTAGCAACATTTTGACTTTATTATCCCCTTTTCCTTTATGTGATATAAAAAAATATCATCGAATTAGGCAATATTTTGCCGTTTTCAACGTTTTTGTTAATTTTCAGTTTATTGTTATTAATTCATTATATATACGATAAAAATGATGCAAACACATAATTGATTTGAAATTAACGTTAAATACTTCTATTTGAATCAACTATTTGTTTCTCGTTAAAATGCTGAGTAAGATATTGAAAAGGGGAGAAATTCTGTTTTTATTGCATATATCGACGTTTCAGCCGGATTAGTGCGGTTTTACGTGTACATCTTCCATCGGCAATGTAAACGGAAAATCAAGAAAATTTTAGTTAATTCTAATGAAAACACATTGATTTTTATCATTTGTACTGGAAACAACAATGTCATATGTCTTTTCTTATATCTAAATAATGCGAAACCTGGGATTATGATTTGAAGTTAAAATCCACAAATTTGGTAAAATTGTGACTTTTTTCACGTTTTCATGTAGTGTGATTTTACGTATATATATTGGTTTTACCAATATTTCGATACTACTTTATGTTTTCTCACGATATGTTATTTTGCCTTCAAATCTTAGAATTTCGCATATTACATTTTTAAGCAAGTTTTCTTCCATTTTGTTTTGTACCAAAAATCATCGAATTTAGCAATATTTTTGACGTTTATCATCCCCTTTTCCTTTATTTGATTTAAACAAAATATCATCAAATTAGGCAATGTTTAGCCGTTTTTCCACGATTTTGAGAATTATCAGTTTCCTGTTATTAATTTATTTTATATACGATAAAAATTATGTAAAAACATATTTGATTAGAAATTAACCTCAAATACATCATTTTCAATCAACTATTTGTTTCTCGTTAAAGTAATGAGTAAGATATTGAAAAGGGGAGAAGTTCTGTTTTCATTGCATATATCGACGTTTCAGCCGGATTAGAGCGGTTTTACGTGTATATCTTTCATCTTTAATATAAACGGAAAATCAGGAACATTTTAGTTAATTCTAAAGAAAACACGTTGATTTTTATCATTTGTATTGGAAACAACATTTTCATATGTCTTTTCTAGGATCTAAATAATACAAAACCTCACTTCATGATTTGAAGTTAAAATCCTCAAATTTGTTAATATAGCGATTTTTTTCACGTTTTTCCTGTAGTGTGACTTTCCGTAAATATATTCGTTTTTACCAATATTTCGATACTACTTTATGTTTTCTCACAATATGTGATTTGACCTTCAAATCTCAGAATTTCGCATAATATTGTATTTTAAGCAATTTTTCCTGCATTTTGTTTTGTACCAAAAATCATCGAATTAGCAATATTTTGACGTTTATCATCCCCTTTTCCGCTATGTGATTTAAACAAAATATCATCGAATTAGGCAATATTTTCCCGTTTTTCCAAGTTTTTGAGAATTTTCAGTTTATTGTTATTAATTCATTATATATACGATAAAAATTATGCAAACACATAATTGATTAGAAATTAACCGTAAATACTTGATTTTCAATCAACTATTTGTTTCTCGTTAAATTTCTGAGTAGGATATTGAAAAGGGTTCGGTTTTTATTGCATTTTTCGACGTTTCAGCCGGATTTCTTTGATGCTCTACCTTCCTTCAAACGGCCTTTTCGCGCCTTTGAATCTTCCCTTCTTGCCGCCAAGCGTCGAAAGAACCAGCTCAGGTTTCTTAAAGACTGTCTTGCTGAGCAAGTTCTCCCTCATTCTTTATCTCACTTTCTCCAGTTCAACACTTCGGGATCTCCTTTCCCTGAACATGCCCGCCTTCTTCTTCAAGAACTTATTCATGCCACCTCCTTGCAAGTTGACGAGGCTTTTCTTGCTGTTCGTCAACAGCAACGCTTTCTGTCCTCTTCTCTTCCCAGTGATCTATGCAATATCATTTTTCCAATTGCATTTGACACTGCTCACGTCTCCTCTTCCCACCACTCCTCCACACTACACAACAAACTTCAACGCCTGATCTCCAACAGTTCTTGGGCCAAATACTCTCTCTCTGACTGTGTTACCAACTTTTCGTCCTACTCTCTTTCTAAGCACGAGCAAGAACTTCTTGGTCTTGGTCTGTCTTTTGCTACTTCCCCTGGCCCACGCTGTGGCATTGATCTCATTAGTTCCTTTGACAGGTTTGTCAATTCTAACTCTAGTACTCTTTCGGACCTGTCTGCCTTTAGAGGGGCCCTTATCCCCGTTCTTGACAGCTTGTTTTCTAAAAATAACCACCTTCCTCGTCGCTTCCAGCTTGCCCTTGCCTCCCTGAAATCTAACAACTCTATTCTTATCCTTCCTTCTGACAAAAGCAATTCGGTGGTTGTCCTTGACCGTGAGGACTACCTCCGAAAAGCAGATGTCTTGCTCTCTGACTCTCGCACTTATGCTCCTCTGACTTCTAACCCTTTGGATCGCCTCAAAACTTCCTTTAACCGCAAACTAAGACAGCTCTCAAGTCTTTGCCCTCCTGACTTTGATCTCATTTAACGTTTCCGTGTCATCTGCCCTTCTCTTCCTTATTTCTATGGTCTTCCTAAGACTCATAAACCTGGTGTTCCTCTTCGTCCTATCATTTCTTCACGGGGCTCTGTCAGCTATCCTCTTGCCTCCTGGCTCGCTAAAACCCTGACACCTTACCTTGGCACTTTTTCCCCTGCCCACCTTCGTCACTCTCAGGACTTCATAGAAAGACTGCGCCTGCAACCCTCTTGTAAGATGCTTAGTCTTGATGTCGACTCTCTGTTCACTAATGTTCCGCTCGATGACGTTCTCTCTTTCCTCAGACAGAAGGCGTCAGAGGGCCTCCTTCCTCTCCCACTTCCCACTGACGTTTTCCTCGATCTCATTAGACTCTGTGTTGAATCTAACTCTTTCTCTTTCAACGGTAAATATTACACTCAAACTTTCGGCGTCGCTATGGGTTCCCCTCTCTCCCCTGTTCTTGCTAATTTCTACATGGAATACTTCGAAACTGTTCTTCTTCCTTCTATTGATACTCGTCCCTCTCTCTGGCTTCGATATGTTGATGACATTTTTGCTTTATGGCCTCATGACCTTAATCTTTTCCAGCCTTTCCTCGCCTCTCTTAACAATCTGGCTCCTTCTATCCATTTCAAAGTTGAGTGGGAATCTAATTCCCTCCTTCCTTTTCTTGATATTCATGTTCACAGCTCTGTGTCTGGGTTCTCTTTCTCTGTCTACCGTAAACCCATGCATAGTGGCATGTACATTCACTTCTTTTCCTACCATCCTCCTTCTGTTAAGAAAAGTGTCCTCGTCTCTCTCTTCCTCCGCGCTCTACGCATCAGCGACCCTCAGTTTCTTGATTCTGAAATTGCCTTTATCTACAAATCATTCTCTCGACTTGGTTATCCTTTGCATTTCATCAACTGTGCCCACTCTCAAGCTAAACGAAATTTCTTTCATCCTAAACCTGCTTCCAACACTAGTAGCACTGTACTATGCCTTCCCTTCATATCTGAACTCAAAACTTTTACCAATACCTTTCGTCCTCTTGACATTAAACTCGCCTTTCGACAAACTAACACACTTCGTAGCAATCTAGTTCACACTGCTCCTCCTGCTTCTAATGCTGCTGGTGTCTACTCTATTTCCTGTTCATCTTGTCCTCTCCAATACTTTGGCGAAACTGGCCGTACACTGAATGACAGACTTAAAGAACACAAGAGAAGTGTTAAGTCTGCAGACACTAACAATGCTCTCTTCTGCCATGTGAGGGATTCTAATCATCCCATTGATTGGTCTTCCTCCAAAATAATCTTTCCTGCCTCTACTCTACACAGACGCCGTCTTGTAGAATCGGCTCTTATAAACAATGTACCCAACATGAACCTGAGTCCTGGCTTTGTTGCTGTGGACTCTTCCCTTTCACAGTATATACTCAAATGCTCTAATCTTTCTAACAAACGTGACTTAACATAAGCTTTCCCCCTTCCATTTCTTTCTTTCTCTTTCCTTTTCTTTCTCTCTTCTCCCTTTTTCTGTTCATTGTCTTCTCCTACGCTCCCTTGCTATCCTCTTCTTTTTTTTTTTTCCTATTACTATCTCCTTCGGTGGTTATAATAGGAGCTGCCTTGTATTGGCCAAAAGGCCTGCTGCAGTTCTCATTACTACTATCCCCTACACCTGACTTTCCTCCTCAGCTCTCTCTTGCCTATTTATTGCCTGTCCCTACCTCCTCATCACAATCGACATGAGAATGGTCCAGGACGGACCGAAACGTCGTCGTCCCTTCAATTTCTAGTGTGTGGTCTGGTCAACATACTTCAGCCACGTTATTGTGACTCATCGCCTGCATATACGATAAATATTATGCAAACACATAACTGATTAGAAATTAACCTTAAATACTTCATTTTGAATCAACTATTTGTTTCACGTTAAAGTAATGAGTAAGATATTGAAAAGGGGAGAAGTTCTGTTTTCGTTGCATATATCGACGTTTCAGCCGGATTAGAGCGGTTTTACGTGTATATCTTTCATCTCTAATATAAACGGAAAATCAAGAACATTTTAGTTAATTCTAAAGAAAACACATTGATTTTTATCATTTGTATTGGAAACAACATTTTCATATGTCTTTTCTAGGATCTAAATAATACAAAACCTTACTTTATGATTTGAAGTTAAAATAATCAAATTTGGTAATATAGCGATATTTTTCACGTTTTTCATGTAGTTTTTCAGTTTTTACTTTCCGTAAATATATTCGTTTTACCAATATATTTCGATACTACATGATTTCTCACGATATGTGATTTGACCTTCAAATCTCAGAATTTCGCATAATATTGCATTTTTAAGCAATTTTTATTTCATTTTGTTTTGTACCAAAAATCATCGAATTTAGCAATATTTTTGACGTTTATCATCCCCTTTTCCTCTATGTGATATAAACAAAATATCATCGAATTTGGCAGCATTTTCCCTTTTTCCAAGTTTTTGAGAATTTTCAGTTTTTTCTTATTAATTCATCTATTATTCGATAAAAATTATGCAAACACGTAATTGATTAGAAATTAACCTCAAATACTTCATTTTCAATCAACTATTTGTTTCTCGTTAAAATACTGAGTAAGATATTGAAAAGGGGAAAAGTTCTGTTTTTATTGCATATATCGACGTTTCAGCCGGAATACAGCAGTTTTACGGGTATATCTTCCATCATTAATATAAACGGAAAATCAGGAACATTTTAGTAAATTCTAAAGAAAACACATTGATGTTATCATTTGTTTTGGAAACAATGTCTTTATATGTCTTTTCTACGATCTAAATAATACGAAACCTCGCTTTATGATTTGAAGTTAAAATTCTCAAATTTGGTAATATAGCGATTTTTTTCACGTTTTTCATGTAGTGTGACTTTCCGTAAATATATTCGTTTTTACCAATATTTCGATACTACTTCATGTTTTCTCACAATATGTGATTTGACCTTCAAATCTCAGAATTTCGCATAATATTTCATTTTTAAGCAATTTTTCTTGCATTTTGTTTTGTACCAAAAATCATCGAATATAGCAATATTTTGACGTTAACCATCCCCTTTTCCTCTATGTGATTTAAACAAAATATCATCGAATTAGGCAATATTTTCCCGTTTTTCCAAGTTTTTGAGTATTTTCAGTTTATTGTTATTAATTCATTATATATACGATAAAAATAATTCAAACACATAATTGAATAGAAATTAACCTCAAATACATCATTTTCAATCAACTATTTGTTTCTTGTTAAAATACTGAGTAAGGCATTGAAAAGGGGAGAAGTTCTGTTTTTATTGCATATATCGACGTTTCAGCCGGATTAGAGCGGTTTTACGCGTATATCTTTCATCTTTAATATAAACGAAAAATCAGGAACATTTTTGTTAATTCTAAAGAAAACACGTTGATTTTTATCATTTGTATTGGAAATAACATTTTCATATGTCTTTTCTTGGATCTAAATAACACGAAACCTCGCTCTATGATTTGAAGTTAAATACATCAAATTTGATTATATGGTGACATTTTCACGTTTTTCACGTAGTGTGATTTTACGCAAATATATTCGTTTTTACCAATATTTTGATACTACGTCATGTTTTCTCACGATATGTGGTTTGGCCTTCAAATCTCAGAATTTCCCATAATGTTGCATTTTAAGCAAGTTTTCTTGCATTTTGTTTTGTACTAAAAATCATCGAATTTAGGAATATTTTGACATTTATCATCCCCTTTTCCTTTATGTGATTTAAACAAAATATCATCAAATTAGGCAATGTTTAGCCGTTTTTCCACGATATTGAGAATTATCTGTTTCCTGTTATGAATTTATTTTAAATACGATAAAAATTATGTAAAAACATATTTGATTAGAAATTAACCTCAAATACATCATTTTCAATCAACTATTTGTTTCTCGTTAAAATACTGAGTAAGGCATTGAAAAGGGGAGAAGATCTGTTTTTATTGCATATATCGACGTTTCAGCCGGATTAAAGAGGTTTTACGTGTACATCCTTCATCGGTAATATAAACGTAAAATAAAGAAAATTTTAGTTAATTCCAATGAAAACACATTGATTTTTATCATTTGTATTTGGAAACAACATTTTTATATGTCTTTTCTTGGATCTAAAAAATACGAAACCTCGCTTTATGATTTGAAGTTAAATCCTCAAATTTTGTAAAATAGTTACTTTTTCACGTTTATCATGTAGTGTGATTTTAGGTAAATATATTCGTTTTTACCAATATTTCGATACTACTTCGTACTACTCACGATATGTGATTTGGCCTTCAAATCTCAGAATTTCGCATAATATTTAATTTTTAGCAAGTTTTCTTGCATTTTGTTTCGTACTAAAAATCATCGAATTTAGCAACATTTTGACTTTATTATCCCCTTTTCCTTTATGTGATATAAAAAAATATCATCGAATTAGGCAATATTTTGCCGTATTTAACGTTTTTGTTAATTTTCAGTTTATTGTTATTAATTCATTATATATACGATAAAAATGATGCAAACACATAATTGATTTGAAATTAACGTTAAATACTGTTATTTGAATCAACTATTTTTTTCTCATTAAAATGCTGAGTAAGATATTGAAAAGGGGAGAAATTCTGTTTTTATTGCATATATCGACGTTTCAGCCGGATTAGTGCGGTTTTACGTGTACATCTTCCATCGGCAATGTAAACGGAAAATCAAGAAAATTTTAGTTAATTCTAATGAAAACACATTGATTTTTATCATTTGTATTGGAAACAACAATGTCATATGTCTTTTCTTATATCTAAATAATGCGAAACCTGGGATTATGATTTGAAGTTAAAATCCACAAATTTGATAAAATTGTGACTTTTTTCACGTTTTTCATGTAGTGTGATTTTACGTAATTATATTGGTTTTACCAATATTTCGATACTACTTTATGTTTTCTCACGATATGTTATTTTGCCTTCAAATCTTAGAATTTTGCATAATACATTTTTAAGCAAGTTTTCTTCCATTTTGTTTTGTACCAAAAATCATCGAATTTAGCAATATTTTTGACGTTTATCATCCCCTTTTCCTTTATGTGATTTAAACAAAATATCATCAAATTAGGCAATGTTTAGCCGTTTTTCCACGATTTGGAGAATTATCAGTTTCCTGTTATTAATTTATTTTATATACGATAAAAATTATGTAAAAACATATTTGATTAGAAATTAACCTCAAATACATCATTTTCAATCAACTATTTGTTTCTCGTTAAAGTAATGAGTAAGATATTGAAAAGGGGAGAAGTTCTGTTTTCATTGCATATATCGACGTTTCAGCCGGAATACAGCGGTTTTACGTGTATATCTTTCATCTTTAATATAAACGGAAAATCAGGAACATTTTAGTTAATTCTAAAGAAAACACGTTGATTTTTATCATTTGTATTGGAAACAACATTTTTATATGTCCTTTCTAGGATCTAAATAATACGAAACCTCGCTCTATGATTTGATGTTAAAATCCTCAAATTTGGTAATATAGCGATTTTTTTCACGTTTTTCCTGTAGTGTGACTTTCCGTAAATATATTGGTTTTACCAATATTTCGATACTACTTCATGTTTTCTCACGATATGTAATTTGACTTTCAAATCTCAGAATTCCGCATAATATTGCATTTTTAAGCAATTTTTCTTTCATTTTGTTTTGTACCAAAAATCATCGAATTTAGCAATATTTTTGACGTTTATCATCCTCTTTTCCTCTATGTGATTTAAACAAAATATCATCGAATTAGGCAATATTTTCCCGTTCTACCAAGTTTTTGAGAATTTTCAGTTAATTGTTATTAATTCATTATTATACGATAAATATTATGCAAACACCATAACTGATTAGAAATTAACCTGAAATACTTCATTTTGAATCAACTATTTGTTTCTCGTTAAAGTAATGCGTAAGATATTGAAAGGGGAGAAGTTCTGTTTTTATTGCATATATCGACGTTTCAGCCGGATTCAGGCGGTCTTACGTGTATATCTTTCATCTTTAATATAAACGGAAAATCAGGAACATTTTAGTTAATTCTAAAGAAAACACGGTTGATTTTTATCATTTGTATTGGAAACAACATTTTCATATGTCCTTTCTAGGATCTAAATAATACGAAACCTCGCTCTATGATTTGAAGTTATATACATCAAATTTGGTTATATAGTGACTTTTTCACGTAGTGTGATTTTACTTAAATATATTCGTTTATACCAATATTTCGATACTACTTCATGTTTTCTCACGATATGTGATTTGGCCTTCAAATCTCAGAATTTCGCATAATATTGCATTTTTATGCAAGTTTTCTTGCATTTGGTTTCGTACTAAAAATCATCGAATTTAGGAATATTTTGACTTTATTATCCCCTTTTCTTTTATGTGATGTAAACAAAATATCATCGAATTAGGCAATATTTTGCCGTTTTTCAACGTTTTTGAGATTTTTCAGTTAATTTTTATTAATTCATTATATATACGATAAATATTATGCAAACACATAACTGATTATAAATTAACCTTAAATACTTCATTTTCAATCAACTATTTGTTTCTCGTTAAAGTAATGAGTAAGATATTGAAAAGGGGAGAAGTTCTGTTTTCGTTGCATATATCGACGATTCAGCCGGATTAGAGCGGTTTTACGTGTATATCTTTCATCTTTAATATAAACGGAAAATCAGGAACATTTTAGTTAATTCTAAAGAAAACACATTGATTTTTATCATTTGTATTGGAAACAACATTTTCATATGTCTTTTCTAGGATCTAAATAATACAAAACCTCACTTTATGATTTGAAGTTAAAATCATCAAATTTGGTAATATAGCGATATTTTTCACGTTTTTCATGTAGTGTGACTTTCCGTAAATATTTTCGTTTTACCAATATATTTCGATACTACATGATTTCTCACGATATGCGATTTGACCTTCAAATCTCAGAATTTCGCATAATATTGCATTTTTAAGCAATTTTTCTTTCATTTTGTTTTGTACCAAAAATCATCGAATTTAGCAATATTTTTGACGTTTATCATCCCCTTTTCCTCTATGTGATATAAACAAAATATCATCGAATTAGGCAGCATTTTCCCTTTTTCCAAGTTTTTGAGAATTTTCAGTTTTTTCTTATTAATTCATCTATTATTCGATAAAAATTATGCAAACACGTAATTGATTAGAAATTAACCTCAAATACTTCATTTTCAATCAACTATTTGTTTCTCGTTAAAATACTGAGTAAGATATTGAAAAGGGGAAAAGTTCTGTTTTTATTGCATATATCGACGTTTCAGCCGGAATACAGCGGTTTTACGGGTATATCTTCCATCATTAATATAAACGGAAAATCAGGAACATTTTAGTAAATTCTAAAGAAAACACATTGATGTTATCATTTGTTTTGGAAACAATGTCTTTATATGTCTTTTCTACGATCTAAATAATACGAAACCTCGCTTTATGATTTGAAATTAAAATCCTCAAATTTGGTAATATATCGATTTTTTTCACGTTTTTCATGTAGTGTGACTTTCTGTATATATATTCGTTTTTACCAATATTTCGATACTACTTCATGTTTTCTCACAATATGTAATTTGACCTTCAAATCTCAGAATTTCGCATAATATTGCATTTTAAGCAAGTTTTCTTGCATTTTGTTTCGTACTAAAAATCATCGTATTTAACAAAATTTTGACGTTTATCGTCCCCTTTTCCTTTATGTGATTTAAATAAAATATCATCGAATTAGGCAATATTTAGCCGTTTCCACGTTTTTTTTAATTTTCAGTTTATTAGTATTAATTCATTATATATACGATAAAAAGATTCAAACACATAATTGATTAGAAATTATCCTTAAATACTTCATTTTTCAATCAACTATTTTTTTTTCGTTAAAATACTGAGCAAGATATTGAAAAGGGGAAAAGTTCTGCTTTTATTGCCTATATCGACGTTTCAGCCGGATTAGAGCGGTTTTATGTGTACATCTTCCATCGGTAATATAAACGGAAAATCAGGAATATTTTAGTTAATTATAATGAAAACACATTGATTTTTATCATTTTTATTGGAAAAAACATTTTCATATGTCTTTTCTAGGATCTAAATAATACGAAACCTCGCTTTATGATTTAAAGTTAAAATCCTCAAATTTGGTAAAATAGTGATTTTTTCACGTTTTTCATGTAGTGTGATTTTACGTAAATTTATTCGTTTTTACTAGCATTAGTATTTTAGTATTAATAGTATTTTACGTAAATATATTCGTTTTAAGTAGTATTTCGATACTACTTCATGTTTTTTCACGATGTGATTTGGCCTTCAAATCTCAAAATTTCGCATAATATTGCATTTTTAAGCAATTTTTCTTGCATTTTGTTTTGTACCAAAAATCATCGAATTTAACAATATTTTTCGTTTATCATCCCCTTTTCTTCTATTTGATTTAAACAAAATATCATCGAATTAGGCAATATTTTACCGTTTTTCCAAGTTTTTGAGAATTTTCATTTTATTGTTATTAATTCATTTATTATACGATAAAAATTATGCAAACACGTAATTGATTAGAAATTAACCTTAAATAATTCATTTTCAATCAGCTATTTGTTTGTCGTTAAAATACTGAGTAAGATATTGAAAAGGGGAAAAGTTCTGTTTTTATTGCATATATCGACGTTTCAGCCGGAATACAGCGGTTTTACGGGTATATCTTCCATCATTAATATAAACGGAAAATCAGGAACATTTTAGTAAATTCTAAAGAAAACACATTGATTTTATCATTTGTTTTGGAAACAATGTCTCTATATGTCTTTTCTAGGATCTAAATAATACGAAACCTCGCTCTATGATTTGAAGTTAAAATCCTCAAATTTGGTAATATAGCGATTTTTTTCACGCTTTTCATGTAGTGTGACTTTCCGTAAATATATTCGTTTTTACCAATATTTCGATACTACTTCAGTTTTTCTTACAATATGTGATTTAACCTACAAATCTCAGAATTTCGCATAATATTGCATTTTTAAGCAATTTTTCTTGCATTTTGTTTTGTACCAAAAATCATCGAATTTAGCAATATTTTCACGTTTATCATCTCTTTTTCCTCTATGTGCTTTAAACAAAATATCATCGAATTAGGCAATATTTTTCCGTTTTTCCAAGTTTTTGAGAATTTTCAGTTTATTGTTATTAATTCATTATATATACGATAAAAATTATGCAAACACATAATTGATTAGAAATTAACCTTAAATACTTGATTTTCAATCAACTATTTGTTTCTCGTTAAATTTCTGAGTAAGGTATTGAAAAGGGTAGAAGTTCGGTTTTTATTGCATATAGCGGTTTTACGTATACATCTTCCATCGGTATTATAAACGGAAAATCAGTAACATTTTAGTTAATTCTAATGAAAACACATTGATTTGTATTATTTGTATTGGAAACAACAATGTCATATGTCGTTTTTTATATCTAAATAATACGAAACCTGGGATTATGATTTGAAGTTAAAATCCTCAAATTTGGTAAAATTGTGACTTTTTTAACGTTTTTCATGTAGTGTGATTTTACGTAAATATATTGGTTTTACCAATATTTCGATACTACTTTATTTTTTCTCACGATATGTGATTTTGCCTTTAAATCTCAGAATTTCGCATAATATTGCATTTTTAAGCAAGTTTTCTTGCATTTTGTTTTGTACTAAAAATCATCGAATTTAGCAATATTTTGACGTTTATCATCCCCTTTTCGTTTATGTGATGTAAACAAAATATCATCGAATTAGGCAATATTTTGCAGTTTTTCCACGTTTTTGAGAATTTGCAGTTTATTGTTTTGATTCATTATATATATGCTAAATATTATGCAAACACATAATTGATTAGAAATTACCCTTTAATACTTCATTTGGAATCAACTACTTGTTTCTCGTTAAAGTATTGAATAAGATATTGAAAAGGTGAGAAGTTCTGTTTTTATTGCATATATCGACGTTTCAGCCGGATTAGAGCGATTTTACGTGTATATTTTCCATCGTTAATATAAACGGAACATCAGGAACATTTGAGTTAATTCTAAAGAAAACACATTGATTTTTATCATTTGTATTGGAAACAACATTGTCATATGTCTTTTCTTGGATCTAAATAATACGAAACTTCACATTATGATTTGAAGTTAAAATCCTCAAATTTGGTAAAATAGTGACTTCACGTTTTTCATGTGGTGTGATTTTACGTAAATATATTCGTTTTTACCAATATTTCGATCCTACTTCATATTTTCTCACGATATGTGATTTGACCTTCATATCTCAGATTTTCGCATGATATTGCGTTTTAAGCAAGTTTTCTTGCATTTTATTTCGTACTAAAAATCATCGAATTTAGCAATATTTTGATGTTTATCATCCCCATTTCCTCTATGTGATTGAAATAAAACATCATCGAATTAGGAAATATTTAGCAGTTTTCCACGTTTTTGTGAATTTTCAGTTTATTGGTATTAATATATTATATATACGAAAAAATGATACAAACACATAATTGATTAGAAATTAACCTTAAATACTTCATTTTCAATCAACTATTTGTTTCTCGTTAAAATACTGAGCAAGATATTGAAAAGGGGAGAAGTTCTGCTTTTATTGCCTATATCGACGTTTCAGCCGGTTTAGAGCGGTTGGTCAAAACCCAAGGTTTTTTCATTCACTTGTACACACTTTTTCACTTCGAAGTTGCCTGATTACCCCTCTCACTTCACCAGTGAACCAGGAGCTCCCAACCCACGTTCACCCTACACGATGGTCACAAGTCGAGTGAAGTGTGTGTGTGTGTGTGTGTGTGTGTGTGTGTGTGTGTGTGTGTGTGTGTGTGTGTGTGTGTGTGTGTAAGAATGTCACGCATTGAAATGTTTACATGTGATTATAATAGTTTTTACCATCTGTGAAGAAAGTGTCTGTAACCATTTGTTATTCAATTTTCTTTCTGCCTGCCTGTCTGCCTGACTGCCTGCTAAAACATGTCCACTCAATATGCTGTTGAATATCAATCTCCAGTGTTCATTTACCGTTAATTCATACAATATTAAACAAATGAAGTCATTAACAAATCTTTAAACATTTTCAGCATCCTACATTCTTTCTAACATGAATCACAATAACTAATATACTCAACTCAGTCCCAAACACTTTTCTTATTCCTTCCTAAACACCTTACCATATATAATCTATCTCAAAAAATTAAGTTTATATACCTAACTGCCAACCAGCCATTCACCCCCCCCCACCAACCCAGGAAGTCCCACGGTAGCTCCTCTGGACCCCCCCTACCAACAACCTCCCTCCAACGGTGGCCGCCATATCCCTACCCCTATTCCATCCCCCAGTGTTACCGCCCCCCCCCCCTCTCCACCCCGTCAGAGAAAATGGCGGCGATAACGCTATATTTACCCAGCCAAACCGTTCGCCTCATTTGGACATACGACAGTAAATATTAATTATTACACCCGTTTACACATTCACATGTCAGTCAGTTAGCCTAAATTCTCCTATATTCATTCATTCATGACACTGCTTCACTGGACTGCAACCTTATCGAATTACGCTGCCATTTATTTCTAACTGTCAACACAAACACAATTTCACATGTCACTCATTGCAATTGTTTATAAATAGACACTAACCCTGCTTGCTCCGAGGTATAAATACAGGTGCCAAATTTTATTCAGAAGGCAACTCCAGCGTGGCCTAGTCGGATAGAACATGTTCCTAATCCGGATAGACCTGCGTTCGAGCCTGTCGCAACGGATGCAACTTCAGGGGCACAGATAAATTTCTGTGATGTTCTCTCCTGTAGGAGCATCAGTTTCGATAGATTCTCTGGATAGCCGAAGATTGATTGACTGATCCCTTGGAATGTGGGGAAGGGTTGAAATCCGGGGGCCCACGGACGGATACCTGGATCCACTGACCTCGGGCAAGTTTTTCAATTCATCTGGATTTCAGGTGGGGAGAAGGGAGGCAATTTGGGTCGACACAAATGGCTTCCTGCACCCAGAACTCCATGGATACACGTGTCCGAGTATCCTTGGATACATGACCGTGTATCACAGACGAGCATAGATAGTCACACCGGATTGATCACACGGATACATTTCCATGTGATCCGTGAATCCGTGTGATACGGGATTCGAACCTAGGTGGGTGGGGATAAGGATAAGGGAGGCAATTTGAGGGGACACAAATGGCTTCCTGGACCCCAGAACCCCATGGATAACCCTAAACATAATACGGTTACGAAATCCCATAAGATAAGATACACAGACTTACATAAGATACACGGAAATCCCTAAGATACACGGATAGGTTCGTGTCACAGGTAACAGGGGGATGGAAGGGAGGGAAGAAGAGAGGGAGGGAGGAAGGGAGAGAGGGAGGGTATAATTAAATTTCAATTATCAATTTTATTAATTACAATTAAATCAATTTAAATTAATTTAACTCAATTTAATTGGAGTTAAAAATCTAGTTAAGATTTAAGTCTTAATTTAAATGAGTTTAAATCTAGGGAGGGAAGGAGGGAGGTTTATTTTCTGTTGTTAGGTTAGCGTAGGTTACATTAGGTTTAACCAACCAAATCAACCTAAACTAACCTAACCTAACCTAATATAACCAACCCTTTTTTAAAGTTCATAAACCTTTATAACATTAATGTAAACGTTATTAAAGAAAATTATTTAAAAAAATAAACTATGTTAAATAAAAGTTAAACTTGTTCCTTGTTCCTCCCTTAATAAACCTTTGATAACTATAGGTTAAAAATAATAAGGTCATTAACTCCATTAGGCAGTTTTAGTTTAGTTTTCGGTTACAGGTTAGGTTAGGTTTAGGTATAAGTTAGGTTGGGAAATAAGTCAGTGCTTTAAACAACCAACGGCTAAAAGGACAGACTCCAAGATTAATGCTCTATCCTCCTAGATCGAGCATTAATGTGCAATAAATTATTAAATTAAATTAAATTATTAAATTAAATTAAATTATTAAATTAAATTAAATTATTAAATTTTTAAATTATTAAAATAAATTAATTATTAAATTTTTAAATTATTAGCATTAAAGCATGAATTGGATCTATTTGTGTACTCACACATAGGTGAGTACACATAAATGAATGACTTGTTCCTTCTCGTCTCACAATCGGGGATTCAGGGGTTCGAATCCCAGTCTGATAGGAATTTTTGGTAGCGTTTCCTTTCACCCAATGCCTCTATTCACTCAGAAGTAAATAGTGAGTTACTTGCATCCTGGTGAGTGAGTGAGGGTTAGTCACTAGTTGGACCTTGTGGGCGTAGGTGTTATAAGCCTAACATATGTATATATAAGCTGCTTGTTCCACGACTCAGTGATTTTACATGTGTTGATTAAATGAAGCCTAAGAGAGCATATCTAAGACCTAAAATTTGGCCATTTTTTATTATTTTTATTTTTAAATTATTTGAATTTATGCCATGGACATTTATGCTTAGAAGAGATTTGCTTAGGTTCTTTAATTACCGGTAGGTTGGTGGCCTGCTGGATCTTAAATTATTAAATTAAATTAAATTATTAAATTAAATTAAATTATTAAATTTTTAAATTTTTAGCATTAAAGCATGAATTGGATCTATGTGTGTAATCAAACATAGGTGAGTACACATAAATGAATGACTTGTTCCTTCTCGTCTCACAATCGGGGATTTAAGGGTTCGAATCCCGGTCGGACAGTGTTGTAATTGTTGGTAGCGTTTCCTTTCACCCAATGCTCCTATTCACCTAGAAGTAAATAGTGAGTTACTTGCATCTTTGTGAGTGAGTGAGGGTTAGTCACTAGATGGACCTTGTGGGGTAGGTGTTATAAGCCTAACATATTTATATATAAACTGCTTGTTCCACGACTCAGTGATTTTACATGTGTTGACTAAATGATGCCTAAGAGAGCATATCTAAGACTTAAAATTTGGCCATTTTAGATTATTTTTACTTTTAAATTATTTGAATTTATGCCAAGGCCATTTATGCTTTGAAGAGATTTGCTTAGGTTCTTTAATTAGTTCTTTAGTTCTTTCTTTTCCCTACTAAGCAAATCTTACTCAGTATTTTAACGAGGTACAAATAGTTGATTGAAAATAAAGTATTTAAGGTTGATTTATAATCAATTATGTGTTTGGATAATTTTTATTGTATTTATAATGAATTAATAACAATTAACTGAAAATTCACAAAAACGTGGAAAAACTACAAAATATTGCCTAAATCGTTAATATTTGGTTAAAATCATATAAAGGAAAAGGGGAATAAACGTGAAAATATTGCTAAATTCGATGATTTTTAGTACAAAACTAAATGGAAGAAAACTTGCCTAAAATGCAATATAATGCGAAATTCTGAGATTTGCAGGGCAAATCAGATATCGTGAGAAAACATGAAGTAGTATCGAAATATTGGTAAATACGAATATCTTTACCTAAATTCTACTTGAAAAAAGTCACTATATTACCAAATTTGAGGATTTTTACTTCAAATCATAAAGCGAGGTTTCGTGTTATTTAGATTCTGGAAAAGACATATGAAAATGCTGTTTCCAATACAAATTAAAAAAATCAATGTGTTTTCATTAGAATTAAATAAAATCTCCCTGATTTTCCGTTTATATTACCGATGGAAAATGTACGCGTAAAGCAGCTCTAATCCGGCTGAAACGTCGATATATGCAATAAAAACAACCCTTCTCTCCAATTCCAAAATGTTTTTTTTTTGTTAAATAAAACAAAAATCAATTATTTATATCCTGAATACTGTTACTCAGTATTTTAACGAGATACAAATAGTTGATTGAAAATAAAGTATTTAAGGTTAATTTGTAATCAATTATGTGTTTGGATCATTTTTATTGTATATATATTGAATTAATAACAATAAACTGAAAATTCACAATAACGTGGAAGAACGTCAAAATATTGCCTAAATCAATGCAATAACATATATATATCAGTATAAATGTTCCTTGATACACAACAATGATCAATCGATCACCCTATCAGTCCTAGAACACACACATCTGTAGGTAATCCAGCCTACGACTGTAACTCTAAACTTCAGTATAAACTCCTTGGCACAAAAATGGCAAACTATCACTCGTCTTTCACTGCGTCTTGCACGCTAATGACAAACACTCTATCACCTCCCTACAAGTAATCATTTAGACTTCCCTTCCACATCTGGAAGTTCACTACACTGATCTCTTCAGGTTCTTCCGGGTTTAACTACCAGGATCCTCTGCAGCTCCTCCAGGCTGCTACCATGAAGTTTCCTTGAACAACTATGGTGCTTTACTACTTCTACTAGGGTCCTCCACAGTTCTCCTGGTTGCTACACCATGAAGATCCCTCGAGCAACTATGGTGCTTCACAACCTCTACAGAAGCACGTGACACTCCTCTTCACAGCTCGAGGTCCTCTCCTCCACTACCTTGGAGTCTCATCAACTACTCCCTCTGTGCTGGCTTCGAAGTTCTCAGCAACTTCTTCCCCAAAGACAAACCTGCAACCCATTGACACTCCAATAAAAATGTTTCCCCTTAAACACATAAACAAAAATAACCACACAATATGTTTGCCTCCGACATCTATCTGCTCTCTACATACTGTGAGAGTGGACTCCCCCGTTTGGGCTGGTCCATGCTCCGCCTGGCCCGGCGGTCCTCACTCACTCTGGGAGGGTCCTCCGCCGTCAGGAGCTGGGCTCCCTCAGTCCCCTGCCAGCGCTCTGAGGAGACGGACTTCGCTCCGCCCTCCAGGACGTTCCTCCCTCTCCACTCTCTTATTTTGGCCTTCTGCCTTATCAAAACATGTCTAACTTATCAATAAACATTGCTACTGTCGCTGGGCACACGACCAACTACAAGTAATCGCTATAGACTGGCTAAAATCGTGCTTACCACAGATTGTCTGGTCGAGGGCGCTCCTCCCTCTGAAGGAGTCTGGTCAGGGCACTCCCACGGCCCACGATAATGTCTCTGGGGGGCTTACTAAACACTCCTCGCCGTCCAGGACTTGAGACCACAACGTTCCCAGCTCGATTCCACATCTGGAACGTCTGCACACTTCTCTTCTCTTGGAGATATATCACTAGGGGTTCCTCTCTGACGGGAGCTCAAACGGAGCACGGCTTCCCCCTGCGATGTTTGGCACTCAAGTAAGGTGAAAGCCCTCCAGAAGCGAGCCTCACTCCTCCAGCAATTTATCCACATCTCCTAACCAGTCATTTATCTATTTTCTTACTCACTGCCCATAATCTCAAATTGTTTATTAAATCCAACCAACTATTTTACATCTGTGTTATCACCTCTATTTTTCCTAGACCTTCTAGTCAGGTCAGGCTTGATAGAATAATTCTCAAAGGGGAGACTCGTTTTTCGGCTGCCTGGGATCATAACAGTATGTATGCATGCATGTATGTACGTGTGCGTGTGTGTGTGTGTACTCACCTAGTTGTACTCAACAACTAGTTGTGCTTGCGGGGGTTGAGCTCTGGCTCTTTGGTCCCGCCTCTCAACCGTCAATCAACAGGTGTACAGGTTCCTGAGCCTATTGGGCTCTATCATATTTACACTTGAAACTGTGTATGGAGTCAGCCTCCACCACATTGCTTCCTAATGCATTCCATTTGTTAACCACTCTGACACTAAAAAAGTTATTTCTAATATCTCTGTAGCTCATTTGGGCACTCAGTTTCCACCTGTGTCTCCTAGTGCGTGTACCCCTTGTGTTAAATAACCTGTCTCTATCAACCCTGTCGATTCCCTTGAGAATCTTGAATGTGGTGATCATGTCCCCCCTAACTCTTCTGTCTTCCAACGAAGTGAGGTTCAATTCCCGTAGTCTCTCCTCGTAGCTCATACCTCTCAGCTCGGGTACTAGTCTGGTGGCAAACCTTTGAACCTTTTCCATTTTAGTCTTATGCTTGACTAGATATGGACTCCATGCTGGAGCCGTATACTCCAGGATTGGTCTGACATATGTGGTATATAATGTTCTGAAAGATTCCTTACACAAGTTTCTAAAGGCCGTTCTTATGTTAGCCAACCTGGCATATGCTGCTGAATGTTATCCTCTTGATATGAGCTTCAGGGGGCAGGTCTGGCGTGATATCAACCCCCAGGTCTTTCTCTCTCTCTGACTCTTGAAGTATTTCATCTCCCAAGTGATACCTTGTATCTGGTCTCCTGCTTCCTACCCCTATATTCATTACATTACATTTGATTGGGTTAAACTCTAACATCCATTTGTTCGACCATTCCTGCAGCTTGTCCAGGTCTTCTTGAAGCCTCAAGCTGTCCTCCTCTGCCTTAATCCTTCTCATAATTTTGGCGTCGTCAGCAAACATTGAGAGGAATGAGTCTATACCCTCTGGGAGATCATTTACGTATATCAGAAACAGGATAGGTCCAAGCACAGAGCCCTGTGGGACTCCACTGGTGACTTCACGCCATTCTGAGGTCTCACCCCTCACTATAACTCTCTGCTTCCTATTGCTTAGGTACTCCCTTATCCACTGGAGCGCCCTACCAGTTACTCCTGCCTGTTTCTCCAGCTTATGTATCAACCTTTTATGGGGTACTGTGTCAAAGGCTTTCCGACAGTCCAAAAAATGCAGTCCGCCCATCCTTCTCTTTCTTGCTTAATCTTTGTCACCTGATCATAGAATTCTATCAAGCCTGTAAGGCAAGATTTACCCTCCCTGAACCCATGTTGATGGGTTGTCACGAAGTCTCTTCTCTCCAGATGTGTTACTAGGTTTTTTCTCACAATCTTCTCCATCACCTTGCATGATATACAAGTTAAGGACACTGGCCTGTAGTTCAGTGCCTCTTGTCTGTCACCCTTTTTAAATATTGGAACTACATTAGCAGTCTTCCATACTTCTGGTAGGTCTCCC
Organism: Procambarus clarkii; assembly: GCF_040958095.1. Lineage (NCBI taxonomy): Eukaryota > Metazoa > Arthropoda > Malacostraca > Decapoda > Cambaridae > Procambarus > Procambarus clarkii. The sequence goes on along the minus strand of NC_091161.1, from coordinate 26,417,643 downwards.
GTTTCCAGTGACCTACTATACACTATGGAGAGTGGCAAGCAAAGTGCTCCTGCACACTCTTTCAATACCCATGGTGAGATTCTATCCGGCCCAACAGCTTTTCTCACATCCAGCTCCAATAGGTGCTTCTTGACCTCATCTCTTGTAATTTCGAACCTTTCCAAGGTCACCTGGTTTGCTGCCACCTCTCCTAGCGCCGTGACTTCTCCCTGTTCTATTGTAAAGACCTCCTGGAACCTTTTGTTGAGTTCTGCACACACCTCTTTGTCATTCTCTGTGTACCTGTCCTCGCCCACCCTAAGTTTCATCACCTGTTCCTTCACTGTTGTCTTCCTCCTGATATGACTGTGTAGTAGCTTTGGTCGGTCTTGGCCTTATTAGCTATATCATTTTCATACCTTTTCTCAGCTGCTCTTCTCACACTAACATACTCGTTCCTGGTTCTCTGGTATCTCTCTCTACTTTCTGGTGTTCTGTTATTACGGAAGTTCCTCCATGCCCTTTTGTTCAGCTCCTTTGCTTTCATACATTCCCTATTAAACCACGGATTCTTCCTTTGCTTCTCTGTTTTTTCCTGTTGGGCTGGGACAAACCTGCTTACAGCCTTCTGACATTTTTGGGTGACATAGTCCATCATGTCTTGTACGGACTTGGTTCCGAGTTCTGTGTCCCAATGTATATCCCATAGGAATTTATTCATCTCCTCATAGTTTCCCTTTCGGTACGCCAGCCCTTTGTTTCCCAGTTCTTTTTTGGGGGTGATAATTCCTAGCTCAACCAGGTACTCAAAGCTCAATACACTATGATCATTCATTTCCAAGGGGGGCTTCCAACTTAACTTCCCTTATATGCGACTCATTTAAGGGTAAATATCAGATCAAGCAAGGCTGGTTCATCCCCTCCTCTCGTTCTTGTCCGTCCCTTGACGTGTTGACTTAGAAAGTTTCTTGTTGCCACATCCAGCAGCTTAGCTCTCCATGTGTCTGGGCCTCCATGTGGGTCTCTGTTCCCCCAATCTATCTTTCCATGGTTGAAGTCTCCCATGATTAGTAGCCTGGATCCGTTCCTGCTAGCCACAGAAGCTGCTCTCTCTATTATATAGATGGTGGCCAAGTTGTTTCTATCATATTCCTGTCTGGGTCTTCTGTCATTCGGTGGGGGGTTATATATGACTACTACTATAATTTTCTGTCCTCCAGTTGCTATGGTGCCTGATATGTAGTCACTGAAACCTTCACAGTTCTGAATTACCATCTCTTCGAAACTCCAACCTTCTTTTAGTAGCAAAGCTACACCACCTCCTCCTCTCCCTTCTCTCTCTTTCCTCACTACATAGTAGCCCTGTGGAAACACTGCGTTTGTTATGGTGTTTGTTAGCTTCGTTTCTGTGAGTGCTATTATGTCTGGGTTTTCTTCTAGTGCCCATTCTCTGAGTTCACTTGTTTTATTTGTAATTCCACCTATGTTAGTGTACCTTGCCTTGAAGCTCACTTTCTTCAGTTCATTTTCTTGTCCCTTTCTTGGCGAGCATTCTGCTGGTGCGGGAAGCTTTTCAGTGGGTGAGATGATCTGTGAGGTGTTTTGCAGGATCTCAAAGGAGTTTGGGGTGAGGGGTGGGGGTTTCAGGGAAGGGGGGACAGGTAGGGTGTGGGTTAAGGAGATAGGGGGGACATGGAGGATACGGGGTGAGGGGGAAGGAGGGATAGGGAGGGTATGGGATGAAGGGGGAGGGGGGGACGGGGGGGGGGAAAGGTGGGAGGGGGGGACATGATGGGAATGGGGAAGGGATGACAGGGTACGATTGGGGTTGGGGGGGAGGGAGAGTTGGGTGGGGGCAGGTAGGGTGAGGGGAAGGGAGGGTTTCTATGCAGAAGGGGGTGGTGGTGTTGCCCTCCCCTCTGGTGTTGCTGGGATGCTGATTTTGGGTTCCCCTCTTGTCTCTGGGACTGTTGTGTTGGGGGCTGTGATTTCCTGGTTTGCTTCTCCCTCCCTGCGCTTCCTCCTTGCCTCTGCCGCCCTGGCTCTCTCCTCCTTCTTCCTGTCCCTCTGCAGTAATACTTTCTTTTATCCCTCCACATGCTGCAGTCGACTCTTCCTTTCGAGAATATCCTCCTTCGTGGTTTCGTTTGTAAACACCACCTTTACAAGTCGGTTTCTGTCCGTGTTGTACCAGCTCAACCTGAAAACCTTCTCAATGTTTCGTTCAGCCCCTTCCATCTGTAACCCCTTCAGTAGCCCCTGTACTGCCTCTCTATCCTTGCTATTCCATTCTTGCCTGTTGGATCCTTCCTGTTCTTTGATGCCTACAACTACCACTGGTCTTTTTATCTCCAGCAGCTGAGTGGTGCACCTTGCTGCTTCCTGTGAGGTGGCTGCTTGCATGGCTACCTCCCTCACTGTGTCCATAGCTTCTGAGATCTTTTTCAGTATGTCTGCATATGTTTCAGGTACAGAGGCATTTCCTTCCAATGTAACATTCCCACCTTCCCTTTGGATGACAATCTAATGCTCGGTCTCTTTATTTTTTTCTGTGAGGGATTTGATCTCCTACCTTGCTGATGTCAGCTCACTTTGCAGGTTGTTAATTGTAATCCTCATTTCCTGCATCTCCTGCCTGAATTCCTCCAGAACTTGGGTTAACATGTCCCTCGTTTGGTCACTTTGGCTGTTCCCTGTGTCCCTGTTGCGTCCACCTTCCATTTTGCCCTTGTCCAGAGAGAGAGAGCAAGAGAGAGAGAGAGAGCAAGAATAGTCCTAGTGTGAGAGTGGGTGTGGTGGGGGGGGGGGGAGTGTTTTGGGAGAGTGGGAGTGGTGGGGGCAGGGGGGGGGAGTGTGTTGGGAGAGTGAGAAGGGGGGTTAAGAGGTGGGTGAGGTGTAGTCTTCAGATTCCGGCGGGTTTGGGGGGGGGGGGGTGGATTAGCGGCTTATCTGGGTTCCCAGCGACCTCACAGTTGCTGTCCCTGTTACCTGTCTACCACGATTGTATTATTACGATTGTATTATTGAATGGAATGCAATAGTGTCTATGATATGATATTATATAAACCTTGTACACTGTTGGAGACTTATGAGAGACACTTACCAGCCAGCCCCCCACAAGCACTCTAGGTGAATACACGGCGTGTCGTCAGTAATCCTGTGAGGTCTTCAGGTCTCCACGTGGGTCCCGGCTGATGCGACTGATGCTGCCTCAAGAAGTCGATCTTCACTAGCTATCTTCTCTAAATTCACTAAGATAATTCACCACGAGATGTTATCAATGTGTTGCATTACAATGCCACTGTTCAATTTACACTGTCCCGACTCTCACTGCACAGTACACCCGCTCCCTTGAACCCTATTGTTCCCTCGGTTAACGCGGACCGCTGACCCTACACGTCTGCTCACGATCAAAGCTGACCCAAGACTGTGTGTGTTTCTGTGTGTGTGTGTGTGTGTGTGTGTGTGTGTGTGTGTGTGTGTGTGTGTGTGTGTGTGTGTGTGTGTGTGTGTGTGTGTGTGTGTGTGTGTGTGTGTGTGTGTGTGTGTGTGTGTGTGTGTACTCACCTAGTTGTACTCACCTAGTTGTGTTTGCGGGGGTTGAGCTCTGGCTCTTTGGTCCCGCCTCTCAACCGTCAATCAACAGGTGTACAGATTCCTGAGCCTATCGGGCTCTGTCATATCTACACTTGAAACTGTGTATGGAGTCAGCCTCCACCACATCACTTCCTAATGCATTCCATTTGTCAACCACTCTGACACTAAAAAAGTTCTTTCTAATATCTCTGTGGCTCATTTGGGCACTCAGTTTCCACCTGTGTCCCCTTGTGCGAGTTCCCCTTGTGTTAAATAGACTGTCTTTATTTACCCTATCAATCCCCTTCAGAATCTTGAATGTGGTGATCATGTCCCCCCTAACTCTTCTGTCTTCCAGCGAAGTGAGGTTAAATTCCCGTAGTCTCTCCTCGTAGCTCATACCTCTCAGCTCGGGTACTAGTCTGGTGGCAAACCTTTGAACCTTTTCCAGTTTAGTCTTATCCTTGACTAGATATGGACTCCATGCTGGGGCTGCATACTCCAGGATTGGCCTGACATATGTGGTATACAAAGTTCTGAATGATTCTTTACACAAGTTTCTGAATGCCGTTCGTATGTTGGCCAGCCTGGCATATGCCGCTGATGTTATCCGCTTGATATGTGCTGCAGGAGACAGGTCTGGCGTGATATCAACCCCCAAGTCTTTTTCCTTCTCTGACTCCTGAAGAATTTCCTCTCCCAGATGATACCTTGTATCTGGCCTCCTGCTCCCTACACCTATCTTCATTACATTACATTTGGTTGGGTTAAACTCTAACAACCATTTGTTCGACCATTCCTTCAGCTTGTCTAGGTCTTCTTGAAGCCTCAAACAGTCCTCTTCTGTTTTAATCCTTCTCATAATTTTAGCATCGTCCGCAAACATTGAGAGAAATGAATCGATACCCTCCGGGAGATCATTTACATATATCAGAAACAAGATAGGACCGAGTACAGAGCCCTGTGGGACTCCACTGGTGACTTCACGCCAATCGGAGGTCTCACCCCTCACCGTAACTCTCTGCTTCCTATTGCTTAGATACTCCCTTATCCACTGGAGCACCTTACCAGCTACACCTGCCTGTCTCTCCAGCTTATGTACCAGCCTCTTATGCGGTACTGTGTCAAAGGCGTTCCGACAATCCAAGAAAATGCAGTCCGCCCAGCCCTCTCTTTCTTGCTTAATCTGTGTCACCTGATCGTAGAATTCTATCAAGCCTGTAAGGCAAGATTTACCCTCCCTGAATCCATGTTGGCGATTTGTCACGAAGTCCCTTCTCTCCAGATGTGTTACCAGGTTTTTTCTCACGATCTTCTCCATCACCTTGCATGGTATACAAGTCAAGGACACTGGCCTGTAGTTCAGTGCCTCTTGTCTGTCACCCTTTTTGTATATTGGGACCACATTCGCCGTCTTCCATATTTCTGGTAGGTCTCCCGTCTCTAGTGACTTAATATACACTATGGAGAGTGGCAGGCAAAGTGCCTCTGCACACTCTTTCAGTACCCATGGTGAGATCCCATCTGGACCAACAGCCTTTCTAACATCCAGATCCAGCAGGTGTCTCTTGACCTCCTCTCTCGTAATTTCGAACTCCTCCAAGGCCGCCTGGTTTACCTCCCTTTCTCCTAGCACAGTGACCTCACCCTGTTCTATTGTGAAGACCTCCTGGAACCTCTTGTTGAGTTCCTCACACACCTCTCTGTCATTCTCTGTATACCTGTCCTCGCCTGTTCTAAGTTTCAATACCTGTTCTTTCACTGTTGTTTTCCTTCTGATGTGACTGTGGAGTAGCTTTGGTTCGGTCTTGGCTTTGTTTGCTATATCATTTTCAAAATTTTTCTCTGCTTCTCTTCTCACCCTGACGTACTCATTCCTGGTTCTCTGGTATCTCTCTCTGCTTTCTGGTGTTCTGTTATTCCGGAAGTTCCTCCACGCCTTTTTGTTCAGTTTCTTCGCTTCCATACATGCCCTATTATACCATGGATTCTTCTGTTGCTTCTCGGATTTTTCCCTTTGGGCCGGGATGAACCTGTTTACTGCCTCCTGACACTTTTGGGTAACATAGTCCATCATACCCTGTACAGACTTGTCTCTGAGGTCTGTGTCCCAAGGTATTTCACTTAGGAAACTTCTCATCTGTTCATAATTCCCCTTTCGGTATGCCAGCCTTTTGATTCCTAGTTCTTTTTGGGGGGAGATAAGTCCTAGCTCTACCAGGTACTCAAAGTTCAATACACTGTGGTCACTCATTCCCAAGGGCGCTTCCATCTTAACTTCCCTTATATCCCTTTCATTTAGGGTAAATATCAAATCAAGCATTGCTGGTTCATCTTCTCCTCTCATTCTTGTTGGTTCTTTGGTGTGCTGGCTTAGAAAGTTTCTTGTTGCCACGTCCAGCAGCTTAGCTCTCCATGTTTCTGGTCCTCCATGTGTGTGTGTGTGTGTGTGTGTGTGTGTGTGTGTGTGTGTGTGTGTGTGTGTGTGTGTGTGTGTGTGTGTGTGTGTGTGTGTGTGTGTGTTGTGTGTGTGTGTTGTGTGTGTGTGTGTGTGTGTGTGTGTGTGTGTGTGTGTGTGTATGTATGTGTGTGTGCAAGAATATCGTACATTAAAATGTGTATATGTGATTATAATAGATTTTACCATCCGCGAAGAAAATGTCTGTAACTATTTGTCATTCCATTCTCTTTCTGCCTGCCTGCCTGCCTGCTTAAACTTGTCCACTCAATATGCTGTTGAATATCAATCTCCAGTGTTCACTTACCATTAATTCATACAGTATTAAACAAATGAATCATTAACAAACCATTAAACTTTTCAAGCACCTATATTCTTTCTAACATGAATCACAATAACTAATATACTCAACTCAGTCCCAAACACTTTTCTTATTCCTTCCTAAACACCTCACCATATATAACCTATCTCAAAAAAGTAAGTTTAAATACCTAACTGCCAACCCTCCCTTCCACCCCCCCCCCCGACCTCCCCTACCCATGACTACCCACAGGACAGGGGAGCTACCCACGATAGCTCCCCTGAACCCCCCTACCAACAACCTTCCCCCAACGGTGGACGCCATATCCCTACTCCCATTCCACCCCCACTGTTAACCCCCCCTCCCCCCAATCCCCGTCAAACAGAGAAAAAGGCGGCGATAAGGCTATATTTTCCCAGCCAAACCGTTCGCCTCATTTGGACACACAACACTAAATATTAATTAATACACACTTTTAAACATACACATGTCAGTCAGTTAGCCTAAATTCTCCTATATTCTTTCATTCATGACACTGCTTCGCTGGACAGCAACCTCATCGAATAACGCTCCCATTTATTTTTAACTGTCAATACAAACTCACAACTTCATGTCAATCATTGCAATTGTTTATAAATAGACACTACCTAACCCTGCTTGCTCCGAGGTATAAATACAGGTGCCAAATTTGATTCAGAAGGCAACTCCAGCGTGGCCTAGTCGGATAGAACATGTTCTTAATCCGGATAGACCTGCGTACGAGTCTGTCGCAACGGTTGCAACTACAGGGCACAGATAGATTTCTGTGATGTCCTCTCCTGTAGAAGCATCAGTTTTGATAGTTTCTCTGGATAGCCGAAATTGATTGACTGACCCATTGGAATGTGGAATGTGGGGAAAGGTTGAAATCCGGGGGCCCACGGACGGATACTTGGATCCACTGACCTCGGGCAGGTCTTTCAATCCACCTGGATTTCAGATGGGGAGAAGGGAGGCAATTTGGGTCGACACAAATTGCTTCCTGGACCCAGAACCCCATGGATACACATGTCCGTGTATCCATGGAAACATGTCCGTGTATCACAGACAATCACAGATAGTCACACGGATACATTTCCTTGTGATTGGTGAATCCGTGTGATACGGGATTCGAAACTAGGTGGATGGGGATAAGGGAGGGAATTTGAGGGGACACAAATGGCTTCCTGGACCCAAAACCCAATGGATAACCCTAAATCCCTAAGATACACGGAAATCCCTAAGATACGCGGATAACTTCGTGTCACAGGTAACAGAGGGACGGAAGGGAGGGAGAGAGGAAGGGAGGTAGGGATGGAGGAAGGGAGGGAGGGAGGGTATAATTAAATTACAATTATCAAGTTTATTTTCTTTATAAAAATAAATCATAAATCAAATAAATCATAAAAAAAATGAATCAATTTAAATTAATTGAACTCCAATTTAATTGGAGTTAAAAATCTAGTTAAATCTAATTAAATCTAATTAAAAATCTAATTAAATCTAATTAAAATCTAAATCTTATAAAAATCTCTAAAATTAAATCTAATTAAAATTAAAAAAAATCTAGTTAAATACTTTTAGACTTAGATTTAGATTTGGAGTCTAAATTTAAATGGAGTTTATTTATTACTTAAATGGATTAATTATTACTTGTATATAATAGCAATGGCCTAACTTTGCTTGTTTTTGTTTATTTTACTTTTTTGCACCTTTTTTGCTGCTTCTCACCACATCTAGGAAGGGAAGGAGGGAGGGAGGTAGGGAGGTTTATTTTCTGTTGTTGGGTTAGGGTAGGTTACATTAGGTTTATCCAACCTAACTAACCGAAATTAACCTAACCTAATCAACCATTAGTTTATAAACCTTTATAACTTTAATATCTTTACTTTAATAACTTTAATAATTTAATTTAATATAATTATATTAAATATTTATTAAATTTTTTAAAGAAAATTTAAAATTTATTAAAAAAAATTTAAAACTATATTAAAGAAAATTATTTTAAAATATTATTATAAAAATATTATTATAAAATATTATTATAAAATATTATTATAAAATATAAAATATATTATATTAAATAAAAGATAAACTTGTTCCTTAAATAACCTTTATAAACCTTTGATAACTATAGGTTATAAATAATAAGAATATAAACTCCATTAGGCAGTTAGGTTAGGATAGGTTTTAGGTTAGTTTAAGTTACAGGTTAGCTTAGGTTTTAGGTTAGTTTAGATTATAGGTTAGGATTAGGTTTAGGTTAGGTTGGGAAATAAGCCAGGAGTCAGTGCTTTAAACAACCGACGGCTAAAAGGACACACTCCAAGATTAATGCTCGATCCTGCTGGCACAAATAGGTGAGTACACATATATGAATGACTTGTTCCTTCTCGACTGACAATCGGGGATTCAAGGGTTCCAATCCCGGTCGGACAGGGTTGTTATTGTTGGTAGCGTTTTCTTTCACTTAATGCCTCTATTTACTTAGCAGTAAATAGATATCCAGGAGTTAGTGAGCTACTTGCATCCTGGTGAGTTAGCGAGGGTTAGTCACTAGGTGGACCTTGTGGGGGCAGGTGTTAAAAGCCTAACATGTGTATATATAATCTGCCTGTCCCCCGAGTCAATGATGTTACATGTATTGACTAAATGAAGCCTAAGAGATCATATCTTTATTATGAGATTAGGAGAGCCTAAGATTAGTCATTTATTCTTTGAAGAGTTTTGCTTAGGTTCTTTAATTACCGGTAAGTGGGTGGCATTTGTATGCAATTTGTGCGAGATCAATAGCATCCCAACATTTCCATTTTGGAGCAACAGTCCATTTGTTATTGGTTACATGTTCACTAAATAGTTGCTATAAGCACTATCATTAATAGAGAATTAGCTGGTATGTGTGAGTATCCTCCGCCACAGTTACCATTATCTTGACCCACTCATTCCCTAACTCACTGACATGTGATTGGCTACTATTTGTATATAATAGCAACAGCCTTACTTTCCCTTTCCTTTTTTACATTTTTGCACCTTGAGAACACTGCTTCTCACCACATCAACCAAGTTAAGAAACGTTGACTTTGGTTAGTACTTGGAAGAGTGACCTGCCTGGGAACACCAACTGGTGCGGATGATGGTACTCATATTTGGGCAGTCTTCGTGGGTCAATGTGTGTGTGTGTGTGTGTGTGTGTGTGTGTGTGTGTGTGTGTGTGTGTGTGTGTGTGTGTGTGTGTGTGTGTGTGTGTGTGTGTGTGTGTGTGTGTGTGTGTGTGTGTGTGTGTGTGTGTGTGTGTGTGTGTGTGTGTGTGTACTCACCTAGTTCTCACCTAGTTGTGTTTGCGGGGGTTGAGCTCTGGCTCTTTGGTCCCGCCTCTCAACCGTCAATCAACAGGTGTACAGATTCCTGAGCCTATCGGGCTCTGTCATATCTACACTTGAAACTGTGTATGGAGTGAGCCTCCACCACATCACCCCCTAATGCATTCCATTTGTCAACCACTCTGACACTAAAAAAGTTCTTTCTAATATCTCTGTGGCTCATTTGGGCACTCAGTTTCCACCTGTGTCCCCTTGTGCGTGTTCCCCTTGTCTTAAATAGACTGTCTTTGTCTACCCTATCAATCCCCTTCAGAATCTTGAATGTGGTGATCATGTCCCCCCTAACTCTTCTGTCTTCCAGCGAAGTGAGGTTTAATTCCCGTAGTCTCTCCTCGTAGCTCATACCTCTCAGCTCGGGTACTAGTCTGGTGGCAAACCTTTGAACCTTTTCCAGTTTAGTCTTATCCTTGACTAGATATGGACTCCATGCTGGGGCTGCATACTCCAGGATTGGCCTGACATATGTGGTATACAAAGTTCTGAATGATTCTTTACACAAGTTTCTGAATGCCGTTCGTATGTTGGCCAGCCTGGCATATGCCGCTGATGTTATCCGCTTGATATGTGCTGCAGGAGACAGGTCTGGCGTGATATCAACCCCCAAGTCTTTTTCCTTCTCTGACTCCTGAAGAATTTCCTCTCCCAGATGATACCTTGTATCTGGCCTCCTGCTCCCTACACCTATCTTCATTACATTACATTTGGTTGGGTTAAACTCTAACAACCATTTGTTCGACCATTCCTTCAGCTTGTCTAGGTCTTCTTGAAGCCTCAAACAGTCCTCTTCTGTTTTAATCCTTCTCATAATTTTAGCATCGTCCGCAAACATTGAGAGAAATGAATCGATACCCTCCGGGAGATCATTTACATATATCAGAAACAAGATAGGACCGAGTACAGAGCCCTGTGGGACTCCACTGGTGACTTCACGCCAATCGGAGGTCTCACCCCTCACCGTAACTCTCTGCTTCCTATTGCTTAGATACTCCCTTATCCACTGGAGCACCTTACCAGCTACACCTGCCTGTCTCTCCAGCTTATGTACCAGCCTCTTATGCGGTACTGTGTCAAAGGCTTTCCGACAATCCAAGAAAATGCAGTCCGCCCAGCCCTCTCTTTCTTGCTTAATCTGTGTCACCTGATCGTAGAATTCTATCAAGCCTGTAAGGCAAGATTTACCCTCCCTGAATCCATGTTGGCGATTTGTCACGAAGTCCCTTCTCTCCAGATGTGTTACCAGGTTTTTTCTCACGATCTTCTCCATCACCTTGCATGGTATACAAGTCAAGGACACTGGCTTGGCTTGTGTGTGTGTGTGTGTGTGTGTGTGTGTATGTATGTGTGTGTGTGTGTGTGTGTGTGTGTGTGTACTCACCTATATGTACTCACCTATATGTGCTTGCAGGATCGAGCATTGACTCTTGGATCCCGCCTTTCTAGCTATCGGTTGTTTACAGCAATGACTCCTGTCCCATTTCCCTATCATACCTAGTTTTAAAAGTATGAATAGTATTTGCTTCCACAACCTGTTCCCCAAGTGCATTCCATTTTTCTACTACTCTCACGCTAAAAGAAAACTTCCTAACATCTCTGTGACTCATCTGAGTTTCCAGTTTCCACCCATGTCCCCTCGTTCTGTTATTATTACGTGTGAACATTTCATCTATTTCCACTTTGTCAATTCCCCTGAGTATTTTATATGTATATACACACACATATGTGTGTGTGTGTGTGTGTGTGTGTGTGTGTGTGTGTGTGTGTGTGTGTGTGTGTGTGTGTGTGTGTGTGTGTGTGTGTGTACTCACCTAATTGTACTCACCTAATTGTGCTTGCGGGGGTTGAGCTTTGGCTCTTTGGTCCCGCCTCTCAACTGTCAATCAACTGGTGTACAGATTCCTGAGCCTACTGGGCTCTATCATATCTACATTTGAAACTGTGTATGGAGTCAGCCTCCACCACATCACTTCCTAGTGCATTCCATTTATTAACTACTCTGACACTGAAAAAATTCTTTCTAACGTCTCTGTGACTCATCTGGGTACTAAGTTTCCACCTGTGTCCCCTTGTTCGTGTCCCACCCGTGCTGAAGAGTTTGTCTTTGTCCACCCTGTCAATTCCCCTGAGAATTTGGAGGTGGTTATCATGTCTCCCCTTACTCTTCTGCTTTCCAGGGATGTGAGGTTCAGCTCCTTTAGCCTTTCCTCGTAGCTCAATCCTCTCAGTTCCGGGACGAGCCTGGTGGCATACCGCTGAATCTTCTCTAACTTTGTCTTGTGTTTAACTAAATGTGGACTCCAGGCTGGAGCTGCATACTCCAGGATTGGTCTTATATAAGTGCTATACAGGGTTCTGAAAGATTCCTTACACAAGTTTCTGAAGGCAGTTCTTATGTTGGCCAGTCTAGCATATGCCGCTGATGATATTCTTTTGATGTGGGCCTCTGGGGACAGGTTCGGTGTGATATCAACCCCCAGATCCTTCTCTCTATTTGATTCTTGCAGGATTTCCCCTCCCAGATGATACCTTGTGTTCAGCCTCCTGCTCTCTTCGCCTAATTTCATCACCTTACACTTTCCAGAGTTGAACTTCAGCAGCCATTTTCTAGACCATTCCTCCAGTTTATCCAGGTCATCCTGTAGTCTCTGTCTATCTTCATCCGTCTTGATTCTTCTCATAATTTTTGCATCATCAGCAAACATCGAGAGGAATGAGTCTATACCCTCTGGAAGATCGTTCACATATATTAGAAACAGGATGGGTCCAAGTACTGAGCCCTGTGGGACTCCGCTGGTGACATCTCGCCACTCTGATGTGTGTGTGTGTGTGTGTGTGTGTGTGTGTGTGTGTGTGTGTGTGTGTGTGTGTGTGTGTGTGTGTGTGTGTGTGTGTGTGTGTGTGTGTGTGTGTGTGTGTGTGTGTGTGTGTGTGTGTGTGTGTGTGTGTGTGTGTGTGTGTGTGTGTGTGTGTGTGTGTGTGTATGTGTGTGTGTGTGTGTGTGTACTCACCTAGTTGTACTCACCTAGTTTGTTTGCGGAGGTTGAGCTCTGGCTCTTTGTTCCCGCCTCTCAACCGTCAATCAACAGGTGTACAGATTCTTGAACCTATTGGGCTCTATCATATCTACACTTGAAACTGTGTATGGAGTCAGCCTCCACCACATCACTTCCTAATGCATTCCATTCACTTCCTAATGCATTCCATGTGTGTGTGTGTGTACTCACCTAGTTGTGTCTGCAGGATCGAGCATTGACTCTTGGATCCCGCCTTTCGAGCATCGGTTGTTTACAGCAATGACTCCTGTCCCATTTCCCTATCATACCTGGTTTTAAAATTATGAATAGTATTTGCTTCCACAACCTGTTCCTGAAGTGCATTCCATTTTCCCACTACTCTCACGCTGAAAGAAAACTTCCTAACATCTCAGTGACTCATCTGAGTTTCAAGCTTCCATCCATGTCCCCTCGTTCTGTTACTATTCCGTGTGAACATTTCGTCTATGTCCACTCTGTCAATCCCTCTGAGTATCTTATACGTTCCTATCATGTCCCCCCTCTCCCTTTTTCTTTCTAGTGTCGTAAGGCACAGTTCCCTCAGGCGCTCCTCATACTCCATCCCTCGTAGCTCTGGGCACGAGTCTCGTTGCAAACCTCTGAACCTTTTCCAGTTTCATTATATGCTTCTTCAGATGGGGACTCCATGATGAGGCGGCATACTCTAAGACTGGCCTCACGTAGGCAGTGTAAAGCGCCCTAAATGCCTCCCTACTTAGGTTTCTGAATGATGTTCTAACTTTTGCCAGTGTAGAGTACGCTGCTGTCGTTATCCTATTTATATGTGCCTCAGGAGATAGATTAGGTGTTACGTCCACCCCCAGGTCTCTTTCGCGCGTCGTCACAGGTAGGCTGTTCCCCTTCATTGTGTACTGTCTCTTTGGTCTCCTATCTCCTAGTCCCATTTCCATAACTTTACATTTGCTCGTGTTGAATTCCAGTAGCCATTTCTCTGACCATCTATGCAACCTGTTCAGGTCCTCTTGGAGGATCCTGCAATCCTGTCACAACAGGATCACAACAACTCTTCTCATCAACTTTGCGTCATCCGCAAACATCGACATGTAGGACTCTACGCCTGTAAACATGTCGTTAACATATACAAGAAATAGAATTGGTCCCAGCACCAATCCTTGTGGTACTCCACTTCTTACTGTTCGCCAGTGCGACTTCTCGCCCCTTACCGTAACTCTTTGGCTCCTTCCTGTTAGGTAGTTCCGTATCCATGCTAGGACCTTTCCCCCACCCCCGCCTGTCTCTCGAGCTTGAACAGCAGTCTCATGTGCGGTACTGTATCAAAGGCTTTTTGGCAGTCCAGAAATATGCAGTCTGCCCAACCATCTCTGTCTTGTCTTATCCTCGTTATTTTATCATAGAATTCCAGAAGGTTTCTTAGGCACAATTTCCCTGTCCAGAACCCATGTTGATGTTTGTTCACAAACCTAATGTTCTCCAGGTGTGCAACCAGTCGTAGCCTAATTATTCTTTCCAGTATTTTACAGGGGATGCTTGTCAGTGATACAGGTCTATAGTTAAGTGCCTCCTCCCTATCACCTTTCTTGAAGATCGGCACGACATTTGCCTTCTTCCAGCAACTGGGCAATTCTCCCGACATAAGTGACTCATTAAAGATCATTGCCAGAGGCACGCTGAGGGCCTGCGCTGCTTCTTTTAGTATCCACGGTGATACTATGTCTGGTCCAACTGCTTTAGTTGCATCTAGAGTTGTCAACTGTTTCATTACCTCCTCTGCTGTCACCTCTATATCTGATAGTCTTTCATCTAGGGTAACCCCTTCCAACAATGAGAGCTGCTCAGGCTCGGTAGTGAACACTCCATGGAAACTGGCATTCAGTGCCTCGCAGATTTCCTTGTCACTTTCAGTATATGCCCTCTCTGTCTTCCTTAGTCTTGTCACTTGGTCGTTCACCGACATTTTACTTCTTATATGACTGTCTAGTAACTTAGGTTGTTTTTTCGTTTTGATTGCAATATCGTTCTCATAGTCCCTTTCCGATGTTCGTCTTATGTTAATGTAATCGTTCCTAGCTCTGTTGTATCTGATCCTGTTGTCCTCTGTCCTTTGTCTTCTGTACTTCCTCCACTCCCACCTGCTGGCCATTTTTGCTTCCTGACACTGTCTATTAAACCATGGGTTATTATATTCCTTCTTATTTTTTTCCCTTTACTGTTGGTATAAATCTCTCTTCGGCCTCCTGGCATTTCTGTATGACTAGGTCCATCATATCTTGGACTGTTTTTCCTCTAATTTCTTCCTCCCACTGCACTTCACCCAGATAGTCCCTTATCCTCTTATAGTCCCCTTTCCTGTAGTCAACTCTCCTTTCCCAGATCTCTTGTCCCATGGTCATAAGTTTGAATTCCATCATGTAGTCAAAGACTAGGACACAATGGTCACTGGCCCCTAGAGGTATTTCATGCTCTAAATTCTCGATATCTTCTACGTTCTGGGTGAAAATCAGGTCTAATAGGCTCGGTGCATCTCCTCCTCTTTCCCTTGTGTCTTCCTTCACATGTTGTGTTAGGAAATTCCTGTCTATAACATCTACTAATTTTGCTCCCCACGTTTCGTCCCCTCCATGGGGATTCATTGATTCCCAATTTATCTCTCCATGATTTAGGTCCTCCATAATCAGCAGCTTCGCTCTCATTCTGTGGGCTAGTGTTGCTGCCTTCTGCAGTTCATCTATACATGCCTTGTTGTAGTCATCATACTCCTGCCTGGGTCTTCTACTGTTTGGTGGGGGATTGTAGATTACCAAGATCACAATCTTCCTCCCATCTACTGCCAGAGTTCCATGTATGAAGCTTGTGCACTCATTGGTAACTCGATTTCCCAGGTCTTCAAACTTCCATTTCCGCTTTATTAGGAGTGCCACTCCCCCTCCCTGTCTCTGTGTCCTCTCTTTTCGTATCACCTGGTACCCTTCAGGAAACATTGCATCTGAGATCATGTCATTAATTTTAGTTTCCACAATTGCAACTATGTCAGGATCTGCTTCACTCACTCTTTCTTTTATCTCTTCTGCTTTATTAGATACCCCATCAGCAGTGATGTACCAAACCTTGAGATTCTTCATGGAAACTCTTGTACCAGAGTTCTCCCTTTCTCTGGGGGTCTGGGGGATCTGGGGGGTGTCTGGGGGGTGACTGGGGGCAGGGGGGATCTGGGGGATCTGGGGGGTGTCTGGGGGATGACTGGGGGCGGGAAGAATCCGGAGGATGCCCGGGGGGATCCGGGGGGTGTCTGGGGGGGTCCGGGGGGTGTATGGGGGGTGAAAGAGGTCAGGAGGGGTGCTTAGGGGGCTAATGGGGGCTGGGCTTCTAGGAAGGTAGGTAGGAGAGTCTGGGGTAGGGCCTGGGTAGGTAGGTCTGGAGTAGGAATGGCATACTGGGTCTGAAGATTAGGGAGGGCATAGAGGGGTTGGGAGATAGCATAAGGTTGGGAGTCAGATAGAGGTTGAGAGGTTGGGAGGGGGAAGGATAGAGGGGGTGGGGGAACCTCCCACCCCCTTGCAAGGGTGGGGGGGTCATATGGAAGGAGAGGGGATGAGGAGGGGTGAGGGCTGGGTAGGTTTTGGGTGTTGAGGGGATGAGGGCTGGGTGGGTTCTTGGGGTTGAAGGGATGAGGGCTGGGTGGGTTTTGGGGGTTGAGGGGATGAGGGCTGGACGGGTTTTGGGGGTGGAGGTGATGAGGGGGTCCTAGGAATGTGGGATGAATTTGACTGCAGTGGGGTCAGAGGGGTCAAGGGAGGTGTTGGGGAGATAAGCAGGGGCGGCTGATTTGGGGAAGGAGTGACCTGAGATGCAGGTATGAGCTGGTTAGCATGGGGTGGATTAGCACTGGGGTGTGTAGCTACGCTCAAATGGGAAGAGTTGTATTGTTGTTTGCTTGCTCTGTGGGCTATCTGCTCCTCCTTTGTCATGAATTTGTCAATATATACGTTGTAGTAATTTTCGCTACCCCTGAGTAAGTGTTTGTGATGCAGTATGTAATCCACTGCCTCTTCGTTAGTGAACTGTACCAGGACAGGTCGTTTCCTGTTACAGTTGTATGGCCCAATGCGTCGTTGGACTTGCACCTCATTCCCTGCCATCTGGGCTCTCATGTCTCTCAAGATCCCCTGTAGCTCCAAATCCTCAATCTTCATCCTTTCCTGCCTCGATGGTGCCCTGGCTTCAAGCAATCCATGGATTATGATTGTCCTCTTTCTCAGTTCAGGGTCATGCTGGTGGCCCCCTCCTTGGCTGACCCCCCACCCCTCCCACACCCTCTACTCCACCTACTACTACTCCCCCTTCCCCTGCCAAGCTTCCCTTATTCCTGCCAAATTCATTAGTAAGCCTAGATATTTCTCCTTGCCATTCTACCCTGCTCCTCCTGATTTCCTCTTGAATATAATCCATAAACTCTTGTTTGAGTCTTTGAACCTCGTCCTGTATCTTATTAAAGACCTCACTTTTAATCCCCTGGATTAGATCATCTATCCAAACATCCATCTTCTCTACAAATTTCCCAATCATCTTCTCCACAAACCTATCTTCTTCCTCAATCATAATACTGTTGGACCTAGACGCCCTTCCTGACCTAGTCATTGCTATAATGCAACCTTACCCACAGGGGTTCCAAGTATCTTACCGTCCTGCTAACACAATAGGTGAGTGAATCTCCAAGCGTCGTCCCACGTGGTGGTAGGGTTGCTGCCGGGGGTGAGCTCACGCGGTCAGAGGTCGGTGAGCTCTGCTCCACACTGCACACTGCCACAGTACTTCATCAACTATTTTGAATTACGCTACTTAAACTGTTTTTCTTCACTACCTTATGGTTTTGGTCAAAACCCAAGGTTTTTTCATTCACTTGTACACACTTTTTCACTTCGAAGTTGCCTGATTACCCCTCCCACTCCACAAGTGAACCAGGAGCTCCCAACCCACGTCCACCCAACACGATGGTCAGAAGTCAAGTGTGTGTGTGTGTGTGTGTGTGTGTGTGTGTGTGTGTGTGTGTGTGTGTGTGTGTGTGTGTGTGTGTGTGTGTGTGTGTGTGTGTGTGTGTGTGTGTGTGTGTGTACTCACCTAGTTGTGCTTGCAGGGGTTGAGCTCTGGCTCTTTGGTCCCGCCTCTCAACCGGCAATCAACAGGTGTACAGATTCCTGAGCCTATAGGGCTCTATCATATCTACACTTGAAACTGTGTATGGAGTCAGCCTCCACCACATCACTTCCTAATGCATTCCATTTGTCAACCACTCTGACACTAAAAAAGTTCTTTCTAATATCTCTGTGGCTCATTTGGGCGCTCAGTTTCCACCTGTGTCCCCTTGTGCGTGTGCCCTTTGTGTTAAATAGCCTGTCTTTATCTACCCTATCAATTCCCTTGAGAATCTTGAATGTGGTGATCATGTCCCCTCCAACTCTTCTGTCTTCCAGCGAAAAGAGGTTTAATTCCCGTAGTCTCTCCTCGTAGCTCATACCTCTCAGCTCGGGTACTAGTCTGGTGGCAAATCTTTGAACCTTTTCCAGTTTTGTCTTATCCTTGACTAGATACGGACTCCATGCTGGGGCTACATACTCCAGGATTGGCCTGACATATGTGGTATACAAAGTTCTGAATGATTCTTTACACAAATTTCTGACTGCCGTTCGTATGTTGGCCAGCCTGGCATATGCCGCTGATGTTATCCTCTTGATATGCGCTGCAGGAGACAGGTCTGGCGTGATATCAACTCCCAAGTCTTTTTCTTTCTCTGACTCCTGAAGAATTTCCTCTCCCAGATGATACCTTGTATCTGGCCTCCTGCTCCCTACACCTATCTTCATTACATTACATTTGGTTGGGTTAAACTCTAACAACCATTTGTTCGACCATTCCTTCAGCTTGTCTAGATCTTCTTGAAGCCTCAAGCTGTCCTCCTCTGTCTTAATCCTTCTCATAATTTTGGCGTCGTCAGCAAACATTGAGAGGAATGAGTCTATACCCTCTGGAAGATCATTTACGTATATCAGAAACAGGATAGGTTCAAGCACAGAGCCCTGTGGGACTCCACTGGTGACTTCACGCCATTCTGAGGTCTCACCCCTCACTATAACTCTCTGCTTCCTATTGCTTAGGTACTCCCTTATCCACTGGAGCGCCCTACCAGTTACTCCTGCCTGTTTCTCCAGCTCATGCATCAACCTTTTGTGGGGTACTGTGTCAAAGGCTTCCCGACAGTCCAAAAAAATGCAGTCCGCCCATCCTTCTCTTTCTTGCTTAATCTTTGTCACCTGATCATAGAATTCTATCAAGCCTGTAAGGCAAGATTTACCCTCCCTGAATCCATGTTGATGGGTTGTCACGAAGTCTCTTCTCTCCAGATGTGTTACTAGGTTTTTTCTCACAATCTTCTCCATCACCTTGCATGGTATACAAGTTAAGGACACTGGCCTGTAGTTCAGTGCCTCTTGTCTGTCACCCTTTTTAAATATTGGTACTACATTAGCAGTCTTCCATACTTCTGGTAGGTCTCCCGTTTCCAGTGACCTACTATACACTATGGAGAGTGGCAAGCAAAGTGCTCCTGCACACTCTTTCAATACCCATGGTGAGATTCCATCCGGCCCAACAGCTTTTCTCACATCCAGCTCCAATAGGTGCTTCTTCACCTCATCTCTTGTAATTTCGAACCTTTCCAAGGTCACCTGGTTTGCTGCCACCTCTCCTAGCGCCGTGACTTCTCCCTGTTCTATTGTAAAGACCTCCTGGAACCTTTTGTTGAGTTCTTCACACACCTCTTTGTCATTCTCTGTGTACCTGACCTCGCCCACCCTAAGTTTCATCACCTGTTCCTTCACTGTTGTCTTCCTCCTGATGTGACTGTGTAGTATCTTTGGTTCGGTCTTGGCTTTATTAGCTATATAATTTTCATACCTCTTCTCAGCTGCTCTTCTCACACTAACATACTCGTTCCTGGTTCTCTGGTATCTCTCTCTACTTTCTGGTGTTCTGTTATTACGGAAGTTCCTCCATGCCCTTTTGTTCAGCTCCTTTGCTTTCATACATTCCCTATTAAACCACGGATTCTTCCTTTGCTTCTCTATTTTTTCCTGTTGGGCTGGGACAAACCTGCTTACAGCCTCCTGACATTTTTGGGTGACATAGTCCATCATGTCTTGTACGGACTTGGTTCCGAGTTCTGTGTCCCAATGTATATCCCATAAGAATTTATTCATCTCCTCATAGTTTCCCTTTCGGTACGCCAGCCCTTTGTTTCCCAGTTCTTTTTTGGGGGTGATAATTCCTAGCTCAACCAGGTACTCAAAGCTCAATACACTAATTGTGTGTGTGTGTGTATGTGTACTCACCTAGTTGTGTTTGCGGGGGTTGAGCTCTGGCTCTTTGATTCTTTGTGTGTGTGTGTGTGTGTGTGTGTGTGTGTGTGTGTGTGTGTGTGTGTGTGTGTGTGTACTCACCTATATGTACTCATCTATATGTGCTTGCAGGATCGAGCATTGACTCTTGGATCCCGCCTTTCCAGCTATCGGTTGTTTACAGCAATGACTCCTGTCCCATTTCTCTATTATACCTAGTTTTAAAAGCATGAATAGTATTTGCTTCCACAACCTGTTCCCCAAGTGCATTCCATTTTTCCACTACTCTCACGCTAAAAGAAAACTTCCTAACATCTCTGTGACTCATCTGAGTTTTCAGTTTCCACCCATGTCCCCTCGTTCTGTTATTATTACGTGTGAACATTTCATCTATTTCCACTTTGTCAATTCCCCTGAGTATTTTATATGTCCCTATCATAACTCCTCTCTCCCTTCTTTTCTCTAGTGTCGTAAGGTTCAGTTCCTTCAGCCGCTCTTCATATCCCATCCCTCGTAACTCTGGGACAAGCCTCGTCGCAAACCTCTGAACCTTCTCCAGTTTCTTTATGTGTTTCTTCAGGTGGGGGCTCCATGATGGCGCGGCATACTCTAAGACGGGTCTCACGTAGGCAGTGTAAAGCGCCCTAAAAGAGTCCTCATTTAGGTTTCTGAATGAAGTTCTAATTTTCGCCAGTGTAGAGTACGCTGCTGTCGTTATCCTATTTATATGTGCCTCAGGAGTTAGATTAGGTGTCACATCCACTCCCAGGTCTCTTTCTCGAATCGTTACAGGTAGGCTGTTCCCCTTCATTGTGTACTGTCCCTTTGGTCTCCTGTCACCTGATCCCATTTCCATAACTTTTCATTTACTGGTGTTAAACTCCAGTAGCCATTTCCCTGACCATCTCTGCAGCCTGTTTAAGTCCTCTTGGAGGATCCTACAATCCTCGTCTGTCACAACTCTTCTCATTAATTTTGCGTCATCCGCAAACATTGACATGTATGATTCCACTCCTGTAAACATATCATTTACGTACTTTAGAAAGAGGATTGGTCCCAGCACCGATCCTTGAGGTACTCCACTTGTTACTGTTCGCCAGTCCGACTTCTCGACATGTGGGTCTCTGTTCCCCCAATCTATCTTCCCATGGTTGAAGTCTCCCATGATTAGAAGTCTGGATCCGTTCCTGCTAGCCACAGAAGCTGCTCTCTCTATTATATTGATGGTGGCCAAGTTGTTTCTATCATATTCCTGTCTGGGTCTTCTGTCATTTGGTGGGGGGTTATATATGACTACTATTATAATTTTCTGTCCTCCAGTTGCTATGGAGCCTGAAATGTAGTCACTGAAACCTTCACAGTTCTGAATTACCATCTCTTCGAAACTCCAACCTTCTCTTAGTAGCAGAGCTACACCACCTCCTCCTCTCCCTTCCCCTCTCTTTCCTCACTACATAGTAGCCCTGTGGAAACACTGCGTTTGTTATGATTTTCGTTAACTTTGTTTCTGTGAGTGCTATTATGTCTGGGGTTTCTTCTAGTGCCCATTCTCCAAGTTCACTTGTTTTATTTGAAATCCCATCCATATTAGTGTACATCGCCTTGAAGCTCACTTTCTTCTGTTCATTTTCATGTCCCTTTCTTGGCGAGCATTCTGCTGGTGTGGGAAGCTGTTCCGTGGGTGAGAAGATCTGTGAGGTGGTTTGCAGGGTCTCAGAGGATTTTGGGGTGGGGGGTGGGGGTTTAAGGGAAGGGGGGGACAGGTAGGGTGTGGGTTAAGGAGGTAGGGGGGACATGGAGGATACGCAGTGAGGGGGGAGGAGCGATAGGGAGGGTATGGGATGAAGAGGGACGGGGGACAGGGGGAAAAAGGTGGGAGGGGGACATGATGGGAATGGGGAAGGGGTGTCAGGGTCAGAATGGGGTGGGGTGGGAGGGAGGGTTGGGTGGGGGCAGGTAGGGTGAGAGGAAGGGAGGGTTTCTATGCAGAGGGGGGGAGGTGGTGTTGCCCCCCCCCCCTCTGGTGTTGCTGGGATGCTGGTTTGGGGTTCTCCTCTTATCTCTGGGACTGTTGTGATGAGGGCTGTGATTTCCTGGTTTGCTCCTCTCTCCCTGCGCTTCCTCCTTGCCTCTGCTGCCCTAGCTCTCTCCTCCTTCGTCCTGTCCCTCTGCAGTAATACTTTTTTGTATCCCTCCATATGCTGCAGACGACTCTTCCTTTCGAGAATGTCCTCCTTCGTGGTTTCGTTTGTAAACACCACCTTTACAAGTCGGTTTTTGTCCTTGTTGTACCAGCCCAACTTGAAAACCTTCTCTATGTTATGTACAGCCCCTTCCATCTGTAACCCCTTCAGTAGCCCATGTACTGCCTCTCTATCCTTGCCATTCCATTCTTGCCTGTTGGATCCTTCCTGTTCTTTGATGCCTACAACTACCACTGATCTTTTCCTCTCCAGCAGTTGAGTGGTGCACCTTGCTGCTTCCTGTGACGTAGCTGCTTGCATCGCTACCTCCCTCACTGTGTCCATTGCTTCTGAGCTCTTTTTCAGTATATCCGCAAATGTATCAGGTACAGAGGCATTTCCTTCCAATGTAACATTCCCACCTTCCCTTTGGATGATCATCTGTGTGTGTGTGTGTGTGTGTGTGTGTGTGTGTGTGTGTGTGTGTGTGTGTGTGTGTGTGTGTGTGTGTGTGTGTGTGTGTGTGTGTGTGTGTGTGTGTGTGTGTGTGTGTGTGTGTGTGTGTGTGTGTGTGTGTGTGTGTGTGTGTGTGTGTGTGTGTGTGTGTGTGTGTGTGTGTGTGTGTGTGTGTGTGTGTGTGTGTGTGTGTGTGTGTGTGTGTGTGTGTGTGTGTGTGTGTGTGTGTGTGTGTGTGTGTGTGTGTGTGTGTGTGTGTGTGTGTGTGTGTGAAAATTCACTAAAACGTAGAAAAACGGCAAAATATTGCCTAATTCGATGATATTTTGTCTAAATCACATAAAGGAAAAGGGGTTGATAAACGTCAAAATATTGCTAAATTCGATGATTTTTAGTACAAAACAAAATGCTAGAAAACTTGCTTAAAATGCAATATTATGCGAAATTCAGAGATTTGAAGGCCAAATCACATATCGTGAGAAAACATGAAGTAGTATCGAAATATTGGTAAAATCAAATATATTTACGTAAAATCACACTACATGAAAAACATGAAAAAAGTCACTATATTACCAAAAATGAGGAAATATTCTCTAAATCATAAAGTGAGATTTCGTATTATTTAGATCCTAGAAAAAAACATAAAAAAGTTGTTTCCAATACAAATGATAAAAACGAATTTGTTTTCATTAGAATTAACTAAAATGTTCCTGATTTTCCGTTTATATTAAAGATGGAAGATGTACACGTAAAACCGCTTTATTCCGGCTGAAACGTCGATATATGCAATAAAAACATAACTTCTCCCCTTTTCAATCTCACTCAGTATTTTAACGAGAAACAAATAGTTGATTGAAAAGAAGTATTTAGGGTGAATTTCTAATCAATATTTTGTTTGCATCATTTTTATCGTATATATAATGAATTAGTAACAATAAACTGAAAATTCATATAAACGTGGAAAAACGGCAAAATATTGCCTAATTCTATGATATTTTGTTTAAATCACATAAAGGAAAAGGGGATGATAAACGTCAAAATATTGCTAAATTCGATGATATTTAGTACAAGACAAAATGCAAGAAAACTTGCTTAAAATGCAATATGATGCGAAATTCTGAGATTTGAAGGCCAAATCACATATCGTGAGAAAACATGAAGCAGTATCGAAATATTGGTAAAAACGAATATATTTACGTAAAGTGAATAACGTGAAAAAGTAGTTTTTTTTTACCAAATTTGAGGATTTTAACTTCAAATCATAGGGCGAGGTTTCGTATTATTTAGATCCAAGAAAAGACATATGAAAATGTTGTTTCCAATACAAATGATAAAAATCAATGTGTTTTCATTAGAATTAACTAAAATGTCCCTGATTTTCCGTTTATATTACCAATAAAGGGTGTACACGTAAAACCGCTCTAATCCGGCTGAAACGTCGATATATGCAATAAAAACAGAACTTCTCCCCTTTTCAATATCTTACTCAGTATTTTAACGAGAAACAAATAGTTGATTGCAAATGAAGTATTTAAGGTTAATTTCTAATCAATTATGTGTTTTACGACTTTTTATACCGAAAATATGCCAATTACTGAGAGCTGCGATGGGTCACATTTTGCCCCCCCCCCAGGAAGTTTTCAAAATATCCCAAACATATCAAATTCGACCCTTGAGCCATATTTTGAAGCCAAATTCTAGCTCTCTGCACGTAATCACAGTTTGAAATTACGGCTTTTTATACCGAAAATATGCCAATTACTGAAAGCAGCAATGGATCACATTTTGCCCAAACCTTTCCTGCAGTTTTCAAAATATCCCAAACATTCCAAATTCGACGCTTGAGCCATATTTTGGAGCGAAATTATGGCTCTCTGCACGTACTCGCAGTATGAAATTACGACTTTTTATACCGAAAATATGCCAATTACTGAGAGAGGCGATGGGTCACATTTTAGCCAAATTTTCCCCCTGCAGTTTCCAAAATATCCCAAACATAACAAATTCGACCCTAGAGCCATATTTTGGAGCCAAATTCTCGCTCTCTGAACGTATTCGCAGTTTGAACTTTCGACTTTTATAGCGAAAATATGCAAATTACTGTGAGTGGCGATGAGTCACATTTTGCCCAAACCCCCCTGCAGTTTTC
Source organism: Procambarus clarkii (assembly GCF_040958095.1). Taxonomy (NCBI): domain Eukaryota; kingdom Metazoa; phylum Arthropoda; class Malacostraca; order Decapoda; family Cambaridae; genus Procambarus; species Procambarus clarkii. The sequence goes on along the minus strand of NC_091161.1, from coordinate 26,392,723 downwards.
AAAATATCCCAAACATCCCAAATTCGACCCTTGAGCAATGTTTTGGAGCCAAATTCTGGCTCTCTGCACGTATTCGTAGTTTGAAATTACGATTTTTTATACCGAGAAAAGGCAAATTTCTGAGAGCAGCGATGGGTCAAATTTTGCCCAAACAGCCCTTGCACTTTTCAAAATATCCCATACATCCAAAATTCGACCCTTGAGCAATATTTTGGAGCCAAATTCTGGCTCTCTGCACGTATTCGCAGTTTTAAATTTCGAATTTTATACCGAAAATATGCCAATTATTGAAGGCGGCGAAGGATCAAATTTTGTCCAAACCCCGCACTGCAGTTTTCAAAATATTCCAAACACCCCAAATTCAACGCTTTAGCCATATTTTGGAGCTAAATTCTGGCTCTCAGCACGGATTCGCAGTATTAAATTACGAATTTTTATACCGAAAATAGGCCAATTACTGAAAGCAACGATGGATCACATTTTGCCAAAACCGTCCCTGCAGTATTCAAAATATCCCAAACATCCCAAATACGACGCCTGAGCCATATTTTAGAGCCAAATTCTGGCTCTCTGCACGTATTCGCACTTTGAAATTACGAATTTTATACCGAAAATATGCCGATTACTGAGAGCGGCGATGGGTCACATTTTGCCCAAACCGACCATGCAGTTTTCAAAATATCCCAAAGATCCCAAATTCGAAGATTGTGCCATATTTTGTAGATCAATTCTGGCTCTCCGCACGTATTTGCAGTTTGAAATTACGACTTTTTATACCGAAATAATGCCAATTACTGAGAGCAGCGATGGGTCACATTTTGCCCAAACCCCCGTGCAATTTTCAAAATATCCAAAACATCCCAAATTCAACCCATGAGCCATATTTTTTAGCCAAATTCTGTCTCTCTGCAGGTATTCGCATTTTGAAACTACGAGTTTTTATACCGAAAATATGACAATTATAGAGATTGGAAATGGATCACATTTTGGCCAAACCCTCTCTGCAGTTTTCAAAATATCCCAAACATCCCAAATTCGACACTTGAGCCATATTTGGGAGATAAATTCTAGCTCTCTGTACATATTCGCAGTTTGAAATGACGACTTTTTATACCGAAAATATGCCAATTACTGAGAGTGGCGATGAGTCACATTTTGTCCAACCCCCGCCCCCCCCCCCCCCCCCCGCCCCTGCAGTTTTCACAATATCCCAAACATCCCAAATTCGACCCTTGAGCCATATTTTGGAGCCAAATTCTGACTCTCTGCACGTATTCGCAGTTTGAAATTACGAATTTTTATTCCGAAAGAATGCAAATTTCTGTGAACAGCGATGGGTCACATTTTACCCAAACCGCACTGTAGTTTTCAAAATATCCCAAACATCCCAAATTCGACCCTAGAGCCATATTTTGGAACCAAATTCTCGTTCTCTGCACGTATTCGCACATTAAACTTTCGACTTTTATAGCGAAAATATGCCAATTGCTGTGAATGGCGATGGGTCACATTTTGCCCAAACCCCCCTGCAGTTTTCAAAATATCCCAAACATCCCAAATTCGACCCTTGAGCCATATTTTGGAGCCAAATTCTGGCTTTCTGCACGTATTCGCCGTTTGAAATTACGACTTTTATACCGAAAAAAATCAAATTTCTGAGAGCAGCGATGGGTCAAATTATGCCCAAACAGCCCCTGCAGTTTTCAAAATATCCCATACATCCAAAATTCGACCCTTGAGCAATATTTTGGAGCAAAATTCTGGCACTCTGCACGTATTCGCAGTTTGAAATAACGACTTTTATACCGAAAATATGCCAATTATTGAAAGCGGCGATGGATCAAATTTTGCCAAAACCCTCCCTGCAGTTTTCAAAATATCTCAAACATCTTAAATTCGACGCTTGAGCAATATTTTGGATCCAAATTCTGGCTCTCTTCACGTATTCGCCATTGAAATGTCGAATTTTATACCGAAAATGTGCAAATTTCTGAGAGCAGCTATGGATCACACTTTGCCTAAACCCCCCCTGCTGTTTTCAAAATATTCCAAACACCCCAAATTCGACGCTTGAGCCATATTTTGGAGCCAAATTCTGGCTCTCCGCACGTATTCGTAATTTTAAATTACGACTTTTTATACCGAAAATATGCCAATTACTGGAACACATTTTGGATGGATGGATCACATTTTGCCCAATCCGTCCCTGCAGTTTTCATAATATCCAAAACTTCCCAAATTCGAAGCCAGAGCCATATTTTGGAACCAAATTCTGGCTCTCTTCACGTATTCACAGTTTGAAACTACGAATTTTATACCGAAAATATGCCAATTACTGAGGGCGGCGATGTGTCACATTTTGCCCAAACCCCCTCTGCAGTTTTCAAAATATCCCAAACATCTCAAATTCGACGCTTGAGCCATATTTGGGAGTCAAATTCTGGCTCTCTGCACGTATTCGCAGTTTTAAATTACGACTTTTTATACCGAAAATATGCCAATTACTGAAAGCGGCGATGGATCACATTTTGCCCAAACCTTCCCTGCAGTTTTCAAAATATCCCAAACATCCTAAATTCGACGCTTGAGCCATATTTTGGAGCCAAATTCTGGCTCTCTGCACATATTCGCAGTTTGAAATTACGATTTTTTTACCGAAAATATGTCAATTACTGAAAGCGACGATGGGTCACATTTTGCCCCCCCCCCCCCTGCAGTTTTCAAAATATCCCAAACATCTCAAATTCGACGCTTGAGCCGTATTTGGGAGTCAAATTCTGGCTATCTGCACGTATTCGCAGTTTTAAATTACGACTTTTTATACCGAAAATATGCCAATTACTGAAAGCGGCGATGGATCACATTTTGCACAATCCTTCCCTGCAGTTTTCAAAATATCCCAAACATCCTAAATTCGACGCTTGAGCCATATTTTGGAGCCAAATTCTGGCTTTCTGCTCGTATTCGCCGTTTGAAATTTCGACTTTTTGTACCGAAAAAATGCAAATTTCTGAGAGCAGCGATGGGTCACATTTTGCCCAAACAGCCCCTGCAGTTTTCAAAATATCCAAAACATCCCAAATTCGACGCATGAGCCATATTTGGGAGCCAAATTCTGGCTCTCTGCACATATTCGCAGTTTGAAATTACGAAATTTTTTACCGAAAATATGTCAATTACTGAAAGCGACGATGGATAACATTTTGCCCAAACCTTCCCTGTAGTTTTCAAAATATCCCAAACATCCCAAATTCGACGATTGAGCCATATTTTGGAGCCAAATTCTGGCTCTCTGCACGTATTCGCCGTTTGAAAATACGACTTTTTATTCCGAAAATGTGCCAATTACTGAGAGCGGCCATGGGTCACATTTTACACAAACCGCACTGTAGTTTTCAAAATATCCCAAACATCAATTGGGCCATATTTTGGAGCCAAATTCTGGCTCTCTGCACGTATTGGCAGTTTGAAATTACGACTTTTTTACCGAAAATATGCCACATACTGAGAGCGGCGATGGATCACATTTTGCCCGAACCCTCCCTGCAGTCTTCAAAATATCCCAAACATCCCAAATTCGACGCTTGAGCAGTATTTTGGAGCCAAATTATGGCTCTCTGCACGCATTCGCAGTTTGAAATTACGACTTTTTATACCGAAAATATGACAATTACTGAGAGCGGCGATGGGTCACATTTTATTCAAATTTTTCCCCTGCAGTTTTCAAAATATCCGAAACATCCCAAATTCGACCCTAGAGCCGTATTTTGGAGCCAAATTCTCGCTCTCTGAACGTATTCGCAGTTTGAACTTTCGAATTTTATAGCGAAAATATGCAAATTACTGTGAGTGACGATGGGTCACATTTTGCCCAAACCCCCCTGCAGTTTTCAAAAAATCCCAAACATCCCAAATTCGACCCTTGAGCAATGTTTTGGAGCCAACTTCTGGCTCTCTGCACGTATTCGTTGTTTGAAATTACGATTTTTTATACCGAGAAAATGCAAATTTCTGAGAGCAGCGATGGGTCAAATTTTGCCCAAACAGCCCTTGCACTTTTCAAAATTTCCCATACATCCAAAATTCGACCCTTGAGCAATATTTTGGAGCCAAATTCTGGCTCTCTGCACGTATTCGCAGTTTTAAATTTCGACTTTTATACCGAAAATATGCCAATTATTGAGGGCGGCGAAGGATCAAATTTTGCCCAAACCCCCCACTGCAGTTTTCAAAATATTCCAAACACCCCGAATTCGACGCTTTAGCCATATTTTGAAGCCAAATTCTGGCTCTCAGCACGGATTCGCAGTATTAAATTACGACTTTTTATACCGAAAATAGGCCAATTACGGAATGCGGCGATGGATCACATTTTGCCAAAGCCGTCCCTGCAGTATTCAAAATATCCCAAACATCCCAAATACGACGCCTGAGCCATATTTTAGAGCCAAATTCTGGCTCTCTGCACGTATTCGCACTTTGAAATTGCGAATTTTATACCGAAAATATGCCAATTACTGAGAGCGGCGATGTGTCACATTTTGCCCAAACCCCCTCTGCAGTTTTCAAAATATCCCAAACATCTCAAATTCGACGCTTGAGCCATATTTGGGAGTCAAATTCTGGCTCTCTGCACGTATTCGCACTTTGAAATTGCGAATTTTATACCGAAAATATGCCAATTACTGAGAGCGGCGATGGGTCACATTTTGCCCAAACCGACCTTGCAGTTTTCAAAATATCCCAAAGATCCCAAATTCGAAGATTGAGCCAATATTTTGTAGAACAATTCTGGCTCTCCGCACGTATTTGCAGTTTGAAATTACGACTTTTTATACCGAAATTATGCCAATTACTGAGATAGGAAATGGATCACATTTTGGCCAAACCCTCTCTACAGTTTTCAAAATATCCCAAACATCCCAAATTCGACACTTGAGCTATATTTGGGAGATAAATTCTAGCTCTCTGTACATATTCGCAGTTTGAAATTACGACTTTTTATACCGAAAATATGCCAATTACTGAGAGCAGCGATGAGTCACATTTTGCCCCCCCCCCCGCCCCTGCAGTTTTCACAATATCCCAAACATCCCAAATTCGACCCTTGAGCCATATTTCGGAGCCAAATTCTAACTCTCTGCACGTATTCGCAGTTTGAAATTACGACTTTTTATTCCGAAAAAATGCAAATTTCTGTGAAAAGCGATGGGTCACATTTTACCCAAACCGCACTGTAGTTTTCAAAATATCCCAAACATCCCAAATTCGACCCTAGAGCCATATTTTGGAACCAAATTCTCGTTCTCTGCACGTATTCGCAGTTTGAACTTTCGACTTTTATAGCGAAAATATGCCAATTGCTGTGAGTGGCGATGGGTCACATTTTGCCCAAACCCCCCCTGCAGTTTTCAAAATATCCCAAACATCCCAAATTCGACCCTTGAGCCATATTTTGGAGCCAAATTCTGCCTTTCTGCACGTATTCGCCGTTTGAAATTACGACTTTTATACCGAAAAAAATCTAATTTCTGAGAGCAGCGCTGGGTTAAATTATGCCCAAACAGCCCCCTGCAGTTTTCAAAATATCCCATACATCCAAAATTCGACCCATTGAGCAATATTTTGGTGCCAAATTCTGGCACTCTGCACGTATTCGCAGTTTGAAATTACGACTTTTATACCGAAAATATGCTAATTATTGAAAGCGGCGATGGATCAAATTTTGCTCAAACCCTCCCTGCAGTTTTCAAAATATCCCAAACATCTTAAATTCGACGCTTGAGCAATATTTTGGAGCCAAATTCTGGCTCTCTGCATTTATTCGCCATTGAAATATCGACTTTTTATACCGAAAATGTGCAAATTTCTGAGAGCAGCTATGGATCACACTTTGCCTAAACCCTCCCTGCAGTTTTCAAAATATTCCAAACACCCCAAATTCGACGCTTGAGCCATATTTTGGAGCCAAATTCTGGCTCTCCGCACGTATTCGTAATTTTAAATTACGACTTTTTATACCGAAAATATGCCAATTACTGAGAGCGGCGATGTGTCACATTTTGCCCAAACCCGCTCTGCAGTTTTCAAAATATCCCAAACATCTCAAATTCGACGCTTGAGCCATATTTGGGAGTCAAATTCTGGCTCTCTGCACGTATTCGCAGTTTTAAATTACGACTTTTTATACCGAAAATATGCCAATTACTGAAAGCGGCGATGGATCACATTTTGCACAAACCTTCCCTGCAGTTTTCAAAATATCCCAAACATCCTAAATTCGACGCTTGAGCCATATTTTGGAGCCAAATTCTGGCTCTCTGCACATATTCGCTGTTTGAAATTTCGACGTTTTGTACCGAAAAAATGCAAATTTCTGAGAGCAGCGATGGGTCACATTTTGCCCAAACAGCCCCTGCAGTTTTCAAAATATCCAAAACATCCCAAATTCGACACTTGAGCCATATTTGGGAGCCAAATTCTGGCTCTCTGCACATATTCGCTGTTTGAAATTACGACTTTTGCACCGAAAATATGCCAAATTACTGAGAGCAGCGATGGGTCACATTTTGCCCAAACCCCCCCCCCCCTACAGTTTTCAAAATATCCCAAACATCTCAAATTCGACGATTGAGCCATATTTTGGAGCCAAATTCTGGCTCTCTGCACATATTCGCTGTTTGAAATTACGACTTTTTATACCGAAAAAATGCAAATTTCTGAGAACAGCGATGGGTCACATTTTGCCCAAACCCCCTTGCAGTTTTCAAAATATCCCAAACATCCCAAATTTGAACCTTGAGCCATATTTTGGAGCCAAATTCTGGCTTTCTGCACGTATTTGCCGTTTGAAATTACGACTTTTTATACCGAAAATATGCCAATTACTGAGAGCAGCGATGGGTCACATTTTGGCTAAACCTTTCCCCTGCAGTTTTCAAAATATCCCAAACATCCCAACCTCGACCTTAGAACCATATTTTGGAGCCAAATTTTCGCTCTCTGCACGTATTCGCAGATTGAACTTTCGACATTTATATCGAAAATATACCAATTACTGTGAGTGGCGATGGGTCACATTTTGCCCAAGCCCCCCTGCAGTTTTCAAAATATCCCAAACATCTCAAATTCGAACCTTGAGAAAAATTTTGGAGCCAAATTCTGGCTTTCTGCACGTATTCGTCGTTTGAAATTACGACTTTTTATACCGAGAAAATGCAAATTTCTGAGAGCAGCGATGGGTCAAATTTTGCCTAAACACCCCCTGCACTTTTCAAAATATCCCAAACATCCAAAATTCGACCCTTGAGCAATACTTTGGAGCCCAATTCTGACTTTCTGCACGTATTCGCAATTTGTAATTACTACTTTATACCGAAAATATGCCAATTATTAAAAGTGGCGATGTTTCAAATTTTGCCAAAACCCTCCCTGCAGTTTTCAAATAATCCCAAAGATCTTGAACTCGACGCTTGAGCCATATTTTGGAGCCAAATTCTGGCTCTCTGTACGTATTCGCCGTTTGAAATATCGACTTTTTATACCGAAAATATGCAAATTTCTGTGAGCAGCGATGGATCACTCTTTGCCCAAAACCCCCCTGCAGTTTTCAAAATATTCCAAACACCCCAAATTCGAAGCTTGAGCAATATTTTTGAGATAAATTCTGGCTCTCCGCACGTATTCGCAGTATTTAATTAAAACTTTTAATACCGAAAATAGGCCTATTACTGAAAGCGGCGATGGATCACATTTTGCCAAAACCGTCCCTGCAGTTTTCAAAATATACCAAACATCCCAAATTCGACGCTTGAACCATATTTTGGAGCCAAATTCTGGCTCTCTGTACGTATTCGCAGTTTGAAATTACGAATTTTATACCGAAAATATTACTGAGAGCAGCGATGGGTCACATTTTGCCCAAACCCACCCTGCAGTTTTCAATATATCCTAAAGATCCCAAATTCGACGATTGAGCCATATTTTTGAGCTAAATTCTGGCTCTCTGCTTGTATTTGCAGTTTGAAATTACGACTTTTTATACCGAAAATATGCCAATTACTGAGAGCAGCGATGGGTCACATTTTGCCCAAACCCCCCTGCAGTTTTCAAAATATCCCAAACATCCCAAATTCAACCCTTGAGCCATATTTTGGAGCCAAATTCTGGCTCTCTGCACGTATTCGCAGTTTGAAACTACGAGTTTTTATACCGAAAATATGCCAATTACTGAAAGCGGCAATGGATCACATTTTGCCCAAACCTTCCCTGCAATTTTCAAAATATCCCAAACATCCCAAATTCGACGCTTGAGCCATATTTGGGAGCCAAATTCTGGCTCTCTGCACATATTCGCAGTTTGAAATTACGATTTTATACCGAAAATATGCCAATTACTGAGAGCGGCGATGGGTCAAATTTTGCCCAAACCCCCCCTTCACTTTTCAAAATATCCCAAACATCCCAAATTTGACCGTTGAGCCATATTTTGGAGCCAAATTCTGGCTCTCTGCACGTATTCGCAGTTTGAAATTACGACTTTTTATACCGAAAATATGCCAATTACTGAGAGCGGCGATGGATCACGTTTTGCCCAAACCTTCCCTGCAGTTTTCATAATATCCCAAACATCCCAAATTCGACGCTTGAGCCATATTTTGGAGCCAAATGCTGGCTCTCTGCACGTATTCGAAGTTTGAAATTACGAATTTTATACCGAAAAAATGCAAATTTCTGAGAACAGCGATGGGTCACATTATGCTCAAACCGCACTGTAGTTGTTTAAAATATCCTAACATCCAAAATTCGACCCTTGAGCAATATTTTGGAGCCAAATTCTGGCACTCTGCACGTATTCGCAGTTTGAAATAACGACTTTTATACCGAAAATATGCCAATTATTGAAAGCGGCGATGGATCAAATTTTGCCAAAACCCTCCCTGCAGTTTTCAAAATATCTCAAACATCTTAAATTCGACGCTTGAGCAATATTTTGTATCCAAATTCTGGCTCTCTTCACGTATTCGCCATTGAAATGTCGAATTTTATACCGAAAATGTGCAAATTTCTGAGAGCAGCTATGGATCACACTTTGCCTAAACCCCCCCTGCTGTTTTCAAAATATTCCAAACACCCCAAATTCGACGCTTGAGCCATATTTTGGAGCCAAATTCTGGCTCTCCGCACGTATTCGTAATTTTAAATTACGACTTTTTATACCGAAAATATGCCAATTACTGGAACACATTTTGGATGGATGGATCACATTTTGCCCAATCCGTCCCTGCAGTTTTCATAATATCCAAAACTTCCCAAATTCGAAGCTTGAGCAAAATTTTGGAGACAAATTCTCGCTCTCTGCACGTATTTGCAGTTTGAAATTACGACTTTTTATACCGAAAATATGCCAATTACTGAGAGCAGCAATGGGTCACATTTTGCCCAAAACCCCCTGCAGTTTTCAAAATATTCCAAACATCTCAAATTCGACGCTTGAGCCATATTTGGGAGTCAAATTCTGGCTCTCTGCACGTATTCGCTGTTTGAAATTATGACTTTTTATACCGAAAATATGCCAATTACTGAAAGCGGCGATGGATCATATTTTGCCCAAACCTTCCCTGCAATTTTCAAAATATCCCAAACATCCCAAATTCGACGCTTGAGCCATATTTGGGAGCCAAATTCTGGCTCTCCGCACGTATTCGCAGTATTAAATTACGACATTTTATACCGAAAATATTCCAATTACTGAATGCGGCGATGGATCACATTTTGCCCAAACCGTCCCTGCAGTTTTCAAAATATCCCAAACATCCCAAATTCGACGCCTGAGCTATATTTGGGAGATAAATTCTAGCTCTCTGTACATATTCGCAGTTTGAAATTACGACTTTTTATACCGAAAATATGCCAATTACTGAGAGCAGCGATGAGTCACATTTTGCCCAACCCCCCCCCCCCCCCGCCCCTGCAGTTTTCACAATATCCCAAACATCCCAAATTCGACCCTTGAGCCATATTTCGGAGCCAAATTCTAACTCTCTGCACGTATTCGCAGTTTGAAATTACGACTTTTTATTCCGAAAAAATGCAAATTTCTGTGAAAAGCGATGGGTCACATTTTACCCAAACCGCACTGTAGTTTTCAAAATATCCCAAACATCCCAAATTCGACCGTAGAACCATATTTTGGAACCAAATTCTCGTTCTCTGCACGTATTCGCAGTTTGAACTTTCGACTTTTATAGCGAAAATATGCCAATTGCTGTGAGTGGCGATGGGTCACATTTTGCCCAAACCCCCCCTGCAGTTTTCAAAATATCCCAAACATCCCAAATTCGACCCTTGAGCCATATTTTGGTGCCAAATTCTGGCACTCTGCACGTATTCGCAGTTTGAAATTACGACTTTTATACCGAAAATATGCTAATTATTGAAAGAGGCGATGGATCAAATTTTGCCCAAACCCTCCCTGCAGTTTTCAAAATATCCCAAACATCTTAAATTCGACGCTTGATCAATATTTTGGAGCCAAATTCTGGCTCTCTGCATTTATTCGCCATTGAAATATCGACTTTTTATACCGAAAATGTGCAAATTTCTGAGAGCAGCTATGGATCACACTTTGCCTAAACCCTCCCTGCAGTTTTCAAAATATTCCAAACACCCCAAATTCGACGCTTGAGCCATATTTTGGAGCCAAATTCTGGCTCTCTGCACGTATTCGCAGTTTGAAATTACGAATTTTATACCGAAAATATTACTGAGAGCAGCGATGGGTCACATTTTGCCCAAACCCACCCTGCAGTTTTCAATATATCCTAAAGATCCCAAATTCGACGATTGAGCCATATTTTTGAGCTAAATTCTGGCTCTCTGCTTGTATTTGCAGTTTGAAAATTACGACTTTTTATACCGAAAATATGCCAATTACTGAGAGCAGCGATGGGTCACATTTTGCCCAAACCCCCTGCAGTTTTCAAAATATCCCAAACATCCCAAATTCAACCCTTGAGCCATATTTTGGAGCCAAATTCTGGCTCTCTGCACGTATTCGCAGTTTGAAACTACGAGTTTTTATACCGAAAATATGCCAATTACTGAAAGCGGCAATGGATCACATTTTGCCCAAACCTTCCCTGCAATTTTCAAAATATCCCAAACATCCCAAATTCGACGCTTGAAGCATATTTGGGAGCCAAATTCTGGCTCTCTGCACATATTCGCAGTTTGAAATTACGATTTTATACCGAAAATATGCCAATTACTGAGAGCGGCGATGGGTCAAATTTTGCCCAAATTCCCCCCCTTCACTTTTCAAAATATCCCAAACATCCCAAATTTGACCGTTGAGCCATATTTTGGAGCCAAATTCTGGCTCTCTGCACGTATTCGCAGTTTGAAATTACGACTTTTTATACCGAAAATATGCCAATTACTGAGAGCGGCGATGGATCACGTTTTGCCCAAACCTTCCCTGCAGTTTTCATAATATCCCAAACATCCCAAATTCGACGCTTGAGCCATATTTTGGAGCCAAATTCTGGCTCTCTGCACGTATTCGAAGTTTGAAATTACGAATTTTTATACCGAAAAAATGCAAATTTCTGAAAATAGCGATGGGTCACATTTTGCTCAAACCGCACTGTAGTTGTTTAAAATATCCTAAACATCCCAAATTCGACCCTTGAGCCATATTTTGGAGTCAAATTCTGGCTCTCTGCACGTATTTGAAGTTTGAAATTACGACTTTTATACCGAAAATAGGCCAATTATTGAAAACCATGATGGATCACATTTTGCCTAAACCCTCCCTGCAGTTTTCAAAATATCCCAAACATCCCAAATTCGACGCTTGAGCCATATTTTGGAGCCAAATTCTGGCTCTCTGCACATATTCGCCGCTTGAAATATCGTCAATTTTATACCGAAAATATGCAAATTTCTGAGAGCAGCGATGGATCACACTTTGCCCAAACCCCCTTTTGCAGTTTTCAAAATATTTAAAACATCCCAGATTCGACGCTTGAGCCATATTTTGAAGCCAAATTCTGGCTTTCGCACGTATTCGCAGTATTAAATTACGACATTTTATACCGAAAATATTCCAATTACTGATTGCGGCGATGGATCACATTTTGCCCAAACCGTCCCTGCAGTTTTCAAAATATCTCAAACATCCCAAATTCGACGCTTGAGCAAAATTTTGGAGACAAATTCTCGCTCTCTGCACGTATTTGCAGTTTGAAATTACGACTTTTTATACCGAAAATATGCCAATTACTGAGAGCAGCAATGGGTCACATTTTGCCCAAAACCCCCTGCAGTTTTCAAAATATTCCAAACATCTCAAATTCGACGCTTGAGCCATATTTGGGAGTCAAATTCTGGCTCTCTGCACGTATTCGCCTGTTTGAAATTATGAATTTTTATACCGAAAATATGCCAATTACTGAAAGCAGGCGATGGATCATATTTTGCCCAAACCTTCCCTGCAATTTTCAAAATATCCCAAACATCCCAAATTCGACGCTTGAGCCATATTTGGGAGCCAAATTCTGGCTCTCCGCACGTATTCGCAGTATTAAATTACGACATTTTATACCGAAAATATTCCAATTACTGAATGCGGCGATGGATCACATTTTGCCCAAACCGTCTCCTGCAGTTTTCAAAATATCCCAAACATCCCAAATTCGACGCCTGAGCTATATTTGGGAGATAAATTCTAGCTCTCTGTACATATTCGCAGTTTGAAATTACGACTTTTTATACCGAAAATATGCCAATTACTGAGAGCAGCGATGAGTCACATTTTGCCCAACCCCCCCCCCCCCGCCCCTGCAGTTTTCACAATATCCCAAACATCCCAAATTCGACCCTTGAGCCATATTTCGGAGCCAAATTCTAACTCTCTGCACGTATTCGCAGTTTGAAATTACGACTTTTTATTCCGAAGAAATGCAAATTTCTGTGAAAAGCGATGGGTCACATTTTACCCAAACCGCACTGTAATTTTCAAAATATCCCAAACATCCCAAATTCTACCCTAGAGCCATATTTTGGAACCAAATTCTCGTTCTCTGCACGTATTCGCAGTTTGAACTTTCGACTTTTATAGCGAAAATATGCCAATTGCTGTGAGTGGCGATGGGTCACATTTTGCCCAAACCTCCCCTGCAGTTTTCAAAATATCCCAAACATCCCAAATTCGACCCTTGAGCCATATTTTGGAGCCAAATTCTGGCCTTTCTGCACGTATTCGCCGTTTGAAATTACGACTTTTATACCGAAAAAAATCTAATTTCTGAGAGCAGCGATGGGTTAAATTATGCCCAAACAGCCCCCTGCAGTTTTCAAAATATCCCATACATCCAAAATTCGACCCTTGAGCAATATTTTGGTGCCAAATTCTGGCACTCTGCACGTATTCGCAGTTTGAAATTACGACTTTTATACCGAAAATATGCTAATTATTGAAAGCGGCGATGGATCAAATTTTGCCCAAACCCTCCCTGCAGTTTTCAAAATATCCCAAACATCTTAAATTCGACGCTTGAGCAATATTTTGGAGCCAAATTCTGGCTCTCTGCATTTATTCGCCATTGAAATATCGACTTTTTATACCGAAAATGTGCAAATTTCTGAGAGCAGCTATGGATCACACTTTGCCTAAACCCTCCCTGCAGTTTTCAAAATATTTCAAACACCCCAAATTCGACGCTTGAGCCATATTTTGGAGCCAAATTCTGGCTCTCCGCACGTATTCGTAATTTTAAATTACGACTTTTTATACCGAAAATATGCCAATTACTGAGAGCGGCGATGTGTCACATTTTGCCCAAACCCGCTCTGCAGTTTTCAAAATATCCCAAACATCTCAAATTCGACGCTTGAGCCATATTTGGGAGTCAAATTCTGGCTCTCTGCACGTATTCGCAGTTTTAAATTACGACTTTTTATACCGAAAATATGCCAAATTACTGAGAGCAGCGATGGGTCACATTTTGCCCCCCCCCCCCCTGCAGTTTTCAAAATATCCCAAATATCTCAAATTCGACGCTTGAGCCATATTTGGGAGTCAAATTCTGGCTCTCTGCGCGTATTCGCAGTTTTAAATTACGATTTTTATACCGAAAATATGCCAATTACTGAAAGCGGCGATGGATCACATTTTGCACAAACCTTCCCTGCAGTTTTCAAAATATCCCAAACATCCTAAATTCGACGCTTGAGCCATATTTTGGAGCCAAATTCTGGCTCTCTGCACATATTCGCTGTTTGAAATTACGACTTTTTATACCGAAAATTTGCCAAATTACTGTGAGCAGCGATGGGTCACATTTTGCCCAACCCCCCCCCCCCCCTACAGTTTTCAAAATATCCCAAACATCCTAAATTCGACGCTTGAGCCATATTTTGGAGCCAAATTCTGGCTCTCTGCACGTATTTGCCGTTTGAAATTACGACTTTTTATACCGAAAAAATGCAAATTTCTGAGAACAGCGATGGGTCACATTTTGCCCAAACCCCCTTGCAGTTTTCAAAATATCCCAAACATCCCAAATTTGAACCTTGAGCCATATTTTGGAGCCAAATTCTGGCTTTCTGCACGTATTTGCCGTTTGAAATTACGACTTTTTATACCGAGAAAATGCAAATTTCTGAGAGCAGCGATGGGTCAAATTTTGCCTAAACACCCCCTGCACTTTTCAAAATATCCCATACAGCCAAAATTCGACCCTTGAGCAATACTTTGGAGCCAAATTCTGACTTTCTGCACGTATTCGCAGTTTGAAATTTCGAATTTTATACCGAAAATATGTCAATTATTAAAAGCGGCGATGTTTCAAATTTTGCCCAAACAGCCCCTGCAGTTTTCAAAATATCCAAAACATCCCAAATTCGACACTTGAGCCATATTTGGGAGCCAAATTCTGGCTCTCTGCACATATTCGCTGTTTGAAATTACGACTTTTGCACCGAAAATATGCCAAATTACTGAGAGCAGCGATGGGTCACATTTTGCCCAAACCCCCCCCCCTACAGTTTTCAAAATATCCCAAACATCTCAAATTCGACGATTGAGCCATATTTTGGAGCCAAATTCTGGCTCTCTGCACATATTCGCTGTTTGAAATTACGACTTTTTATACCGAAAAAATGCAAATTTCTGAGAACAGCGATGGGTCACATTTTGCCCAAACCCCCTTGCAGTTTTCAAAATATCCCAAACATCCCAAATTTGAACCTTGAGCCATATTTTGGAGCCAAATTCTGGCTTTCTGCACGTATTTGCCGTTTGAAATTACGACTTTTTATACCGAAAATATGCCAATTACTGAGAGCAGCGATGGGTCACATTTTGGCTAAACCTTTCCCCTGCAGTTTTCAAAATATCCCAAACATCCCAACCTCGACCTTAGAACCATATTTTGGAGCCAAATTTTCGCTCTCTGCACGTATTCGCAGATTGAACTTTCGACATTTATATCGAAAATATACCAATTACTGTGAGTGGCGATGGGTCACATTTTGCCCAAGCCCCCCTGCAGTTTTCAAAATATCCCAAACATCTCAAATTCGAACCTTGAGAAAAATTTTGGAGCCAAATTCTGGCTTTCTGCACGTATTCGTCGTTTGAAATTACGACTTTTTATACCGAGAAAATGCAAATTTCTGAGAGCAGCGATGGGTCAAATTTTGCCTAAACACCCCCTGCACTTTTCAAAATATCCCAAACATCCAAAATTCGACCCTTGAGCAATACTTTGGAGCCCAATTCTGACTTTCTGCACGTATTCGCAATTTGTAATTACTACTTTATACCGAAAATATGCCAATTATTAAAAGTGGCGATGTTTCAAATTTTGCCCAAACCCTCCCTGCAGTTTTCAAATAATCCCAAAGATCTTGAACTCGACGCTTGAGCCATATTTTGGAGCCAAATTCTGGCTCTCTGCACGTATTCGCCGTTTGAAATATCGACTTTTTATACCGAAAATATGCAAATTTCTGTGAGCAGCGATGGATCACTCTTTGCCCAAAACCCCCCTGCAGTTTTCAAAATATTCCATACACCCCAAATTCGAAGCTTGAGCAATATTTTTGAGATAAATTCTGGCTCTCCGCACGTATTCGCAGTATTTAATTAAAACTTTTAATACCGAAAATAGGCCTATTACTGAAAGCGGCGATGGATCACATTTTGCCAAAACCGTCCCTGCAGTTTTCAAAATATACCAAACATCCCAAATTCGACGCTTGAACCATATTTTGGAGCCAAATTCTGGCTCTCTGCACGTATTCGCAGTTTGAAATTACGAATTTTATACCGAAAATATTACTGAGAGCAGCGATGGGTCACATTTTGCCCAAACCCACCCTGCAGTTTTCAATATATCCTAAAGATCCCAAATTCGACGATTGAGCCATATTTTTGAGCTAAATTCTGGCTCTCTGCTTGTATTTGCAGTTTGAAATTACGACTTTTTATACCGAAAATATGCCAATTACTGAGAGCAGCGATGGGTCACATTTTGCCCAAACCCCCCTGCAGTTTTCAAAATATCCCAAACATCCCAAATTCAACCC
Source organism: Procambarus clarkii (assembly GCF_040958095.1). NCBI lineage: Eukaryota > Metazoa > Arthropoda > Malacostraca > Decapoda > Cambaridae > Procambarus > Procambarus clarkii. Next base: position 26,376,127 of record NC_091161.1, on the reverse strand, counting down.
TTGAGCCATATTTTGGAGCCAAATTCTGGCTCTCTGCACGTATTCGCAGTTTGAAACTACGAGTTTTTATACCGAAAATATGCCAATTACTGAAAGCGGCAATGGATCACATTTTGCCCAAACCTTCCCTGCAATTTTCAAAATATCCCAAACATCCCAAATTCGACGCTTGAGCCATATTTGGGAGCCAAATTCTGGCTCTCTGCACATATTCGCAGTTTGAAATTACGATTTTATACCGAAAATATGCCAATTACTGAGAGCGGCGATGGGTCAAATTTTGCCCAAACCCCCCCTTCACTTTTCAAAATATCCCAAACATCCCAAATTTGACCGTTGAGCCATATTTTGGAGCCAAATTCTGGCTCTCTGCACGTATTCGCAGTTTGAAATTACGACTTTTTATACCGAAAATATGCCAATTACTGAGAGCGGCGATGGATCACGTTTTGCCCAAACCTTCCCTGCAGTTTTCATAATATCCCAAACATCCCAAATTCGACGCTTGAGCCATATTTTGGAGCCAAATGCTGGCTCTCTGCACGTATTCGAAGTTTGAAATTACGAATTTTTATACCGAAAAAATGCAAATTTCTGAAAACAGCGATGGGTCACATTTTGCTCAAACCGCACTGTAGTTGTTTAAAATATCCTAAACATCCCAAATTCGACCCTTGAGCCATATTTTGGAGTCAAATTCTGGCTCTCTGCACGTATTTGAAGTTTGAAATTACGACTTTTATACCGAAAATATGCCAATTATTGAAAACCATGATGGATCACATTTTGCCTAAACCCTCCCTGCAGTTTTCAAAATATCCCAATTATCCCAAATTCGACGCTTGAGCCATATTTTGGAGCCAAATTCTGGCTCTCTGCACATATTCGCCGCTTGAAATATCGACAATTTTATACCGAAAATATGCAAATTTCTGAGAGCAGCGATGGATCACACTTTGCCCAAACCCCCTTTTGCAGTTTTCAAAATATTTAAAACATCCCAGATTCGACGCTTGAGCCATATTTTGAAGCCAAATTCTGGCTTTCGCACGTATTCGCAGTATTGAATTACGACATTTTATACCGAAAATATTCCAATTACTGATTGCGGCGATGGATCACATTTTGCCCAAACCGTCCCTGCAGTTTTCAAAATATCTCAAACATCCCAAATTCGACGCTTGAGCAAAATTTTGGAGACAAATTCTCGCTCTCTGCACGTATTTGCAGTTTGAAATTACGACTTTTTATACCGAAAATATGCCAATTACTGAGAGCAGCAATGGGTCACATTTTGCCCAAAACCCCCTGCAGTTTTCAAAATATTCCAAACATCTCAAATTCGACGCTTGAGCCATATTTGGGAGTCAAATTCTGGCTCTCTGCACGTATTCGCTGTTTGAAATTATGACTTTTTATACCGAAAATATGCCAATTACTGAAAGCGGCGATGGATCATATTTTGCCCAAACCTTCCCTGCAATTTTCAAAATATCCCAAACATCCCAAATTCGACGCTTGAGCCATATTTGGGAGCCAAATTCTGGCTCTCCGCACGTATTCGCAGTATTAAATTACGACATTTTATACCGAAAATATTCCAATTACTGAATGCGGCGATGGATCACATTTTGCCCAAACCGTCCCTGCAGTTTTCAAAATATCCCAAACATCCCAAATTCGACGCCTGAGCTATATTTGGGAGATAAATTCTAGCTCTCTGTACATATTCGCAGTTTGAAATTACGACTTTTTATACCGAAAATATGCCAATTACTGAGAGCAGCGATGAGTCACATTTTGCCCAACCCCCCCCCCCCCCGCCCCTGCAGTTTTCACAATATCCCAAACATCCCAAATTCGACCCTTGAGCCATATTTCGGAGCCAAATTCTAACTCTCTGCACGTATTCGCAGTTTGAAATTACGACTTTTTATTCCGAAAAAATGCAAATTTCTGTGAAAAGCGATGGGTCACATTTTACCCAAACCGCACTGTAGTTTTCAAAATATCCCAAACATCCCAAATTCGACCGTAGAACCATATTTTGGAACCAAATTCTCGTTCTCTGCACGTATTCGCAGTTTGAACTTTCGACTTTTATAGCGAAAATATGCCAATTGCTGTGAGTGGCGATGGGTCACATTTTGCCCAAACCCCCCCTGCAGTTTTCAAAATATCCCAAACATCCCAAATTCGACCCTTGAGCCATATTTTGGTGCCAAATTCTGGCACTCTGCACGTATTCGCAGTTTGAAATTACGACTTTTATACCGAAAATATGCTAATTATTGAAAGAGGCGATGGATCAAATTTTGCCCAAACCCTCCCTGCAGTTTTCAAAATATCCCAAACATCTTAAATTCGACGCTTGATCAATATTTTGGAGCCAAATTCTGGCTCTCTGCATTTATTCGCCATTGAAATATCGACTTTTTATACCGAAAATGTGCAAATTTCTGAGAGCAGCTATGGATCACACTTTGCCTAAACCCTCCCTGCAGTTTTCAAAATATTCCAAACACCCCAAATTCGACGCTTGAGCCATATTTTGGAGCCAAATTCTGGCTCTCTGCACGTATTCGCAGTTTGAAATTACGAATTTTATACCGAAAATATTACTGAGAGCAGCGATGGGTCACATTTTGCCCAAACCCACCCTGCAGTTTTCAATATATCCTAAAGATCCCAAATTCGACGATTGAGCCATATTTTTTAGCTAAATTCTGGCTCTCTGCTTGTATTTGCAGTTTGAAATTACGACTTTTTATACCGAAAATATGCCAATTACTGAGAGCAGCGATGGGTCACATTTTGCCCAAACCCCCCTGCAGTTTTCAAAATATCCCAAACATCCCAAATTCAACCCTTGAGCCATATTTTGGAGCCAAATTCTGGCTCTCTGCACGTATTCGCAGTTTGAAACTACGAGTTTTTATACCGAAAATATGCCAATTACTGAAAGCGGCAATGGATCACATTTTGCCCAAACCTTCCCTGCAATTTTCAAAATATCCCAAACATCCCAAATTCGACGCTTGAACCATATTTGGGAGCCAAATTCTGGCTCTCTGCACATATTCGCAGTTTGAAATTACGATTTTATACCGAAAATATGCCAATTACTGAGAGCGGCGATGGGTCAAATTTTGCCCAAACCCCCCCTTCACTTTTCAAAATATCCCAAACATCCCAAATTTGACCGTTGAGCCATATTTTGGAGCCAAATTCTGGCTCTCTGCACGTATTCGCAGTTTGAAATTACGACTTTTTATACCGAAAATATGCCAATTACTGAGAGCGGCGATGGATCACGTTTTGCCCAAACCTTCCCTGCAGTTTTCATAATATCCCAAACATCCCAAATTCGACGCTTGAGCCATATTTTGGAGCCAAATTCTGGCTCTCTGCACGTATTCGAAGTTTGAAATTACGAATTTTTATACCGAAAAAATGCAAATTTCTGAAAATAGCGATGGGTCACATTTTGCTCAAACCGCACTGTAGTTGTTTAAAATATCCTAAACATCCCAAATTCGACCCTTGAGCCATATTTTGGAGTCAAATTCTGGCTCTCTGCACGTATTTGAAGTTTGAAATTACGACTTTTATACCGAAAATAGGCCAATTATTGAAAACCATGATGGATCACATTTTGCCTAAACCCTCCCTGCAGTTTTCAAAATATCCCAAACATCCCAAATTCGACGCTTGAGCCATATTTTGGAGCCAAATTCTGGCTCTCTGCACATATTCGCCGCTTGAAATATCGTCAATTTTATACCGAAAATATGCAAATTTCTGAGAGCAGCGATGGATCACACTTTGCCCAAACCCCCTTTTGCAGTTTTCAAAATATTTAAAACATCCCAGATTCGACGCTTGAGCCATATTTTGAAGCCAAATTCTGGCTTTCGCACGTATTCGCAGTATTAAATTACGACATTTTATACCGAAAATATTCCAATTACTGATTGCGGCGATGGATCACATTTTGCCCAAACCGTCCCTGCAGTTTTCAAAATATCTCAAACATCCCAAATTCGACGCTTGAGCAAAATTTTGGAGACAAATTCTCGCTCTCTGCACGTATTTGCAGTTTGAAATTACGACTTTTTATACCGAAAATATGCCAATTACTGAGAGCAGCAATGGGTCACATTTTGCCCAAAACCCCCTGCAGTTTTCAAAATATTCCAAACATCTCAAATTCGACGCTTGAGCCATATTTGGGAGTCAAATTCTGGCTCTCTGCACGTATTCGCTGTTTGAAATTATGAATTTTTATACCGAAAATATGCCAATTACTGAAAGCAGCGATGGATCATATTTTGCCCAAACCTTCCCTGCAATTTTCAAAATATCCCAAACATCCCAAATTCGACGCTTGAGCCATATTTGGGAGCCAAATTCTGGCTCTCCGCACGTATTCGCAGTATTAAATTACGACATTTTATACCGAAAATATTCCAATTACTGAATGCGGCGATGGATCACATTTTGCCCAAACCGTCCCTGCAGTTTTCAAAATATCCCAAACATCCCAAATTCGACGCCTGAGCTATATTTGGGAGATAAATTCTAGCTCTCTGTACATATTCGCAGTTTGAAATTACGACTTTTTATACCGAAAATATGCCAATTACTGAGAGCAGCGATGAGTCACATTTTGCCCAACCCCCCCCCCCCCGCCCCTGCAGTTTTCACAATATCCCAAACATCCCAAATTCGACCCTTGAGCCATATTTCGGAGCCAAATTCTAACTCTCTGCACGTATTCGCAGTTTGAAATTACGACTTTTTATTCCGAAGAAATGCAAATTTCTGTGAAAAGCGATGGGTCACATTTTACCCAAACCGCACTGTAATTTTCAAAATATCCCAAACATCCCAAATTCTACCCTAGAGCCATATTTTGGAAACAAATTCTCGTTCTCTGCACGTATTCGCAGTTTGAACTTTCGACTTTTATAGCGAAAATATGCCAATTGCTGTGAGTGGCGATGGGTCACATTTTGCCCAAACCTCCCCTGCAGTTTTCAAAATATCCCAAACATCCCAAATTCGACCCTTGAGCCATATTTTGGAGCCAAATTCTGGCTTTCTGCACGTATTCGCCGTTTGAAATTACGACTTTTATACCGAAAAAAATCTAATTTCTGAGAGCAGCGATGGGTTAAATTATGCCCAAACAGCCCCCTGCAGTTTTCAAAATATCCCATACATCCAAAATTCGACCCTTGAGCAATATTTTGGTGCCAAATTCTGGCACTCTGCACGTATTCGCAGTTTGAAATTACGACTTTTATACCGAAAATATGCTAATTATTGAAAGCGGCGATGGATCAAATTTTGCCCAAACCCTCCCTGCAGTTTTCAAAATATCCCAAACATCTTAAATTCGACGCTTGAGCAATATTTTGGAGCCAAATTCTGGCTCTCTGCATTTATTCGCCATTGAAATATCGACTTTTTATACCGAAAATGTGCAAATTTCTGAGAGCAGCTATGGATCACACTTTGCCTAAACCCTCCCTGCAGTTTTCAAAATATTCCCTACACCCCAAATTCGACGCTTGAGCCACATTTTGGAGCCAAATTCTGGCTCTCCGCACGTATTCGTAATTTTAAATTACGACTTTTTATACCGAAAATATGCCAATTACTGAGAGCGGCGATGTGTCACATTTTGCCCAAACCCGCTCTGCAGTTTTCAAAATATCCCAAACATCTCAAATTCGACGCTTGAGCCATATTTGGGAGTCAAATTCTGGCTCTCTGCACGTATTCGCAGTTTTAAATTACGACTTTTTATACCGAAAATATGCCAAATTACTGAGAGCAGCGATGGGTCACATTTTGCCCCCCCCCCCCCTGCAGTTTTCAAAATATCCCAAATATCTCAAATTCGACGCTTGAGCCATATTTGGGAGTCAAATTCTGGCTCTCTGCGCGTATTCGCAGTTTTAAATTACGATTTTTATACCGAAAATATGCCAATTACTGAAAGCGGCGATGGATCACATTTTGCACAAACCTTCCCTGCAGTTTTCAAAATATCCCAAACATCCTAAATTCGACGCTTGAGCCATATTTTGGAGCCAAATTCTGGCTCTCTGCACATATTCGCTGTTTGAAATTACGACTTTTTATACCGAAAATTTGCCAAATTACTGTGAGCAGCGATGGGTCACATTTTGCCCAACCCCCCCCCCCCCCTACAGTTTTCAAAATATCCCAAACATCCTAAATTCGACGCTTGAGCCATATTTTGGAGCCAAATTCTGGCTCTCTGCACGTATTTGCCGTTTGAAATTACGACTTTTTATACCGAAAAAATGCAAATTTCTGAGAACAGCGATGGGTCACATTTTGCCCAAACCCCCTTGCAGTTTTCAAAATATCCCAAACATCCCAAATTTGAACCTTGAGCCATATTTTGGAGCCAAATTCTGGCTTTCTGCACGTATTTGCCGTTTGAAATTACGACTTTTTATACCGAGAAAATGCAAATTTCTGAGAGCAGCGATGGGTCAAATTTTGCCTAAACACCCCCTGCACTTTTCAAAATATCCCATACAGCCAAAATTCGACCCTTGAGCAATACTTTGGAGCCAAATTCTGACTTTCTGCACGTATTCGCAGTTTGAAATTTCGAATTTTATACCGAAAATATGTCAATTATTAAAAGCGGCGATGTTTCAAATTTTGCCCAAACCCTCCCTGCAGTTTTCAAAATATCCCAAACATCTTAAACTCGACGCTTGAGCCATATTTTGGAGCCAAATTCTCGCTCTCTGTACGTATTCGCTGTTTGAAATGTCGACTTTTTATACCGAAAATATGCAAATTTCTGAGAGCAGCGATGGATCACACTTTGCCCAAACCCCTCCTGCAGTTTTCAAAATATTCCAAACACCCCAAATTCGACGTTTAAGCCATATTTTGGAACCAAATTCTGGCTCTATGCACGTATTCGCAGTATTTAATTAAAACTTTTAATACCGAAAATAGGCCAATTACTGAAAGCGGCGATGGATCACATTTTGCCAAAACCGTCACTGCAGTTTTCAAAATATACCAAACATCCCAAATTCGACCCTTGAGCCATTATTTGGAGCCAAATTCTGGCTCTCTGCACGTATTAACAGTTTGAAATTACGACTTTTTATACCGAAAATATGCCAATTACTGAGAGCAGCGATGGGTCACATTTTGGCTAAACCTTTCCCCTGCAGTTTTCAAAATATCCCAAACATCCCAACCTCGACCTTAGAACCATATTTTGGAGCCAAATTTTCGCTCTCTGCACGTATTCGCAGATTGAACTTTCGACATTTATATCGAAAATATACCAATTACTGTGAGTGGCGATGGGTCACATTTTGCCCAAGCCCCCCTGCAGTTTTCAAAATATCCCAAACATCTCAAATTCGAACCTTGAGAAAAATTTTGGAGCCAAATTCTGGCTTTCTGCACGTATTCGTCGTTTGAAATTACGACTTTTTATACCGAGAAAATGCAAATTTCTGAGAGCAGCGATGGGTCAAATTTTGCCTAAACACCCCCTGCACTTTTCAAAATATCCCAAACATCCAAAATTCGACCCTTGAGCAATACTTTGGAGCCCAATTCTGACTTTCTGCACGTATTCGCAATTTGTAATTACTACTTTATACCGAAAATATGCCAATTATTAAAAGTGGCGATGTTTCAAATTTTGCCCAAACCCTCCCTGCAGTTTTCAAATAATCCCAAACATCTTGAACTCGACGCTTGAGCCATATTTTGGAGCCAAATTCTGGCTCTCTGCACGTATTCGCCGTTTGAAATATCGACTTTTTATACCGAAAATATGCAAATTTCTGTGAGCAGCGATGGATCACTCTTTGCCCAAACCCCCCCTGCAGTTTTCAAAATATTCCAAACACCCCAAATTCGAAGCTTGAGCAATATTTTTGAGATAAACTCTGGCTCTCCGCACGTATTCGCAGTATTTAATTAAAACTTTTAATACCGAAAATAGGCCAATTACTGAAAGCGGCGATGGATCACATTTTGCCAAAACCGTCCCTGCAGTTTTCAAAATATACCAAACATCCCAAATTCGACGCTTGAACCATATTTTGGAGCCAAATTCTGGCTCTCTGCACGTATTCGCAGTTTGAAATTACGAATTTTATACCGAAAATATTACTGAGAGCAGCGATGGGTCACATTTTGCCCAAACCCACCCTGCAGTTTTCAATATATCCTAAAGATCCCAAATTCGACGATTGAGCCATATTTTTGAGCTAAATTCTGGCTCTCTGCTTGTATTTGCAGTTTGAAATTACGACTTTTTATACCGAAAATATGCCAATTACTGAGAGCAGCGATGGGTCACATTTTGCCCAAACCCCCCTGCAGTTTTCAAAATATCCCAAACATCCGAAATTCAACCCTTGAGCCATATTTTGGAGCCAAATTCTGGCTCTCTGCACGTATTCGCAGTTTGAAACTACGAGTTTTTATACCGAAAATATGCCAATTACTGAAAGCGGCAATGGATCACATTTTGCCCAAACCTTCCCTGCAATTTTCAAAATATCCCAAACATCCCAAATTCGACGCTTGAGCCATATTTGGGAGCCAAATTCTGGCTCTCTGCACATATTCGCAGTTTGAAATTACGATTTTATACCGAAAATATGCCAATTACTGAGAGCGGCGATGGGTCAAATTTTGCCCAAACCCCCCCTTCACTTTTCAAAATATCCCAAACATCCCAAATTTGACCGTTGAGCCATATTTTGGAGCCAAATTCTGGCTCTCTGCACGTATTCGCAGTTTGAAATTACGACTTTTTATACCGAAAATATGCCAATTACTGAGAGCGGCGATGGATCACGTTTTGCCCAAACCTTCCCTGCAGTTTTCATAATATCCCAAACATCCCAAATTCGACGCTTGAGCCATATTTTGGAGCCAAATTCTGGCTCTCTGCACGTATTCGAAGTTTGAAATTACGAATTTTTATACCGAAAAAATGCAAATTTCTGAAAACAGCGATGGGTCACATTTTGCTCAAACCGCACTGTAGTTGTTTAAAATATCCTAAACATCCCAAATTCGACCCTTGAGCCATATTTTGGAGTCAAATTCTGGCTCTCTGCACGTATTTGAAGTTTGAAATTACGACTTTTATACCGAAAATATGCCAATTATTGAAAACCATGATGGATCACATTTTGCCTAAACCCTCCCTGCAGTTTTCAAAATATCCCAAACATCCCAAATTCGACGCTTGAGCCATATTTTGGAGCCAAATTCTGGCTCTCTGCACATATTCGCCGCTTGAAATATCGACAATTTTATACCGAAAATATGCAAATTTCTGAGAGCAGCGATGGATCACACTTTGCCCAAACCCCCTTTTGCAGTTTTCAAAATATTTAAAACATCCCAGATTCGACGCTTGAGCCATATTTTGAAGCCAAATTCTGGCTTTCGCACGTATTCGCAGTATTGAATTACGACATTTTATACCGAAAATATTCCAATTACTGATTGCGGCGATGGATCACATTTTGCCCAAACCGTCCCTGCAGTTTTCAAAATATCTCAAACATCCCAAATTCGACGCTTGAGCAAAATTTTGGAGACAAATTCTCGCTCTCTGCACGTATTTGCAGTTTGAAATTACGACTTTTTATACCGAAAATATGCCAATTACTGAGAGCAGCAATGGGTCACATTTTGCCCAAAACCCCCTGCAGTTTTCAAAATATTCCAAACATCTCAAATTCGACGCTTGAGCCATATTTGGGAGTCAAATTCTGGCTCTCTGCACGTATTCGCTGTTTGAAATTATGACTTTTTATACCGAAAATATGCCAATTACTGAAAGCGGCGATGGATCATATTTTGCCCAAACCTTCCCTGCAATTTTCAAAATATCCCAAACATCCCAAATTCGACGCTTGAGCCATATTTGGGAGCCAAATTCTGGCTCTCCGCACGTATTCGCAGTATTAAATTACGACATTTTATACCGAAAATATTCCAATTACTGAATGCGGCGATGGATCACATTTTGCCCAAACCGTCCCTGCAGTTTTCAAAATATCCCAAACATCCCAAATTCGACGCCTGAGCTATATTTGGGAGATAAATTCTAGCTCTCTGTACATATTCGCAGTTTGAAATTACGACTTTTTATACCGAAAATATGCCAATTACTGAGAGCAGCGATGAGTCACATTTTGCCCAACCCCCCCCCCCCCCGCCCCTGCAGTTTTCACAATATCCCAAACATCCCAAATTCGACCCTTGAGCCATATTTCGGAGCCAAATTCTAACTCTCTGCACGTATTCGCAGTTTGAAATTACGACTTTTTATTCCGAAAAAATGCAAATTTCTGTGAAAAGCGATGGGTCACATTTTACCCAAACCGCACTGTAGTTTTCAAAATATCCCAAACATCCCAAATTCGACCGTAGAGCCATATTTTGGAACCAAATTCTCGTTCTCTGCACGTATTCGCAGTTTGAACTTTCGACTTTTATAGCGAAAATATGCCAATTGCTGTGAGTGGCGATGGGTCACATTTTGCCCAAACCCCCCCTGCAGTTTTCAAAATATCCCAAACATCCCAAATTCGACCCTTGAGCCATATTTTGGTGCCAAATTCTGGCACTCTGCACGTATTCGCAGTTTGAAATTACGACTTTTATACCGAAAATATGCTAATTATTGAAAGAGGCGATGGATCAAATTTTGCCCAAACCCTCCCTGCAGTTTTCAAAATATCCCAAACATCTTAAATTCGACGCTTGATCAATATTTTGGAGCCAAATTCTGGCTCTCTGCATTTATTCGCCATTGAAATATCGACTTTTTATACCGAAAATGTGCAAATTTCTGAGAGCAGCTATGGATCACACTTTGCCTAAACCCTCCCTGCAGTTTTCAAAATATTCCAAACACCCCAAATTCGACGCTTGAGCCATATTTTGGAGCCAAATTCTGGCTCTCTGCACGTATTCGCAGTTTGAAATTACGAATTTTATACCGAAAATATTACTGAGAGCAGCGATGGGTCACATTTTGCCCAAACCCACCCTGCAGTTTTCAATATATCCTAAAGATCCCAAATTCGACGATTGAGCCATATTTTTTAGCTAAATTCTGGCTCTCTGCTTGTATTTGCAGTTTGAAATTACGACTTTTTATACCGAAAATATGCCAATTACTGAGAGCAGCGATGGGTCACATTTTGCCCAAACCCCCCTGCAGTTTTCAAAATATCCCAAACATCCCAAATTCAACCCTTGAGCCATATTTTGGAGCCAAATTCTGGCTCTCTGCACGTATTCGCAGTTTGAAACTACGAGTTTTTATACCGAAAATATGCCAATTACTGAAAGCGGCAATGGATCACATTTTGCCCAAACCTTCCCTGCAATTTTCAAAATATCCCAAACATCCCAAATTCGACGCTTGAACCATATTTGGGAGCCAAATTCTGGCTCTCTGCACATATTCGCAGTTTGAAATTACGATTTTATACCGAAAATATGCCAATTACTGAGAGCGGCGATGGGTCAAATTTTGCCCAAACCCCCCCTTCACTTTTCAAAATATCCCAAACATCCCAAATTTGACCGTTGAGCCATATTTTGGAGCCAAATTCTGGCTCTCTGCACGTATTCGCAGTTTGAAATTACGACTTTTTATACCGAAAATATGCCAATTACTGAGAGCGGCGATGGATCACGTTTTGCCCAAACCTTCCCTGCAGTTTTCATAATATCCCAAACATCCCAAATTCGACGCTTGAGCCATATTTTGGAGCCAAATTCTGGCTCTCTGCACGTATTCGAAGTTTGAAATTACGAATTTTTATACCGAAAAAATGCAAATTTCTGAAAATAGCGATGGGTCACATTTTGCTCAAACCGCACTGTAGTTGTTTAAAATATCCTAAACATCCCAAATTCGACCCTTGAGCCATATTTTGGAGTCAAATTCTGGCTCTCTGCACGTATTTGAAGTTTGAAATTACGACTTTTATACCGAAAATAGGCCAATTATTGAAAACCATGATGGATCACATTTTGCCTAAACCCTCCCTGCAGTTTTCAAAATATCCCAAACATCCCAAATTCGACGCTTGAGCCATATTTTGGAGCCAAATTCTGGCTCTCTGCACATATTCGCCGCTTGAAATATCGTCAATTTTATACCGAAAATATGCAAATTTCTGAGAGCAGCGATGGATCACACTTTGCCCAAACCCCCTTTTGCAGTTTTCAAAATATTTAAAACATCCCAGATTCGACGCTTGAGCCATATTTTGAAGCCAAATTCTGGCTTTCGCACGTATTCGCAGTATTAAATTACGACATTTTATACCGAAAATATTCCAATTACTGATTGCGGCGATGGATCACATTTTGCCCAAACCGTCCCTGCAGTTTTCAAAATATCTCAAACATCCCAAATTCGACGCTTGAGCAAAATTTTGGAGACAAATTCTCGCTCTCTGCACGTATTTGCAGTTTGAAATTACGACTTTTTATACCGAAAATATGCCAATTACTGAGAGCAGCAATGGGTCACATTTTGCCCAAAACCCCCTGCAGTTTTCAAAATATTCCAAACATCTCAAATTCGACGCTTGAGCCATATTTGGGAGTCAAATTCTGGCTCTCTGCACGTATTCGCTGTTTGAAATTATGAATTTTTATACCGAAAATATGCCAATTACTGAAAGCAGCGATGGATCATATTTTGCCCAAACCTTCCCTGCAATTTTCAAAATATCCCAAACATCCCAAATTCGACGCTTGAGCCATATTTGGGAGCCAAATTCTGGCTCTCCGCACGTATTCGCAGTATTAAATTACGACATTTTATACCGAAAATATTCCAATTACTGAATGCGGCGATGGATCACATTTTGCCCAAACCGTCCCTGCAGTTTTCAAAATATCCCAAACATCCCAAATTCGACGCCTGAGCTATATTTGGGAGATAAATTCTAGCTCTCTGTACATATTCGCAGTTTGAAATTACGACTTTTTATACCGAAAATATGCCAATTACTGAGAGCAGCGATGAGTCACATTTTGCCCAACCCCCCCCCCCCCCGCCCCTGCAGTTTTCACAATATCCCAAACATCCCAAATTCGACCCTTGAGCCATATTTCGGAGCCAAATTCTAACTCTCTGCACGTATTCGCAGTTTGAAATTACGACTTTTTATTCCGAAGAAATGCAAATTTCTGTGAAAAGCGATGGGTCACATTTTACCCAAACCGCACTGTAATTTTCAAAATATCCCAAACATCCCAAATTCTACCCTAGAGCCATATTTTGGAAACAAATTCTCGTTCTCTGCACGTATTCGCAGTTTGAACTTTCGACTTTTATAGCGAAAATATGCCAATTGCTGTGAGTGGCGATGGGTCACATTTTGCCCAAACCTCCCCTGCAGTTTTCAAAATATCCCAAACATCCCAAATTCGACCCTTGAGCCATATTTTGGAGCCAAATTCTGGCTTTCTGCACGTATTCGCCGTTTGAAATTACGACTTTTATACCGAAAAAAATCTAATTTCTGAGAGCAGCGATGGGTTAAATTATGCCCAAACAGCCCCCTGCAGTTTTCAAAATATCCCATACATCCAAAATTCGACCCTTGAGCAATATTTTGGTGCCAAATTCTGGCACTCTGCACGTATTCGCAGTTTGAAATTACGACTTTTATACCGAAAATATGCTAATTATTGAAAGCGGCGATGGATCAAATTTTGCCCAAACCCTCCCTGCAGTTTTCAAAATATCCCAAACATCTTAAATTCGACGCTTGAGCAATATTTTGGAGCCAAATTCTGGCTCTCTGCATTTATTCGCCATTGAAATATCGACTTTTTATACCGAAAATGTGCAAATTTCTGAGAGCAGCTATGGATCACACTTTGCCTAAACCCTCCCTGCAGTTTTCAAAATATTCCCTACACCCCAAATTCGACGCTTGAGCCACATTTTGGAGCCAAATTCTGGCTCTCCGCACGTATTCGTAATTTTAAATTACGACTTTTTATACCGAAAATATGCCAATTACTGAGAGCGGCGATGTGTCACATTTTGCCCAAACCCGCTCTGCAGTTTTCAAAATATCCCAAACATCTCAAATTCGACGCTTGAGCCATATTTGGGAGTCAAATTCTGGCTCTCTGCACGTATTCGCAGTTTTAAATTACGACTTTTTATACCGAAAATATGCCAAATTACTGAGAGCAGCGATGGGTCACATTTTGCCCCCCCCCCCCCTGCAGTTTTCAAAATATCCCAAATATCTCAAATTCGACGCTTGAGCCATATTTGGGAGTCAAATTCTGGCTCTCTGCGCGTATTCGCAGTTTTAAATTACGATTTTTATACCGAAAATATGCCAATTACTGAAAGCGGCGATGGATCACATTTTGCACAAACCTTCCCTGCAGTTTTCAAAATATCCCAAACATCCTAAATTCGACGCTTGAGCCATATTTTGGAGCCAAATTCTGGCTCTCTGCACATATTCGCTGTTTGAAATTACGACTTTTTATACCGAAAATTTGCCAAATTACTGTGAGCAGCGATGGGTCACATTTTGCCCAACCCCCCCCCCCCCCTACAGTTTTCAAAATATCCCAAACATCCTAAATTCGACGCTTGAGCCATATTTTGGAGCCAAATTCTGGCTCTCTGCACGTATTTGCCGTTTGAAATTACGACTTTTTATACCGAAAAAATGCAAATTTCTGAGAACAGCGATGGGTCACATTTTGCCCAAACCCCCTTGCAGTTTTCAAAATATCCCAAACATCCCAAATTTGAACCTTGAGCCATATTTTGGAGCCAAATTCTGGCTTTCTGCACGTATTTGCCGTTTGAAATTACGACTTTTTATACCGAGAAAATGCAAATTTCTGAGAGCAGCGATGGGTCAAATTTTGCCTAAACACCCCCTGCACTTTTCAAAATATCCCATACAGCCAAAATTCGACCCTTGAGCAATACTTTGGAGCCAAATTCTGACTTTCTGCACGTATTCGCAGTTTGAAATTTCGAATTTTATACCGAAAATATGTCAATTATTAAAAGCGGCGATGTTTCAAATTTTGCCCAAACCCTCCCTGCAGTTTTCAAAATATCCCAAACATCTTAAACTCGACGCTTGAGCCATATTTTGGAGCCAAATTCTCGCTCTCTGTACGTATTCGCTGTTTGAAATGTCGACTTTTTATACCGAAAATATGCAAATTTCTGAGAGCAGCGATGGATCACACTTTGCCCAAACCCCTCCTGCAGTTTTCAAAATATTCCAAACACCCCAAATTCGACGTTTAAGCCATATTTTGGAACCAAATTCTGGCTCTATGCACGTATTCGCAGTATTTAATTAAAACTTTTAATACCGAAAATAGGCCAATTACTGAAAGCGGCGATGGATCACATTTTGCCAAAACCGTCACTGCAGTTTTCAAAATATACCAAACATCCCAAATTCGACCCTTGAGCCATTATTTGGAGCCAAATTCTGGCTCTCTGCACGTATTAACAGTTTGAAATTACGACTTTTTATACCGAAAATATGCCAATTACTGAGAGCAGCGATGGGTCACATTTTGGCTAAACCTTTCCCCTGCAGTTTTCAAAATATCCCAAACATCCCAACCTCGACCTTAGAACCATATTTTGGAGCCAAATTTTCGCTCTCTGCACGTATTCGCAGATTGAACTTTCGACATTTATATCGAAAATATACCAATTACTGTGAGTGGCGATGGGTCACATTTTGCCCAAGCCCCCCTGCAGTTTTCAAAATATCCCAAACATCTCAAATTCGAACCTTGAGAAAAATTTTGGAGCCAAATTCTGGCTTTCTGCACGTATTCGTCGTTTGAAATTACGACTTTTTATACCGAGAAAATGCAAATTTCTGAGAGCAGCGATGGGTCAAATTTTGCCTAAACACCCCCTGCACTTTTCAAAATATCCCAAACATCCAAAATTCGACCCTTGAGCAATACTTTGGAGCCCAATTCTGACTTTCTGCACGTATTCGCAATTTGTAATTACTACTTTATACCGAAAATATGCCAATTATTAAAAGTGGCGATGTTTCAAATTTTGCCCAAACCCTCCCTGCAGTTTTCAAATAATCCCAAACATCTTGAACTCGACGCTTGAGCCATATTTTGGAGCCAAATTCTGGCTCTCTGCACGTATTCGCCGTTTGAAATATCGACTTTTTATACCGAAAATATGCAAATTTCTGTGAGCAGCGATGGATCACTCTTTGCCCAAACCCCCCCTGCAGTTTTCAAAATATTCCAAACACCCCAAATTCGAAGCTTGAGCAATATTTTTGAGATAAACTCTGGCTCTCCGCACGTATTCGCAGTATTTAATTAAAACTTTTAATACCGAAAATAGGCCAATTACTGAAAGCGGCGATGGATCACATTTTGCCAAAACCGTCCCTGCAGTTTTCAAAATATACCAAACATCCCAAATTCGACGCTTGAACCATATTTTGGAGCCAAATTCTGGCTCTCTGCACGTATTCGCAGTTTGAAATTACGAATTTTATACCGAAAATATTACTGAGAGCAGCGATGGGTCACATTTTGCCCAAACCCACCCTGCAGTTTTCAATATATCCTAAAGATCCCAAATTCGACGATTGAGCCATATTTTTGAGCTAAATTCTGGCTCTCTGCTTGTATTTGCAGTTTGAAATTACGACTTTTTATACCGAAAATATGCCAATTACTGAGAGCAGCGATGGGTCACATTTTGCCCAAACCCCCCTGCAGTTTTCAAAATATCCCAAACATCCGAAATTCAACCCTTGAGCCATATTTTGGAGCCAAATTCTGGCTCTCTGCACGTATTCGCAGTTTGAAACTACGAGTTTTTATACCGAAAATATGCCAATTACTGAAAGCGGCAATGGATCACATTTTGCCCAAACCTTCCCTGCAATTTTCAAAATATCCCAAACATCCCAAATTCGACGCTTGAGCCATATTTGGGAGCCAAATTCTGGCTCTCTGCACATATTCGCAGTTTGAAATTACGATTTTATACCGAAAATATGCCAATTACTGAGAGCGGCGATGGGTCAAATTTTGCCCAAACCCCCCCTTCACTTTTCAAAATATCCCAAACATCCCAAATTTGACCGTTGAGCCATATTTTGGAGCCAAATTCTGGCTCTCTGCACGTATTCGCAGTTTGAAATTACGACTTTTTATACCGAAAATATGCCAATTACTGAGAGCGGCGATGGATCACGTTTTGCCCAAACCTTCCCTGCAGTTTTCATAATATCCCAAACATCCCAAATTCGACGCTTGAGCCATATTTTGGAGCCAAATTCTGGCTCTCTGCACGTATTCGAAGTTTGAAATTACGAATTTTTATACCGAAAAAATGCAAATTTCTGAAAACAGCGATGGGTCACATTTTGCTCAAACCGCACTGTAGTTGTTTAAAATATCCTAAACATCCCAAATTCGACCCTTGAGCCATATTTTGGAGTCAAATTCTGGCTCTCTGCACGTATTTGAAGTTTGAAATTACGACTTTTATACCGAAAATATGCCAATTATTGAAAACCATGATGGATCACATTTTGCCTAAACCCTCCCTGCAGTTTTCAAAATATCCCAAACATCCCAAATTCGACGCTTGAGCCATATTTTGGAGCCAAATTCTGGCTCTCTGCACATATTCGCCGCTTGAAATATCGACAATTTTATACCGAAAATATGCAAATTTCTGAGAGCAGCGATGGATCACACTTTGCCCAAACCCCCTTTTGCAGTTTTCAAAATATTTAAAACATCCCAGATTCGACGCTTGAGCCTATATTTTGAAGCCAAATTCTGGCTTTCGCACGTATTCGCAGTATTGAATTACGACATTTTATACCGAAAATATTCCAATTACTGATTGCGGCGATGGATCACATTTTGCCCAAACCGTCCCTGCAGTTTTCAAAATATCTCAAACATCCCAAATTCGACGCTTGAGCAAAATTTTGGAGACAAATTCTCGCTCTCTGCACGTATTTGCAGTTTGAAATTACGACTTTTTATACCGAAAATATGCCAATTACTGAGAGCAGCAATGGGTCACATTTTGCCCAAAACCCCCTGCAGTTTTCAAAATATTCCAAACATCTCAAATTCGACGCTTGAGCCATATTTGGGAGTCAAATTCTGGCTCTCTGCACGTATTCGCTGTTTGAAATTATGACTTTTTATACCGAAAATATGCCAATTACTGAAAGCGGCGATGGATCATATTTTGCCCAAACCTTCCCTGCAATTTTCAAAATATCCCAAACATCCCAAATTCGACGCTTGAGCCATATTTGGGAGCCAAATTCTGGCTCTCCGCACGTATTCGCAGTATTAAATTACGACATTTTATACCGAAAATATTCCAATTACTGAATGCGGCGATGGATCACATTTTGCCCAAACCGTCCCTGCAGTTTTCAAAATATCCCAAACATCCCAAATTCGACGCCTGAGCCATATTTTATGAAAAATCGGACATTTGACCCCTGAGAGTAATATTTGAACCGAATTCTGGCTCTCTGCACCTATTTGCAGTTTCTAATTACGAATTTTTATACCGGCAATATGCCAATTGATGAGAACAGCGATATGGTCATATTTTGCCCAAACTCCCCTGCACTTATCAAAATATCTCAAATATCGGAAATTTGACTTCTGAGCTTCATTTTTGAACCGAATTCAGGCTCTCTGCACCTATTTGCAGTTTCCAATTACGAACATATATACCGAAAATATGTCAATAACTGAAATCGGCGATGGGTCATATTTTACCCCCCCCCCCATCTCAGATGTCAAAATATCTGAAATATCGGCAATTTGACTCCTGGGCGTGGTTTTACCTGAATTCTGGCTCTCTGCACATATTTGCAGTTTCCAATTACGTCTTTTTATACCGAAAATCAGCCAATTACTGAAAAGGGCAATGGGTTATATTTTACCAAAACCCCCCTTCAGTTTTAAAAATATCGGAAATATCGGAAATTTGACTAATGGGCGTCGTTTTTTGAACCGCATTCTGGCTCTTTGCATCTATTTTCAGCTTCCAATTAAATATTTTTATACCGATAATATGCCAATTATTGAGAACAGCAAAGGGTCATAGTAGTAGTGGAAACCGGGCCAAATACGTGCGATTTTGTTTTTTTCCCACGCACGTACTTGGCCCCTGGGTTTTACGAATTTTTTTTCCCACGCACGTACTTGGCCCCTGGGTTTTACGATCTTTTTTTCCCACGCACGTCATTGGCCTCTGGGTTTTACGAACTTTTTTTCCCACGCACGTATTTAGCCCATGGGTTTTACGAACTTTTTTTTCCCACGCACGTGTTTGGCCCCTGGGTTTTACGAACTTTTTTTCCCAAGCCGGTACTTGGCCCCTGGGTTTTACGAATTGTTTTCACCATGCCGGTCATTGGCCCCTGCCATTTTCGCTCAAGGGGATTAAACGGCCGCCTCCAGTCATCCCAAAATTTCGTTAGCTCAGTGACCCTGCACAGGCATGTTAAAGGGGATTAAAAAGCCGGACATTGGCCCACAGGGTTTTCTCAAATTTTCTTTCATGGCCGGTCTTTGGCCCGTGTATTTTTCGTTACTCCAGTAACCCTGCACAGGCACGTTAAAGGGGATTAAAAAGCCGTTCCATGGCCCCTGGGTTTTCTACAAATTTTTTTCACCAAGCCGGTCTATGGCCCCTGGGTTTTCTCGAATTTTTTCACCAAGCCGGTCTATGGCTCCTGGGTTTTCTCGAATTTTTTCACCAAGCCGGTCTATGGCCCCAGGGTTTTCTCGATTTTTTTCTCCAAGCCGGTCTATGGCCCCCTGGGTTTTTTTCGAATTTTTTCCCCAAGCCGGTCATTGTCCCCTGCCATTTAGCTCAAGGGGATTAAATTGCCAGTCCCTGTCTCGTGTGTTTTGTGTTACCTCAGCGACCCTTGCACAGGCATCGCCAATGGTCAATGACGTCATCAGCTGGCCAGTCTTCAATTTGCCTGGGGGTAGGATTAAAATGCCGGTCCCTGGCATACCCAAATTTCGTTACCCCAGTGACCCATGCACAGGCATCGCTAATGGACAAATGACGTCATCAGCTGGCCATTCTTCATCTTCCCTGAATAAGTCAGTTTACTGAAAGAGCATGTCTGGCCAAGGATCGTGTATTGAGCATAGGAATGAAATCCATTCATATGAAATAAAGGGGAGCAGCACTGCATGGAGTTATGTGTGTATTTTCAAGTTCGCCCCCTGTTACCAGTATTTACCCAGGTCTTTTCCTAAATCTAAAACTTATCCAATTCATTCCTGTTCTGTTTCATGTTGATACGTTTAATAGGTCAATAATATCCCCCTTTAATATGACCATTCAGTCACACCTCGATCATGTCACCCCTATTTCTTCATCTTCGGTTTTCTAGAGAATGTAATTTAAGCTTTGACAATCTTCCTTAAAGGATCGTTTATTTCTCATAGGGCAAAAATAAAAATGAAAACCGCTGTCAGTCATATATATGAAAAAACAGAGCCCTGGGCATTGGCAATTTCAATGCAAGTTCAGTAGTAATCCAATATTGTCCCTAACCGTATACACATCTCACATTCGCTCAAATCATACCTCCCACACCTTACTGTAGCATATAATAATTAAAAAATAGTCATTCAGTAAAAGCAAGCCTCTCATGTTTTGAAATAAGGCCTTCTGCAATTACCTTCTTTTCTGACGTCATCATCCCCAATGCGCTATAAGCCGCCAATGAGCTTCCAGCCAACGCGCTAAATGCGGATCCCATGAGGTTCACACATAAGTGTGAACTCTTAATCAGGATTAATACCTTAACTGTACTCTGTGCTTCACCAGAGTCGATATTCAGCTACAATAGCTCGTATTTTCGCTCATTGCTCATATTTTCTGATATTCATAAACCCTATCAAACCATCCTAATCTAACTTATATATATAACAAACAAATACATTCTACAGACCAGTTGTTGTTGTTTAGTTACATCACGAAAAGCGACCTCAGGTATAGGGATAAGGTATTGTTGGCCATTAGCATATAAGTGTCAAGGTATCACTGCACCTAACTGGTCAACTATGTGTGACGTCACCAGAGGGCCAATGCGGCCTTTAGCGTCCTACTGGCATGTGAATTTAATATTATTATTCAAAAATGACTAGACAATCCATCCCCACCTAACCTAATCAGAGGTTTAAGAATATACATTTTAATTATCCACAACTGTAATCATTATTCGGTGTTAAGTGCAAAACTATAACAGCAACCCAAATGTCATACCGCAATTTTTTGTAGAATCGTACATATGGCAGCATTGTAGGTGAGCTGAACATAAGAATAAAGGTAACTGCAGAAGTTCTATTGGCCCATACGAGGCTCCAATATATCTCCACCCAATCTCATTCATATTCATGTCCACCCTATGCTTAAAACAACCAAGGGATCTACTTAAAGTATTAGTTTACAATAATAGTTTTAATAAATAGCTGTCATTCTAGTTTTATACACAACAGCAATTATGAAACCCTATAGCTAGATATCGTACTGTAATCCACAAGTAGCTACCACACATCTGGCAGCACAGCGGATTAATAGCTGTGTTGATAGGCTAGTCAACTGTCCTCACATCCATCAAATAGCTATCCAAATGTCGCACCTCAATTCATCCATCTAACAACTTAGCTGGATGCTTGTCACTATATTCATAGGCTAATCATTTCTACACCTCAAAAATAAAAAATCCTAGTTTCTAAATCAACACTCGCAAATACATGCATACATACCTACACATACTCCACAACCCATACATTCATAGAGAATAGCCTAGTTTTTTGCCACCATTTCCCCCATTAATCAGATGTGATTTATGCCATACACAGAAAATACAGCAGTTACACGCCAAATATGCCATTTATGCACAAAACATATTATTTACACTCAAAATATACCATCACACAAAAATATGACATTTACATACGAAATATGTCAGTTGCACACAAAAATATACAATTTACACAATATATCATGCACACTCAGAGTATGACATTTACACAAAGTATGGTATTTGCACAAATATATCAAAATGCTTATGCATTTAGACAATCAAAAATGCGCTTTCACTAAAATTACACAATTCCACATACATAATTTTCACAAAATACTCATACATTGTCTCATAAACCAAAATACACTTACACCATTAAGGTCTATTTTTTCAGATTACAGAGCTTACACAAAATACACAATTTGCACACAAAAATACAGTTGCACCAGTTCCACTTCAACAAATTAAAAACACAACTTGCATAAATGCACTATTAGCACAAAAATTATTATAAAACATGGACAATTATTACACAATTTGTGTAATTATTGTACATCTTTGCACAATTAATACAAGAAAACTTGCTATATAATTTCTCGACTTGCACAATGACAATCAATACACAAAGGTATAAATAAACAATTCGTCCATATGCAATTACACAACATGCGCAATTAATACACAACTTTCACATATAATACACATCTTTCATAATTATTACACAACTTGCACAAATACATATCTAGCACAAGTACGTACAATACAAAACTACCCCAAATATGAAAATACACAACTAGCATAAATACACGATTTACACAAATACAATTGCGACATTGGGAGGACTGGGTCCTCCCAGTCTCCAATATGCCTGAACGCTGGTCGTGCAAAGAGCAGCGCCAGCACTCTCATTTTCTGTGTCCACCGATCCGTCTGTGAAGATGTGGGTGGCTCCTGCTACTGCTATGCTATACATTTGCTCTTCTATTATGCGCCTTAGGATTGTCGGATCATAGGCAGCCTTTTTCATTGGGAGACTTTCTATTACTATTTTGAAAGTAGGCTCTTCCCACGGCGCGGAAGGAGTGTAATTTGGGTGTGGATGATCACCCTCTCTATCAAGAATCATGTTTTTTAAATGTAGTCTGTTTAGGACTTTTCCTGCTCTTGCAACCCAAGAGTTTCCATTGTTTTGGCCTAGTCCAACCACCAAAGTCTGCCGTACTGGGATTGGATCAGAAGAAATAATTATCTTACTGATAATTGTAGCTGTCCTTTGTGATATTCTTTCTTGTAGAGAGGGCAAACCCGTCTCCAGTCTAAGAGTTTCAAGCCTGGTCCACATGGGGGCTCCCAGTGCAGCTCTCATAGCATTGTTTTGGGCAACTTCAAGCTTTTTCCACTGTTGGTGTGATAGATTTGTGAGTGCAGGTGCGGCATAATCGATCACTGATCTGACTGCCTGAACTTAGTATGTGCGAAGGACTTGCAGATTGGCTCCTCCAGAAAGGGAGGTTAGCGACCTGAGGATTGCCGTCCGGGCCGCAGTTCGCTCTCTCAAGTATGTGACCTCAGCATTAAAATTCATGCGTGTGTCCAGGATGATTCCTAGATACTGATAGGTGTCGACCCATTCTATTGGTTGACCCTGTACTGTGAGTTGGATGTTGGGCTTCGCTATTTTTATGGGCATGGCCTTTGACTTTGAGGGGTTGAGTTTGATCCCAATCTGTTTTGCCTCTTTACTGATGCAGTCTAAGCATTTGGGTGCAAGGCGCGCCGCATCCCTTCCTTTTATGATGATGACAAAGTCGTCCGCGTAGTTTAGCAGCCTGCAGTGATGTGGGAGTTTCAACCTCATTATTCTTTCCATTAAACAGTTGAAGAGAAGAGGGCTGAGAATACCTCCTTGCGGTGTACCATTTTCATGTCTTTTGTACTCATAGACTGTGCCATGAAGTTTTACTCTTGCTTCTCTGTTTATGAGACAGTTTTTGGTCCAGGAGAGCAGGTTGCCTCTGACCTCTTTGTCAATGAGGCAGCAGAGAATAGCTGGGGCGCTAGCCAGTTCAAAGTCTTTTTCGAGGTCCAGGAATATCAGCATTCCTGGTCTGTCATTCAAGTGGGCTAACAGAGTTGTAATACATTCCACTGTGCCAACCCCTCTTCTATAGGCATACATATCATGGTGCAGTTTAGGCATTTTCCACTCCAGTCTGTTGAGTGCCATTCTGTCAGCCGTCTTGGCTGCACAGCTTTAGAGAGAGATGGGCCTGGGATTAGCTGGATCTTTGGGTTTTGGGATCGGCACTATGTCTGCTCTATTCCAAGCAGAAGGTCTAGTTTGAGAAGTCCAGGCTAAATTAATTAACCTTAGGTATGCAGCGTCTCCCTCTGGGCCGAGGTTTCTAATCATTTTATAGGTTATTTTGTCGGCTCCAGGGGATGTATCCTTGGAGTTTTTCTTAGCCCGATTGAGCTCATCCAGTGTGAAGGGGGCATTAGTGTCAGAGACTTCTTCACATGCTGTAAGGATTCTGTGCCACCTTTCTTCCTCTAGTCCGGTCTGTACTGCTAATACATCTGGTGGAAGTTGATTGCTGGCTGCTCTCTCTGCAAACCTGGTTGCCAGTACTTCGGCTTCCTGTTGAGGATCTTTGGGGTGTGGAGCTTTAGGTGTTTTATTCCCTTTGGCCCGGTGAATTTGCTGCCACATCTCCCCGAGAGAGGTGTGTTCATTCAAGTGTGAACACCATTCTAGCCACTTTTGTTCTTTTATTTGTCTGGTCTCTCGATGTACATGTTCCTTGACCTCACAAAGTAAGATCCTGTTGCGGTCACTTGGCTGCTTTTTGTATAGCTTTCTTGTTCTATTGAGTCTATGGTTGAGTACTTTGACACGTTCGCAATAGTACCAATGATCTTTATGGTGTCCGGTGGACTGTTTTTTCAGTGGGATTGAGTGGTTGGCTGCACTTTGAATCGCTTTGACAAATTCTTGTTCTGCCTGATTAATGTCTTCGGGAAGATCATAGTTTCTTTGCCACTCTGAAATGAGGTTTTGAAATCGGTCCCAGTTTGCTAAAGCAAAGTTCCAGGCTTCAGATGGAGGCGGAGGTGGGGTGGGTTGGTCTAACTGAAGATCAATTTGGACCCCATAGTGGTCGTTTGTGAGTGTGGGCTCAACTGACCATGTTGCTGCATCTCTTAGGGAGGCTGAAACGAAGGTTAGGTCTAATCTGCCTCCTTGGATGTGGGTAGGTTCATTCTTGTTTAGGATTTGTATTTCTGGAAGCTGGTCCAGTAGATGTGTAATGTGTATGTCGGCTTCATTTGTTTTGTTCGAGCCCAGTGCCAATCGATGATAGGCATTAAAATCTCCACAAATGATTGTGTTTGTTGTTGTCGCGTGTCCAAATAACACAGAGAGATCCATTTCGGCTTGTGGAGACCTGTACACATTGAACACTTCAAGTTTGTCGTGTCTTAGCTCAATGGTGACTCCCATTACCTCTGTCCCTGCTCCACAATTGGGTGGGCTGGTTATGGATTTGGAGATCAGGTCACATTTTACATAGATTGCACATCCCCTGGATTGCCCATTGATCCATGGAAGGAAGAAGCCTCGATAGGCTGAGATTTTAGGTTCTAATCCGGCTCGAAGCAAGCTCTCCTCTAGTATCAGGATGTCTATGCCTTTAATTGCTGCTATGCATTGCAAGTGTTGCAATTTAGTGCGCAGTCCTTGCGCATTCCATTGCAGGATCTTTAGAATTCTAGGTTCTTGGAATGTGCTGATAATTCCGTGGTATCCATGGAGTCTGATGAACACGCCATGGAAGTTGCAATTGGGGTATAGGTTCTTAGTGGTCCTGAAATTGCCTCATCAATGTCGCTTTCCGACGACCTGGACTCTATCTGCTTTTTATGGGGGTGCCTCTTGCCCTGCTGTCTTGACGGTGTGGATATTACATCATCGAATTTTTTGAGCTTGTGCTCAATTGTCTTCCGAGTCTCTGTGGTTTGCTTGATTCCATGTGAAGACAGCAGACTTTCGATTAACTCAGTGACCAAAGTTTTGAGCATTGGCCAGAGAGCGTTCAGTTCAGTGGGAGCACTATTTAATGTTGTGCAGGTTGAGGGCCTAGTGGCTTTTAGACCCTTCTCGGTGGTAACTTTGGCATTGGAATTGCTACTCCTATTGGCCCCAGTGTGCTTGCTTGAGGAAATGGGAGGCCGACTGCTTTGAACATGATTTTTGTGTCCTCCATCTTTCTTTTTGTCCTGTACTGTCTTCTCACCCTTCACCATGGCCGATGGTGAAGGGCCGTGTGCCCCCTCTTCCTGAATGGGTAGACCCCACGCGGTTTTAGTGGGCATGGGAGCTGGTATTCGTTTTGGTGGGGGTTTCGGCTCCGCTGTTGGCGTGGTGGGGTTCGTTTGAAGCCTTTTGAGCCTTTCAGGGCATTTCAAGTTCCAGGCATGATGTGCCTTGGAACAATTTGGGCATTTTGCCTGAACAGGGTGGTTTGCCTTGAATTTATCAATACATGTTTTTGTATCATGGGGCTGGCTGCAGACTCCGCACCTCACTGGGCGTTGGCAGCCATCTTTGTGATGCCCAAATCTCTGACATCTAAAGCATCTTAGGGGTTCTGGGGTGTAAGGCCTGTGTTGGAACACACCCCAGATTCCAAGGTCAAGTTTTTCCGGGATCCGTCCTCTTACTGTGAGAAGGACTTGTCGAGTTTCTTGTTTTGGTCGTACTTGGCATCTCTCTGCTGACACCACATAGTTCAGCTTTTCGAGATGGTCAAGGGCCATATGCAAGGGATAGTGGAGGACAATGACTTTACTTATTTTATCCTCTGGTTTCAGTTCCTCACATTTTGCGTAATTTTTTAGAATCGTAGCGGCCGACTCGTCTTTAGGCCTCAGAATGTATTCTCCTTTGAGATTAGGTTTTGCCCTGACCTGGAGCTGGGGGTACTCTTTTTCCAGGTCCACTACAGTAGCGTAGGAAGACTTACCTTCCGTGTGCTGCACTTTGAAGA
Organism: Procambarus clarkii; assembly: GCF_040958095.1. NCBI lineage: Eukaryota > Metazoa > Arthropoda > Malacostraca > Decapoda > Cambaridae > Procambarus > Procambarus clarkii. The sequence goes on along the minus strand of NC_091161.1, from coordinate 26,349,114 downwards.
CCGGAAACGTAGATCTAGTCTGAGGCGCTGGGAGAGCTGGAGAAGCTGGAGAGATTAATGGGCGATGGGTCGTCATGGAGTGGCTTGTCCTGTTAGCCTTATTCACGTGATGCCACTCGCCGTCACTTTCGGAACTGGTATCCATTGTCGATGGTCTTTTCCTACTCTGAGCAGCAGTGCTGGATCGATTATAAGTCAATTGGAATTCCATGATGAAATTTCAAATGATCACTTGTGGAGTGGTCTGGTGAGTGAAGGACGTGACGTGGGGATAAGGTATTGTTGGCCATTAGCATATAAGTGTCAAGGTATCACTGCACCTAACTGGTCAACTATGTGTGACGTCACCAGATGGCCAATGCGGCCTTTAGCGTCCTACTGGCATGTGAATTTGATGTTATTATTCAAGAAATGACTTGACTAACCATCCCCACCTAACCTAATCAGAGGTTTAAGAATATACATTTGAATTATCCACAACTGTAATCAATATTTGGTTATAAGTGCAAAAGTATAAGAGCAACCCAAATGTCATACCGCAATTTTTTATAGAATCGTACATCTGGCAGCATTGTAGGTGAGCTGAACATAGGAATAAAGGTAACTGCAGAAGTCCTATTGGCCCATACGAGGCTCCTATATGTCTCCACCCAATCTCATTCATATTCATGTCCACCCTATGCTTAAAACAACCAAGGGATCCACTTAAAGTATTAGTTTACAATAATAGATTTAATAAATAGCTGTCATTCTAGTTTTATACACAACAGCAATTATGAAACCCTATAGCTAGATATCGTACTGTAATCCACAAGTAGCTACCACACATCTGGCAGCACAGCGGATTAATAGCTGTGTTGATAGGCTAGTCAACTGTTATCTTGAGGTTATCTTGAGATGATTTCGGGGCTTTTTAGTGTCCCCGCGGCCCGGTCCTCGACCAGGCCTCCACCCCCAGGAAGCAGCCCACGACAGCTGACTAACTCCCAGGTACCTATTTACTGCTAGGTAACAGGGGCATTCAGGGTGAAAGAAACTTTGCCCATTTGTTTCTGCCTCGTTTGGGAATCGAACCCGCGCCACAGAATTCCGAGTCCTGCGCGCTATCCACCAGGCAACGAGGCCCCTCATCATTGTCCTCACATCCATCAAATAGCTATCCAAATTTCGCACCTCAATTCATCCATCTAACAACTTAGCTGGATGCTAGTCACTATATTCATAGGCTAATCATTTCTACACCTCAAAAATAAAAAATCCTAGTTTCTAAATCAACACTCGCAAATACATGCATACATACCTACACATACTCCACAACCCATACATTCATAGAGAATAGCCTAGTTTTTTGCCACCATTTCCCCCATTAATCAGATGTGATTTATGCCATACACAGAAAATACAGCAGTTACACGCCAAATATGCCATTTATGCACAAAATATATTATTTACACTCAAAAATATACCATCACACAAAAATATGACATTTACATACGAAATATGTCAGTTGCACACAAAAATATACCATTTACACAATATTGCATGTACACTCAGAGTATGACATTTACACAAAGTATGGTATTTGCACAAATATATCAAAATGCTTATGCATTTAGACAATCAAAAATGCGCTTTCTCTAAAATTACACAATTCCACATACATAATTTTCACAAAACACTCATACATTGTCTCATAAACCAAAATACACTTACACCATTAAGGTCTATTTTTTCAGATTACAGAGCTTACACAAAATACACAATTTGCACACAAAAATACAGTTGCACCAGTTCCACTTCAACAAATTAAAAACACAACTTGCATAAATGCACTATTAGCACAAAAATTATTATAAAACATGGACGATTATTACACAATTTGTGTAATTATTGTACATCTTTGCACAATTAATACAAGACAACTTGCTATATAATTGCTCGACTTGCACAATGACAATCAATAAACAAAGGTATAAATAAACAATTCGTCCATATGCAATTACACAACATGCGCAATTAATACACAACTTTCACATATATTACACATCTTTCATAATTATTACACAACTTGCACAAATACAATCAACATAATTAATCAACACATAATTAATTAGAAATTAACCTTAAACAATTCATTTTCAATCAACTATTTGTTTCTCGTTAAAATACTGAGTAAGATATTGGAAAGGGGAGAAGTTCTGTTTTTATTGCATATATCGACGTTTCAGCCGGATTAGAGCGGTTTTACGTGTACAACTTCCATCGGTAATATAAACGGAAAATCAGGAACATTTTAGTTACTTCTATTGAAAACACATTGATTTTTATCATTTGTGTTTGAAACAACATTGTCATATGTCTTTTCTTGGATCTAAATAATACCTCGCTCTATGATTTGAAGTTAAAATCCTCATATATGGTAATATAGTGACTTTTTTCACGTTATTCATGTAGTTACCTCATGTTTTCTCACGATATGTGATTTGGCCTTCAAATCTCAGAATTTCGCAAATTTTGCATTTTAAAGCAAGTTTTCTTGCATTTTGCTTTTTACTAAAAATCATCGAATTTAGCAATATTTTTACCTTTATCATCCCCTTTTCCTTTATGTGATTTAAACAAAATATATTCGAATTATGCCGTTTTTACACGTTTTTGTGTATTTTCAGTTTATTGTTATTAATTCATTAAATATACGATAAAAATTATGCAAACACATAATTGATCAGAAATTAACCTTAAATACTTCATTTTCAACCATCTATTTGTTTTTCGTTAAACTACTGAGTAAGATATTCAAAAGGGGAGATGTTCTGTTTTTATTGCATATATCGATATTCAGCCGGATTAGAACCGTTTTACGTGTACATCTTCCAACGGAAACCGAAAATCAGGAACATTTTAGTTAATTTTAATGAAAACACATTGATTTTTATCATTTGTATTGGAAGCAACAACTTAATACGTCTTTTCTAGGGTCTAAAAAATACTAAATGTCGCTCTATGATTCGAAGTTAAAATCCTCAAATTTGGTATAATAATGACCTTTTCACGTTTTTCATGTAGTTTGATATTACGTAAATATATTCATTTTTACCAATATTTCGATACTATTTCATGTAGCATCATGATATGTGATTTAGCCTTTAAATCTCAGATTTAGCATAATATTGCATTTTAAGCAAGTTTTCTTGCATTTTGTTTCGCACTAAAAATCATCGAATTCAGCAATATTTTGACGTTTATCATCCCCTTTTCCTTTATGTGATATAAACAAAATATCATCGAATTAGGCAATATTTTGCTGTTTTTCCACGTTTTTGTGAATTTTCAGTTTATTGCTATTAATTCAATTAATATACGGTAAAAATGATGCAAACAAATAATTGATTAGAAATTAACATTAAACACTTCATTTTCAATCAACTATTTGTTTCTCGGTAAAATACTGAGTAAGATATTGGAAAGGGGAGAAGTTCTGTTTTTATTGCATATATCGACGTTTCAGCCGGATTAGAGCGGTTTTACGTGTTCATCTTCCACCGGTAATATAAACGGAAAATCAGGAACATTTTAGTTACTTCTAATGAAAACACATTTATTTTTATCATTTGTGTTTGAAACAACATTGTCATATGTCTTTTCTTGGATCTAAATAATACGAAATCTCGCTCTATGATTTGAAGTTAAAATCATTATATATGGTAATGTAGTGACTTTTTCACGTTATTCATGTAGTTACCTCATGTTTTCTCACGATATGTAATTTGGCCTTCAAATCTCAGAATTTCGCAAATTTTGCATTTTTAAGCAAGTTTTCTTGCATTTTGTTTTGTACTAAAAATCATCGAATTTAGCAGTATTTTGACCTTTATCATCCACCTTTTCCTTTATGTGATTTAAACAAAATATCTTCAAATTAGGCCGTTTTTCCACGTTTTTGTGAATTTTCAGTTTATTGTTATTAATTCATTAAATATACGATAAAAATTATGCAAACACATAATTTTAAGCAAGTTTTCTTGCATTTTGTTTCGTACTAAAAATCATAGAATTCAGCAATATTTTGACGTTTATCATCCCCTTTTCCTTTATGTGATATAAACAAAATATCATTGAATATATTTTGCTGTTTTTCCACGTTTTTGTTAATTTTCAGTTTATTGCTATTAATTCATTAAATATATGATAAAAATGATGCAAACACATAATTGATTAGAAATTAACATTAAACACTTCATTTTCAATCAACTATTTGTTTCTCGTTAAAATACTGAGTAAGATATTGCAACCCGTTCTCACACAAGACAGCACATATATGACTTAATGCTTAAAGTCAATATGTTGAATATGAATTAGTAAATATGTGATATATTCCCAGTTACTTTTTTTACCAAGGCCCAAACTCTTCCTCACGTACCAATTTACGTGTCACAGTACCCGTCCGTCAACATAGATAGCAGAATATTCGTGATTGGCTCAATTATAAGGAAAAATGTAGTTTTCAGGTCCCACATGGGTTGTGAAATTTACCTACTATTGTCCATGCTCTTAGAATATTACAGATCAGCTACTTCCTATTGAAGGCTCGTAGTTTTGTTTTGAGAAATATTAGTTGTTCTTAGTAAATTATAATAAGCACTAAAAATTATTACATAGAATAACAGTCCTTCACCAATCAATATTATATACCATAGTTTGTGCTTTACAAATCTTTAAAGGATGTTTTGTAGGAACGCTAACAGAAAACGATGTTACGTTGGAATGTCTATGGGGTAAACTACTGCAAACAGGACGGTATTGTGTCTACTATACCAACTATAGCTAGGATGGGTATATTGTCACCTACCGCCTGTTAGGTGAGAAAGGGGTCCAATACCACCCACAGGATGGGTATGAGGGTCACATCCACCCACAGGATGAGTATGGGGATCACATCCACCCACAGGAAGGGTATGGGGTCCAATACCACCCACAGGATGAGTATGGCATCCACTACAACCCACAGGATGGGTATGGGGCTCCAACCACCCATAGAATGGGTATGGGGCTCCAACCACAAATAAAATGGGTATAGGGTCCAATAACACCCACTGGATGTGTATTGCGTCCATTGCCGCGCGTCGAGCTCGAAAACCGCAGCATTCATCTCAGAACCATGCCTATTTCACACAGATTCCTTAATAAACGTAAGAGTTTTATATGTCACAAGAAAGATAGAAATATAAGCTTCATTTTAAATACCTTACCATGGGCATATTTAAATTTAAAGCGAAGATACGTGTACTTTTATAATAGCCGAGCTTTAACCCCGGACAGATTGATCGACCGAGCAACTCTCTCTCAGAACAATGTTTATTTCATGTGAATTCGTTAATAAACATATATGTTTTATATGTCTCAAGAAAGGCAGACATATAAGCTTCACTTTAAACACTTTACCATGGACATATTTAAAGTTCTAATGAAGATACATGTATTTTAAAAATTACGGAGCTCCCACCCCGTACAGACTGAACGACAGAGCAACTCTCTCAGATCAATGTTTATTTCACGTAAATTCGTTAATAAACACAAATGTTTTATGTCTTAAGCAAGATAGAAATAAGAGCTTCATTTTAAATACATTACAATAGACATATTTATAGCTCAAGTGAAGATACATATGTTTTTATAGTAGCGCTCAGTAGCTTGTCGGGCATGGAGTGCAGACGCCTACGCACTTGCCGATATATTGTATAATTAACAAAGATACGCTAATAAAGCCTAAAATCTTATATGCCTCCAGAAAGATCGAGATATGAACATTATTATGATTTCACCAAATGAAATATATCATGTTCGAGAACAAAGATATATCAATTTTAAATTACGTTTCGACTCTTGCTCGGGCGAGAGAGAGGGAGCGACTCTCGCCCCATCTATTGGAGATTCTGTCCACTAAAGACCCAAAGCAACTCAAACCCTCCTAGCATTATTTAAGTAATGAAGTAATATGGTATATTTACTATAATGTGGGTGCTGAATGCAGAACATGAGAAAACATATATTTACTCCAAACTAATATAATTTCATTATGAAATAAGTAAATAAGTAGCATCAAAGGAAGTCGACGGTCCAAGCGTCAATGTTGTGGAGCGACTTATCCAAGATATATCGTTGTTTGGAAAGTGTTTGTTGGCATATCCAGTTGTCTCACTTCTCTGCACAAATTATCACAAATTTAAATTATAATGTTAACAAGTAGAATACGTATTTTTAATAAAATCTAACATAACTAGCCAGAAAACATTTAACATTTATTAAAAAAATATATGTTTGGAAGTTAAATCGACTTCATAGGACAATTGTTTTGTTATATCAACCAATATATCTTTGTTATATTGTTTTTGTTATATCAACCAATCCTTGTAAAAATTTATTGTATGTATGTACCTTACCTAAATAAAATTGTATTGTATTGTATTGTATTGTATATATACTCGTTATTCGTTGACATGCGTTCGCTACTTAAACTACCATGTACTGTACTTATGTAAAATCTCCCATGTCTCTTCGCTCATCTCACCGAACCCTACAGGCTCTTTGATATATTGTTTAATTAATTGAGCTTCACAAATAAAGCTTATAATTGTATATGTTATCAAAAAGGCAGAGCTTATTTTAGTTCATTTATTATGCACCCATACCCATCCTATGAGCGATAGTGGAGTGTTACAGAGGCACATAATGGGCTCAGGGACTGAGCCCCATAATTCATATAGCCAAGCAAGTTATAATCTTGATAAGCTAGTTACAAAAGTCAATGCACATTGTCACATCAACAATGGGCTCGAGTCCGACCACAAGTACAGTTTATAATTTAAGCAACTGACATATATGGAGGGCTAGTGTCACAATTGATATGTTTATCCTACACATAACCCCCTCTCCCCCCATCCAATGGGCAGCGGTGGATAGGTTACAATCAAGTCGTTTTTTGCGTTTTATTCAGAGATTAGATCTTATTGGGTGAGGAAAGATATTCATATTTTAAAGAAGGCTTCTTGGCTGTTGCTCTCCATTGATGGAAAATATACAACCTTTTGAAAATCAATGTTAGTTTGATCTAGATATTGTAATTAACAAAAGTATTTATGTCATCTGAAAGGTAGAAATATAGGCTACATTTAAAATCCTTTGTCATAAATATAACTGAAGTGAAAACGAAGATATATGCGTTTTGATAGTTACTTGATGGCTAGCTCTGAGAGTGTGAAGCCCTGCACACCAGCCAATAAATTGTATAATTAGTTTCCATATATTTTAATTAATCTTAAAAATCTATATGTCAGAAGAAAGGAAGATGTAGCTGTTAATGTGACAACATTTAAAAATATATATATCTTAAGTTAAATAAATAATACCACCTTATCTCCGGTGTCCGGACACATGAAAATTACCTAGGTATCAGTATCTAGCCAGGCGGGGATCACAGGCTGCACAATACTGATAAATTATGTAATGCACTACTTGTGGTCGATCTCGAACCCATTTATTATGTGACGACTTATAGTGAATTTTGTAACTAGCTCATCAAGATTGTAACTTGCTTAGCTAAATGAATTGTGGGGTTCGGTTCATTCATTTTCTTTCTTTATTATGCACCCCATAATACACATCCCGTGGGCGGTGGTGTAAAGGATTACAGAGGCACATAATCGGTTCAGGAACTGAACCCTCTAGTTCGTTTAGCTAAGCAAATAACAATCTTTTGACGCTAGTTACAAAATTATTAATGTACACATACTTATGCATACATGTACATATTCATACGTATACATATATACATACACATACATATTTAATCACCACCACAAATACACACATCAGTAATCTTTTGTGTCACAAGTGATTCAACAAGAGGCTCACAACAGTCACTATACAAGGCACTTTACATTTATGGTAAGTCACAGTTACTAGTCTTGCTGCACACCCACCCAACTGGGCGGCAGCTTTACAGTCATGTGCTCCACACCCACCCAACTGGGCGGCTGCTTTACAGTCATGTGCTCCACACCCACCCAACTGGGCGGCAGCTTTACAGTCATGTGCTCCACACCCACCCAACTGGGCGGCAGCTTTACAGTCATGTGCTCCACACCCACCCAACTGGGCGGCAGCTTTACAGTCATGTGTATGCATTACCTACAGTAAGCAAATTTTGGATACTTCGCTAAGATTTCGGGCAGCACATCATTATGAATGAAGTACTTACACATTTCATGGACACTATTGATGTTGTTATCTTTAAATTCCGCGATTTTTCACATTCCATTATATAATGACGCAAAGTATGCGAATAGTTCTGCTGACAGAGTTTACATTTAGTCAAATCTACATCATCAGATGTTACAAACTCCCAGAGGTACTTGTAGCTGAGCCTAAACCTAGCAGTGGTAACATCTAGAAGTCTGCTAACATTATTGGATGACCCATAGACGAGCGATTCATCAAAGTTTATACAATATTGTGAAATTGAGAGTCAGTGTAGTAACATAAATTGGTAAATCATAAATATTGTAAGTTGACCAGACCACACACTAAAAATTGAAGGGACGACGACGTTTCGGTCCGTCCTGGACCATTCTCAAGTCGATAGTGAGACTTGAGAATGGTCCAGGACGGACCGAAACGTCGTCGTCCCTTCAATTTCTAGTGTGTGGTCTGGTCAACATACTTCAGCCACGTTATTGTGACTCATCGCCTGCATAAATATTGTAAGTTAAGAATCTGATGCATGTGTGTGTGTTGGGGGGGGGGGGCGGGGGTTATACCCTTGGTAAGCGAGAGTGGAAAGTAACCTTAGACGTACTGCGGTCAATGTGGGGGGAAGGGGGGAGTTGTAGGGAGGGTGGGAGAGTCAAATCCACCCTCCAACATCTGGGCATAGTACCAGCAGCCTCCACAACACTCCATCAGCCTCCAGCTGATGCTTGTAGATGCTTCATCTAACCTCACCTATGTCACACATTAACCTACAGTTCCTGTGATATTTAAACTCCTCATCACAGTGGCGTCTCACCAATATAAACTGTATTGGATTTTGTCCCGAAATAGCTATATGCTGACTGGACGTGTATGTATGTATGTATGTATGTATGTATGTATGTATGTATGTATGTATACATACATACATACCTAGTTAAACATACATACATGTATGTATGTACATACATACATACATGTATGTATGTATGTATGTATGTATGTATGTATGTATGTATGTATGTATGTATGTATGTATGTATGTATGTATGTATGTATGTATGCATGTATGTATGTATGTATGTATGTATGTATGTATGTATGTATGTATGTATGTATGTATGTATGTATGTATGTATGTATGTATGTATGTATGTATGTATGTATGTATGTATGTATGTATGTATGTATGGATAGATGGATGGATGTATGTATGTACGCATGCATGCATGTATGTATGTATGTATTTATATACGCATGTATTTATATACGCATGTATGTATGTATGTATGTATGTACTCACCTAATTGTACTCACCTAATTGTGCTTGCGGGGTTGAGCTTTGGCTCTTTGGTCCCGCCTCTCAACTGTCAATCAACTGGTGTACAGATTCCTGAGCCTACTGGGCTCTATCATATCTACATTTGAAACTGTGTATGGAGTCAGCCTCCACCACATCACTTCCTAGTGCATTCCATTTATTAACTACTCTGACACTGAAAAAATCTTTCTAACGTCTCTGTGGCTCGTCTGGGTACTAAGTTTCCACCTGTGTCCCCTTGTTCGTGTCCCACCCGTGCTGAAGAGTTTGTCTTTGTCCACCCTGTCAATTCCCCTGAGAATTTTGTAGGTGGTTATCATGTCTCCCCTTACTCTTCTGTTTTCCAGGGATGTGAGGTTCAGCTCCTTTAGCCTTTCCTCGTAGCTCAATCCTCTCAGTTCCGGGACGAGCCTGGTGGCATACCGCTGAATCTTCTCTAACTTTGTCTTGTGTTTAACTAGGTATGGACTCCAGGCTGGAGCTGTATACTCCAGGATTGGTCTTACATAAGTGGTATACAGGGTTCTGAAAGATTCCTTACACAAGTTTCTGAAGGCAGTTCTTATGTTGGCCAGTCTAGCATATGCCGCTGATGATATTCTTTTGATGTGGGCCTCTGAGGACAGGTTCGGTGTGATATCAACCCCCAGATCCTTCTCTCTATTTGATTCTTGCAGGATTTCCCCTCCCAGATGATACCTTGTGTTCAGCCTCCTGCTCCCTTCGCCTAATTTCATCACCTTACACTTTCCAGAGTTGAACTTCAGCAGCCATTTTCTAGACCATTCCTCCAGTTTATCCAGGTCATCCTGTAGTCTCTGTCTATCTTCATCCGTCTTGATTCTTCTCATAATTTTTGCATCATCAGCAAACATCGAGAGGAATGAGTCTATACCCTCTGGAAGATCGTTCACATATATTAGAAACAGGATGGGTCCAATTACTGAGCCCTGTGGGACTCCGCTGGTGACATCTCGCCACTCTGATGTCTTCCCCCTCACAGTTACTCGCTGTTTCCTGTTGCTTAAGTACTCCCTTATCCACTGGAGCACCTTCCCTTTTACTCCTGCCTGTTGCTCCAACTTTTTTAACAGCCTTTTATGGGGTACTGTCTCAAAGGCTTTTTGGCAATCCAGGAAAATGCAGTCGGCCCACCCTTCTCTTTCCTGCCTAATTTTCGTTGCCTGGTCATAAAATTCTATTAAACCTGTGAGGCACGATCTACCATCTCTGAACCCATGTTGGTGGTGCGTTACAAAGTTATTTCCCTCCAGATGCTCTACGAGCCTTTTCCTCACGATCTTCTCCAGCACCTTGCATGGTATACAAGTTAAGGAAACTGGCCTGTAATTCAGTGCCTCTTGCCTGTCACCCTTTTTGTATATTGGGACCACGTTAGCTGTCTTCCAACTTTCTGGTAAGTCTCCTGTTTCCAGTGACCTGTTATACACCATAGAGAGTGGCACACTTAGTGCTTCTGCACCTTCCTTTAGTATCCATGGTGAGATTCTATCAGGCCCAACAGCCTTTGTCACATCTAGCTCCAGCAGACACCTTTTGACCTCATCACTGGTGAGGTCAAATTCCTCCAAGGTTGCTTGGTTTGCCGCCTCCTCATTTAGTGCAGGGGCTTCTCCCTGTTCTATTGTGAAGACCTCCTGGAATCTCTTGTTGAGTTCTTCACACACCTTGTCATTCTCTGTGTATCTGTTCTCCCCTTTCCGCAGCTTCATCACTTGTTCCTTCACTGCTGTTTTCCTCCTGATATGGCTGTGGAGCAGCTTTGGTTGGGTCTTGGCTTTACTCGCGATGTCATTTTCAAACTGTCTCTCTGCTTCCCTCCGCAGCAGAGTTCCCTTCCCTGGCAGAGGGAAACAAACAAAACAAGGCCCCAAAATCTGTTGGTATTACAGATATGCTACCTGTAAGCATGGGGAATCGGGAAGAATAAATGGAACATGTACACACAATCACCCTAGAAAGTGCAGAAACCTCCTCAATACAGGTAAATGTACCAAAAGCTGGGAATTCTTTCACCCAGAAATTTGCAAGAACTCTTTGGACAGGAAAGAGTGCTTCAATGCTGAATGCCCAGCTTTTCATATAAGAGGTACCAGGCGAATAAAACCGACAGACTACCACTATGAAAACAGCCACTACTCCATCAACCGGGATCATTTTTTAGCAAGAGGAGGAGGAGAAGAATGGCTAAAAATGACCAGACTCTACCACCAACTCGGTCAAATGCTAGAGAGGACGCAAACACGGTGGCCTCCTTACCAGAGCCTCAGATATTAACACCAATTAAAGCATCCAGCACTTCCACTAACACGATAACATCATTTATATTTGCCAACATCCAGGGTATAAAAACACGCAAATCCAACAAAGTTAATTTTATAGATGGTCTCCTTCATGAGGCAAATGCAGTGTTTGCAGCCCTAACGGAAACCCACACAAAGGACTACCTTGATGGTGAAATATGGATCCCAGAATACAATCTCTTCAGATGTGATAGGAAACACCGGCTTCAGGGTGGGGTCAGCCTCTACATCAAAGACACACTCATCTGTACTGAGCTGCTAAACACCTCAAATGATATGGTGGAAGTGCTGATAGTCAAAATAGAGATCCTAAATGTAGTTGTTGTCCTTGTATATAAGTCACCGGAGGCAAACCCTCAGCAGTTTAAAGACCAACTAATGAAAATAGAGCACTGCTTGGAAAACCTCACAAATCCAGCTCCGAACATCATCCTGCTCGGGGACTTCAACCTACGGCACCTGAAATGGAAGCACCTGGCTAATACAGTAATATCAGAAAGAATACCAGGAAGTAGCCTAAATGAGCAGGCACATGCAAATGACCTGCTACGGATGTGCGATAGGTTTGCCTTAAACCAGCAAATAGTAGAACCAACTAGGAAGGAGAACACGCTGGACCTCATTTTCACTAATAATGATGAGTTGATCGGGAACATAATGATTACAAATACCTGTTACTCAGATCACAACTTAATTGAAGTACTGACAACCATGGGGAATGGACCTCCAAAACCAGTCCAGATTCCCGGTGGAGGAGATTTCAGCAAATTCAACTTCAATAATAAACGGATAAACTGGGAGCAAATAAACCAGGACTTCACAGAAATAAACTGGGAAGAACAGCTAGGAAATGCAAACCTGAACCAGTGCCTGGAAAAAATAAGCTCAGTAGCACTAGAAATATGTTCAAACCGCATACCCCTAAGAAAAAAGAGAAAGAGATGCAGATTGGAACGGGAACGTCGTTCCTTATATAGGCGAAGAAATCGAATCGCGGAACAACTTGAGAGTCGCACCCTATCTCAAGAACGGCGAAGAAGGTTAGTTAGAGAAATAGAAACAATTGAACTCAAGCTACAAGAATCATACAAAACCCAGGAGAGGCAAAGCGAGCAAAAGGCCATCAGTGAAATAGAGAGAAATCCGAAATATTTTTTCTCCTATGCAAAATCAAGATCAAAAACCACATCTAGTATCGGGCCCCTGCGAAAGGGAGATGGAACTTTCACAGATGACAACAAAGAAATGAGCGAGTTACTGAGGAAGCAGTACGACTCTGTTTTCAGTGAGCCATTAAATGCACTAAAGATTGATAACCCAAATGAATTTTTCATGGATATGATACCAACATCAAATCACATATCAGACGTCGCCCTATCCCCACTAGATTTTGAAGAAGCCATAAACAGTATGCCTATGCACTCTGCACCAGGCCCGGATTCTTGGAACTCCATATTCATCAAGAACTGTAAAAAACCACTATCGCAGGCCCTTCACATTCTGTGGAGACAAAGCCTAGATACTGGCGTTATCCCTGACATACTAAAAACAGCAGAGATAGCACCACTCCATAAAGGAGGAAATAAGGCAGAGGCAAAAAATTACAGACCGATAGCACTAACATCGCACATCATAAAAATTTTTGAGAGAGTGCTAAGAAGTAAGATCACAAAATACATGGAATCACAGCATCTCCATAACCCCGGACAACATGGTTTCAGAACAGGGCGTTCTTGCCTGTCGCAGTTGCTGGACCACTATGATATGGCATTAGATGCTATGGAAGACAAACAAAACGCTGATGTAATTTACACAGATTTCGCAAAAGCTTTTGATAAATGTGACCATGGTGTTATTGCACATAAAATGCGTTCAAAAGGAATTACCGGGAAAATAGGCAGATGGATCTACAATTTCCTGACTGACAGAACCCAATGTGTAATAGTCAACAAAATAAAATCTAGCCCATCAACCGTGAAGAGCTCAGTCCCCCAGGGTACTGTGCTTGCTCCAGTACTTTTTCTCATCCTCATATCGGACATAGACCAGAACACAACCTATAGCACTGTATCATCCTTTGCAGATGACACTAGGATTTTCATGAGAGTTGGCAACATAGAGGACACGGCAAACCTCCAATCAGATGTTGATCAGGTCTTTCTATGGGCTACAGAAAATAATATGGTATTCAACGAGGATAAGTTTCAGCTCATGCGCTACGGAAAAATTGAAAATATAAAAACAGGAACCACGTACAAAACGCAGGCAAATCATAACATAGAACGAAAAGGCAATGTAAAGGACCTGGGTGTACTCATGTCGGAAGACCTTACCTTTAAAGAACACAATAAAGTAGCCGTCACAACTGCAAGAAAAATGACAGGTTGGATAACAAGAACTTTTCACACTAGAGATGCTATACCGATGATGATACTTTTCAAAACGCTTGTGCTATCTAGAGTGGAGTACTGCTGCACAATGACAGCCCCTTTCAAAGCTGGGGAAATTGCTGACCTAGAGAGCGTGCAGAGATCCTTTACTGCTAGAATCTACTCAGTAAAACATCTAAATTACTGGGACCGACTAAAGAGCCTAAATCTGTACTCCCTTGAGCGCAGGCGGGAGAGATACATAATAATTTACACGTGGAAAATAATTGAGGGGCTGGTCCCAAACCTGCACACAGAAATAACACCACATGAGACCAGAAGACATGGCAGGATGTGCAGAATACCCCCGTTGAAAAGCAGAGGTGCAACAGGTACTCTGAGAGAGAACTCTATCAACATCAGAGGCCCGAGACTGTTCAACACGCTTCCACTACACATAAGGGGCATAACTGGCAAACCCCTCACAGTGTTCAAGAGAGAACTGGATAAGCACCTCCAAAGGATACCTGATCAACCAGGCTGTGACTCATACGTCAGGCTGCGAGCAGCCGCGTCTAACAGCCTGGTTGATCAGTCCAGCAACCAGGAGGCCTGGTCGACGACCGGGCCGCGGGGACACTAAGCCCCGGAAGCACCTCAAGGTAGGTAGGTAAGGTAGGTAGCCTCACTCTGATGTACTCATTTCTGGCCCTCTGGTATCTCTCCCTGCTCTCTGGTGTTCTGTTATTTCTGTAGTTTCTCCATGTTCTTTTGCTCAGTTGTTTCGCTACCTTACATTCCTGGTTGAACCATGGGTTTTTCTGTTGTTTTTCGTTTTTCTCCTTTTGGACGGGGATAAACTCCTGCAGATAAACTGTCTGCAGCTTCCTGGCACTTTTGGGTGACAATATTCATCATGACCTGCACATTCTTGTCTCTAAGTTCTGTTTCCCATGGTATTCCCCTGAGGAAGTTCCTCATCTCGTCATATTTTCCTCTTCGGTAATTCAGTCTTTTCCCCTCCACTCCCATCCTTGGATAGGTTATCCCTACCTCCACCAAGTACTCAAAGGTCAGTACACTGTGGTCACTCATTCCTATGGGGGCTTCAACTTTGACTTCCCTTATTTCTGACTCATTCAGGGTGAATATTAAGTCGAGTCTAGCTGGTTCATCATTGCCTCTCATTCTTGTGGGTTCCTTGACATGCTGGCTCAGAAAATTCCTTGTTGCCACTTCCAAGAGTTTAGCTCGCCACGTATCTGCACCACCATGTGGGTCCCCATTCTCCCATGTATGTATGTATGTATGCATGTATGTATGTATGTATGTATGTATGTATGTATGTATGTATGTATGTATGTATGTATGTGTATGTATGTATGGATGGATGGATGGATGGATGTACGCATGCATGTATGTATGTATGTATGTATGTATGTATGTATGTATGTATGTATGTATGTATGTATGTATGTATGTATGTATGTATGTATGTATGTATGTATGTATGTATGTATGTATGTATGTATGTATGTATGGATGTATGTATGTACGCATGTATGTATGTATGTATGTATGTATGTATGTATGTATGTATGTATGTATGTATGTATGTATGTATGTATGTATGTATGTATGTATGTATGTATGTATGTATGTATGTATGTATGTATGTATGTATGTATGTATTCCCAATCACGTTAAAGACTCCCCCTCTATCATCCAGTTTAAGAGAAAAACAACTATGTACTAAATAATCGACTCCTTGTAACTTTAATTATGCTGACCTTCCTATCTGTATTCAGACTGAGCCTACCATCATTAGAGGTGATTATAACGCTAGACAGGAATATTGGTAATTCGCAGTTCAGTAATCGTAACGGCAACCAACTGGTGTCACTATTAGGTAGTCACGATGATGCACAGATTGTGGGTGACCTTGAACCGACGAATATCTACGGAGGTATTCTTGGTCTATGTCTCGGTTTCAACGTCTCCCACACCGTGTGCGCCTCGTCAATAGTGCCAGTTATGGCGTCTGATCATCTGGCCATATTAGCCACTGTAAGCATTGGAAGCTCTATCCTCCCTGGCGGAGTGTTCAAGCGGAAGAGGCTGGCTGTGCCCATCGATCAACGAGACAATCTTGTTGCTCATGTGTCAGATTGGTGCAGTTCATCTGAGCCTTCATCAGTTGAAGATTTTAACAATGAGCTCACAGGTACTATCGAACAGTTTATAGAATCACTTGATTCATCGTCCAGGCCACGTAACCCAAATTACACTGGTCATAGCACTTATGTTTATTATAATGATTCTAAATTGCAGACACTAAAACGCACTGCCAGAATAATTGGACTAGCTTGTAGAAGGACCCGCACTGCTGAAATGCTTCGGCTCTTTCAAGCGGCTCTGGCTAAGGCCAGGGAACGTATGGTGGAGCTGAGGCAGGCAGACTGGGAAACTTTTGTCCGTGGTCTCAATTCTCACACGCCACTAAGTCGGGCATGGAAGGATATCAACAAGATCAAAGGGAAAAATGCTGCAGAGATCTCGTACCCTAATCCTCTGCACAGAGCAAATGAGCTTGTTGATGCTTGGGCCAAGACTTCCAGCTTTGACAGTCTTCCTCTACCCTCACAGAATGAATTAAATGATAGATATACTGATAGGGCAAGGTTCCTTGACTTCATGCTTCATCAAGAGGATGACTGTGACATGCTTTTACTGAATACGAACTAGATTCTGCTCTACATAAAGGCAAAGCTACATCACCCGGGGAGGATGGAGTTACTGACGGCATACTGCATATGCTTCTGCTAGTTCCAGGGAATACCTTTCTTCAATTGTATAATATGTGCTATGTAACTGGGGAGCTTCCTAAGTCATGGACCAACAGTGTTATTATTCCCATTCCTAAACCTCACCAGCCGAGTGCTTTTCGCCCAATCTCCCTCACTAGTTGTCTCTATAAGTGTCTTGAGAGGATGGTTCTCAACCGTCTCCTTTACAAAATTATTAATATGTTGTCTCCCCAGATATATGGCTTTATGCATGGAAAGAGTGTACATCACTGTATTACCACATTCCTCACCCTGCATACTGATAGGTCATATACCACTTTCCTAGATCTTAAGTCAGCCTTTGACATTGCTAACCCACACGTCATTCTGAGAGAACTTGCTAAAATGAATGTTGGAATGTTAATGTTAAAAATTGTTCAAACTGAAATAAATATATAACACTGTACGGTACAGTTGTGTTTAATTATGTTTTGCGATTCCTTTGCAAAAGGTATTTGTGCACCAAGTACTACTAGGTCATTATGAGATATGCTGAATGTTGTCAATATACCATCTGAATACGCTTCACTTTGCGTTAATCATTGGACGTCCTAATGATTAAGGTCCCCAAAAGGACTTAATCAGACCTCAGTGGATAATTTTACTCTCCCTCTCTCTCTCTCTCTCTCTCTCTCTCTCTCTCTCTCTCTCTCTCTCTCTCTCTCTCTCTCTCTCTCTCTCAGAGCATCCCCTTATGTGTTGTATGTGGGTGCTGAAGTTCAGTCTCTTGTCTATGTATAGGTGAAGGAACTTTCCATAATTGTTATTGCTAATGTTTACTTGTAATACTGGGTATACATCCGGTGTTCTTACCCTCGACCGCGGCGAGGGTAAGCCGTGGTCGTATGGTCTGAAACCCACAAATATTTACAATGGGGGGGGGGGGATAACATTTCCTCTTCAAGCACGCGCACACAAATGAACTATGTTACTTAACTGGAAGCACTCGTACAACATAATTTACACGATTTCTCAGGATAATTATACTTCCTACCAGCATATGTACACTATAGTACCTAGGAGGTTCTCTTCAATGGTATCTAAGATAATTAAAAGAACCCAAGCAAACCACTGTGGAAATGTGCAGGACAATCATATCAATTGTGACACTAGCTCTCCACATATGGCATTTGCTTAATTTAGAAACTGTACTTGTGGTCGATCTCGAACCCACGTTGTTGATGTGACGATGTGTTATGAATTTTGTGGCTAGCTCCTCAAGATTGTAACTTGCTTAGATAAATATATTGTGTGTTCAGTCCCTGAACCCATTATGTGATAAATTAACTAAACTAAAAACTATAGTCTGGCGACGAAACCTGAACTGCATAATGTAAATAGGGATTAACCAGAAAAAGATATAGGTGAAGAATAACACAAGGTAACTGCGTTAATTACAATATCTAGATCAAACTAACATTGATTTTCAAAGGTTGTATATTTTCCATCAATGGAGTGCATCAGCCAAGAAGCCTTCTTTAAAATATGAATATCTTTCCGCACCCAATAAGATCTAATCTCTAAATAAAAAGCAAAAAACGACTTGATTGTAACCTATCCACCGCTGCCCATTGGATGGGGGAGAGGGGGTTATGTGTAGGATAAACATATCAATTGTTACACTAGCCCTCCATATATGTCAGTTGCTTAAATTATAAACTGTACTTGTGGTCGGTCTCGAGCCCATTGTTGATGTGACAATGTGCATTGACTTTTGTAACTAGCTTATCAAGATTATAACTTGCTTGGCTATATGAATTGTGGGGCTCAGTCCCTGAGCCCATTATGTGCCTCTGTAACACTCCACTATCGCCCATAGGATGGGTATGGGGTGCATAATAAATGAACTAAACTAAGCTCTGCCTTTTTGTTAACAGATACAATTATCAGCTTTATTTGTGAATCTCAATTAATTAAACAATATATCACAGAGCCTGTAGGGTTCGGTGAGATGAGCGAAGAGACATGGGAGATTAAATGGGATTCTTGTAATGTTATTTGTCTATTTGTACTCACTGAATTTGTGCGCCCCTTGAGGGACTTGAAGTAGAGGGGGGGGGGGGGTAGAAATAGCCTAAGCTACTCTATCCCTTTGAGATGTATTTATTGCTTATCTCAATAAACATACTTGAACTTGAACTTGACATGGGAGATTTTACATAAGTACAGTACATGGTAGTTTAAGTAGCGAACGCATGTCAACGAATAACGAGTATATATACAATACAATACAATACAATACAATTTTATTTAGGTAAGGTACATACATACAATAAATTTTTACAAGGATTGGTTGATATAACAAAAACAATATAACAAAGATATATTGGTTGATATAACAAAACAATTGTCCTATGAAGTCGATTTAACTTCCAAACATATATTTTTTTAATAAATGTTAAATGTTTTCTGGCTAGTTATGTTAGATTTTATTAAAAATACGTATTCTACTTGTTAACATTATAATTTAAATTTGTGATAATTTGTGCAGAGAAGTGAGACAACTGGATATGCCAACAAACACTTTCCAAACAACGATATATCTTGGATAAGTCGCTCCACAACATTGACGCTTGGACCGTCGACTTCCTTTGATGCTACTTATTTACTTATTTCATAATGAAATTATATTAGTTTGGAGTAAATATATGTTTTCTCATGTTCTGCATTCAGCACCCACATTATAGTAAATATACCATATTACTTCATTACTTAAATAATGCTAGGAGGGTTTGAGTTGCTTTGGGTCTTTAGTGGACAGAATCTCCAATAGATGGGGCGAGAGTCGCTCCCTCTCTCTCGCCCGAGCAAGAGTCGAAACGTAATTTAAAATTGATATATCTTTGTTCTCGAACATGATATATTTCATTTGGTGAAATCATAATAATGTTCATATCTCGATCTTTCTGGAGGCATATAAGATTTTAGGCTTTATTAGCGTATCTTTGTTAATTATACAATATATCGGCAAGTGCTTGGCGTCTGCACTCCATGCCCGACAAGCTACTGAGCGCTACTATAAAAACATATGTATCTTCACTTGAGCTATAAATATGTCTATTGTAATGTATTTAAAATGAAGATCTTATTTCTATCTTGCTTAAGACATAAAACATTTGTGTTTATTAACGAATTTACGTGAAATAAACATTGATCTGAGAGAGTTGCTCTGTCGTTCAGTCTGTAGGGGGTGGGAGCTCCGTAATTTTTAAAATACATGTATCTTCATTAGAACTTTAAATATGTCCATGGTAAAGTGTTTAAAGTGAAGCTTATATGTCTGCCTTTCTTGAGACATATAAAACATATATGTTTATTAACGAATTCACGTGAAATAAACATTGTTCTGAGAGAGAGTTGCTCGGTCGATCAATCTGTCCGGGGTTAAAGCTCGGCTATTATAAAAGTACACGTATCTTCGCTTTAAATTTAAATATGCCCATGGTAAGGTATTTAGAATGAAGCTTATATTTCTATCTTTCTTGTGACATATAAAACTCTTACGTTTATTAAGGAATCTGTGTGAAATAGGCATGGTTCTGAGATGAATGCTGCGGTTTTCGAGCTCGACGCGCGGCAATGGACGCAATACACATCCAGTGGGTGTTATTGGACCCTATACCCATTTTATTTGTGGTTGGAGCCCCATACCCATTCTATGGGTGGTTAGAGCCCCATACCCATTCTATGGGTGGTTGGAGCCCCATACCCATCCTGTGGGTTGTAGTGGACGCCATACTCATCCTGTGGGTGGTATTGGACCCCATACCCTTCCTGTGGGTGGATGTGATCCCCATACTCATCCTGTGGGTGGATGTGACCCTCATACCCATCCTGTGGGTGGTATTGGACCCCTTTCCCACCTAACAGGCGGTAGGTGACAATATACCCATCCTAGCTATAGTTGGTATAGTAGACACAATACCGTCCTTTTTGCAGTAGTTTACCCCATAGACATTCCAACGTAACATCGTTTTCTATTAGCGTTCCTACAAAACATCCTTTAAAGATTTGTAAAGCACAAACTATGGTATATAATATTGATTGGTGAAGGACTGTTATTCTATGTAATAATTTTTAGTGCTTATTATAATTTACTAAGAACAACTAATATTTCTCAAAACAAAACTACGAGCCTTCAATAGGAAGTAGCTGATCTGTAATATTCTAAGAGCATGGACAATAGTAGGTAAATTTCACAACCCATGTGGGACCTGAAAACTACAATTTTCCTTATAATTGAGCCAATCACGAATATTCTGCTATCTATGTTGACGGACGGGTACTGTGACACGTAAATTGGTACGTGAGGAAGAGTTTGGGCCTTGGTAAAAAAAGTAACTGGAAATATATCACATATTTACTAATTCATATTCAACATATTGACTTTAAGCATTAAGTCATATATGTGCTGTCTTGTGTGAGAACGGGTTGGATATTGGAAAGGGGAGAAGGTCTGTTTTTATTGCATATATCGACGTTTCAGCCGGATAAGAGAGGTTTTACGTGTCCATCTTCCATCGGTAATATAAACGGAAAATCAGGAACATTTTAGTTACTTCTAATGAAAACACATTGATTTTTATCATTTGTGTTTGATTCAACATTGTCATATGTCTTTTCTTGGATCTAAATAATACGAAACCTCGCTCTATGATTTGAAGTTAAAATCCTCATATATGGTAATATAGTGATTTTTTTTCACGTTATTCATGTAGTTACCTGATGTTTTCTCACGATATGTGATTTGGCCTTCAAATCTCATAATTTCGCAAATTTTGCATTTTTAAGCAAGTTTCTTGCATTTTGTTTTGTACTAAAAATCATCGAATTTAGCAATATTTTGACCTTCATCATCCCCTTTTCCTTTATGTGATTTAAAAAAAATAACTTCGAATTAGGCCGTTTTTCCACGTTTTTGTGAATTTTCAGTTTATATTTATTAATTCATTAAATATACGATAAAAATTATGCAAACACATAATTTTAAGCAAGTTTTCTTGCATTTTGTTTCGTACTAAAAATCATCGAATTCAGCAATATTTTGACGTTTATCATCCCCTTTTCCTTTATGTGATATACACAAAATATCTTCGAATTAGGCAATATTTTGCTGTTTTTCCACGTTTTTGTGAATTTTCAGTTTATTGCTATTAATTCATTAAATATACGATAAAAATTATGCAAACACATAATTGATTAGAAATTAACCTTAAACACTTCATTTTCAATCAACTATTTGTTTCTCGTTAAAATACTGAGTAAGATATTGGAAAGGGGAGAAGTTCTGTTTTTATTGCATATATCGACGTTTCAGCCGGATTAGAGCAGTTTTACGTGTACATCTTTCATCGGTAATATAAACGGAAAATCAGGAACATTTTAGTTAATTCAAATGAAAACACATTGATTTTTATCATTTGTATTTGAAACAACATTGTCATATGTCTTTTCCTGGATCTAAATAATACGAAACCTCGCTCTATGATTTGATGTTAAAATCCTCATATATGGTAATATAGTGACTTTTTTCACGTTATTCATGTAGTGTGATTTTACGTATATATATTCGTTTTTACCAATATTTCGATACTACTTCATGTTTTTTCACGATATGTGATTTGGCCTTCAAATCTCAGAATTTCGCATATTTTGCATTTTTAAGCAAGTTTTCTTGCAGTTTGTTTTGTACTAAAAATCATCGTATTTAGCAATATTTTGACCTTTATCATCCCCTTTTCCTTTATGTGATTTAAACAAAATATCATCAAATTAGGCAATATTTTGCCGTTTTTCCACGTTTTTGTGAATTTTCAGTTTATTGTTATTAATTCATTAAATATACGATAAAAATTATGCAAACACATAATTGATCAGAAAATAACCTTAAAGTCGGCGAAATTTAAGCTATCCCACATAAATTCGACCTAATTTAAGACAATTCCCACCAAATATCCCTAAATGTTGTGCACTGCCAAAGCCCATTTTTACCTACATTTTCTCCTATTCCATCCTACCCTATGCAACCTTACCTAACCTAACCTAGCATATCCACACCTAGATTTGGTTAAAGTTGATGAAATTTAAGCTATTCACACCTAAATGTGACCTAATTTAAGACAATTCCCACCAAATATATCCAAATGCTGTGTATCATAGCATCGCCAAAGCCCATTTATACCTACATTTTCTCCTATTCCATCCTACCCTATGCAACCTTACATAACCTATCTTAGCATATCCAAACCTAGATTTGGATAAAGTCGGCAAAATTTAAGCTATCACACATAAATTCGACCTAATTTAAGACAATTCCCACCAAATATCCCCAAATGTTGTGCACTGCCAAAGCCCATTTTTACCTACATTTTCTCCTATTCCATCCTACCCTATGCAACCTTACCTAACATAACCTAGCATATCCAAACCTATTATTTGGTTAAAGTTGATGAAATTTAAGCTATTCCCACCTAAATGTGACATAATTTAAGACAATTCCCACCAAATATATCCAAATGTTCTGTATCATAGCATTGCCAAAGCCCATTTTTTACCTACATTTTCTCCTATTCCATCCGACCCTACGCAACCTTACCTAACCTATCCTAGCATATCGAAACCTAGATTTGGTAAAAGTCGGCGAAATTTAAGTTATCCCATATAAATTTGACCTAATTTAAGACAATTTCCACCAAATATAACCAAAAAATGTTTTGGAACATAGCACGGCCAAAGCTCATTTTAGCTGAGTTTTCACCTATTCCAACCTGCCCTAGACAACCCTACCCAACCTCTCCTGGCATATACAAAAGTCAGATTTGATTATAGTTGGCAAAATGTATGCCTTTCCCACCTATATTTAACCTAATTTAAGCCAATTTCCACCGAATATACCCAAATGTTTTGTATCTTAGCATGGCCAAAGTTCATTTCACCCAAGTTTTCACCTATTCCATCTTACCTTAAACAGCCTTACCTAACCTGACCAAGCATATCCCAAGCTAGATTTGATTAAAGTTCGTGAAATTTATGCTTACTCACCTAAATTGAAGACAATTTCTACCCAATATACCCAAAATGTTTTGTTACATAGCTCAGCCAAAGACCATTTTAGCCAAGTTTTCACACATTCCAACTAAACCTGGACCTAACCTTTGATACGACATATACTCAGAGAAGTGATGTTTTTTGGATATGAACCTAAATGCCCGTGCTTAACCTGCAAGAGTCTTGGAATTTTGTTGAATATTTTATCTATTTTTCTTCGAAAACTGAAGTTTTGGAAATGAACCTATCCGCACTCTGCGTAACCTACTAGGTTCTTGTTCTACTAAGTGTTGTTTTGAATATGGATCTAACAGCCCCTCTCCTTTAAAACTTGGAATTGTGTTCAATATTGTAGCTATAGTATGGGTATGTGTTTTGTTTTTACACATCAACCCAACCGTCCTGGACCTAACCTCCCTTCATCTAACTTCAAATTTATCGTAAATATGGAAGGAACGTGTTGTTTGTGCATCAACCCAACCGTCCTTGACCTAACCTCCATTTATCAAACTTCAAATTTATCATAAATATGGGAGGACCGTGATATTTGTGCATCAGCCCTGCCGTCCTGGGCCTAACCTCACTTTATCTAACTCCAAATTTATTGTATATATGGGAAGAAGGTGTTGTTTATGCATCAACCCAACCTTCCTGGACCTAACCTCTGATACACGAATCTTGGTTCAATATTGCATCATACTCGTAGCATTTTTTTTTCACATAATTCAACCATCCTCAACCTAACCTCTATTACCTGGGGGGAGGGAGGTTAATGGAAAATATGATAGTAAAGGGAATTTTCTCTACATCAGTTCAACTTAACCATCCTGAACCTAACCTTTGTTAGAAAGGGATATAACTCACCAAAACTATTTAATTACCATTTACCCAATTTTCCTTATCCTAACCTATAACTAGAGGGTTTAGACCCCCCCTTTACCTCGAAATTATACTATATATTTAAGGTAGGAATATATTTTCACATATAAACCTTACATTCCCTAATTTAACCCTATACTATAATTTCGAGGTAAAGGGGGGTCTAAACCCCCTTTGGAAATTGTCTCCAATTTGGTGGCGATAGCTTAAATTTACCCAACTTTAATCAAATCTGCTAGGTCAGGGATAGGTAAGGCTATGTAGGGTAGGTTGGAATGTGTGAAAACTTGGCTAAAATGGTCTTTGGCTGAGCTATGTAACAAAACATTTTGGGTATATTGGGTAGAAATTGTCTTCAATTTAGGTGAGTAAGCATAAATTTCACGAACTTTAATCAAATCTAGCTTGGGATATGCTTGGTCAGGTTAGGTAAGGCTGTGTAAGGTAAGATGGAATAGATGAAAACTTGGGTGAAATGAACTTTGGCCATGCTAAGATACAAAACATTTGGGTATATTCGGTGGAAATTGGCTTAAATTACGTTAAATATAGGTGGGAAAGGCATAAATTTTGCCAACTATAATCAAATCTGACTTTGGATATGCCAGGAGAGGCTGGGTAGGGTTGTCTCGGGCAGGTTGGAATAGGTTAAAACTCAGCTAAAATGAGCTTTGGCCGTGCTATGTTCCAAAACATTTTTGGGTATATTTGGTGGAAATTGTCGTCAATTAGGTCAAATTTATATGGGATAACTTAAATTTCGCCGTCTTTAACCAAATCTAGGTTTCGATATGCTAGGATAGGTTAGGTAAGGTTACGTAGGGTAGGATGGAATAGGAGAAAATGTAGGTAATAAACGGGCTTTGGCAATGCAATGATACAGAACATTTGGATATATTTGGTGGGAATTGTCTTAAATTAGGTCAAATTTAGGTGAGAATAGCTTAAATTTCATCAACTTTAACCAAATCTAGGTGTGGATATGCTAGGTTAGGTTAGGTAAGGTTGCATAGGGTAGGATGGAATAGGAGAAAATGTAGGTAAAAATGGGCTTTGGCAGTGCACAACATTTGGGGATATTTGGTGGGAATTGTCTTAAATTAGGTCGAATTTATGTGGGATAGTGAAATAGTGACTTTTTCACTTTTTTCATGTAGTGTGATTTTACGTAAATATATTCGTTTTTACCAATATTTCGATACGACTTCATGTTTTTTCACGATATGTGATTTGGCCTTCAAATCTCAGAATTTCGCATAATATTGCATTTTAAGCAAGTTTCCTTGCATTTTGTTTTGTACTAAAAATCATCGAATTTAGCAATACTTTGACGTTTATCATCCCCTTTTCCTTTATGTGATTTAAACAAAATATCATCGAATTAGGCAATATTTTCCCGTTTTTCCACGTTTTTGAGAATTTTCAGTTTATTGTTATTAATTCATTATATATACGAAAAAAATTATGCAAACACATAATTGATTAGAAATTAACCTTAAATACTTCATTTTCTTTTAACTATTTGTTTCTCGTTAAAATACTGAGTAAGGTATTGAAAAGGGGAGAAGTTCTGTTTTCATTGCATATATCGACGTTTCAGCCGGATTGGAGCGGTTTTACTTGTATATTTTCCATCGGTAATATAAACGGTAAATCAGGAACATTTTAGTTAATTCTAATGAAGACACATTGATTTTTATAATTTGTATTGGAAACAACAATGTCATATGTCTTCTCTTGGATCTAAATAATACGAAACCTGTCGTTATGATTTGAAGTTAAAATCCTCAAATTTGGTAAAATAGTGACTTTTTTCACGTTTTTCATGTAGTGAGATTTTACGTAAATATATTCGTTTTAACCAATATTTCGATTGCAGAGAGCGATAATTTGACGCTAAAATATTGCTCAAGCGTTGAATTTGGGATGTTTAGGATATTTTGAAAACTGCAGAGAGAATTTGGGCAAAATGTTATCCATTGCCGATCATAGTAATTGGCATATTTTCGGTATAAAAAGTCGTAATTTCAAACTGCAAATACGTGCAAAGAGGCAGAATATGGCTCCAAAATATGGCTTAAGCGTCGAATTTGGGATGTTTGGAATATTTTGAAAACTGCAGGGGAGGTTTGGCAATATGTGACCCATCGCCGCTTTCAGTAATTGGCCTTTGCTCGGTATAAAAAGTCGTAATTTCAAACTGCGAATACGTGCAGAGAGCCAGAATTTGGCAGCAAAAATCTGGCTCAAGCGTCGAATTTGGGATGTTTAGAAAACTGCAGGGGCTGTTGGGGCAAAATGTGACCCATCGCTGCTCTCAGTAATTGGCATATTTTCGGTATAAAAAGTCGAAATTTCAAACGGCGAATACGTGCAGAGAGCAAGAATTTGGCTCCCAAATATGGCTCAAGCGTCGAATTTGGGATGTTTGGGATATTTAGAAAACTGCAGGGGCTGTTGGGGCAAAATGTGACCCATCGCTGCTTTCAGAAATTTGCATTTTTTCGGTATAAAAAGTCTAAATTTCAAAACGTGCAGAGAGCCAGAATTTGGCTCCAAAATATGGCTCAAAGGTCGAATATGGGATGTTTGGGATATTTTGAAATTTGCACGGGGGGTTTTGGGCAAAATGTGACCCATCGCCACTCTCAGTAATTGGCATATTTTCGGTGTAAAAAGTCGTTATTTCAAACTGCAAATACGTGCAGAGAGGCAGAATATGGCTCCAAAATATGGCTCAAGCTTCGAATTTGGGATGTTTGGAATATTTTGAAAACTGCAGGGGGGTTTGGCAATATGTGATCCATCGCCGCTTTCAGTAATTGGCATTTGCTCGGAATAAAAAGTCGTAATTTCAAACTGCGAATACGTGCAGAGAGCCAGAATTTGGCAGCAAAAATCTGGCTCAAGCGTCGAATTTGGGATGTTTAGAAAACTGCAGGGGCTGTTGGGGCAAAATGTGACCCATCGCTGCTTTCAGTAATTGGCATTTTTTCGGTATAAAAAGTCGAAATTTCAAACGGCGAATACGTGCAGAGAGCAAGAATTTGGCTCCCAAATATGGCTCTAGCGTCGAATTTGGGATGTTTGGGATATTTAGAAAACTGCAGGGGCTGTTGGGGCAAAATGTGACCCATCGCTGCTTTCAGAAATTTGCATTTTTTCGGTATAAAAAGTATAAATTTCAAAACGTGCAGAGAGCCAGAATTTGGCTCCAAAATATGGCTCAAAGGTCGAATATGGGATGTTTGGGATATTTTGAAATTTGCACGGGGGGTTTTGGGCAAAATGTGACCCATCGCCACTCTCAGTAATTGGCATATTTTCGGTGTAAAAAGTCGTAATTTCAAACTGCGAATACGTGCAGAGAGCGAGAATTTGACTCTAAAATATTGCTCAAGCGTTGAATTTGGGATGTTTAGGATATTTTGAAAACTGCAGAGAGGGTTTGGGCAAAATGTTATCCATTGCCGATCATTGTAATTGGCATATTTTCGGTATAAAAAGTCGTAATTTCAAACTGCAAATACGTGCAGAGAGGCAGAATATGGCTCCAAAATATGGCTCAAGCTTCGAATTTGGGATGTTTGGAATATTTTGAAAACTGCAGGGGGGTTTGGCAATATGTGATCCATCGCCGCTTTCAGTAATTGGCATTTGCTCGGAATAAAAAGTCGTAATTTTAAACTGCGAATACGTGCAGAGAGCCAGAATTTGGCTCCAAAATATGGTTCAAGCGTCGAATTTTGGATATTTTTGATATTTAAAAAACTGCAGGGAAAGGGGGGGGGGGAGTATGGGCAAAATGTGACCCATCGCTGCTCTCAGTAATTGGCATATTTTCGGTATAAAAAGTCGAAATTTCAAACTGCGAATACGTGCAAAGAGCGAGAATTATGCTCCAAAATATTGCTCAAGCGTCGAATTTGGGATGTTCAGGATATTTTTAAAACTGCAGGGGGGTTTTGGTAAAATATAACCCATTGCCGTCTTCAGTAATTAGTATATTTTCGGTTATAAAAAGACGTAATTGGAAAGTGCAAATAGGTAGAGAGACAGAATTTGGCTCAAAAACAACGCCCCAGGAGTAAAATTTCCGATATTTCAGATATTTTGACATCTAAGGAGGGGGTATTGGGTAAAATATGACCCATCGCCGTGTTCAGTTTGCATATTTTCGTTATAAAAATTCGTAATTGGAAACTACAAATAGGTGCAGAGAGCCAGAATGCGTCTCAAAAAAGAGGCTCAGGAGTCAAATTTCCGATATTTGAGATATTTTGAAATTTGTAGGGGAGTTTGGGCAAAATATGACCCCATCACTTTTCTCATCATTTGGCATATTGCCGGTTCTAAAAAATCTTAATTGTAGACTGCAAATAGATGCAGAGAGCCAGAATTCGGCTCAAAAATTACTCTGAGGAGTCAAACTTCCGATTTTTCATATCTTTTGAAAATTGCAAGGGGGTCTGGGCAAAATACGACCTATCAACTTTCTCAGTAAATTGCATATTTTCGGTATAAAAAGTCGTAACTGAAAACTGCAAAAAGAAGCACGGAGTCAAAATTCAAGGGTCAAAAATGACGCCCAGGAGTCAGATTTCCGATATTTCAAATATTTTGAAAACTGCATGAGGGTTTGGGCGAAATATGACCCCTTGCTGTTCTCAGTAATTGGCATATTTCCGGTATAAAAAGTTGTAAGTGGAAACTGCAAATAAGTGCAGAGAGCCAGAATTCGGCTCAAAAAACGACGCCAAGGAGTCAAGTTTCCGATATTTCAGATATTTTTATGACTGCAGGGAGGTTTTGGGTATAATATAACCCATTGCCGTCTTCAGTAATTGGCATATGTTCGGTGTAAAAAGACGTAATTAGAAACTGCAAATATGTGCAGAGAGACAGAATTCGGCTGAAAAACGACGCCCCCGGAGTCAAATTTCCGATATTTCAGATATTTTGACATCTGGGGGGGGGGGTAAAATATGACCCATCGCCGAGTTCTGTTATTGGCATCTTTTCAGTACAAAAAATCGTAATTGGAAACTGCAAATAGATGCAGAGAGCCAGAATGCGTCTCAAAAAATTAAGCTCAGGAGTCAAATTTCCGATATTTGAGATATTTTGAAAACTGCAGGGGAGTTTGGGCAAAATATGACCCCATCGCTGTTTTCATAAAAATTCGTAATTGGAAACTGCTAATAGTTGCAGAGAGCCAGAATTCGACTAAAATATTACGCTCAGGAGTCAAATTTTCGATTTTTCATTTATTTTGAAAATTGCAAGGGGGGTTCTGGGCAAAATATGACCTATCGACTTTCTCAGTAATTTGCATATTTTCGGTATAAAAATTCGTAAATGGTGCTGCAAAAAGGTGCAAGGAGCCAAAATTCGGCTAAAAAATGACGCCCAGGAGTCAAATTCCCGATAATTCAGATATTTTTACATCTGAGGTGGGGAAGTTGGGTAAAATATGACTCATCGTAGAGTTCACTTATTGGCATATTTTCGGTATAAATGTTTGTAATTGGAAACTTCATATAGGTGCAGAGAGCCTGAATTCGGCTCAAAAATGAAGCTCTGGAGTCAAATTTCCGATATTTGAGATATTTTGAAAACTGCAGGGGAGTTTGGGCAAAATATAACCCCATCGCTATTCTTCAATTGGCATATTGCCGGTATGAAAATTCGTAATTGTAAATTGCAAATAGGTGCAGAGAGTCAGAATTCGGCTCAAAAATTTCGCTCAGGAGTCAAATTTCCGATTTTTCATATCCTTTGAAAATTGCAAGGGTGTCTGGGCAAAATACGACCTATCGACTTTCTCAGTAATTTGCATATATCAGGTATAAAAATTCGTATCTGAAAACTGCAAAAAGAAGCAGGGAGCCAAAATTCGGCTCAAAAATGACGCCCATGAGTCAGATATCCGGTATTTCAGATATTTTGACAACTGCATGGGGGTGTGGGCAAAATATGACCCTTTGCTGTTCTCAGTAATTGGCATATTTCCTGTATAAAAAGTTGTAATTGGAAACTGCAAATAGGTGCAGAGAACCAGAATGCGACTCAAAAAACGACGCCCAGGAGTCAAATTTCCGATATTTCAGATATTTTTAAAACTGCAGGGGGGTTTTCGTAAAATATAACCCATTGCCGTCTTCAGTAATTGGCATGTTTTCGGTATAAAAAGACGTAATTGGAAACTGCAAATAAGTAGAGAGAGACAGAATTCGGCTCAAAAAACGACGCCCTAGGAGTCAAATTTCCGATATTTTGACATCTGAGGTGGGGGGGTAAGAACAAAGGTAACTGCAGAAGGCCTATTGGCCCATACGAGGCAGCTCCTATTCTACAACCACCCAATCCCACTCAAATACTTGTCCAACCCGCGCTTGAAACAATCGAGAGACCCCACCTCCACCACGTTACGCGGCAATTGGTTCCACAAATCAACAACCCTGTTATTGAACCAGTATTTACCCAAGTCTTTCCTAAATTTAAACTTATCCAATTTATACCCATTGTTTCGTGTTCTGTCTTGTGTTGATATTTTTAATACCTTATTAATATCCCCCCTGTTATGTCCATTCATCCACTTGTAAACCTCTATCATGTCACCCCTAACTCTTCGCCTTTCCAGTTAATGCAGCTTAAGCTTTGTTAATCTTTCTTCATATGAAAGATTTCTAATTTGGGGAATTAACTTAGTCATCCTTCGTTGGACACGTTCAAGTGAATTTATATCCATTCTATAATACGGCGACCAAAACTGAACTGCATAATCTAAATGGGGCCTAACCAGAGCAAGATATAGCTTAAGAACCACACCAGGTGTCGTGTTACTAACGCTTCGATTAACAAATCCCAGTGTCCTATTCGCCTTATTACGAACATTCATGCATTGATCCTTTTTTTAAATTCTTACTAATCATAACTCCCAGATCCCTTTCGCAATCCGACTTCGCAATCTCAACACCATCTAGCTCGTATCTTGTAACTCTATTATCATTACCTAGCCTCAGAACTTTACATTTATAGCATTAAACTGCATTTGCCAATCATTTGACCATTTCAAAACCCTATCTAGATCAACTTGAAGTGATAGTGAGTCCTCCTCCGAATTAATTTCCCTACCGATTTTCGTATCATCAGCAAATTTGCAAATGTTGCTACTCAAACCTGAATCTAAATCATTTATATATATTATAAACAACAGAGTTCCCAGGACAGAGCCCTGAGGTACTCCACTAACAACATTATCCCACTCTGACTTAACCCCATTTATACTAACCCTCTGTGTCCTTTGGAATAGCCATGCCCTAATCCAAGTTAATATAGCACCCCCAATACCATGAGCTTCTATTTTTTTAATTAGTCTTTCATGTGGCACTGTATCAAAAGCTTTGCTAAAGTCAAGGTACACAACATCACAATCCTTACCACTATCAACTGCCTCAACTATGCTGGAATAAAAAGTTAGCAAATTTGTTAAACATGAACGGCCATTTAAAACCATGTTGCGACTCATTTATTAATTTATGTTTTTCAAGATGGAGACAAATTGTATTTGCAATTATTGATTCAAGTAACTTTCCCACAATAGACGTTAGGCTAATTGGCCGATAGTTTGACGCAAGTGATCTATCTCCTTTCTTAAAAATTGGTACCACATTAGCTACCTTCCATGACTCTGGCACTCTGCCTGACTCTATTGATTTATTAAATATGGTAGACAGTGGCTCGGAAAGCTCCTCTTTGCATTCTTTAAGCACCCTGGCAAACACTTCATCCGGCCCTGGGGATTTGTTTGGTTTTAGTTTTTCTAATTGTTCAATTACATCCTCCCTGGTAACTGCTAAACTAGTCAACCTGTCCTCATCCCCACCCACATAGACTTGTTCGGCTGAAGGCATATTGTTAAGTTCTTCTTTAGTAAATACAGATATAAAATATTTGTTAAAAATACTACTCATCTCCTTGTCATTATCCGTTATTTGACCTGTCTCAGATTTTAATGGACCTATCCTTTCCCTAGTCTTAGTTCGATATAACTGAAAAAAACCTTTAGGATTTGACTTTGCTTGCTCTGCTATGCAAACTTCATAGTTTCTTTTTGCTTTCCTAATTTCTTTTTTAACATTTCTAACCAGTTGTATGAATTCCTGTTCTAACCTGACTTCCCCATTCTTAATCCTTTTGTACCAAGCTCTCTTTTAACCTATAAGGTTCTTTAAATTATTTGTTATCCACTTTGGGTCATTAGTATTCGATCTATTCAATTTGTATGGTATACTACGTTCCTGTGCTTTGTTTAGAATATTTTTAAATAAGATATATATTAAATCCACATCGAAATCCCCTTTTACGTCACCTGTCGCTGGGTTCATGTCTCGCTCTAAGACCGGCCCACACCCCATACCCAAGACTTTCCAATCTATTTGACCCAAAAAAATTCTTAGGCTATTAAAATCAGCTTTTCGAAAATCTGGCACTTTAACAGAATTTTCTCCTACAGGTCTATTCCATTCTATGCTAAATCTGATAACTTTGTGATCACTGTTCCCTAGCTCACTCCCTATTTCGATGTCATTAATTTGTGTTTCCCTGTTAGTTAACACTAAATCTAAAATATTATTTTCCCGCGTTGGTTCCTTAATGTGTTGCGTAAGAAAGCAATCGTCAATTAATTCTAGAAAATCTTCTGCTTCACTATTCCCTGTTTTGTTCACCCAGTTTATTCCACTAAAATTAAAGTCACCCATGACATAAATACTGTTAGATCTAGATGCTCTAGATATTTCATCCCATAGATGCTTTGCTTCAATTCTGTCTAAATTTGGTGGCCTATATATAGGTCCTATTATAATATTATTTTCTTTTTCGTTTAATTCAATCCAAATAGTTTCTGTGTGTGGCTCAGTTTTGATTCCCTCTTTGAGACTACATTTCAAATGGTCCCTAACATATATGGCTACTCCCCCTCCTCGTCTAATATATATATCTGTGTGAAATAGTTTAAATTCATTTATCTGATATTCAGCTAATAGTTCTCTATTTTCTACATTCATCCACGTTTCGGTAAGTGCAATAATATCTATTTTTTATGTGCAGACAAGAGCATTTAATTCATTAACTTTATTTCTTAGACTTCTACTGTTAGTGTAATATATCCTAAGTGAATTGTTATTTTGAGGCCCTTTTCTCTCCCTGATCATTTTGCCAATTCTTTTCTCCCACGAACACATACTTTTATTACCTCCTTACATAAGAACATAAGAACATAAGAACAAAGGCAACTGCAGAAGGCCTGTTGGCCCACACGAGGCAGCTCCTATTTATAACCACCCAATCCCACTCATATACTTGTCCAACCCGCGCTTGAAACAATCGAGGGACCCCACCTCCACAATGTTACGCGGCAATTGGTTCCACAAATCAACAACCCTGTTACTGAACCAGTATTTACCCAAGTCTTTCCTAAATCTAAACTTATCCAATTTATACCCATTGTTTCGTGTTCTGTCTTGTGTTGATACTTTTAATACCCTATTAATATCCCCTTTGTTATGTCCATTCACCCACTTGTAAACCTCTATCATGTCGCCCCTAACTCTTCGCCTTTCCAGTGAATGCAACTTAAGCTTTGTTAATCTTTCTTCATATGAAAGATTTCTAATTTGGGGAATTAACTTAGTCATCCTACGCTGGACACGTTCAAGTGAATTTATATCCATTCTATAATATGGCGACCAAAACTGAACTGCATAATCTAAATGGGGCCTAACTAGAGCAAGATATAGCTTGAGAACCACACCAGGTGTCTTGTTACTAACGCTGCGATTAATAAATCCAAATGTCCGATTTGCCTTATTACGAACATTTATGCATTGATCCTTTTGTTTTAAATTCTTACTAATCATAACTCCCAGATCCCTTTCACAATCCGACTTCGCAATCTCAACACCATCTAGCTCGTATCTTGTAACTCTTTCATCATTACCTAACCTCAGAACTTTACATTTATCAGCATTAAACTGCATCTGCCAATCCTTTGACCATTTCAAAACCCTATCTAGATCAACTTGAAGTGATAGTGAGTCCTCCTCCGAATTAATTTCCCTACCGATTTTCGTATCATCGGCAAATTTGCAAATGTTGCTACTCAAACCTGAATCTAAATCATTTATATATATTATAAACAACAGAGGTCCCAGGACAGAGCCTTGAGGCACTCCACTTACAACATTTTCCCACTCTGACTTGATTCCATTTATACTAACTCTCTGTTTCCTTTGGTATAGCCATGCCCTAATCCAGCTTAATATAGCACCCCCAATACCATGAGACTCTATCTTTTTAATCAGTCTTTCATGTGGCACTGTATCAAAAGCTTTGCTAAAGTCAAGGTATACAACATCGCAATCCTTACCACTATCAACTGCCTCAACAATGCTAGAATAAAAAGATAACAAATTTGTTAAACATGAACGGCCATTTATAAAACCATGATGCGACTCAATTATTAATTTATGTTTTTCAAGATGAAGACGAATTTTATTTGCTATTATCGATTCGAGTAACTTTCCCACAATAGACGTTAGGCTAATTGGTCGATAGTTAGACGCAAGTGATCTATCTCCTTTCTTAAAAACTGGTATCACATTAGCAACTTTCCAAAACTCTGGCACTCTGCCTGACTCTATTGATTTATTAAATATGGTTGACAGTGGGTCACAAAGCTCCTCTTTGCATTCTTTAAGCACCCTGGCAAACACTTCATCCGGCCCTGGGGATTTGTTTGGTTTGAGTTTTACTATTTGTTTAAGAACATCCTCCCTGGTAACTGCTAAACTCGTCAACCTGTCCTCGTCCCCACCCACATAGACTTGTTCGGCTGAAGGCATATTGTTAAGTTCCTCTTTAGTAAATACAGATACAAAATATTTATTAAAAATACTACTCATCTCTTCATCACTATCTGTTATTTGACCTGTCTCAGTTTTTAATGGACCTATCCTTTCCCTAGTCTTAGTACGATATAACTGAAAAAACCCTTTAGGATTTGTCTTTGCTTGCCCTGCTATGCGAACTTCATAGTTTCTTTTTGCTTTCCTTATCTCTTTTTTAACATTTCTAACCAGTTGTACGAATTCCTGTTCTAAAGTGACCTCCCCATTTCTAATCCTTTTGTACCAAGCTCTCTTTTTACCTATAAGGTTCTTCAAATTCTTTGTTATCCACTTTGGGTCATTAGTATTCGATCTATTCAATTTGTATGGTATACTACGTTCCTGTGCTTTGTTTAGAATATTCTTAAATAAGTTATATATTAAATTCACATCGAAATCCCCATTTAAGTCACCTATCGCTGGGTTCATGTCTCGCTCCAAGACCGGCCCACACCCCATACCCAAGACTTTCCAATCAATTTGACCCAAAAAATTTCTTAGGCTATTAAAATCAGCTTTTCGAAAATCTGGCACTTTAACAGAATTTTCTCCTACTGGTCTATTCCATTCTATGCTAAATCTGATTTCTTTGTGATCACTGAAAGTAAAGATTTCAGAAAGTAAAGGAAGTACCTAAGCAAACATTAGTTGTGGGAGATTCCCAGATAAGGTATTTGGATAGAACGTTTTGTGCTAGAGATAGGGGGAACAGGTTAAGGGTTTGCTATCCCGGAGCTGGCATTGGTGATATTATAAACAACATGAATGATATTATGGCTGGTAATGGGAACAATCCCATTATTTGCATTAGCGTGGGAGGAAATGATGTTGGTCGAGTCAGGAGTGAGGAACTGATTCAGAGGTATAAAACAGCCATAGAGTTAGTTAGGAGCAAGGGAGGAATCCCGATCATATGTGGCATTCTTCCAAGAAAGGGAGTGGGAAATGAATGGATATCGAGGGCACTTGGTGTCAATTGCCGGCTGGAAAGATATTGCAAATCAAATGCAATATCTTTCATAGACAACTGGGAACACTTCTATGGAAGAAATGAAATGTATGCTCGTGATGGGGTGCATCTATCGAGAGCTGGGGTTGTTGCTGTTGCGAACTCGCTAGAAGAAGTGGTTAGAGGTGTTTGTTTGGGTTTAAACTGTTAGTAGATAGAGGTATGGGAATTGATTTGGAGGAAGGAGGTAATAAAAGTATGTGTTTGTGGGAGAAAGGAATTGGCAAAACGATCAGGAAAAGAGAAGGTCCGCAAAATAACAATTCACTTAGGGTATATTACACTAACAGTAGAAGTCTAAGAAATAAAATTAACGAATTAAATGCTCTTGTCTGCACAGAAAAAATAGATATTATTGCACTTACCGAAACGTGGATGAATGTAGAAAATAGAGAACTATTAGCTGAATATCAAATATATGGATTTAAACTATTTCACACAGATAGATATATTAGACGAGGAGGTGGAGTAGCCATATATGTTAGGGACAATTTGAAATGTAGTCTCAAAGAGGGAATCAAAACAGAGCCACACACAGAAACTATTTGGATTGAATTAAACGAAAAAGCTAATAATATTATAATAGGAGTAATATATAGGCCACCAAATTTAGACAGAATGGAAGCAAAACATCTATGGGATGAAATATCTAGAGCATCTAGATCTAACAGTATTTATGTCATGGGTGACTTTAATTTTAGCGGAATAAACTGGTTGAACAAAACAGGGAATAGTGAAGCAGAAGATTTTCTAGAATTAATTGACGATTGCTTTCTTACGCAACACATTAAGGAACCAACACGGGAAAATAATATTTTAGATTTAGTGTTAACTAACAGGGAAACGCAAATTAATGACATCGAAATAGGGAGTGAGCTAGGGAGCAGTGATCACAAAGAAATCAGATTTAGCATAGAATGGAATAGACCAGTAGGAGAAAATTCTGTTAAAGTGCCAGATTTTCGAAAAGCTGATTTTAATAGCCTAAGAAATTTTTTGGGTCAAATTGATTGGAAAGGCTTGGGTATGGGGTGTGGGCCGGTCTTGGAGCGAGACATGAACCCAGCGATAGGTGACTTAAATGGGGATTTCGATGTGGATTCAATATATAACTTATTTAAGAATATTCTAAACAAAGCACAGGAACGTAGTATACCATACAAATTGAATAGATCGTATACTAATGACCCAAAGTGGATAACAAAGAATTTGAAGAACCTTATAGGTAAAAAGAGAGCTTGGTACAAAAGGATTAAAAATGGGGAGGTCACTTTAGAACAGGAATTCGTACAACTGGTCAGAAATGTTAAAAAAGAGATAAGGAAAGCAAAAAGAAACTATGAAGTTCGCATAGCAGGGCAAGCAAAGACAAATCCTAAAGGGTTTTTTCAGTTATATCGTACTAAGACTAGGGAAAGGATAGGTCCATTAAAAACTGAGACAGGTCAAATAACAGATAGTGATGAAGAGATGAGTAGTATTTTTAATAAATATTTTGTATCTGTATTTACTAAAGAGGAACTTAACAATATGCCTTCAGCCGAACAAGTCTATGTGGGTGGGGACGAGGACAGGTTGACGAGTTTAGCAGTTACCAGGGAGGATGTTCTTAAACAAATAGTAAAACTCAAACCAAACAAATCCCCAGGGCCGGATGAAGTGTTTGCTAGGGTGCTTAAAGAATGCAAAGAGGAGCTTTGTGACCCACTGTCAACCATATTTAATAAATCAATAGAGTCAGGCAGAGTGCCAGAGTTTTGGAAAGTTGCTAATGTGATACCAGTTTTTAAGAAAGGAGATAGATCACTTGCGTCTAACTATCGACCAATTAGCCTAACGTCTATTGTGGGAAAGTTACTCGAATCTATAATAGCAAATAAAATTCGTCTTCATCTTGAAAAACATAAATTAATAATTGAGTCGCAACATGGTTTTATAAATGGCCGTTCATGTTTAACAAATTTGTTATCTTTTTATTCTAGCATTGTTGAGGCAGTTGATAGTGGTAAGGATTGCGATGTTGTATACCTTGACTTTAGCAAAGCTTTTGA
Organism: Procambarus clarkii; assembly: GCF_040958095.1. Lineage (NCBI taxonomy): Eukaryota > Metazoa > Arthropoda > Malacostraca > Decapoda > Cambaridae > Procambarus > Procambarus clarkii. Next base: position 26,310,069 of record NC_091161.1, on the reverse strand, counting down.
TACAGTGCCACATGAAAGACTGATTAAAAAAATAGAGTCTCATGGTATTGGGGGTGCTATATTAAGCTGGATTAGGGCATGGCTATACCAAAGGAAACAGAGAGTTAGTATAAATGGAATCAAGTCAGAGTGGGAAAATGTTGTAAGTGGAGTGCCTCAAGGCTCTGTCCTGGGACCTCTGTTGTTTATAATATATATAAATGATTTAGATTCAGGTTTGAGTAGCAACATTTGCAAATTTGCCGATGATACGAAAATCGGTAGGGAAATTAATTCGGAGGAGGACTCACTATCACTTCAAGTTGATCTAGATAGGGTTTTGAAATGGTCAAAGGATTGGCAGATGCAGTTTAATGCTGATAAATGTAAAGTTCTGAGGTTAGGTAATGATGATAGAGTTACAAGATACGAGCTAGATGGTGTTGTGATTGCGAAGTCGGATTGCGAAAGGGATCTGGGAGTTATGATTAGTAAGAATTTAAAACAAAAGGATCAATGCATAAATGTTCGTAATAAGGCAAATCGGACACTTGGATTTATTAATCGCAGCGTTAGTAACAAGACACCTGGTGTGGTTCTCAAGCTATATCTTGCTCTAGTTAGGCCCCATTTAGATTATGCAGTTCAGTTTTGGTCGCCATATTATAGAATGGATATAAATTCACTTGAACGTGTCCAGCGTAGGATGACTAAGTTAATTCCCCAAATTAGAAATCTTTCATATGAAGAAAGATTAACAAAGCTTAAGTTGCATTCACTGGAAAGGCGAAGAGTTAGGGGTGACATGATAGAGGTTTACAAGTGGATGAATGGACATAACCGGGGGGATATTAATAGGGTATTAAAAGTATCAACACAGGACAGAACACGAAACAATGGATATAAATTGGATAAGTTTAGATTTAGGAAAGACTTGGGTAAATACTGGTTCAGTAACAGGGTTGTTGATTTGTGGAACCAATTGCCGCGTAACATTGTGGAGGTGGGGTCCCTCGATTGTTTCAAGCACGGGTTGGACAAGTATATGAGTGGGATTGGGTGGTTATAGAATAGGAGCTGCCTCGTATGGGCCAATAGGCCTTCTGCAGTTACCTTTGTTCTTATGTTCTTATGTTCTTATGTTCTAATGTTGTAAGTGGAGTGCCTCAAGGCTCTGTCCTGGGACCTCTGTTGTTTATAATATATATAAATGATTTAGATTCAGGTTTGAGTAGCAACATTTGCAAATTTGCCGATGATACGAAAATCGGTAGGGAAATTAATTCGGAGGAGGACTCACTATCACTTCAAGTTGATCTAGATAGGGTTTTGAAATGGTCAAAGGATTGGCAGATGCAGTTTAATGCTGATAAATGTAAAGTTCTGAGGTTAGGTAATGATGATAGAGTTACAAGATACGAGCTAGATGGTGTTGTGATTGCGAAGTCGGATTGCGAAAGGGATCTGGGAGTTATGATTAGTAAGAATTTAAAACAAAAGGATCAATGCATAAATGTTCGTAATAAGGCAAATCGGACACTTGGATTTATTAATCGCAGCGTTAGTAACAAGACACCTGGTGTGGTTCTCAAGCTATATCTTGCTCTAGTTAGGCCCCATTTAGATTATGCAGTTCAGTTTTGGTCGCCATATTATAGAATGGATATAAATTCACTTGAACGTGTCCAGCGTAGGATGACTAAGTTAATTCCCCAAATTAGAAATCTTTCATATGAAGAAAGATTAACAAAGCTTAAGTTGCATTCACTGGAAAGGCGAAGAGTTAGGGGTGACATGATAGAGGTTTACAAGTGGATGAATGGACATAACCGGGGGGATATTAATAGGGTATTAAAAGTATCAACACAGGACAGAACACGAAACAATGGATATAAATTGGATAAGTTTAGATTTAGGAAAGACTTGGGTAAATACTGGTTCAGTAACAGGGTTGTTGATTTGTGGAACCAATTGCCGCGTAACATTGTGGAGGTGGGGTCCCTCGATTGTTTCAAGCACGGGTTGGACAAGTATATGAGTGGGATTGGGTGGTTATAGAATAGGAGCTGCCTCGTATGGGCCAATAGGCCTTCTGCAGTTACCTTTGTTCTTATGTTCTTATGTACTGCTCCCTAGTTCACTCCCTATTTCGATGTCATTAATTTGCGTTTCCCTGTTAGTTAACACTAAATCTAAAATATTATTTTCCCGTGTTGGTTCCTTAATGTGTTGCGTAAGAAAGCAATCGTCAATTAATTCTAGAAAATCTTCTGCTTCACAATTCCCTGTTTTGTTCAACCAGTTTATTCCGCTAAAATTAAAGTCACCCATGACATAAATACGGTTAGATCTAGATGCTCTAGATATTTCATCCCATAGGTGCTTTGCTTCCATTCTGTCTAAATTTGGTGGCCTATATATTACTCCTATTATAATATTATTAGCTTTTTCGTTTAATTCTATCCAAATAGTTTCTGTGTGTGGCTCGGTTTTGATTCCCTCTTTGAGACTACATTTCAAATTGTCCCTAACATATATGGCTACTCCACCTCCTCGTCTAATATATCTATCTGTGTGAAATAGTTTAAATCCATATATTTGATATTCAGCTAATAGTTCTCTATTTTCTACATTCATCCACGTATCGGTAAGTGCAATAATATCTATTTTTTCTGTGCAGACAAGAGCATTTAATTCGTTAATTTTATTTCTTAGACTTCTACTGTTAGTGTAATATACCCTAAGTGAATTGTTATTTTGCGGCCCTTCTCTTTCCCTGATCGTTTTGCCAATTCCTTTCTCCCACAAACACATACTTTTATTACCTCCTTCCTCCAAATCAATTCCCATACCTCTATCTACTAACAGTTTAAACCCAAACAAACACCTCTAACCACTTCTTCCAACGAGTTCGCAACAGCAACAACCCCAGTTCTCGATAGATGCACCCCATCACGAGCATACATTTCCTCCAAATCAATTCCCATACCACTATCTACTAACAGTTTAAACCCAAACAAACACCTCTAACCACTGTTTCCAACGAGTTCGCAACAGCAACAACCCCAGCCCTCGATAGATGCACCCCATCACGAGCATACATTTCTTCCTAATGAAAGGCATTGCTAATGGTCAATGATGTCATCATTTTACCTGGGGATTAAAAGGCCGGCTCCTGGCCCCATCATATTTCGTTACCTCAGCGACCCCGCACAGGCATTGCTAATGGTCACCCCATATTCTTCTTCCCTGAATAAGTCCATTTTCTTTTATAGTGTATTTATTCCCATTTTCAATGTTTATAGCAAAGGGGGATTCAAGTGCTGCCTTCTGTCAAGCCTAATGTGTAATGGCGTTATTCATTATAAGTTCGTTTTTTCTCGATAAAGTATTACCATACTGTTTCCCACTGTCAAAGATCATTTTATAGCTAAGATTTCATAATAACATAAGAAATGAGTTCACTCCTGCTACCAATCCAGTATTTGCCCAGGTCTTTTTCCTAAATCTAAAACTTATTCCAATTTATGCCTATTGTTTCATGTTCTGTCTAGTGTTGATAATTTTAATAGCCTATTATTATCCCCCTTTATCATGACCATTCATTCACAGCTCTATCATGTCACCTCTATTTCTTCGCCTTTCTAGAGAATGTAATTTAAGCTTTGTCACTCTTTCTTCAGAGATTGCTTATTGAGCATAGGGCAAAATAAAAATGAAAACCTACTATCATCCATTTGGATGAAATGGATGATGAAGTCCCCTGCCAGGCGTGGTGACTTCAATGCGATTTCAGTACTAATCCAATATTGCTGCATAAACGCATAAATGTATTTGCACGTGCATGAATATATATGCACATCTCCCATTCGCTCAAAAACATGCCTCCCCACACCTTGCTGTAGCATATAACAAATCAAAATATTCATTTAGTGTTCATATATATGGACTACATTCAGTAAACCCCCTTTACTATGACCATTCAGTCACACCTCTATCATGTCACCCCTATTTCTTGTTCTTCTTCTTTCTAGAGAATGTAATTTGAGCTTTGACAATCTTCCTTGAAGGATCGTTTATTTCTCATAGGGCAAAATAAAAAGTGAAAACCGCTATCAGTCATTTATATGAAAAAACAGAGCCCTGGGCATTGGCAATTTCAATGCGAGTTCAGTAGTAATCCAATATTGTCCCTAACCGTATACACATCTCACATTCGCTCAAAACATACCTCCCACACCTTACTGTAGCATATAACAAATCAAAAATACTCATTCAGTAAAAGCAAGCCTCTCATGTTTTGAAATAAGGCCTTCTGCAATTACCTTCTTTTCTGACGTCATCATCCCTAATGCGGTACGAGGCGTCAACGCGCTAAATGCGGATCCCAGGAGGTTCACACATAAGTGTGAACTCTTAATCTGGCTTAATACCTCAACTGTACTCTGTGCTTCACCAGAGTCGATATTCAGCTACAATGGCTCGTATTTTCGCTCATTGCTCAGATTTTCTGATATTCATAAACCCTATCAAACCAACCTAACCTAACATATATAACAAACAAATACATTCTACAGACCAGTTGTTGTTGTTGTTTATCGACGTAAAGAAAAGCGACCTCAGTATAGGGATAAGGTAGATTGATAAAGATTGATGATTGATAAAGATTAAGCCACCCAAGAGGTGGCACGGGCATGAATAGCCCGTAAGTGGTACAATTTTTTTTCCCAGTGTTCTGAGGTTGCATTTAACCATCAAGCTGTTATCGTGGGGGAGGATACTGCTTTACAGTCTTTATCAGGGTGTCCAGCTGCTGGACACCTTTGTTGACCAGGAGAGTGGCTGTGTTGATGGCTTCAGGGTGGCCACTGCATGATTCAGGAACTCTTAAAGCTCTTCTAAGGTCATTGGTTGCTTCACATTCCAGAAGATAGTGAAGTAATGGCTTTTCTGTGACAGTTTGGCAGAAGATGCACTCTCTCTGTCGGGGTTCACCAATCTCCCAGTTGCATCTGTAACCTAGACGTAGTCTATATAGCCAAACTGCTATTTCCCTGTGGATTCCTTTTGGGATATTTAACCTTTCTAATTTGGTTGCCTGAAGATACCATGTTGCAGATGGCGAACCTTCAGCTATTCTCTGGTGTAGGTAGGCTTTGTTGAGATGTCAGAGTTTTTTGGTGATGATGTTTTTTATGTTCTCTATCATCAACCCAAACTGAGCTGTTCGCCATACAACAGGCATTCGCATATGTGATTGCACAAAACACTCAAAATGCAATCATACACACAGACTCAAAAGCTGCACTTCAAATACTAGGACAAAAACAGTGGAAAGATAATGTGGAAATAATTACCACCATTTTGTATCAAGGAGCAGTCGCTAAAGGCAAAGGCCTCAACATAACTTTAAACTGGATCCCATCCCATATTGGAATCCCATTAAATGAAAAAGCTGATGAAATTGCTAAATTGGCAACTCGTCATCCAGTGATACATAAAACAATTCAACCCAGCCTAGAGAACATAAAAAACATCATCACCAAAAAACTCTGACATCTCAACAAAGCCTACCTACACCAGAGAATAGCTGAAGGTTCGCCATCTGCAACATGGTATCTTCAGGCAACCAAATTAGAAAGGTTAAATATCCCAAAAGGAATCCACAGGGAAATAGCAGTTTGGCTATATAGACTACGTCTAGGTTACAGATGCAACTGGGAGATTGGTGAACCCCGACAGAGAGAGTGCATCTTCTGCCAAACTGTCACAGAAAAGCCATTACTTCACTATCTTCTGGAATGTGAAGCAACCAATGACCTTAGAAGAGCTTTAAGAGTTCCTGAATCATGCAGTGGCCACCCTGAAGCCATCAACACAGCCACTCTCCTGGTCAACAAAGGTGTCCAGCAGCTGGACACCCTGATAAAGACTGTAAAGCAGTATCCTCCCCCACGATAACAGCTTGATGGTTAAATGCAACCTCAGAACACTGGGAAAAAAAAATTGTACCACTTACGGGCTATTCATGCCCGTGCCACCTCTTGGGTGGCTTAATCTTTATCAATCATCAATCTTTATCAATCTACCTTATCCCTATACTGAGGTCGCTTTTCTTTACGTCGATAAACAACAACAACAACTGGTCTGTAGAATGTATTTGTTTGTTATATATGTTAGGTTAGGTTGGTTTGATAGGGTTTATGAATATCAGAAAATCTGAGCAATGAGCGAAAATACGAGCCATTGTAGCTGAATATCGACTCTGGTGAAGCACAGAGTACAGTTGAGGTATTAAGCCAGATTAAGAGTTCACACTTATGTGTGAACCTCCTGGGATCCGCATTTAGCGCGTTGACGCCTCGTACCGCATTAGGGATGATGACGTCAGAAAAGAAGGTAATTGCAGAAGGCCTTATTTCAAAACATGAGAGGCTTGCTTTTACTGAATGAGTATTTTTGATTTGTTATATGCTACAGTAAGGTGTGGGAGGTATGTTTTGAGCGAATGTGAGATGTGTATACGGTTAGGGACAATATTGGATTACTACTGAACTCGCATTGAAATTGCCAATGCCCAGGGCTCTGTTTTTTCATATAAATGACTGATAGCGGTTTTCACTTTTTATTTTGCCCTATGAGAAATAAACGATCCTTCAAGGAAGATTGTCAAAGCTCAAATTACATTCTCTAGAAAGAAGAAGAACAAGAAATAGGGGTGACATGATAGAGGTGTGACTGAATGGTCATAGTAAAGGGGGTTTACTGAATGTAGTCCATATATATGAACACTAAATGAATATTTTGATTTGTTATATGCTACAGCAAGGTGTGGGGAGGCATGTTTTTGAGCGAATGGGAGATGTGCATATATATTCATGCACGTGCAAATACATTTATGCGTTTATGCAGCAATATTGGATTAGTACTGAAATCGCATTGAAGTCACCACGCCTGGCAGGGGACTTCATCATCCATTTCATCCAAATGGATGATAGTAGGTTTTCATTTTTATTTTGCCCTATGCTCAATAAGCAATCTCTGAAGAAAGAGTGACAAAGCTTAAATTACATTCTCTAGAAAGGCGAAGAAATAGAGGTGACATGATAGAGCTGTGAATGAATGGTCATGATAAAGGGGGATAATAATAGGCTATTAAAATTATCAACACTAGACAGAACATGAAACAATAGGCATAAATTGGAATAAGTTTTAGATTTAGGAAAAAGACCTGGGCAAATACTGGATTGGTAGCAGGAGTGAACTCATTTCTAATGTTATTATGAAATCTTAGCTATAAAATGATCTTTGACAGTGGGAAACAGTATGGTAATACTTTATCGAGAAAAAACGAACTTATAATGAATAACGCCATTACACATTAGGCTTGACAGAAGGCAGCACTTGAATCCCCCTTTGCTATAAACATTGAAAATGGGAATAAATACACTATAAAAGAAAATGGACTTATTCAGGGAAGAAGAATATGGGGTGACCATTAGCAATGCCTGTGCGGGGTCGCTGAGGTAACGAAATATGATGGGGCCAGGAGCCGGCCTTTTAATCCCCAGGTAAAATGATGACATCATTGACCATTAGCAATGCCTTTCATTAGGAAGAAATGTATGCTCGTGATGGGGTGCATCTATCGAGGGCTGGGGTTGTTGCTGTTGCGAACTCGTTGGAAACAGTGGTTAGAGGTGTTTGTTTGGGTTTAAACTGTTAGTAGATAGTGGTATGGGAATTGATTTGGAGGAAATGTATGCTCGTGATGGGGTGCATCTATCGAGAACTGGGGTTGTTGCTGTTGCGAACTCGTTGGAAGAAGTGGTTAGAGGTGTTTGTTTGGGTTTAAACTGTTAGTAGATAGAGGTATGGGAATTGATTTGGAGGAAGGAGGTAATAAAAGTATGTGTTTGTGGGAGAAAGGAATTGGCAAAACGATCAGGGAAAGAGAAGGGCCGCAAAATAACAATTCACTTAGGGTATATTACACTAACAGTAGAAGTCTAAGAAATAAAATTAACGAATTAAATGCTCTTGTCTGCACAGAAAAAATAGATATTATTGCACTTACCGATACGTGGATGAATGTAGAAAATAGAGAACTATTAGCTGAATATCAAATATATGGATTTAAACTATTTCACACAGATAGATATATTAGACGAGGAGGTGGAGTAGCCATATATGTTAGGGACAATTTGAAATGTAGTCTCAAAGAGGGAATCAAAACCGAGCCACACACAGAAACTATTTGGATAGAATTAAACGAAAAAGCTAATAATATTATAATAGGAGTAATATATAGGCCACCAAATTTAGACAGAATGGAAGCAAAGCACCTATGGGATGAAATATCTAGAGCATCTAGATCTAACCGTATTTATGTCATGGGTGACTTTAATTTTAGCGGAATAAACTGGTTGAACAAAACAGGGAATAGTGAAGCAGAAGATTTTCTAGAATTAATTGACGATTGCTTTCTTACGCAACACATTAAGGAACCAACACGGGAAAATAATATTTTAGATTTAGTGTTAACTAACAGGGAAACGCAAATTAATGACATCGAAATAGGGAGTGAACTAGGGAGCAGTGATCACAAAGAAATCAGATTTAGCATAGAATGGAATAGACCAGTAGGAGAAAATTCTGTTAAAGTGCCAGATTTTCGAAAAGCTGATTTTAATAGCCTAAGAAATTTTTTGGGTCAAATTGATTGGAAAGTCTTGGGTATGGGGTGTGGGCCGGTCTTGGAGCGAGACATGAACCCAGCGATAGGTGACTTAAATGGGGATTTCGATGTGAATTTAATATATAACTTATTTAAGAATATTCTAAACAAAGCACAGGAACGTAGTATACCATACAAATTGAATAGATCGAATACTAATGACCCAAAGTGGATAACAAAGAATTTGAAGAACCTTATAGGTAAAAAGAGAGCTTGGTACAAAAGGATTAGAAATGGGGAGGTCACTTTAGAACAGGAATTCGTACAACTGGTTAGAAATGTTAAAAAAGAGATAAGGAAAGCAAAAAGAAACTATGAAGTTCGCATAGCAGGGCAAGCAAAGACAAATCCTAAAGGGTTTTTTCAGTTATATCGTACTAAGACTAGGGAAAGGATAGGTCCATTAAAAACTGAGACAGGTCAAATAACAGATAGTGATGAAGAGATGAGTAGTATTTTTAATAAATATTTTGTATCTGTATTTACTAAAGAGGAACTTAACAATATGCCTTCAGCCGAACAAGTCTATGTGGGTGGGGACGAGGACAGGTTGACGAGTTTAGCAGTTACCAGGGAGGATGTTCTTAAACAAATAGTAAAACTCAAACCAAACAAATCCCCAGGGCCGGATGAAGTGTTTGCCAGGGTGCTTAAAGAATGCAAAGAGGAGCTTTGTGACCCACTGTCAACCATATTTAATAAATCAATAGAGTCAGGCAGAGTGCCAGAGTTTTGGAAAGTTGCTAATGTGATACCAGTTTTTAAGAAAGGAGATAGATCACTTGCGTCTAACTATCGACCAATTAGCCTAACGTCTATTGTGGGAAAGTTACTCGAATCGATAATAGCAAATAAAATTCGTCTTCATCTTGAAAAACATAAATTAATAATTGAGTCGCATCATGGTTTTATAAATGGCCGTTCATGTTTAACAAATTTGTTATCTTTTTATTCTAGCATTGTTGAGGCAGTTGATAGTGGTAAGGATTGCGATGTTGTATACCTTGACTTTAGCAAAGCTTTTGATACAGTGCCACATGAAAGACTGACAAAAAAGATAGAGTCTCATGGTATTGGGGGTGCTATATTAAGCTGGATTAGGGCATGGCTATACCAAAGGAAACAGAGAGTTAGTATAAATGGAATCAAGTCAGAGTGGGAAAATGTTGTAAGTGGAGTGCCTCAAGGCTCTGTCCTGGGACCTCTGTTGTTTATAATATATATAAATGATTTAGATTCAGGTTTGAGTAGCAACATTTGCAAATTTGCCGATGATACGAAAATCGGTAGGGAAATTAATTCGGAGGAGGACTCACTATCACTTCAAGTTGATCTAGATAGGGTTTTGAAATGGTCAAAGGATTGGCAGATGCAGTTTAATGCTGATAAATGTAAAGTTCTGAGGTTAGGTAATGATGAAAGAGTTACAAGATACGAGCTAGATGGTGTTGAGATTGCGAACTCGGATTGCGAAAGGGATCTGGGAGTTATGTTTAGTAAGAATTTAAAACAAAAGGATCAATGCATAAATGTTCGTAATAAGGCAAATCGGACATTTGGATTTATTAATCGCAGCGTTAGTAACAAGACACCTGGTGTGGTTCTCAAGCTATATCTTGCTCTAGTTAGGCCCCATTTAGATTATGCAGTTCAGTTTTGGTCGCCATATTATAGAATGGATATAAATTCACTTGAACGTGTCCAGCGTAGGATGACTAAGTTAATTCCCCAAATTAGAAATCTTTCATATGAAGAAAGATTAACAAAGCTTAAGTTGCATTCACTGGAAAGGCGAAGAGTTAGGGGCGACATGATAGAGGTTTACAAGTGGGTGAATGGACATAACAAAGGGGATATTAATAGGGTATTAAAAGTATCAACACAAGACAGAACACGAAACAATGGGTATAAATTGGATAAGTTTAGATTTAGGAAAGACTTGGGTAAATACTGGTTCAGTAACAGGGTTGTTGATTTGTGGAACCAATTGCCGCGTAACATTGTGGAGGTGGGGTCCCTCGATTGTTTCAAGCGCGGGTTGGACAAGTATATGAGTGGGATTGGGTGGTTATAAATAGGAGCTGCCTCGTGTGGGCCAACAGGCCTTCTGCAGTTGCCTTTGTTCTTATGTTCTTATGTTCTTATGTAAGGAGGTAATAAAAGTATGTGTTCGTGGGAGAAAAGAATTGGCAAAATGATCAGGGAGAGAAAAGGGCCTCAAAATAACAATTCACTTAGGATATATTACACTAACAGTAGAAGTCTAAGAAATAAAGTTAATGAATTAAATGCTCTTGTCTGCACATAAAAAATAGATATTATTGCACTTACCGAAACGTGGATGAATGTAGAAAATAGAGAACTATTAGCTGAATATCAGATAAATGAATTTAAACTATTTCACACAGATATATATATTAGACGAGGAGGGGGAGTAGCCATATATGTTAGGGACCATTTGAAATGTAGTCTCAAAGAGGGAATCAAAACTGAGCCACACACAGAAACTATTTGGATTGAATTAAACGAAAAAGAAAATAATATTATAATAGGACCTATATATAGGCCACCAAATTTAGACAGAATTGAAGCAAAGCATCTATGGGATGAAATATCTAGAGCATCTAGATCTAACAGTATTTATGTCATGGGTGACTTTAATTTTAGTGGAATAAACTGGGTGAACAAAACAGGGAATAGTGAAGCAGAAGATTTTCTAGAATTAATTGACGATTGCTTTCTTACGCAACACATTAAGGAACCAACGCGGGAAAATAATATTTTAGATTTAGTGTTAACTAACAGGGAAACACAAATTAATGACATCGAAATAGGGAGTGAGCTAGGGAACAGTGATCACAAAGTTATCAGATTTAGCATAGAATGGAATAGACCTGTAGGAGAAAATTCTGTTAAAGTGCCAGATTTTCGAAAAGCTGATTTTAATAGCCTAAGAATTTTTTTGGGTCAAATAGATTGGAAAGTCTTGGGTATGGGGTGTGGGCCGGTCTTAGAGCGAGACATGAACCCAGCGACAGGTGACGTAAAAGGGGATTTCGATGTGGATTTAATATATATCTTATTTAAAAATATTCTAAACAAAGCACAGGAACGTAGTATACCATACAAATTGAATAGATCGAATACTAATGACCCAAAGTGGATAACAAATAATTTAAAGAACCTTATAGGTTAAAAGAGAGCTTGGTACAAAAGGATTAAGAATGGGGAAGTCAGGTTAGAACAGGAATTCATACAACTGGTTAGAAATGTTAAAAAAGAAATTAGGAAAGCAAAAAGAAACTATGAAGTTTGCATAGCAGAGCAAGCAAAGTCAAATCCTAAAGTTTTTTTTCAGTTATATCGAACTAAGACTAGGGAAAGGATAGGTCCATTAAAATCTGAGACAGGTCAAATAACGGATAATGACAAGGAGATGAGTAGTATTTTTAACAAATATTTTATATCTGTATTTACTAAAGAAGAACTTAACAATATGCCTTCAGCCGAACAAGTCTATGTGGGTGGGGATGAGGACAGGTTGACTAGTTTAGCAGTTACCAGGGAGGATGTAATTGAACAATTAGAAAAACTAAAACCAAACAAATCCCCAGGGCCGGATGAAGTGTTTGCCAGGGTGCTTAAAGAATGCAAAGAGGAGCTTAAGAACATAAGAACATAAGAACAAAGGTAACTGCAGAAGGCCTATTGGCCCACACGAGGCAGCTCCCATTCTATAACCACCCAATCCCACTCATATACTTGTCCAACCCGTGCTTGAAACAATCGAGGGACCCCACCTCCACAATGTTACGCGGCAATTGGTTCCACAAATCAACAACCCTGTTACTGAACCAGTATTTACCCAAGTCTTTCCTAAATCTAAACTTATCCAATTTATACCCATTGTTTCGTGTTCTGTCCTGTGTTGATACTTTTAATACCCTATTAATATCCCCCCGGTTATGTCCATTCATCCACTTGTAAACCTCTATCATGTCACCCCTAACTCTTCGCCTTTCCAGTGAATGCAACTTAAGCTTTGTTAATCTTTCTTCATATGAAAGATTTCTAATTTGGGGAATTAACTTAGTCATCCTACGCTGGACACGTTCAAGTGAATTTATATCCATTCTATAATATGGCGACCAAAACTGAACTGCATAATCTAAATGGGGCCTAACTAGAGCAAGATATAGCTTGAGAACCACACCAGGTGTCTTGTTACTAACGCTGCGATTAATAAATCCAAGTGTCCGATTTGCCTTATTACGAACATTTATGCATTGATCCTTTTGTTTTAAATTCTTACTAATCATAACTCCCAGATCCCTTTCGCAATCCGACTTCGCAATCACAACACCATCTAGCTCGTATCTTGTAACTCTATCATCATTACCTAACCTCAGAACTTTACATTTATCAGCATTAAACTGCATCTGCCAATCCTTTGACCATTTCAAAACCCTATCTAGATCAACTTGAAGTGATAGTGAGTCCTCCTCCGAATTAATTTCCCTACCGATTTTCGTATCATCGGCAAATTTGCAAATGTTGCTACTCAAACCTGAATCTAAATCATTTATATATATTATAAACAACAGAGGTCCCAGGACAGAGCCTTGAGGCACTCCACTTACAACATTTTCCCACTCTGACTTGATTCCATTTATACTAACTCTCTGTTTCCTTTGGTATAGCCATGCCCTAATCCAGCTTAATATAGCACCCCCAATACCATGAGACTCTATCTTTTTAATCAGTCTTTCATGTGGCACTGTATCAAAAGCTTTGCTAAAGTCAAGGTATACAACATCGCAATCCTTACCACTATCAACTGCCTCAACAATGCTAGAATAAAAAGATAACAAATTTGTTAAACATGAACGGCCATTTATAAAACCATGTTGCGACTCAATTATTAATTTATGTTTTTCAAGATGAAGACGAATTTTATTTGCTATTATAGATTCGAGTAACTTTCCCACAATAGACGTTAGGCTAATTGGTCGATAGTTAGACGCAAGTGATCTATCTCCTTTTTTAAAAACTGGTATCACATTAGCAACTTTCCAAAACTCTGGCACTCTGCCTGACTCTATTGATTTATTAAATATGGTTGACAGTGGGTCACAAAGCTCCTCTTTGCATTCTTTAAGCACCCTGGCAAACACTTCATCCGGCCCTGGGGATTTGTTTGGTTTGAGTTTTACTATTTGTTTAAGAACATCCTCCCTGGTAGCTGTTAAACTCGTCAACCTGTCCTCGTCCCCACCCACATAGACTTGTTCGGCTGAAGGCATATTGTTAAGTTCCTCTTTAGTAAATACAGATACAAAATATTTATTAAAAATACTACTCATCTCTTCATCACTATCTGTTATTTGACCTGTCTCAGTTTTTAATGGACCTATCCTTTCCCTAGTCTTAGTACGATATAACTGAAAAAACCCTTTAGGATTTGTCTTTGCTTGCCCTGCTATGCGAACTTCATAGTTTCTTTTTGCTTTCCTTATCTCTTTTTTAACATTTCTAACCAGTTGTACGAATTCCTGTTCTAAAGTGACCTCCCCATTTTTAATCCTTTTGTACCAAGCTCTCTTTTTACCTATAAGGTTCTTCAAATTCTTTGTTATCCACTTTGGGTCATTAGTATTCGATCTATTCAATTTGTATGGTATACTACGTTCCTGTGCTTTGTTTAGAATATTCTTAAATAAGTTATATATTGAATCCACATCGAAATCCCCATTTAAGTCACCTATCGCTGGGTTCATGTCTCGCTCCAAGACCGGCCCACACCCCATACCCAAGACTTTCCAATCAATTTGACCCAAAAAATTTCTTAGGCTATTAAAATCAGCTTTTCGAAAATCTGGCACTTTAACAGAATTTTCTCCTACTGGTCTATTCCATTCTATGCTAAATCTGATTTCTTTGTGATCACTGCTCCCTAGCTCACTCCCTATTTCGATGTCATTAATTTGCGTTTCCCTGTTAGTTAACACTAAATCTAAAATATTATTTTCCCGTGTTGGTTCCTTAATGTGTTGCGTAAGAAAGCAATCGTCAATTAATTCTAGAAAATCTTCTGCTTCACTATTCCCTGTTTTGTTCAACCAGTTTATTCCGCTAAAATTAAAGTCACCCATGACATAAATACTGTTAGATCTAGATGCTCTAGATATTTCATCCCATAGATGCTTTGCTTCCATTCTGTCTAAATTTGGTGGCCTATATATTACTCCTATTATAATATTATTAGCTTTTTCGTTTAATTCAATCCAAATAGTTTCTGTGTGTGGCTCTGTTTTGATTCCCTCTTTGAGACTACATTTCAAATTGTCCCTAACATATATGGCTACTCCACCTCCTCGTCTAATATATCTATCTGTGTGAAATAGTTTAAATCCATATATTTGATATTCAGCTAATAGTTCTCTATTTTCTACATTCATCCACGTTTCGGTAAGTGCAATAATATCTATTTTTTCTGTGCAGACAAGAGCATTTAATTCGTTAATTTTATTTCTTAGACTTCTACTGTTAGTGTAATATACCCTAAGTGAATTGTTATTTTGCGGACCTTCTCTATCCCTGGTCGTTTTGCCAATTCCTTTCTCCCACAAACACATACTTTTATTACCTCCTTCCTCCAAATCAATTCCCATACCTCTATCTACTAACAGTTTAAACCCAAACAAACACCTCTAACCACTTCTTCTAACGAGTTCGCAACAGCAACAACCCCAGCTCTCGATAGATGCACCCCATCACGAGCATACATTTCATTTCTTCCATAGAAGTGTTCCCAGTTGTCTATGAAAGATATTGCATTTGATTTGCAATATCTTTCCAGCCGGCAATTAACACCAAGTGCCCTCAATATCCATTCATTTCCCACTCCCTTTCTTGGAAGAATGCCACATATGATCGGGATTCCTCCCTTGCTCCTAAAAAGAGCTTTCCGAGCCACTGTCTACCATATTTAATAAATCAATAGAGTCAGGCAGAGTGCCAGAGTCATGGAAGGTAGCTAATGTGGTACCAATTTTTAAGAAAGGAGATAGATCACTTGCGTCAAACTATCGGCCAATTAGCCTAACGTCTATTATGGGAAAGTTACTTGAATCAATAATTGCAAATACAATTTGTCTCCATCTTGAAAAACATAAATTAATAAATGAGTCGCAACATGGTTTTAAATGGCCGTTCATGTTTAACAAATTTGCTAACTTTTTATTCCAGCATAGTTGAGGCAGTTGATAGTGGTAAGGATTGTGATGTTGTGTACCTTGACTTTAGCAAAGCTTTTGATACAGTGCCACATGAAAGACTAATTAAAAAAATAGAAGCTCATGGTATTGGGGGTGCTATATTAACTTGGATTAGGGCATGGCTATTCCAAAGGACACAGAGGGTTAGTATAAATGGGGTTAAGTCAGAGTGGGATAATGTTGTTAGTGGAGTACCTCAGGGCTCTGTCCTGGGAACTCTGTTGTTTATAATATATATAAATGATTTAGATTCAGGTTTGAGTAGCAACATTTGCAAATTTGCTGATGATACGAAAATCGGTAGGGAAATTAATTCGGAGGAGGACTCACTATCACTTCAAGTTGATCTAGATAGGGTTTTGAAATGGTCAAATGATTGGCAAATGCAGTTTAATGCTATAAATGTAAAGTTCTGAGGCTAGGTAATGATAATAGAGTTACAAGATACGAGCTAGATGGTGTTGAGATTGCGAAGTCGGATTGCGAAAGGGATCTGGGAGTTATGATTAGTAAGAATTTAAAAAAAGGATCAATGCATGAATGTTCGTAATAAGGCGAATAGGACACTGGGATTTGTTAATCGAAGCGTTAGTAACACGACACCTGGTGTGGTTCTTAAGCTATATCTTGCTCTGGTTAGGCCCCATTTAGATTATGCAGTTCAGTTTTGGTCGCCGTATTATAGAATGGATATAAATTCACTTGAACGTGTCCAACGAAGGATGACTAAGTTAATTCCCCAAATTAGAAATCTTTCATATGAAGAAAGATTAACAAAGCTTAAGCTGCATTAACTGGAAAGGCGAAGAGTTAGGGGTGACATGATAGAGGTTTACAAGTGGATGAATGGACATAACAGGGGGGATATTAATAAGGTATTAAAAATATCAACACAAGACAGAACACGAAACAATGGGTATAAATTGGATAAGTTTAAATTTAGGAAAGACTTGGGTAAATACTGGTTCAATAACAGGGTTGTTGATTTGTGGAACCAATTGCCGCGTAACGTGGTGGAGGTGGGGTCTCTCGATTGTTTCAAGCGCGGGTTGGACAAGTATTTGAGTGGGATTGGGTGGTTGTAGAATAGGAGCTGCCTCGTATGGGCCAATAGGCCTTCTGCAGTTACCTTTGTTCTTACCCCCCCACCTCAGATGTCAAAATATCGGAAATTTGACTCCTAGGGCGTCGTTTTTTGAGCCGAATTCTGTCTCTCTCTACTTATTTGCAGTTTCCAATTACGTCTTTTTATACCGAAAACATGCCAATTACTGAAGACGGCAATGGGTTATATTTTACGAAAACCCCCCTGCAGTTTTAAAAATATCTGAAATATCGGAAATTTGACTCCTGGGCGTCGTTTTTTGAGTCGCATTCTGGTTCTCTGCACCTATTTGCAGTTTCCAATTACAACTTTTTATACAGGAAATATGCCAATTACTGAGAACAGCAAAGGGTCATATTTTGCCCACACCCCCATGCAGTTGTCAAAATATCTGAAATACCGGATATCTGACTCATGGGCGTCATTTTTGAGCCGAATTTTGGCTCCCTGCTTCTTTTTGCAGTTTTCAGATACGAATTTTTATACCTGATATATGCAAATTACTGAGAAAGTCGATAGGTCGTATTTTGCCCAGACACCCTTGCAATTTTCAAAGGATATGAAAAATCGGAAATTTGACTCCTGAGCGAAATTTTTGAGCCGAATTCTGACTCTCTGCACCTATTTGCAATTTACAATTACGAATTTTCATACCGGCAATATGCCAATTGAAGAATAGCGATGGGGTTATATTTTGCCCAAACTCCCCTGCAGTTTTCAAAATATCTCAAATATCGGAAATTTGACTCCAGAGCTTCATTTTTGAGCCGAATTCAGGCTCTCTGCACCTATATGAAGTTTCCAATTACAAACATTTATACCGAAAATATGCCAATAAGTGAACTCTACGATGAGTCATATTTTACCCAACTTCCCCACCTCAGATGTAAAAATATCTGAATTATCGGGAATTTGACTCCTGGGCGTCATTTTTTAGCCGAATTTTGGCTCCTTGCACCTTTTTGCAGCACCATTTACGAATTTTTATACCGAAAATATGCAAATTACTGAGAAAGTCGATAGGTCATATTTTGCCCAGAACCCCCCTTGCAATTTTCAAAATAAATGAAAAATCGAAAATTTGACTCCTGAGCGTAATATTTTAGTCGAATTCTGGCTCTCTGCAACTATTAGCAGTTTCCAATTACGAATTTTTATGAAAACAGCGATGGGGTCATATTTTGCCCAAACTCCCCTGCAGTTTTCAAAATATCTCAAATATCGGAAATTTGACTCCTGAGCTTAATTTTTTGAGACGCATTCTGGCTCTCTGCATCTATTTGCAGTTTCCAATTACGATTTTTTGTACTGAAAAGATGCCAATAACAGAACTCGGCGATGGGTCATATTTTACCCCCCCCCCCCCAGATGTCAAAATATCTGAAATATCGGAAATTTGACTCCGGGGGCGTCGTTTTTCAGCCGAATTCTGTCTCTCTGCACATATTTGCAGTTTCTAATTACGTCTTTTTACACCGAACATATGCCAATTACTGAAGACGGCAATGGGTTATATTATACCCAAAACCTCCCTGCAGTCATAAAAATATCTGAAATATCGGAAACTTGACTCCTTGGCGTCGTTTTTTGAGCCGAATTCTGGCTCTCTGCACTTATTTGCAGTTTCCACTTACAACTTTTTATACCGGAAATATGCCAATTACTGAGAACAGCAAGGGGTCATATTTCGCCCAAACCCTCATGCAGTTTTCAAAATATTTGAAATATCGGAAATCTGACTCCTGGGCGTCATTTTTGACCCTTGAATTTTGACTCCGTGCTTCTTTTTGCAGTTTTCAGTTACGACTTTTTATACCGAAAATATGCAATTTACTGAGAAAGTTGATAGGTCGTATTTTGCCCAGACCCCCTTGCAATTTTCAAAAGATATGAAAAATCGGAAGTTTGACTCCTCAGAGTAATTTTTGAGCCGAATTCTGGCTCTCTGCATCTATTTGCAGTCTACAATTAAGATTTTTTAGAACCGGCAATATGCCAAATGATGAGAAAAGTGATGGGGTCATATTTTGCCCAAACTCCCCTACAAATTTCAAAATATCTCAAATATCGGAAATTTGACTCCTGAGCCTCTTTTTTGAGACGCATTCTGGCTCTCTGCACCTATTTGTAGTTTCCAATTACGAATTTTTATAACGAAAATATGCAAACTGAACACGGCGATGGGTCATATTTTACCCAATCCCCCCTCCTTAGATGTCAAAATATCTGAAATATCGGAAATTTTACTCCTGGGGCGTTGTTTTTGAGCCAAATTCTGTCTCTCTACCTATTTGCACTTTCCAATTACGTCTTTTTATAACCGAAAATATACTAATTACTGAAGACGGCAATGGGTTATATTTTACCAAAACCCCCCTGCAGTTTTAAAAATATCCTGAACATCCCAAATTCGACGCTTGAGCAATATTTTGGAGCATAATTCTCGCTCTTTGCACGTATTCGCAGTTTGAAATTTCGACTTTTTATACCGAAAATATGCCAATTACTGAGAGCAGCGATGGGTCACATTTTGCCCATACTCCCCCCCCCCCTTTCCCTGCAGTTTTTTAAATATCAAAAATATCCAAAATTCGACGCTTGAACCATATTTTGGAGCCAAATTCTGGCTCTCTGCACGTATTCGCAGTTTAAAATTACGACTTTTTATTCCGAGCAAATGCCAATTACTGAAAGCGGCGATGGATCACATATTGCCAAACCCCCCTGCAGTTTTCAAAATATTCCAAACATCCCAAATTCGAAGCTTGAGCCATATTTTGGAGCCATATTCTGCCTCTCTGCACGTATTTGCAGTTTGAAATTACGACTTTTTATACCGAAAATATGCCAATTACAATGATCGGCAATGGATAACATTTTGCCCAAACCCTCTCTGCAGTTTTCAAAATATCCTAAACATCCCAAATTCAACGCTTGAGCAATATTTTAGAGTCAAATTCTCGCTCTCTGCACGTATTCGCAGTTTGAAATTACGACTTTTTACACCGAAAATATGCCAATTACTGAGAGTGGCGATGGGTCACATTTTGCCCAAAACCCCCCGTGCAAATTTCAAAATATCCCAAACATCCCATATTCGACCTTTGAGCCATATTTTGGAGCCAAATTCTGGCTCTCTGCACGTTTTGAAATTTATACTTTTTATACCGAAAAAATGCAAATTTCTGAAAGCAGCGATGGGTCACATTTTGCCCCAACAGCCCCTGCAGTTTTCTAAATATCCCAAACATCCCAAATTCGACGCTAGAGCCATATTTGGGAGCCAAATTCTTGCTCTCTGCACGTATTCGCCGTTTGAAATTTCGACTTTTTATACCGAAAAAATGCCAATTACTGAGAGCAGCGATGGGTCACATTTTGCCCCAACAGCCCCTGCAGTTTTCTAAACATCCCAAATTCGACGCTTGAGCCAGATTTTTGCTGCCAAATTCTGGCTCTCTGCACGTATTCGCAGTTTGAAATTACGACTTTTTATTCCGAGCAAATGCCAATTACTGAAAGCGGCGATGGATCACATATTGCCAAACCCCCCTGCAGTTTTCAAAATATTCCAAACATCCCAAATTCGAAGCTTGAGCCATATTTTGGAGCCATATTCTGCCTCTCTGCACGTATTTGCAGTTTGAAATAACGACTTTTTACACCGAAAATATGCCAATTACTGAGAGTGGCGATGGGTCACATTTTGCCCAAAACCCCCCGTGCAAATTTCAAAATATCCCAAACATCCCATATTCGACCTTTGAGCCATATTTTGGAGCCAAATTCTGGCTCTCTGCACGTTTTGAAATTTAGACTTTTTATACCGAAAAAATGCAAATTTCTGAAAGCAGCGATGGGTCACATTTTGCCCCAACAGCCCCTGCAGTTTTCTAAATATCCCAAACATCCCAAATTCGACGCTTGAGCCATATTTGGGAGCCAAATTCTTGCTCTCTGCACGTATTCGCCGTTTGAAATTTCGACTTTTTATACCGAAAATATGCCAATTACTGAGAGCAGCGATGGGTCACATTTTGCCCCAACAGCCCCTGCAGTTTTCTAAACATCCCAAATTCGACGCTTGAGCCAGATTTTTGCTGCCAAATTCTGGCTCTCTGCACGTATTCGCAGTTTGAAATTACGACTTTTTATACCGAGCAAAGGCCAATTACTGAAAGCGGCGATGGGTCACATATTGCCAAACCTCCCCTGCAGTTTTCAAAATATTCCAAACATCCCAAATTCGACGCTTAAGCCATATTTTGGAGCCATATTCTGCCTCTTTGCACGTATTTGCAGTTTGAAATTACGACTTTTTATACCGAAAATATGCCAATTACTATGATCGGCAATGGATAACATTTTGCCCAAATTCTCTCTGCAGTTTTCAAAATATCCTAAACATCCCAAATTCAACGCTTGAGCAATATTTTAGCGTCAAATTATCGCTCTCTGCAATCGAAATATTGGTTAAAACGAATATATTTACGTAAAATCACACTACATGAAAAACGTGAAAAAAGTCACTATTTTACCAAATTTGAGGATTTTAACTTCAAATCATAACGACAGGTTTCGTATTATTTAGATCCAAGAGAAGACATATGACATTGTTGTTTCCAATACAAATTATAAAAATCAATGTGTCTTCATTAGAATTAACTAAAATGTTCCTGATTTACCGTTTATATTACCGATGGAAAATATACAAGTAAAACCGCTCCAATCCGGCTGAAACGTCGATATATGCAATGAAAACAGAACTTCTCCCCTTTTCAATACCTTACTCAGTATTTTAACGAGAAACAAATAGTTAAAAGAAAATGAAGTATTTAAGGTTAATTTCTAATCAATTATGTGTTTGCATAATTTTTTTCGTATATATAATGAATTAATAACAATAAACTGAAAATTCTCAAAAACGTGGAAAAACGGGAAAATATTGCCTAATTCGATGATATTTTGTTTAAATCACATAAAGGAAAAGGGGATGATAAACGTCAAAGTATTGCTAAATTCGATGATTTTTAGTTCAAAACAAAATGCAAGGAAACTTGCTTAAAATGCAATATTATGCGAAATTCTGAGATTTGAAGGCCAAATCACATATCGTGAAAAAACATGAAGTCGTATCGAAATATTGGTAAAAACGAATATATTTACGTAAAATCACACTACATGAAAAAAGTGAAAAAGTCACTATTTCACTATCCCACATAAATTCGACCTAATTTAAGACAATTCCCACCAAATATCCCCAAATGTTGTGCACTGCCAAAGCCCATTTTTACCTACATTTTCTCCTATTCCATCCTACCCTATGCAACCTTACCTAACCTAACCTAGCATATCCACACCTAGATTTGGTTAAAGTTGATGAAATTTAAGCTATTCTCACCTAAATTTGACCTAATTTAAGACAATTCCCACCAAATATATCCAAATGTTCTGTATCATTGCATTGCCAAAGCCCGTTTATTACCTACATTTTCTCCTATTCCATCCTACCCTACGTAACCTTACCTAACCTATCCTAGCATATCGAAACCTAGATTTGGTTAAAGACGGCGAAATTTAAGTTATCCCATATAAATTTGACCTAATTGACGACAATTTCCACCAAATATACCCAAAAATGTTTTGGAACATAGCACGGCCAAAGCTCATTTTAGCTGAGTTTTAACCTATTCCAACCTGCCCGAGACAACCCTACCCAGCCTCTCCTGGCATATCCAAAGTCAGATTTGATTATAGTTGGCAAAATTTATGCCTTTCCCACCTATATTTAACGTAATTTAAGCCAATTTCCACCGAATATACCCAAATGTTTTGTATCTTAGCATGGCCAAAGTTCATTTCACCCAAGTTTTCATCTATTCCATCTTACCTTACACAGCCTTACCTAACCTGACCAAGCATATCCCAAGCTAGATTTGATTAAAGTTCGTGAAATTTATGCTTACTCACCTAAATTGAAGACAATTTCTACCCAATATACCCAAAATGTTTTGTTACATAGCTCAGCCAAAGACCATTTTAGCCAAGTTTTCACACATTCCAACCTACCCTACATAGCCTTACCTATCCCTGACCTAGCAGATTTGATTAAAGTTGGGTAAATTTAAGCTATCGCCACCAAATTGGAGACAATTTCCAAAGGGGGTTTAGACCCCCCTTTACCTCGAAATTATAGTATAGGGTTAAATTAGGGAATGTAAGGTTTATATGTGAAAATATATTCCTACCTTAAATATATAGTATAATTTCGAGGTAAAGGGGGGGTCTAAACCCTCTAGTTATAGGTTAGGATAAGGAAAATTGGGTAAATGGTAATTAAATAGTTTTGGTGAGTTATATCCCTTTCTAACAAAGGTTAGGTTCAGGATGGTTAAGTTGAACTGATGTAGAGAAAATTCCCTTTACTATCATATTTTCCATTAACCTCCCTCCCCCCAGGTAATAGAGGTTAGGTTGAGGATGGTTGAATTATGTGAAAAAAAAATGCTACGAGTATGATGCAATATTGAACCAAGATTCGTGTATCAGAGGTTAGGTCCAGGAAGGTTGGGTTGATGCATAAACAACACCTTCTTCCCATATATACAATAAATTTGGAGTTAGATAAAGTGAGGTTAGGCCCAGGACGGCAGGGCTGATGCACAAATATCACGGTCCTCCCATATTTATGATAAATTTGAAGTTTGATAAATGGAGGTTAGGTCAAGGACGGTTGGGTTGATGCACAAACAACACGTTCCTTCCATATTTACGATAAATTTGAAGTTAGATGAAGGGAGGTTAGGTCCAGGACGGTTGGGTTGATGTGTAAAAACAAAACACATACCCATACTATAGCTACAATATTGAACACAATTCCAAGTTTTAAAGGAGAGGGGCTGTTAGATCCATATTCAAAACAACACTTAGTAGAACAAGAACCTAGTAGGTTACGCAGAGTGCGGATAGGTTCATTTCCAAAACTTCAGTTTTCGAAGAAAAATAGATAAAATATTCAACAAAATTCCAAAACTCTTGCAGGTTAAGCACGGGCATTTAGGTTCATATCCAAAAAACATCACTTCTCTGAGTATATGTCGTATCAAAGGTTAGGTCCAGGTTTAGTTGGAATGTGTGAAAACTTGGCTAAAATGGTCTTTGGCTGAGCTATGTAACAAAACATTTTGGGTATATTGGGTAGAAATTGTCTTCAATTTAGGTGAGTAAGCATAAATTTCACGAACTTTAATCAAATCTAGCTTGGGATATGCTTGGTCAGGTTAGGTAAGGCTGTTTAAGGTAAGATGGAATAGGTGAAAACTTGGGTGAAATGAACTTTGGCCATGCTAAGATACAAAACATTTGGGTATATTCGGTGGAAATTGGCTTAAATTAGGTTAAATATAGGTGGGAAAGGCATACATTTTGCCAACTATAATCAAATCTGACTTTTGTATATGCCAGGAGAGGTTGGGTAGGGTTGTCTAGGGCAGGTTGGAATAGGTGAAAACTCAGCTAAAATGAGCTTTGGCCGTGCTATGTTCCAAAACATTTTTTGGTTATATTTGGTGGAAATTGTCTTAAATTAGGTCAAATTTATATGGGATAACTTAAATTTCGCCGACTTTTACCAAATCTAGGTTTCGATATGCTAGGATAGGTTAGGTAAGGTTGCGTAGGGTCGGATGGAATAGGAGAAAATGTAGGTAAAAAATGGGCTTTGGCAATGCTATGATACAGAACATTTGGATATATTTGGTGGGAATTGTCTTAAATTATGTCACATTTAGGTGGGAATAGCTTAAATTTCATCAACTTTAACCAAATAATAGGTTTGGATATGCTAGGTTATGTTAGGTAAGGTTGCATAGGGTAGGATGGAATAGGAGAAAATGTAGGTAAAAATGGGCTTTGGCAGTGCACAACATTTGGGGATATTTGGTGGGAATTGTCTTAAATTAGGTCGAATTTATGTGTGATAGCTTAAATTTTGCCGACTTTATCCAAATCTAGGTTTGGATATGCTAAGATAGGTTATGTAAGGTTGCATAGGGTAGGATGGAATAGGAGAAAATGTAGGTATAAATGGGCTTTGGCGATGCTATGATACACAGCATTTGGATATATTTGGTGGGAATTGTCTTAAATTAGGTCACATTTAGGTGTGAATAGCTTAAATTTCATCAACTTTAACCAAATCTAGGTGTGGATATGCAAGGTTAGGTTAGGTAAGGTTGCATAGGGTAGGATGGAATAGGAGAAAATGTAGGTAAAAATGGGCTTTGGCAGTGCACAACATTTAGGGATATTTGGTGGGAATTGTCTTAAATTAGGTCGAATTTATGTGGGATAGCTTAAATTTCGCCGACTTTAAGGTTATTTTCTGATCAATTATGTGTTTGCATAATTTTTATCGTATATTTAATGAATTAATAACAATAAACTGAAAATTCACAAAAACGTGGAAAAACGGCAAAATATTGCCTAATTTGATGATATTTTGTTTAAATCACATAAAGGAAAAGGGGATGATAAAGGTCAAAATATTGCTAAATACGATGATTTTTAGTACAAAACAAACTGCAAGAAAACTTGCTTAAAAATGCAAAATATGCGAAATTCTGAGATTTGAAGGCCAAATCACATATCGTGAAAAAACATGAAGTAGTATCGAAATATTGGTAAAAACGAATATATATACGTAAAATCACACTACATGAATAACGTGAAAAAAGTCACTATATTACCATATATGAGGATTTTAACATCAAATCATAGAGCGAGGTTTCGTATTATTTAGATCCAGGAAAAGACATATGACAATGTTGTTTCAAATACAAATGATAAAAATCAATGTGTTTTCATTTGAATTAACTAAAATGTTCCTGATTTTCCGTTTATATTACCGATGAAAGATGTACACGTAAAACTGCTCTAATCCGGCTGAAACGTCGATATATGCAATAAAAACAGAACTTCTCCCCTTTCCAATATCTTACTCAGTATTTTAACGAGAAACAAATAGTTGATTGAAAATGAAGTGTTTAAGGTTAATTTCTAATCAATTATGTGTTTGCATAATTTTTATCGTATATTTAATGAATTAATAGCAATAAACTGAAAATTCACAAAAACGTGGAAAAACAGCAAAATATTGCCTAATTCGAAGATATTTTGTGTATATCACATAAAGGAAAAGGGGATGATAAACGTCAAAATATTGCTGAATTCGATGATTTTTAGTACGAAACAAAATGCAAGAAAACTTGCTTAAAATTATGTGTTTGCATAATTTTTATCGTATATTTAATGAATTAATAAATATAAACTGAAAATTCACAAAAACGTGGAAAAACGGCCTAATTCGAAGTTATTTTTTTTAAATCACATAAAGGAAAAGGGGATGATGAAGGTCAAAATATTGCTAAATTCGATGATTTTTAGTACAAAACAAAATGCAAGAAACTTGCTTAAAAATGCAAAATTTGCGAAATTATGAGATTTGAAGGCCAAATCACATATCGTGAGAAAACATCAGGTAACTACATGAATAACGTGAAAAAAAATCACTATATTACCATATATGAGGATTTTAACTTCAAATCATAGAGCGAGGTTTCGTATTATTTAGATCCAAGAAAAGACATATGACAATGTTGATTCAAACACAAATGATAAAAATCAATGTGTTTTCATTAGAAGTAACTAAAATGTTCCTGATTTTCCGTTTATATTACCGATGGAAGATGGACACGTAAAACCTCTCTTATCCGGCTGAAACGTCGATATATGCAATAAAAACAGACCTTCTCCCCTTTCCAATATCCAACCCGTTCTCACACAAGACAGCACATATATGACTTAATGCTTAAAGTCAATATGTTGAATATGAATTAGTAAATATGTGATATATTTCCAGTTACTTTTTTTACCAAGGCCCAAACTCTTCCTCACGTACCAATTTACGTGTCACAGTACCCGTCCGTCAACATAGATAGCAGAATATTCGTGATTGGCTCAATTATAAGGAAAATTGTAGTTTTCAGGTCCCACATGGGTTGTGAAATTTACCTACTATTGTCCATGCTCTTAGAATATTACAGATCAGCTACTTCCTATTGAAGGCTCGTAGTTTTGTTTTGAGAAATATTAGTTGTTCTTAGTAAATTATAATAAGCACTAAAAATTATTACATAGAATAACAGTCCTTCACCAATCAATATTATATACCATAGTTTGTGCTTTACAAATCTTTAAAGGATGTTTTGTAGGAACGCTAATAGAAAACGATGTTACGTTGGAATGTCTATGGGGTAAACTACTGCAAAAAGGACGGTATTGTGTCTACTATACCAACTATAGCTAGGATGGGTATATTGTCACCTACCGCCTGTTAGGTGGGAAAGGGGTCCAATACCACCCACAGGATGGGTATGAGGGTCACATCCACCCACAGGATGAGTATGGGGATCACATCCACCCACAGGAAGGGTATGGGGTCCAATACCACCCACAGGATGAGTATGGCGTCCACTACAACCCACAGGATGGGTATGGGGCTCCAACCACCCATAGAATGGGTATGGGGCTCTAACCACCCATAGAATGGGTATGGGGCTCCAACCACAAATAAAATGGGTATAGGGTCCAATAACACCCACTGGATGTGTATTGCGTCCATTGCCGCGCGTCGAGCTCGAAAACCGCAGCATTCATCTCAGAACCATGCCTATTTCACACAGATTCCTTAATAAACGTAAGAGTTTTATATGTCACAAGAAAGATAGAAATATAAGCTTCATTCTAAATACCTTACCATGGGCATATTTAAATTTAAAGCGAAGATACGTGTACTTTTATAATAGCCGAGCTTTAACCCCGGACAGATTGATCGACCGAGCAACTCTCTCTCAGAACAATGTTTATTTCACGTGAATTCGTTAATAAACATATATGTTTTATATGTCTCAAGAAAGGCAGACATATAAGCTTCACTTTAAACACTTTACCATGGACATATTTAAAGTTCTAATGAAGATACATGTATTTTAAAAATTACGGAGCTCCCACCCCCTACAGACTGAACGACAGAGCAACTCTCTCAGATCAATGTTTATTTCACGTAAATTCGTTAATAAACACAAATGTTTTATGTCTTAAGCAAGATAGAAATAAGATCTTCATTTTAAATACATTACAATAGACATATTTATAGCTCAAGTGAAGATACATATGTTTTTATAGTAGCGCTCAGTAGCTTGTCGGGCATGGAGTGCAGACGCCAAGCACTTGCCGATATATTGTATAATTAACAAAGATACGCTAATAAAGCCTAAAATCTTATATGCCTCCAGAAAGATCGAGATATGAACATTATTATGATTTCACCAAATGAAATATATCATGTTCGAGAACAAAGATATATCAATTTTAAATTACGTTTCGACTCTTGCTCGGGCGAGAGAGAGGGAGCGACTCTCGCCCCATCTATTGGAGATTCTGTCCACTAAAGACCCAAAGCAACTCAAACCCTCCTAGCATTATTTAAGTAATGAAGTAATATGGTATATTTACTATAATGTGGGTGCTGAATGCAGAACATGAGAAAACATATATTTACTCCAAACTAATATAATTTCATTATGAAATAAGTAAATAAGTAGCATCAAAGGAAGTCGACGGTCCAAGCGTCAATGTTGTGGAGCGACTTATCCAAGATATATCGTTGTTTGGAAAGTGTTTGTTTGCATATCCAGTTGTCTCACTTCTCTGCACAAATTATCACAAATTTAAATTATAATGTTAACAAGTAGAATACGTATTTTTAATAAAATCTAACATAACTAGCCAGAAAACATTTAACATTTATTAAAAAAATATATGTTTGGAAGTTAAATCGACTTCATAGGACAATTGTTTTGTTATATCAACCAATATATCTTTGTTATATTGTTTTTGTTATATCAACCAATCCTTGTAAAAATTTATTGTATGTATGTACCTTACCTAAATAAAATTGTATTGTATTGTATTGTATTGTATATATACTCGTTATTCGTTGACATGCGTTCGCTACTTAAACTACCATGTACTGTACTTATGTAAAATCTCCCATGTCAAGTTCAAGTTCAAGTATGTTTATTGAGATAAGCAATAAATACATCTCAAAGGGATAGAGTAGCTTAGGCTATTTCTACCCCCCCCCCCCCCTCTACTTCAAGTCCCTCAAGGGGCGCACAAATTCAGTGAGTACAAATAGACAAATAACATTACAAGAATCCCATTTAATCTCCCATGTCTCTTCGCTCATCTCACCGAACCCTACAGGCTCTGTGATATATTGTTTAATTAATTGAGATTCACAAATAAAGCTGATAATTGTATCTGTTAACAAAAAGGCAGAGCTTAGTTTAGTTCATTTATTATGCACCCCATACCCATCCTATGGGCGATAGTGGAGTGTTACAGAGGCACATAATGGGCTCAGGGACTGAGCCCCACAATTCATATAGCCAAGCAAGTTATAATCTTGATAAGCTAGTTACAAAAGTCAATGCACATTGTCACATCAACAATGGGCTCGAGACCGACCACAAGTACAGTTTATAATTTAAGCAACTGACATATATGGAGGGCTAGTGTAACAATTGATATGTTTATCCTACACATAACCCCCTCTCCCCCATCCAATGGGCAGCGGTGGATAGGTTACAATCAAGTCGTTTTTTGCTTTTTATTTAGAGATTAGATCTTATTGGGTGCGGAAAGATATTCATATTTTAAAGAAGGCTTCTTGGCTGATGCACTCCATTGATGGAAAATATACAACCTTTGAAAATCAATGTTAGTTTGATCTAGATATTGTAATTAACGCAGTTACCTTGTGTTATTCTTCACCTATATCTTTTTCTGGTTAATCCCTATTTACATTATGCAGTTCAGGTTTCGTCGCCAGACTATAGTTTTTAGTTTAGTTAATTTATCACATAATGGGTTCAGGGACTGAACACACAATATATTTATCTAAGCAAGTTACAATCTTGAGGAGCTAGCCACAAAATTCATAACACATCGTCACATCAACAACGTGGGTTCGAGATCGACCACAAGTACAGTTTCTAAATTAAGCAAATGCCATATGTGGAGAGCTAGTGTCACAATTGATATGATTGTCCTGCACATTTCCACAGTGGTTTGCTTGGGTTCTTTTAATTATCTTAGATACCATTGAAGAGAACCTCCTAGGTACTATAGTGTACATATGCTGGTAGGAAGTATAATTATCCTGAGAAATCGTGTAAATTATGTTGTACGAGTGCTTCCAGTTAAGTAACATAGTTCATTTGTGTGCGCGTGCTTGAAGAGGAAATGTTATCCCCCCCCCCCCCATTGTAAATATTTGTGGGTTTCAGACCATACGACCACGGCTTACCCTCGCCGCGGTCGAGGGTAAGAACACCGGATGTATACCCAGTATTACAAGTAAACATTAGCAATAACAATTATGGAAAGTTCCTTCACCTATACATAGACAAGAGACTGAACTTCAGCACCCACATACAACACATAAGGGGATGCTCTGAGAGAGAGAGAGAGAGAGAGAGAGAGAGAGAGAGAGAGAGAGAGAGAGAGAGAGAGGGAGAGTAAAATTATCCACTGAGGTCTGATTAAGTCCTTTTGGGGACCTTAATCATTAGGACGTCCAATGATTAACGCAAAGTGAAGCGTATTCAGATGGTATATTGACAACATTCAGCATATCTCATAATGACCTAGTAGTACTTGGTGCACAAATACCTTTTGCAAAGGAATCGCAAAACATAATTAAACACAACTGTACCGTACAGTGTTATATATTTATTTCAGTTTGAACAATTTTTAACATTAACATTCCAACATTCATTTTAGCAAGTTCTCTCAGAATGACGTGTGGGTTAGCAATGTCAAAGGCTGACTTAAGATCTAGGAAAGTGGTATATGACCTATCAGTATGCAGGGTGAGGAATGTGGTAATACAGTGATGTACACTCTTTCCATGCATAAAGCCATATATCTGGGGAGACAACATATTAATAATTTTGTAAAGGAGACGGTTGAGAACCATCCTCTCAAGACACTTATAGAGACAACTAGTGAGGGAGATTGGGCGAAAAGCACTCGGCTGGTGAGGTTTAGGAATGGGAATAATAACACTGTTGGTCCATGACTTAGGAAGCTCCCCAGTTACATAGCACATATTATACAATTGAAGAAAGGTATTCCCTGGAACTAGCAGAAGCATATGCAGTATGCCGTCAGTAACTCCATCCTCCCCGGGTGATGTAGCTTTGCCTTTATGTAGAGCAGAATCTAGTTCGTATTCAGTAAAAGCATGTCACAGTCATCCTCTTGATGAAGCATGAAGTCAAGGAACCTTGCCCTATCAGTATATCTATCATTTAATTCATTCTGTGAGGGTAGAGGAAGACTGTCAAAGCTGGAAGTCTTGGCCCAAGCATCAACAAGCTCATTTGCTCTGTGCAGAGGATTAGGGTACGAGATCTCTGCAGCATTTTTCCCTTTGATCTTGTTGATATCCTTCCATGCCCGACTTAGTGGCGTGTGAGAATTGAGACCACGGACAAAAGTTTCCCAGTCTGCCTGCCTCAGCTCCACCATACGTTCCCTGGCCTTAGCCAGAGCCGCTTGAAAGAGCCGAAGCATTTCAGCAGTGCGGGTCCTTCTACAAGCTAGTCCAATTATTCTGGCAGTGCGTTTTAGTGTCTGCAATTTAGAATCATTATAATAAACATAAGTGCTATGACCAGTGTAATTTGGGTTACGTGGCCTGGACGATGAATCAAGTGATTCTATAAACTGTTCGATAGTACCTGTGAGCTCATTGTTAAAATCTTCAACTGATGAAGGCTCAGATGAACTGCACCAATCTGACACATGAGCAACAAGATTGTCTCGTTGATCGATGGGCACAGCCAGCCTCTTCCGCTTGAACACTCCACCAGGGAGGATAGAGCTTCCAATGCTTACAGTGGCTAATATGGCCAGATGATCAGACGCCATAACTGGCACTATTGACGAGGCGCACACGGTGTGGGAGACGTTGAAACCGAGACATAGACCAAGAATACCTCCGTAGATATTCGTCGGTTCAAGGTCACCCACAATCTGTGCATCATCGTGACTACCTAATAGTGACACCAGTTGGTTGCCGTTACGATTACTGAACTGCGAATTACCAATATTCCTGTCTAGCGTTATAATCACCTCTAATGATGGTAGGCTCAGTCTGAATACAGATAGGAAGGTCAGCATAATTAAAGTTACAAGGAGTCGATTATTTAGTACATAGTTGTTTTTCTCTTAAACTGGATGATAGAGGGGGAGTCTTTAACGTGATTGGGAATACATACATACATACATACATACATACATACATACATACATACATACATACATACATACATACATACATACATACATACATACATACATACATACATACATACATACATACATACATACATACATACATACATACATACATACATACATACATACATACATACATACATACATACATACATACATACATACATACATACATACATACATACATACATACATACATACATACATACATACATACATACATACATACATACATACATACATACATACATGCATGCGTACATCCATCCATCCATCCATCCATACATACATACATACATACATACATACATACATACATACATACATACATACATACATACATACATACATACATACATACATGCATACATACATACATACATGGGAGAATGGGGACCCACATGGTGGTGCAGATACGTGGCGAGCTAAACTCTTGGAAGTGGCAACAAGGAATTTTCTGAGCCAGCATGTCAAGGAACCCACAAGAATGAGAGGCAATGATGAACCAGCTAGACTCGACTTAATATTCACCCTGAATGAGTCAGAAATAAGGGAAGTCAAAGTTGAAGCCCCCATAGGAATGAGTGACCACAGTGTACTGACCTTTGAGTACTTGGTGGAGGTAGGGATAACCTATCCAAGGATGGGAGTGGAGGGGAAAAGACTGAATTACCGAAGAGGAAAATATGACGAGATGAGGAACTTCCTCAGGGGAATACCATGGGAAACAGAACTTAGAGACAAGAATGTGCAGGTCATGATGAATATTGTCACCCAAAAGTGCCAGGAAGCTGCAGACAGTTTATCTGCAGGAGTTTATCCCCGTCCAAAAGGAGAAAAACGAAAAACAACAGAAAAACCCATGGTTCAACCAGGAATGTAAGGTAGCGAAACAACTGAGCAAAAGAACATGGAGAAACTACAGAAATAACAGAACACCAGAGAGCAGGGAGAGATACCAGAGGGCCAGAAATGAGTACATCAGAGTGAGGCTACCTACCTTACCTACCTACCTTGAGGTGCTTCCGGGGCTTAGTGTCCCCGCGGCCCGGTCGTCGACCAGGCCTCCTGGTTGCTGGACTGATCAACCAGGCTGTTAGACGCGGCTGCTCGCAGCCTGACGTATGAGTCACAGCCTGGTTGATCAGGTATCCTTTGGAGGTGCTTATCCAGTTCTCTCTTGAACACTGTGAGGGGTTTGCCAGTTATGCCCCTTATGTGTAGTGGAAGCGTGTTGAACAGTCTCGGGCCTCTGATGTTGATAGAGTTCTCTCTCAGAGTACCTGTTGCACCTCTGCTTTTCAACGGGGGTATTCTGCACATCCTGCCATGTCTTCTGGTCTCATGTGGTGTTATTTCTGTGTGCAGGTTTGGGACCAGCCCCTCAATTATTTTCCACGTGTAAATTATTATGTATCTCTCCCGCCTGCGCTCAAGGGAGTACAGATTTAGGCTCTTTAGTCGGTCCCAGTAATTTAGATGTTTTACTGAGTAGATTCTAGCAGTAAAGGATCTCTGCACGCTCTCTAGGTCAGCAATTTCCCCAGCTTTGAAAGGGGCTGTCATTGTGCAGCAGTACTCCACTCTAGATAGCACAAGCGTTTTGAAAAGTATCATCATCGGTATAGCATCTCTAGTGTGAAAAGTTCTTGTTATCCAACCTGTCATTTTTCTTGCAGTTGTGACGGCTACTTTATTGTGTTCTTTAAAGGTAAGGTCTTCCGACATGAGTACACCCAGGTCCTTTACATTGCCTTTTCGTTCTATGTTATGATTTGCCTGCGTTTTGTACGTGGTTCCTGTTTTTATATTTTCAATTTTTCCGTAGCGCATGAGCTGAAACTTATCCTCGTTGAATACCATATTATTTTCTGTAGCCCATAGAAAGACCTGATCAACATCTGATTGGAGGTTTGCCGTGTCCTCTATGTTGCCAACTCTCATGAAAATCCTAGTGTCATCTGCAAAGGATGATACAGTGCTATAGGTTGTGTTCTGGTCTATGTCCGATATGAGGATGAGAAAAAGTACTGGAGCAAGCACAGTACCCTGGGGGACTGAGCTCTTCACGGTTGATGGGCTGGATTTTATTTTGTTGACTATTACACATTGGGTTCTGTCAGTCAGGAAATTGTAGATCCATCTGCCTATTTTCCCGGTAATTCCTTTTGAACGCATTTTATGTGCAATAACACCATGGTCACATTTATCAAAAGCTTTTGCGAAATCTGTGTAAATTACATCAGCGTTTTGTTTGTCTTCCATAGCATCTAATGCCATATCATAGTGGTCCAGCAACTGCGACAGGCAAGAACGCCCTGTTCTGAAACCATGTTGTCCGGGGTTATGGAGATGCTGTGATTCCATGTATTTTGTGATCTTACTTCTTAGCACTCTCTCAAAAATTTTTATGATGTGCGATGTTAGTGCTATCGGTCTGTAATTTTTTGCCTCTGCCTTATTTCCTCCTTTATGGAGTGGTGCTATCTCTGCTGTTTTTAGTATGTCAGGGATAACGCCAGTATCTAGGCTTTGTCTCCACAGAATGTGAAGGGCCTGCGATAGTGGTTTTTTACAGTTCTTGATGAATATGGAGTTCCAAGAATCCGGGCCTGGTGCAGAGTGCATAGGCATACTGTTTATGGCTTCTTCAAAATCTAGTGGGGATAGGGCGACGTCTGATATGTGATTTGATGTTGGTATCATATCCATGAAAAATTCATTTGGGTTATCAATCTTTAGTGCATTTAATGGCTCACTGAAAACAGAGTCGTACTGCTTCCTCAGTAACTCGCTCATTTCTTTGTTGTCATCTGTGAAAGTTCCATCTCCCTTTCGCAGGGGCCCGATACTAGATGTGGTTTTTGATCTTGATTTTGCATAGGAGAAAAAATATTTCGGATTTCTCTCTATTTCACTGATGGCCTTTTGCTCTCTTTGCCTCTCCTGGGTTTTGTATGATTCTTGTAGCTTGAGTTCAATTGTTTCTATTTCTCTAACTAACCTTCTTCGCCGTTCTTGAGATAGGGTGCGACTCTCAAGTTGTTCCGCGATTCGATTTCTTCGCCTATATAAGGAACGACGTTCCCGTTCCAATCTGCATCTCTTTCTCTTTTTTCTTAGGGGTATGCGGTTTGAACATATTTCTAGTGCTACTGAGCTTATTTTTTCCAGGCACTGGTTCAGGTTTGCATTTCCTAGCTGTTCTTCCCAGTTTATTTCTGTGAAGTCCTGGTTTATTTGCTCCCAGTTTATCCGTTTATTATTGAAGTTGAATTTGCTGAAATCTCCTCCACCGGGAATCTGGACTGGTTTTGGAGGTCCATTCCCCATGGTTGTCAGTACTTCAATTAAGTTGTGATCTGAGTAACAGGTATTTGTAATCATTATGTTCCCGATCAACTCATCATTATTAGTGAAAATGAGGTCCAGCGTGTTCTCCTTCCTAGTTGGTTCTACTATTTGCTGGTTTAAGGCAAACCTATCGCACATCCGTAGCAGGTCATTTGCATGTGCCTGCTCATTTAGGCTACTTCCTGGTATTCTTTCTGATATTACTGTATTAGCCAGGTGCTTCCATTTCAGGTGCCGTAGGTTGAAGTCCCCGAGCAGGATGATGTTCGGAGCTGGATTTGTGAGGTTTTCCAAGCAGTGCTCTATTTTCATTAGTTGGTCTTTAAACTGCTGAGGGTTTGCCTCCGGTGACTTATATACAAGGACAACAACTACATTTAGGATCTCTATTTTGACTATCAGCACTTCCACCATATCATTTGAGGTGTTTAGCAGCTCAGTACAGATGAGTGTGTCTTTGATGTAGAGGCTGACCCCACCCTGAAGCCGGTGTTTCCTATCACATCTGAAGAGATTGTATTCTGGGATCCATATTTCACCATCAAGGTAGTCCTTTGTGTGGGTTTCCGTTAGGGCTGCAAACACTGCATTTGCCTCATGAAGGAGACCATCTATAAAATTAACTTTGTTGGATTTGCGTGTTTTTATACCCTGGATGTTGGCAAATATAAATGATGTTATCGTGTTAGTGGAAGTGCTGGATGCTTTAATTGGTGTTAATATCTGAGGCTCTGGTAAGGAGGCCACCGTGTTTGCGTCCTCTCTAGCATTTGACCGAGTTGGTGGTAGAGTCTGGTCATTTTTAGCCATTCTTCTCCTCCTCCTCTTGCTAAAAAATGATCCCGGTTGATGGAGTAGTGGCTGTTTTCATAGTGGTAGTCTGTCGGTTTTATTCGCCTGGTACCTCTTATATGAAAAGCTGGGCATTCAGCATTGAAGCACTCTTTCCTGTCCAAAGAGTTCTTGCAAATTTCTGGGTGAAAGAATTCCCAGCTTTTGGTACATTTACCTGTATTGAGGAGGTTTCTGCACTTTCTAGGGTGATTGTGTGTACATGTTCCATTTATTCTTCCCGATTCCCCATGCTTACAGGTAGCCCATCTGTAATACCAACAGATTTTGGGGCCTTGTTTTGTTTGTTTCCCTCTGCCAGGGAAGGGAACTCTGCTGCGGAGGGAAGCAGAGAGACAGTTTGAAAATGACATCGCGAGTAAAGCCAAGACCCAACCAAAGCTGCTCCACAGCCATATCAGGAGGAAGACAGCAGTGAAGGAACAAGTGATGAAGCTGCGGAAAGGGGAGAACAGATACACAGAGAATGACAAGGTGTGTGAAGAACTCAACAAGAGATTCCAGGAGGTCTTCACAATAGAACAGGGAGAAGCCCCTGCACTAAATGAGGAGGCGGCAAACCAAGCAACCTTGGAGGAATTTGACCTCACCAGTGATGAGGTCAAAAGGTGTCTGCTGGAGCTAGATGTGACAAAGGCTGTTGGGCCTGATAGAATCTCACCATGGATACTAAAGGAAGGTGCAGAAGCACTAAGTGTGCCACTCTCTATGGTGTATAACAGGTCACTGGAAACAGGAGACTTACCAGAAAGTTGGAAGACAGCTAACGTGGTCCCAATATACAAAAAGGGTGACAGGCAAGAGGCACTGAATTACAGGCCAGTTTCCTTAACTTGTATACCATGCAAGGTGCTGGAGAAGATCGTGAGGAAAAGGCTCGTAGAGCATCTGGAGGGAAATAACTTTGTAACGCACCACCAACATGGGTTCAGAGATGGTAGATCGTGCCTCACAGGTTTAATAGAATTTTATGACCAGGCAACGAAAATTAGGCAGGAAAGAGAAGGGTGGGCCGACTGCATTTTCCTGGATTGCCAAAAAGCCTTTGAGACAGTACCCCATAAAAGGCTGTTAAAAAAGTTGGAGCAACAGGCAGGAGTAAAAGGGAAGGTGCTCCAGTGGATAAGGGAGTACTTAAGCAACAGGAAACAGCGAGTAACTGTGAGGGGGAAGACATCAGAGTGGCGAGATGTCACCAGCGGAGTCCCACAGGGCTCAGTAATTGGACCCATCCTGTTTCTAATATATGTGAACGATCTTCCAGAGGGTATAGACTCATTCCTCTCGATGTTTGCTGATGATGCAAAAATTATGAGAAGAATCAAGACGGATGAAGATAGACAGAGACTACAGGATGACCTGGATAAACTGGAGGAATGGTCTAGAAAATGGCTGCTGAAGTTCAACTCTGGAAAGTGTAAGGTGA
This sequence comes from Procambarus clarkii, assembly GCF_040958095.1. Taxonomy (NCBI): domain Eukaryota; kingdom Metazoa; phylum Arthropoda; class Malacostraca; order Decapoda; family Cambaridae; genus Procambarus; species Procambarus clarkii. The sequence continues at coordinate 26,271,910 of NC_091161.1, read as the reverse complement.
TGAAATTAGGCGAAGGGAGCAGGAGGCTGAACACAAGGTATCATCTGGGAGGGGAAATCCTGCAAGAATCAAATAGAGAGAAGGATCTGGGGGTTGATATCACACCGAACCTGTCCTCAGAGGCCCACATCAAAAGAATATCATCAGCGGCATATGCTAGACTGGCCAACATAAGAACTGCCTTCAGAAACTTGTGTAAGGAATCTTTCAGAACCCTGTATACCACTTATGTAAGACCAATCCTGGAGTATACAGCTCCAGCCTGGAGTCCATACCTAGTTAAACACAAGACAAAGTTAGAGAAGATTCAGCGGTATGCCACCAGGCTCGTCCCGGAACTGAGAGGATTGAGCTACGAGGAAAGGCTAAAGGAGCTGAACCTCACATCCCTGGAAAACAGAAGAGTAAGGGGAGACATGATAACCACCTACAAAATTCTCAGGGGAATTGACAGGGTGGACAAAGACAAACTCTTCAGCACGGGTGGGACACGAACAAGGGGACACAGGTGGAAACTTAGTACCCAGACGAGCCACAGAGACGTTAGAAAGATTTTTTCAGTGTCAGAGTAGTTAATAAATGGAATGCACTAGGAAGTGATGTGGTGGAGGCTGACTCCATACACAGTTTCAAATGTAGATATGATAGAGCCCAGTAGGCTCAGGAATCTGTACACCAGTTGATTGACAGTTGAGAGGCGGGACCAAAGAGCCAAAGCTCAACCCCGCAAGCACAATTAGGTGAGTACAATTAGGTGAGTACATACATACATACATACATGCGTATATAAATACATGCGTATATAAATACATACATACATACATGCATGCATGCGTACATACATACATCCATCCATCTATCCATACATACATACATACATACATACATACATACATACATACATACATACATACATACATACATACATACATACATACATACATACATACATACATACATACATACATACATGCATGCATACATACATACATACATACATACATACATACATACATACATACATGTATGTATGTATGTACATACATACATGTATGTATGTTTAACTAGGTATGTATGTATGTATACATACATACATACATACATACATACATACACGTCCAGTCAGCATATAGCTATTTCGGGACAAAATCCAATACAGTTTATATTGGTGAGACGCCACTGTGATGAGGAGTTTAAATATCACAGGAACTGTAGGTTAATGTGTGACATAGGTGAGGTTAGATGAAGCATCTACAAGCATCAGCTGGAGGCTGATGGAGTGTTGTGGAGGCTGCTGGTACTATGCCCAGATGTTGGAGGGTGGATTTGACTCTCCCACCCTCCCTACAACTACCCCCTTCCCCCCACATTGACCGCAGTACGTCTAAGGTTACTTTCCACTCTCGCTTACCAAGGGTATAACCCCCGCCCCCCCCCCAACACACACACATGCATCAGATTCTTAACTTACAATATTTATGCAGGCGATGAGTCACAATAACGTGGCTGAAGTATGTTGACCAGACCACACACTAGAAATTGAAGGGACGACGACGTTTCGGTCCGTCCTGGACCATTCTCTAAGTCTCACTATCGACTTGAGAATGGTCCAGGACGGACCGAAACGTCGTCGTCCCTTCAATTTTTAGTGTGTGGTCTGGTCAACTTACAATATTTATGATTTACCAATTTATGTTACTACACTGACTCTCAATTTCACAATATTGTATAAACTTTGATGAATCGCTCGTCTATGGGTCATCCAATAATGTTAGCAGACTTCTAGATGTTACCACTGCTAGGTTTAGGCTCAGCTACAAGTACCTCTGGGAGTTTGTAACATCTGATGATGTAGATTTGACTAAATGTAAACTCTGTCAGCAGAACTATTCGCATACTTTGCGTCATTATATAATGGAATGTGAAAAATCGCGGAATTTAAAGATAACAACATCAATAGTGTCCATGAAATGTGTAAGTACTTCATTCATAATGATGTGCTGCCCGAAATCTTAGCGAAGTATCCAAAATTTGCTTACTGTAGGTAATGCATACACATGACTGTAAAGCTGCCGCCCAGTTGGGTGGGTGTGGAGCACATGACTGTAAAGCTGCCGCCCAGTTGGGTGGGTGTGGAGCACATGACTGTAAAGCTGCCGCCCAGTTGGGTGGGTGTGGAGCACATGACTGTAAAGCAGCCGCCCAGTTGGGTGGGTGTGGAGCACATGACTGTAAAGCTGCCGCCCAGTTGGGTGGGTGTGCAGCAAGACTAGTAACTGTGACTTACCATAAATGTAAAGTGCCTTGTATAGTGACTGTTGTGAGCCTCTTGTTGAATCACTTGTGACACAAAAGATTACTGATGTGTGTATTTGTGGTGGTGATTAAATATGTATGTGTATGTATATATGTATACGTATGAATATGTACATGTATGCATAAGTATGTGTACATTAATAATTTTGTAACTAGCGTCAAAAGATTGTTATTTGCTTAGCTAAACGAACTAGAGGGTTCAGTTCCTGAACCGATTATGTGCCTCTGTAATCCTTTACACCACCGCCCACGGGATGTGTATTATGGGGTGCATAATAAAGAAAGAAAATGAATGAACCGAACCCCACAATTCATTTAGCTAAGCAAGTTACAATCTTGATGAGCTAGTTACAAAATTCACTATAAGTCGTCACATCATAAATGGGTTCGAGATCGACCACAAGTAGTGCATTACATAATTTATCAGTATTGTGCAGCCTGTGATCCCCGCCTGGCTAGATACTGATACCTAGGTAATTTTCATGTGTCCGGACACCGGAGATAAGGTGGTATTATTTATTTAACTTAAGATATATATATTTTTAAATGTTGTCACATTAACAGCTACATCTTCCTTTCTTCTGACATATAGATTTTTAAGATTAATTAAAATATATGGAAACTAATTATACAATTTATTGGCTGGTGTGCAGGGCTTCACACTCTCAGAGCTAGCCATCAAGTAACTATCAAAACGCATATATCTTCGTTTTCACTTCAGTTATATTTATGACAAAGGATTTTAAATGTAGCCTATATTTCTACCTTTCAGATGACATAAATACTTTTGTTAATTACAATATCTAGATCAAACTAACATTGATTTTCAAAAGGTTGTATATTTTCCATCAATGGAGAGCAACAGCCAAGAAGCCTTCTTTAAAATATGAATATCTTTCCTCACCCAATAAGATCTAATCTCTGAATAAAACGCAAAAAACGACTTGATTGTAACCTATCCACCGCTGCCCATTGGATGGGGGGAGAGGGGGTTATGTGTAGGATAAACATATCAATTGTGACACTAGCCCTCCATATATGTCAGTTGCTTAAATTATAAACTGTACTTGTGGTCGGACTCGAGCCCATTGTTGATGTGACAATGTGCATTGACTTTTGTAACTAGCTTATCAAGATTATAACTTGCTTGGCTATATGAATTATGGGGCTCAGTCCCTGAGCCCATTATGTGCCTCTGTAACACTCCACTATCGCTCATAGGATGGGTATGGGGTGCATAATAAATGAACTAAAATAAGCTCTGCCTTTTTGATAACATATACAATTATAAGCTTTATTTGTGAAGCTCAATTAATTAAACAATATATCAAAGAGCCTGTAGGGTTCGGTGAGATGAGCGAAGAGACATGGGAGATTTTACATAAGTACAGTACATGGTAGTTTAAGTAGCGAACGCATGTCAACGAATAACGAGTATATATACAATACAATACAATACAATTTTATTTAGGTAAGGTACATACATACAATAAATTTTTACAAGGATTGGTTGATATAACAAAAACAATATAACAAAGATATATTGGTTGATATAACAAAACAATTGTCCTATGAAGTCGATTTAACTTCCAAACATATATTTTTTTAATAAATGTTAAATGTTTTCTGGCTAGTTATGTTAGATTTTATTAAAAATACGTATTCTACTTGTTAACATTATAATTTAAATTTGTGATAATTTGTGCAGAGAAGTGAGACAACTGGATATGCCAACAAACACTTTCCAAACAACGATATATCTTGGATAAGTCGCTCCACAACATTGACGCTTGGACCGTCGACTTCCTTTGATGCTACTTATTTACTTATTTCATAATGAAATTATATTAGTTTGGAGTAAATATATGTTTTCTCATGTTCTGCATTCAGCACCCACATTATAGTAAATATACCATATTACTTCATTACTTAAATAATGCTAGGAGGGTTTGAGTTGCTTTGAGGTCTTTAGTGGACAGAATCTCCAATAGATGGGGCGAGAGTCGCTCCCTCTCTCTCGCCCGAGCAAGAGTCGAAACGTAATTTAAAATTGATATATCTTTGTTCTCGAACATGATATATTTCATTTGGTGAAATCATAATAATGTTCATATCTCGATCTTTCTGGAGGCATATAAGATTTTAGGCTTTATTAGCGTATCTTTGTTAATTATACAATATATCGGCAAGTGCGTAGGCGTCTGCACTCCATGCCCGACAAGCTACTGAGCGCTACTATAAAAACATATGTATCTTCACTTGAGCTATAAATATGTCTATTGTAATGTATTTAAAATGAAGCTCTTATTTCTATCTTGCTTAAGACATAAAACATTTGTGTTTATTAACGAATTTACGTGAAATAAACATTGATCTGAGAGAGTTGCTCTGTCGTTCAGTCTGTACGGGGTGGGAGCTCCGTAATTTTTAAAATACATGTATCTTCATTAGAACTTTAAATATGTCCATGGTAAAGTGTTTAAAGTGAAGCTTATATGTCTGCCTTTCTTGAGACATATAAAACATATATGTTTATTAACGAATTCACGTGAAATAAACATTGTTCTGAGAGAGAGTTGCTCGGTCGATCAATCTGTCCGGGGTTAAAGCTCGGCTATTATAAAAGTACACGTATCTTCGCTTTAAATTTAAATATGCCCATGGTAAGGTATTTAAAATGAAGCTTATATTTCTATCTTTCTTGTGACATATAAAACTCTTACGTTTATTAAGGAATCTGTGTGAAATAGGCATGGTTCTGAGATGAATGCTGCGGTTTTCGAGCTCGACGCGCGGCAATGGACGCAATACACATCCAGTGGGTGTTATTGGACCCTATACCCATTTTATTTGTGGTTGGAGCCCCATACCCATTCTATGGGTGGTTGGAGCCCCATACCCATCCTGTGGGTTGTAGTGGATGCCATACTCATCCTGTGGGTGGTATTGGACCCCATACCCTTCCTGTGGGTGGATGTGATCCCCATACTCATCCTGTGGGTGGATGTGACCCTCATACCCATCCTGTGGGTGGTATTGGACCCCTTTCTCACCTAACAGGCGGTAGGTGACAATATACCCATCCTAGCTATAGTTGGTATAGTAGACACAATACCGTCCTGTTTGCAGTAGTTTACCCCATAGACATTCCAACGTAACATCGTTTTCTGTTAGCGTTCCTACAAAACATCCTTTAAAGATTTGTAAAGCACAAACTATGGTATATAATATTGATTGGTGAAGGACTGTTATTCTATGTAATAATTTTTAGTGCTTATTATAATTTACTAAGAACAACTAATATTTCTCAAAACAAAACTACGAGCCTTCAATAGGAAGTAGCTGATCTGTAATATTCTAAGAGCATGGACAATAGTAGGTAAATTTCACAACCCATGTGGGACCTGAAAACTACATTTTTCCTTATAATTGAGCCAATCACGAATATTCTGCTATCTATGTTGACGGACGGGTACTGTGACACGTAAATTGGTACGTGAGGAAGAGTTTGGGCCTTGGTAAAAAAAGTAACTGGGAATATATCACATATTTACTAATTCATATTCAACATATTGACTTTAAGCATTAAGTCATATATGTGCTGTCTTGTGTGAGAACGGGTTGCAATATCTTACTCAGTATTTTAACGAGAAACAAATAGTTGATTGAAAATGAAGTGTTTAATGTTAATTTCTAATCAATTATGTGTTTGCATCATTTTTATCATATATTTAATGAATTAATAGCAATAAACTGAAAATTAACAAAAACGTGGAAAAACAGCAAAATATATTCAATGATATTTTGTTTATATCACATAAAGGAAAAGGGGATGATAAACGTCAAAATATTGCTGAATTCTATGATTTTTAGTACGAAACAAAATGCAAGAAAACTTGCTTAAAATTATGTGTTTGCATAATTTTTATCGTATATTTAATGAATTAATAACAATAAACTGAAAATTCACAAAAACGTGGAAAAACGGCCTAATTTGAAGATATTTTGTTTAAATCACATAAAGGAAAAGGTGGATGATAAAGGTCAAAATACTGCTAAATTCGATGATTTTTAGTACAAAACAAAATGCAAGAAAACTTGCTTAAAAATGCAAAATTTGCGAAATTCTGAGATTTGAAGGCCAAATTACATATCGTGAGAAAACATGAGGTAACTACATGAATAACGTGAAAAAAGTCACTACATTACCATATATAATGATTTTAACTTCAAATCATAGAGCGAGATTTCGTATTATTTAGATCCAAGAAAAGACATATGACAATGTTGTTTCAAACACAAATGATAAAAATAAATGTGTTTTCATTAGAAGTAACTAAAATGTTCCTGATTTTCCGTTTATATTACCGATGGAAGATGAACACGTAAAACCGCTCTAATCCGGCTGAAACGTCGATATATGCAATAAAAACAGAACTTCTCCCCTTTCCAATATCTTACTCAGTATTTTACCGAGAAACAAATAGTTGATTGAAAATGAAGTGTTTAATGTTAATTTCTAATCAATTATTTGTTTGCATCATTTTTACCGTATATTAATTGAATTAATAGCAATAAACTGAAAATTCACAAAAACGTGGAAAAACAGCAAAATATTGCCTAATTCGATGATATTTTGTTTATATCACATAAAGGAAAAGGGGATGATAAACGTCAAAATATTGCTGAATTCGATGATTTTTAGTGCGAAACAAAATGCAAGAAAACTTGCTTAAAATGCAATATTATGCTAAATCTGAGATTTAAAGGCTAAATCACATATCATGATGCTACATGAAATAGTATCGAAATATTGGTAAAAATGAATATATTTACGTAATATCAAACTACATGAAAAACGTGAAAAGGTCATTATTATACCAAATTTGAGGATTTTAACTTCGAATCATAGAGCGACATTTAGTATTTTTTAGACCCTAGAAAAGACGTATTAAGTTGTTGCTTCCAATACAAATGATAAAAATCAATGTGTTTTCATTAAAATTAACTAAAATGTTCCTGATTTTCGGTTTCCGTTGGAAGATGTACACGTAAAACGGTTCTAATCCGGCTGAATATCGATATATGCAATAAAAACAGAACATCTCCCCTTTTGAATATCTTACTCAGTAGTTTAACGAAAAACAAATAGATGGTTGAAAATGAAGTATTTAAGGTTAATTTCTGATCAATTATGTGTTTGCATAATTTTTATCGTATATTTAATGAATTAATAACAATAAACTGAAAATACACAAAAACGTGTAAAAACGGCATAATTCGAATATATTTTGTTTAAATCACATAAAGGAAAAGGGGATGATAAAGGTAAAAATATTGCTAAATTCGATGATTTTTAGTAAAAAGCAAAATGCAAGAAAACTTGCTTTAAAATGCAAAATTTGCGAAATTCTGAGATTTGAAGGCCAAATCACATATCGTGAGAAAACATGAGGTAACTACATGAATAACGTGAAAAAAGTCACTATATCACCATATATGAGGATTTTAACTTCAAATCATAGAGCGAGGTATTATTTAGATCCAAGAAAAGACATATGACAATGTTGTTTCAAACACAAATGATAAAAATCAATGTGTTTTCAATAGAAGTAACTAAAATGTTCCTGATTTTCCGTTTATATTACCGATGGAAGTTGTACACGTAAAACCGCTCTAATCCGGCTGAAACGTCGATATATGCAATAAAAACAGAACTTCTCCCCTTTCCAATATCTTACTCAGTATTTTAACGAGAAACAAATAGTTGATTGAAAATGAATTGTTTAAGGTTAATTTCTAATTAATTATGTGTTTGCATCATTTTTATCGTATATTTAATGAATTAATAGCAATAAACTGAAAATTCACAAAAACGTGGAAAAACAGCAAAATATTGCCTAATTCGATGATATTTTGTTTATATCACATAAAGGAAAAGGGAATGATAAACGTCAAAATATTGCTGAATTCGATGATTTTTAGTACGAAACAAAATGCAAGAAAACTTGCTTAAAATGCAATATTATGCGAAAATCTAAGATATGAAGGCCAAATCACATATCGTGATACTACATGAAATAGTATCGAAATATTGGTAAAAATGAATATATTTACGTAATATCAAACTACATGAAAAACGTGAAAAAAGTAATTATTATACCAAATTTGAGGATTTTAACTTCGAATCATAGAGCGACGTTTCGTATTTTTTAGACCCTAGAAAAGACGTATAAAGATGTTGTTTCCAATACAAATGATAAAAATCAATGTGTTTTCATTAAAATTAACTAAAATGTTCCTGATTTTCGGTTTATATTACCGTTGGAAGATGTACACGTAAAACGGTTCTAATCCGGCTGAAAGATCGATATATGCAATAAAAACAGAACATCTCCCCTTTTCAATATCTTACTCAGTATTTTAACGAAAAACAAATAGATGATTGAAAATGAAGTATTTAAGGTTATTTTCTGATCAATTATGTGTTTGCATAATTTTTATCGTATATTTAATGAATTAATAACAATAAACTGAAAATACACAAAAACGTGGAAAAACGGCCTAATTCGATGATATTTTGTTTAAATCACATAAAGGAAAAGGGGATGATAAAGGTCAAAATATTGCTAAATTCGATGATTTTTAGTACAAAACAAAATGCAAGAAAACTTGCTCAAAAATGTAAAATTTGCGAAATTCTGAGATTTGAAGGCCAAATCAAATATCGTGAGAAAACATGAGGTAACTACATGAATAACGTGAAAAAAGTCACTACATTACCATATATGAGGATTTTAACTTCAAATCATAGAGCGAGGTTTCGTATTATTTAGATCCAAGAAAAGACATATGACAATGTTGTTTCAGACACAAATGATAAAATTCAATGTGTTTTCATTAGAAGTAACTAAAATGTTCCTGATTTTCCGTTTATATTACCGATGGAAGATGTACACGTAAAACCGCTCTAATCCAACTGAAACGTCGATGTATGCAATAAAAACAGAACTTCTCCCCTTTCCAATATCTTACTCAGTATTTTACCGAGAAACAAATAGTTGATTGAAAATGAAGTGTTTAATGTTAATTTCTAATCAATTATGTGTTTGCATCATTTTTATCGTATATATAATGAATTAATAGCAATAAACTGAAAATTAACAAAAACGTGGAAAAACAGCAAAATATTGCCTAATTCGAAGATATTTTGTTTATATCACATAGAGAAAAAGGGGATGATAAACGTCAAAATGTTGCTGAATTCGGAGATTTTTAGAACGAAACAAAATGCAAGAAAACTTGCTTAAAATTATTATGCGAAATATATTATATCTTATATATATTATTATATTATATAAAATATATTATGCGAAAATCTGAGATTTGAAGGCCAAATCACATATCGTGATGCTATATGAAATAGTATCGAAATTTTGGTATAAACGGATATATGTACGTAATATCAAACTACATGAAAAACTTGAAAAAAGTCATTATTATACCAAATTTGAGGATTTTAACTTCGAATCATAGAGCGACGTTTCGTATTTTTTAGACCCTAGAAAAGACATATTAGGATGTTGCTTCCAATACAAATGATAAAAATCAATGTGTTTTCATTAAAATTAACTAAAATGTTCCTGATTTTCGGTTTATATTAATGATGGAATATGTACACGTAAAACCGTTCTAATCCTCCTGAAACGTCGATATATGAAATAAAAACAAAACTTCTCCCCTTTCCAATATCTTACTCAGTATTTTAACGAGAAACAAATAGGTGATTGAAAATGAAGTATTTAAGGTTATTTTCTGATCAATTATGTGTTTGCCTCATTTTTATTGTATATTTAATGAATTAATAACAATAAACTGAAAATTCACAAAAACGTGGAAAAACGGCAAAATATTGTCTAATTCGATGATATTTTGTTTATATCACAAAAAGGAAAAGGGGATGATAAACGTCAAAATATTGCTGAATTCGATGATTTTTAGTACGAAACAAAATGCAAGAAAACTTGCTTAAAATTATGTGTTTGCATAATTTTTATCATATATTTAATGAATTAATAACAATAAACTGAAAATTCACAAAAAAGTGGAAAAACGGCCTAATTCAATGATATTTTGTTTAAATCACAGAAAGGAAAAGGGGATGATAAAGGTCAAAATATTGCTAAATTCGATGATTTTTAGTACAAAACAAAATGCAAGAAAACTTGCTTAAAAATGCAAAATTTGCGAAATTCTGAGATTTGAAGGCCAAATCACATATCGTGAGAAAACATGAGGTAACTACATGAATAACGTGAAAAAAGTCACTATATTACCATATATGAGGATTTTAACTTCAAATCATAGAGCGAGGTATTATTTAGATCCAAGAAAAGACATATGACAATGTTGTTTCAAACACAAATGATAAAAATCAATGTGTTTTCATTAGAATTAACTAAAATGTTCCTGATTTTCCGTTTATATTACCGATGGAAGATGTACACGTAAAACCGCTCTAATCCGGCTGAAACGTCGATATATGCAATAAAAACAGAACTTCTCCCCTTTCCAATATCTTACTCAGTATTTTAACGAGAAACAAATAGTTGATTGAAAATGAAGTGTTTAATGTTAATTTCTAATCAATTATATGTTTGCATCATTTTTATCGTATATTTAATGAATTAATAGCAATAAACTGAAAATTAACAAAAACGTGGAAAAACAGCAAAATATTGCCTAATTCGATGATATTTTGTTTATATCACATAAAGAAAAAGGCGATGATAAACGTCAAAATATTGCTGAATACGGAGATTTATAGTACGAAACAAAATGCAAGAAAACTTGCTTAAAATGCAATATTATGCGAAAATCTAAGCTATGAAGGCCAAATCACATACCGGGATATTACATGAAATAGTATCGAAATATTGGTAAAAATGAATATGTTTACGTAATATCAAACTACATGAAAAACGTGAAAAAAGTAATTATTATACCAAATTTGAGGAATTTAACTTCGAATCATAGAGCGACGTTTCGTATTTGTTAGACCCCAGAAAAGACGTATAAAGATGTTGCTTCCAATACAAATGATAAAAATCAATTTGTTTTCATTAAAATTAACTAAAATGTTCCCGATTTTCGGTTTATATTACCGATGGAAGATGTACACGTAAAACCGTTCTAATCCGGCTGAAACATCGATATATGCAATGAAAGAAAACTTCTCCCCTTTTCAATATCTTACTCAGTATTTTAACGAAAAACAAATAGATGATTGAAAATGAAGTATTTAAGGTTATTTTCTGATCAATTATGTGTTTGCATAATTTTTATCGTATATTTAATGAATTAATAACAATAAACTGAAAATACACAAAAACGTGGAAAAACGGCCTAATTCGATGATATTTTGTTTAAATCACAAAAAGGAAAAGGGGATGATAAACGTCAAAATATTGCTAAATACGATGATTTTTAGTACAAAACAAAATGCAAGAAAACTTGCTTAAAATGCAAAATTTCCAAAATTCTGAGATTTGAAGGCCAAATTACATATCGTGAGAAAACAAGAAGTAGTTTCGAAATATTGGTAAAATCGAATATATATATACGTAAAATCACACTACATGAATAACGTGAAATAACGTGAAAAAAGTCACTATGTTACCATACATGAGGATTTTAACATCAAATCATAGATCTAGGTTTCGTATTATTTAGATGCAGGAAAAGACATATGACAATGTTGTTTCAAATACAAATGATAAAAATCAATGTGTTTTCATTAGAATTAACTAAAATGTTCCTGATTTTCCGTTTACATTACCGATGGAAGATGTACACGTAAAACCGCTCTAATCCGGCTGAAACGTCGATATATGCAATAAAAACAGAACTTCTCCCCTTTCCAATATCTTACTCAGTATTTTAACGAGAAACAAATAGTTGATTGAAAATGAAGTGTTTAATGTTAATTTCTAATCAATTTTGTGTTTGCATCATTTTTATCGTATATTTAATGAATTAATAGCAATAAACTGAAAATTAACAAAAACGTGGAAAAACAGCAAAATATTGCCTAATTCGATGATATTTTGTTTATATCACATAAAGAAAAAGGGGATGATAAACGTCAAAATATTGCTGAATACGGAGATTTTTAGTACGAAACAAAATGCAAGAAAACTTGCTTAAAATTATTATGCGAAATATATTATATCTTATATATATTATTATATTATATAAAATATATTATGCGAAAATCTGAGATTTGAAGGCCAAATCACATATCGTAATGCTATATGAAATAGTATCGAAATATTGGTAAAAACGGATATATTTACGTAATATCAAACTACATGAAAAACGTGAAAAAAATCATTATTATACCAAATTTGAGGATTTTAACTTCGAATCATAGAGCGACGTTTCGTATTTTTTAGACCCTAGAAAAGACGTATTAAGATGTTGCTTCCAATACAAATGATAAAAATAAATGTGTTTTCATTAAAATTAACTAAAATGTTCCTGATTTTCGGTTTATATTACCGATGGAATATGTACACGTAAAACCGTTCTAATCCTCCTGAAACGTCGATATATGCAATAAAAACAAAACTTCTTTTCTTTCCAATATCTTACTCAGTATTTTAACGAGAAACAAATAGGTGATTGAAAATGAAGTATTTAAGGTTATTTTCTGATCAATTATGTGTTTGCATCATTTTTATTGTATATTTAATGAATTAATAACAATAAACTGAAAATTCACAAAAACGTGGAAAAACGGCAAAATATTGTCTAATTCGATGATATTTTGTTTATATCACATAAAGGAAAAGGGGATGATTAACGTTAAAATATTGCTGAATTCGATGATTTTTAGTACGAAACAAAATGCAAGAAAACTTGCTTAAAATTATGTGTTTGCATAATTTTTATCGTATATTTAATGAATTAATAACAATAAACTGAAAATTCACTAAAACGTGGAAAAACGGCCTAATTCGATGATATTTTGTTTAAATCACATAAAGGAAAAGGGGATGATAAAGGTCTAAATATTGCTAAATTCGATGATTTTTAGTACAAAACAAAATGCAAGAAAACTTGCTTAAAAATGCAAAATTTGCGAAATTCTGAGATTTGAAGGCCAAATCACATATCGTGAGAAAACATGAGGTAACTACATGAATAACGTGAAAAAAGTCACTATATTACCATATATGAGGATTTTAACTTCAAATCAAAGAGCGAGGTATTATTTAGATCCATGAAAAGACATATGACAATGTTGTTTCAAACACAAATGATAAAAATCAACGTGTTTTCATTAGAAGTAACTAAAATGTTCCTGATTTTCCGTTTATATTACCGATGGAAGATGTACACGCAAAACCGCTCTAATCTGGCTGAAACGTCGATATATGCAATAAAAACAGAACTTCTCCCCTTTCCAATATCTTACTAAGTATTTTAACGAGAAACAAGTAGTTGATTGAAAATGAAGTGTTTAAGGTTAATTTCTAATTAATTATGTGTTTGCATCATTTTTATCGTATATTTAATGAATGCATAGCAATAAACTGAAAATTCACAAAAACGTGGAAAAACAGCAAAATATTGCCTAATTCGAAGATATTTTGTTTATATCACATAGAGAAAAAGGGGATGATAAACGTCAAAATGTTGCTGAATTCGGAGATTTTTAGAACGAAACAAAATGCAAGAAAACTTGCTTAAAATTATTATGCGAAATATATTATATCTTATATATATTATTATATTATATAAAATATATTATGCGAAAATCTGAGATTTGAAGGCCAAATCACATATCGTGATGCTATATGAAATAGTAATCGAAATTTTGGTATAAACGGATATATGTACGTAATATCAAACTACATGAAAAACTTGAAAAAAGTCATTATTATACCAAATTTGAGGATTTTAACTTCGAATCATAGAGCGACGTTTCGTATTTTTTAGACCCTAGAAAAGACATATTAGGATGTTGCTTCCAATACAAATGATAAAAATCAATGTGTTTTCATTAAAATTAACTAAAATGTTCCTGATTTTCGGTTTATATTAATGATGGAATATGTACACGTAAAACCGTTCTAATCCTCCTGAAACGTCGATATATGAAATAAAAACAAAACTTCTCCCCTTTCCAATATCTTACTCAGTATTTTAACGAGAAACAAATAGGTGATTGAAAATGAAGTATTTAAGGTTATTTTCTGATCAATTATGTGTTTGCCTCATTTTTATTGTATATTTAATGAATTAATAACAATAAACTGAAAATTCACAAAAACGTGGAAAAACGGCAAAATATTGTCTAATTCGATGATATTTTGTTTATATCACAAAAAGGAAAAGGGGATGATAAACGTCAAAATATTGCTGAATTCGATGATTTTTAGTACGAAACAAAATGCAAGAAAACTTGCTTAAAATTATGTGTTTGCATAATTTTTATCATATATTTAATGAATTAATAACAATAAACTGAAAATTCACAAAAAAGTGGAAAAACGGCCTAATTCAATGATATTTTGTTTAAATCACATAAAGGAAAAGGGGATGATAAAGGTCAAAATATTGCTAAATTCGATGATTTTTAGTACAAAACAAAATGCAAGAAAACTTGCTTAAAAATGCAAAATTTGCGAAATTCTGAGATTTGAAGGCCAAATCAC
The DNA here is from genome assembly GCF_040958095.1 of Procambarus clarkii. Classification (NCBI taxonomy): domain Eukaryota; kingdom Metazoa; phylum Arthropoda; class Malacostraca; order Decapoda; family Cambaridae; genus Procambarus; species Procambarus clarkii. The sequence goes on along the minus strand of NC_091161.1, from coordinate 26,256,872 downwards.
ATATCGTGAGAAAACATGAGGTAACTACATGAATAACGTGAAAAAAGTCACTATATTACCATATATGAGGATTTTAACTTCAAATCATAGAGCGAGGTATTATTTAGATCCAAGAAAAGACATATGACAATGTTGTTTCAAACACAAATGATAAAAATCAATGTGTTTTCATTAGAATTAACTAAAATGTTCCTGATTTTCCGTTTATATTACCGATGGAAGATGTACACGTAAAACCGCTCTAATCCGGCTGAAACGTCGATATATGCAATAAAAACAGAACTTCTCCCCTTTCCAATATCTTACTCAGTATTTTAACGAGAAACAAATAGTTGATTGAAAATGAAGTGTTTAATGTTAATTTCTAATCAATTATATGTTTGCATCATTTTTATCGTATATTTAATGAATTAATAGCAATAAACTGAAAATTAACAAAAACGTGGAAAAACAGCAAAATATTGCCTAATTCGATGATATTTTGTTTATATCACATAAAGAAAAAGGCGATGATAAACGTCAAAATATTGCTGAATACGGAGATTTATAGTACGAAACAAAATGCAAGAAAACTTGCTTAAAATGCAATATTATGCGAAAATCTAAGCTATGAAGGCCAAATCACATACCGGGATATTACATGAAATAGTATCGAAATATTGGTAAAAATGAATATGTTTACGTAATATCAAACTACATGAAAAACGTGAAAAAAGTAATTATTATACCAAATTTGAGGAATTTAACTTCGAATCATAGAGCGACGTTTCGTATTTGTTAGACCCTAGAAAAGACGTATAAAGATGTTGCTTCCAATACAAATGATAAAAATCAATTTGTTTTCATTAAAATTAACTAAAATGTTCCCGATTTTCGGTTTATATTACCGATGGAAGATGTACACGTAAAACCGTTCTAATCCGGCTGAAACATCGATATATGCAATAGAAAGAAAACTTCTCCCCTTTTCAATATCTTACTCAGTATTTTAACGAAAAACAAATAGATGATTGAAAATGAAGTATTTAAGGTTATTTTCTGATCAATTATGTGTTTGCATAATTTTTATCGTATATTTAATGAATTAATAACAATAAACTGAAAATACACAAAAACGTGGAAAAACGGCCTAATTCGATGATATTTTGTTTAAATCACATAAAGGAAAAGGGGATGATAAACGTCAAAATATTGCTAAATACGATGATTTTTAGTACAAAACAAAATGCAAGAAAACTTGCTTAAAATGCAAAATTTCCAAAATTCTGAGATTTGAAGGCCAAATTACATATCGTGAGAAAACAAGAAGTAGTTTCGAAATATTGGTAAAATCGAATATATATATACGTAAAATCACACTACATGAATAACGTGAAAAAAGTCACTATGTTACCATACATGAGGATTTTAACATCAAATCATAGATCTAGGTTTCGTATTATTTAGATGCAGGAAAAGACATATGACAATGTTGTTTCAAATACAAATGATAAAAATCAATGTGTTTTCATTAGAATTAACTAAAATGTTCCTGATTTTCCGTTTACATTACCGATGGAAGATGTACACGTAAAACCGCTCTAATCCGGCTGAAACGTCGATATATGCAATAAAAACAGAACTTCTCCCCTTTCCAATATCTTACTCAGTATTTTAACGAGAAACAAATAGTTGATTGAAAATGAAGTGTTTAATGTTAATTTCTAATCAATTATGTGTTTGCATCATTTTTATCGTATATTTAATGAATTAATAGCAATAAACTGAAAATTAACAAAAACGTGGAAAAACAGCAAAATATTGCCTAATTCGATGATATTTTGTTTATATCACATAAAGAAAAAGGGGATGATAAACGTCAAAATATTGCTGAATACGGAGATTTTTAGTACGAAACAAAATGCAAGAAAACTTGCTTAAAATTATTATGCGAAATATATTATATCTTATATATATTATTATATTATATAAAATATATTATGCGAAAATCTGAGATTTGAAGGCCAAATCACATATCGTAATGCTATATGAAATAGTATCGAAATATTGGTAAAAACGGATATATTTACGTAATATCAAACTACATGAAAAACGTGAAAAAAATCATTATTATACCAAATTTGAGGATTTTAACTTCGAATCATAGAGCGACGTTTCGTATTTTTTAGACCCTAGAAAAGACGTATTAAGATGTTGCTTCCAATACAAATGATAAAAATAAATGTGTTTTCATTAAAATTAACTAAAATGTTCCTGATTTTCGGTTTATATTACCGATGGAATATGTACACGTAAAACCGTTCTAATCCTCCTGAAACGTCGATATATGCAATAAAAACAAAACTTCTTTTCTTTCCAATATCTTACTCAGTATTTTAACGAGAAACAAATAGGTGATTGAAAATGAAGTATTTAAGGTTATTTTCTGATCAATTATGTGTTTGCATCATTTTTATTGTATATTTAATGAATTAATAACAATAAACTGAAAATTCACAAAAACGTGGAAAAACGGCAAAATATTGTCTAATTCGATGATATTTTGTTTATATCACATAAAGGAAAAGGGGATGATTAACGTCAAAATATTGCTGAATTCGATGATTTTTAGTACGAAACAAAATGCAAGAAAACTTGCTTAAAATTATGTGTTTGCATAATTTTTATCGTATATTTAATGAATTAATAACAATAAACTGAAAATTCACTAAAACGTGGAAAAACGGCCTAATTCGATGATATTTTGTTTAAATCACATAAAGGAAAAGGGGATGATAAAGGTCTAAATATTGCTAAATTCGATGATTTTTAGTACAAAACAAAATGCAAGAAAACTTGCTTAAAAATGCAAAATTTGCGAAATTCTGAGATTTGAAGGCCAAATCACATATCGTGAGAAAACATGAGGTAACTACATGAATAACGTGAAAAAAGTCACTATATTACCATATATGAGGATTTTAACTTCAAATCAAAGAGCGAGGTATTATTTAGATCCATGAAAAGACATATGACAATGTTGTTTCAAACACAAATGATAAAAATCAACGTGTTTTCATTATAATTAACTAAAATGTTCCTGATTTTCCGTTTATATTACCGATGGAAGATGTACACGCAAAACCGCTCTAATCTGGCTGAAACGTCGATATATGCAATAAAAACAGAACTTCTCCCCTTTCCAATATCTTACTAAGTATTTTAACGAGAAACAAATAGTTGATTGAAAATGAAGTGTTTAAGGTTAATTTCTAATTAATTATGTGTTTGCATCATTTTTATCGTATATTTAATGAATGCATAGCAATAAACTGAAAATTCACAAAAACGTGGAAAAACAGCAAAATATTGCCTAATTCGATGATATTTTGTTTATATCACATAAAGGAAAAGGGGATGATAAACGTCAAAATATTGCTGAATTCGATGATTTTTAGTACGAAACAAAATGCAAGAAAACTTGCTTAAAATGCAATATTATGCGAAAATCTAAGCTATGAAGGCCAAATCACATACCGGGATATTACATAAAATAGTATCGAAATATTGGTAAAAATGAATATATTTACGTAATATCAAACTACATGAAAAACGTGAAAAAAGTAATTATTATACCAAATTTGAGGAATTTAACTTCGAATCATAGAGCGACGTTTCGTATTTTTTAGACCCTAGAAAAGACGTATAAAGATGTTGCTTCCAATACAAATGATAAAAATCAATTTGATTTCATTAAAATTAACTAAAATGTTCCCGATTTTCGGTTTATATTACCGATGGAAGATGTACACGTAAAACCGTTCTAATCCGGCTGAAACATATGCAATAAAAAGAGAACTTCTCCCCTTTTCAATATCTTACTCAGTATTTTAACGAAAAACAAATAGATGATTGAAAATGAAGTATTTAAGGTTATTTTCTGATCAATTATGTGTTTGCATAATTTTTATCGTATATTTAATGAATTAATAACAATAAACTGAAAATACACAAAAACGTGGAAAAACGGCCTAATTCGATGATATTTTGTTTAAATCACATAAAGGAAAAGGGGATGATAAACGTCAAAATATTGCTAATTACGATGATTTTTAGTACAAAACAAAATGCAAGAAAACTTGCTTAAAAATGCAAAATTTCCAAAAGTCTGAGATTTGAAGGCCAAATTACATATCGTGAGAAAATAAGAAGTAGTATCGAAATATTGGTAAAATCGAACATATATATACGTAAAATCACACTACATGAATAACGTGAAAAAAGTCACTATATTACCATACATGAGTATTTTAACATCAAATCATAGATCTAGGTTTCGTATTATTTAGATCCAGGAAAAGACATATGACAATGTTGTTTCAAATACAAATGATAAAAATCAATGTGTTTTCATTAGAATTAACTAAAATGTTCCTGATTTTCCGTTTATATTACCGATGGAAGATGTACACGTAAAACCGCTCTAATCCGGCTGAAACGTCGATATATGCAATAAAAACAGAACTTCTCCCCTTTCCAATATCTTACTAAGTATTTTAACGAGAAACAAATAGTTGATTGAAAATGAAGTGTTTAAGGTTAATTTCTAATTAATTATGTGTTTGCATCATTTTTATCGTATATTTAATGAATGCATAGCAATAAACTGAAAATTCACAAAAACGTGGAAAAACAGCAAAATATTGCCTAATTCGATGATATTTTGTTTATATCACATAAAGGAAAAGGGGATGATAAACGTCAAAATATTGCTGAATTCGATGATTTTTAGTACGAAACAAAATGCAAGAAAACTTGCTTAAAATGCAATATTATGCGAAAATCTAAGCTATGAAGGCCAAATCACATACCGGGATATTAAATGAAATAGTATCGAAATATTGGTAAAAATGAATATATTTACGTAATATCAAACTACATTTAAAATGTGAAAAAAGTCATTATTATACCAAATTTGAGTATTTTAACGTCGAATCATAAAGCGACGTTTCGTATTTTTTAGACCCTAGAAAAGAAATATAAAGATGTTGCTTCCAATACAAATGACAAAAATCAATGTGTTTTCATTAAAATTAACTAAAATGTTCCTGATTTTCGGTTTATATTCCCGATGGAAGATGTACACGTAAAACCGTTCTACGCCGGCTGAAACGTCGATATATGCAAGAAAAACAGAAATTCTCCCTTTTTAAATATCTTACCCAGTATTTTAACGAGAAACAAATAGATGATTGAAAATTAAGTATTTAAGGTTATTTTCTGATCAATTATGTGTTTGCATAATTTTTCTCGTATATTTAATGAATTAATAGCAATAAACTGAAAATTCACAAAAACTTGGAAAAACCTCAAAATATTGCCTAGTTCGATGATATTTTGTTTATATCACATAAAGGAAAAGGGGATGATAAAGGTCAAAATATTGCTAAATTCGATGATTTCTAGTACGAAACAAAATGCAAGAAAACTTGCTTAAAATGCAATATTATGGGAAAATCTGAGATTTGAAGGCCAAATCACATATCGTGATACTACATGAAATAGTATAGAAATATTGGTAAAAATGAATATATTTACGTAATATCAAACTATATGAAAAACGTGAAAAAAGTCATTATTATACCAAATTTGAGTATTTTAACTTCGAATCATAGAGCGAGGTTTCGTATTTTTTAGACCCTTGAAAAGACGTATAAAGATGTTGCTTCCAATACAAATGATAAAAATCAATGTGTTTTCATTAAAATTAACTAAAATGTTCCTGATTTTCGGTTTATATTACCGATGGAAGATGTACACGTAAAACCGTTCTAATCCGGCTGAAACATCGATATATGCAATAAAAACAGAACTTCTTCCCTTTTCAATATCTTACTCAGTATTTTAACGAGAAACAAATAGAATGAAAATAAAGTATTTAAGGTTATTTTCTGATCAATTATGTTTTTGCATAATTTTTATCATATATTTAATGAATTAATAACAATAAACTGAAAATTCACAAAAACGTGAAAAACGGCCTAAATCGATGATATTTTGTTTATATCACATAAAGGGTAAAAGGGGATGATAAACGTCAAAATATTGCTGAATTCGATTATTTTTAGTACAAAACAAAATGCAAGAAAACTTGCTTACAAATGCAAAATTTGCGAAATTCTGAGATTTGAAGGCCAAATCACATATCGTGAGAAAACATGAAGTAGTATCGAAATAATGGTGAAAACGAATATATATAAGTAAAATCACACTAAACGAATAACGTGAAAAAATGTCACTATATTACCATATTTGAGGATTTTAACTTCAAATCATAGAGCGAGGTTTCGTATTATTTAGATGCAAAAAAACACATATGACAATGTTGTTTCAAATACAAATGATAAAAATCAATGTGTTTTCATTACAATTAACTAAAATGTTCCTGATTTTTCGTTTATATTACCGATGGAAGATGTACACGTAAAACCGCTCAAATCCGGTTGAAACGTCGATATATGCAATAAAAACAGAATTTCTCCCCTTTCCAATATCTTACTCAGTATTTTAACGAGAAACAAATAGTTGATTGAAAATGAAGTGTTTAAGTTTAATTTCTAATCAATTATGTGTTTGCATAATTTTTCTCGTATATTTAATGAATTAATAGCAATAAACTGAAAATTCACAAAAACATGGAAAAACGGCCGTAATTCGATGATATTTTGTTTAAATCACATAAAGGAAAAGGGGATGATAAACGTCAAAATATTGCTGAATTCGATGATTTTTAGTACGAAACAAAATGCAAGAAAACTTGCTTAAAATGCAATATTATGCGAAAATCTGAGATTTGAAGGCCAAATCACATATCGTGATACTACTTGAAATAGTATCGAAATATTGGTAAAAATTAATATATTTACGTAATATCAAACTACATGAAAAACGTGGAAAAGGTCATTATTGTAACAAATTTGAGGATTTTAACTTCGAATCATAGAGCGACGTTTCGTATTTTTTAGACCCTAGAAAAGACGTATAAAGATGTTGCTTCCAATACAAATGATAAATATCAATGTGTTTTCATTAAAATTAACTAAAATGTTCCTGATTTTCGGTTTATATTACCGATGGAAGATGTACACGTAAAACAGTTGTAATCCGGCTGAAACGTCGATATATGCAATAAAAACAGAACTTCTCCCCTTTTCAATATCTTACTCAGTTTTTTACCGAGAAACAAATAGATGATTGAAAATAAAGTATTTAAGGTTATTTTCTGATCAATTATGTGTTTGCATAATTTTTCTCGTATATTTAATAAATTAATAGCAATAAACTGAAAATTCACAAAAACTTGGAAAAACGGCCTAATTCGATGATATTTTGTTTAAATCACATAAAGGAAAAGGGGATGATAAACGTCAAAATATTGCTGAATTCGATGATTTTTAGTACAAAACAAAATGCAAGAAAACTTGCTTACAAATGCAAAATTTGCGAAATTCTGAGATTTGAAGGCCAAATCACATATCGTGAGAAAACATGAAGTAGTATCGAAATATTGGTAAAAACGAATATATATAAGTAAAATCACACTAAATGAATAACATGAAAAAAGTCACTATATTACCATATTTGAGGATTTTAACTTCAAATCATAGAGCGAGGTTTCGTATTGTTTAGATCCAAGAAAAGACATATGACAATGTTGTTTCAAATACAAATGATAAAAATCAATGTGTTTTCATTACAATTAACTAAAATGTTCCTGGTTTTTTGTTTATATTACCGATGGAAGATGTACAGGTAAAACCGCTCTAATCCGGTTGAAACGTCGATATATGCAATAAAAAGAGAACTTCTCCCCTTTCCAATATCTTACTCAGTATTTTAACGAGAAACAAATAGTTGATTGAAAGTTAAGTGTTTAAGTTTAATTTCTAATCAATTATGTGTTGAATTGAAATTGAAATTGAAATAAGTTTATTGAGGTAAAATACACACAAAGGGATGAGGTACCTCAAGCTATTCTCACCCCATTCAGTACAATGTGTTAATATATACTCACATCACAAATAAACATATTACCAATCATTCTGAGAGGTAAACATATACATTTCCTCCTTCACAAGTAGTATGGTATCAGACGTACACACAAATAGTTTTATGACCTAGGTATACTGTATAGACAATTTGCAAGACACCTGCAGATAATTCAACAAAATATTACAATCTTGGTGCAAAATTCTTATATCTCTCAAGAATATCATCAATCTTTCCGTTGTGACACATCCAGGCTATTTGTTCAGGAACAGTCCTTATCTCAGTGTTTCTATATACATTAATCAACGGACAATCAAGAACATAATGGGCAAGGGTGTGAGACCTTAACATACCACATAGTTTACACTTCGTGTCATTATCATGAACATCTATCCCATATTCCCAGTAATATTTGTACCCAAGCCTGAGCCGCATGTACACAGAGTCACTCCAAGCATTTCTCCTTTTACCATAAGTGAAATGGGTGTTTTGACTCACATACATGTAGTGTTGCATGGTTTGACTACTCTCATACATTATCTCTCTCCTCTCCACTCCCGCCTGTGCCTGAATATTTCTGATTTTGCTTCTTATTTGTCTCATTGTGAATTCACATTCAATGTCAACTTGTGGTTTTGATGTGGCACGTTTGGCCAAGTCATCTGCTACCTCGTTGAGCACTATTCCAACATGAGATGGAATCCACATGAATTTCACACTATAACCTTTCAGCTGTATCTCAGTTATTCTTCTCTTACAGTCCTCCACTATAGACATGAAGACTGGGTTTCGACTGTTTAAGGACTCCAGTGCTCCTCGGCTATCGACAAATACAAAAACATTTTTGTCGTCATGACGTACTTCCTCCAAACACGCCAGAATGGCCTGCAGAATGGCTTGTGTGGATGATATATAATTACTAAGCCGGAGTTCAATTATCCTGTCCACAGTCCCAAACTCCGTATAATCCCTTATTAGGACACCACACCCGGCCCTGCCATCCTCCGCCACCGACCCGTCGCAATATACATGTAAACTGTTGCCTCTTGGTAACCGAGATATCATGCTTCCATACAAACACCGTAATTGTCCCGGTTCATGATGAATCTTTTTCACCTTGAGGGGTGCAATTTCGACGTCTATTTTCTCCACTTTCCAGGGAGCAGACCTATTACACTGGTGAGAGGGTTTACAGCAGTCAAGTACGTCGTATTCCCTGAGGTCATGAGCTAATCCTCTCGTGTAGCGTGTCTCCCTCAGTTTCCAGGAAGTGTGTACGTCACTCAAGCAGGTCTGAACGCTCTCAAACAGCTTATCCCCTCCTTTTCTCCGCATGAAACGAATAGATACTCTAGTGTTAATGTCACGGACTCTATCACACACACTCTGTAAATTTAATTCCATTCTCATTATTTCAATCATTGCATTTCTTTGACATCCAAGAATAATCCTCATAGCCTCGTTCTGTATCAGCTCTATTTTTTGAATTCTGCCTTGGCCTGTGTAAGACAATACGGGTGCTGCGTAGTCTATCAGGGACCGAACAGTGCTTATGTATAACATCCGCAAGATAAGTACCCCAACACCTTTACCAGAAAAAGCCAGTGCTTTCAGAGGATGCAGACGGGCTTTACATAAGGTGCTGATATGATTTATTTCAGCATTTTTACTCTCACATGTGTATCCAACATACATGCCCAGATACTTGTACTTCTGAACACGGCTCAGTTCCACACCATTTAGAGTAAGTGTTATATTTCTTCGTTTCCTATACTCGTATTTGGTTTTATCTGCATTTATAACTAAGCCTAACTTGTGACAGGTTGTACCAAGTATGTTAAGAGCAGTTTGAATTTTGTTCCCAGAAGTGCCTTGTATAAGAATGTCATCAGCATATATGATCGTCGTGACCCCTGGAGGATACATCTCTGATGCTAATCTGTTCATTAATACATTGAATAAGGTGGGACTTAATACTCCCCCTTGTGGGGTACCTAACTGAAACCTCCGTTCCTCAGACATGTATCCCTGGTAATACACCTGACCTTTTCTGCCTTGTAGATAATCCCCTATCCAGTGAAGCAATCTCCCTGTTATTCCCAGATTGGTTAATTCGTATAAGATTACTTCCCCATTGGCTTTATCAAATGCTCCTTGTAGATCAACAAAAACTCTACAATTGTCATCCACATTAGACAAACACTTTAAGAGACAATCCGCAGTACTTTTGCTTTTGATAAAACCAAAGAGATTACTGGACATGTTATCACCTACAAGGTAGAGTAGCCTATTTAACAAAATCCTTTCCATCATTTTACAAAAGCAGGATATTAAGGAGACAGGTCTGTAGCCTCCATTTGACTTAGGGATAGGAATGATGACAGCCTCTTTCCATTTTCTTGGTAACTTTCCCTCTCTATAACTCATATTAAACAAATCAAGTAAGGGACTAGGTTTCATACCGGCTAAATAATTAAGTATGTCATACGTTACTCCATCTTTTCCCGGAGCAGTAGAGCTGCCACTTTTTATAGCATCCAGTAGCTCATCGTGAGTTATCTCAGTGCATGTTATAGATCTTGTATTTAAGGCACATAAGTTACTCCATTTCTAATATTTTCCCATGACTCAATGGTGACTCTCGTGTCTGCAGGTAAAGACTCCATACCAGCAGCACTTGCCCATTTATCTACTAACTCATTAGCAACTTTCCCTGGATCTGAGTGAGCAATGAATTTGGTCTTACAACCCCTGATTTTGTTTACTGCTCTCCATATGTCTTTAAGGTTCTTAGTATTACCAATGGACTGAGCAAAGTCTTGCCAGTATCTGTTCCGCGCCTTCTTCCTCACCTGACTGCATTCCCTAGCCACTTCCAACATTGTATTTTTCTCTTCATCCCTCATTCCATTTTTTAACCATTCTTTATGCGCACTCCGTAGCATTCTCTCCCACCCCTTGACTTGCTGATCATTGGAATATTTAAATTTCTTAGGTCCGTGCGTCTTGCTTCCCCTGCCCCCGTTATTTTCCCTCTGTACTAATTTCTCTATGTTCTCGACCATGTTTGCATCATTTTTATCGTATATTTTATGAATTAATAGAAATATACTGAAAATTCACAAAAACGTAGAAAAAAAGCAAAAGATTGCCTAATTCGATGATATTTTGTTTATATCACATAAAGGAAAAGGGGATGATAAACGTCAAAATATTGCTGAATTCGATGATTTTTAGTACGAAACAAAATGCAAGAAAACTTGCTTAAAATGCAATATTGTGCGAAAAACTGAGATTTGAAGGAAAAATCACATATCGTGATACTACATGAAATAGTATCGAAATATTGGTAAAAATTAATATATTTCCGTAATATCAAACTACATGAAAAACGTGAAAAAGGTCATTATTATACCAAATTTGAGGATTTTAACTTCGAATCATAGAGCGACGTTTCGTATTTTTTAGACCCTAGAATAGACGAATAAAGATGTTGCTTCCAATACAAATGATAAAAATCAATGTGTTTTCATTAAAATTAACTAAAATGTTCCTGATTTTCGGTTTATATTACCGATAGAAGATGTACACGTAAAACCGTTCTAATCCGGCTGAAACGTCGATATATGCAATAATAACAGAACTTCTCCCCTTTTCAAAACCTTACACAGTATTTTAACGAGAAACAAAACGATGATTGAAAATGAAGTATTTAAGCTTATTTTCTGATCAATTATGTGTTTGCATAATTTTTATCGTATATTTAATGAATTAATAACAATAAACTGAAAATTCACAATAATGTGGAAAAACGGCCTAATTCGATGATATTTTGTTTAATTCACATAGAGGAAACGGGAATGGTAAAGGTCAAAATATTGCTAAATTTGATGATTTTTAGGGCAAAACAAAATGCAAGAAAACTTCCTTAAAAATGCAAAATTTGCGAAATTCTGAGATATGAAGGCCAAATCACATATCGTGAGAAAACATGAAGTAGTATCGAAATATTGGTAAAACCGAATATATATACGTAAAATCACACTACATGAATAACGTGTAAAAAGTCAGTAAATTACCATATATGAGGATTTTTACTTCAAATCATAGAGCGAGGTTTCGTATTATTTAGACCCAAGAAAAGACGCATGACAATGTTGTTTCAAATACAAATGATAAAAATCAATGTGTTTTCATTAGAATTAACTAAAATGTTCCTGATTTTCCGTTTATATTACCGATGGAAGATGTACACGTAAAACCGCTGTAATCCGGCTGAAACGTCGATATATGCAATAAAAACAGAACTTCTCCCCTTTCCAATATCTTACTCAGTATTTTAACGAGAAACAAATAGTTGATTGAAAATGAAGAGTTTAAGGGTAATTTCTAATCAATTATATGTTTGCATCATTTTTATCGTATATTTAATGAATTATTAGCAACAAACTGAAAATTCAGAAAAACTTGGAAAAACAGCAAAATATTGCCTAATTCGATGATATTTTGTTTATATCACATAAAGGAAAGGGGGATAATAAACGTCAAAATATTGCTGAATTCGATGATTTTTAGTACGAAACAAAATGCAAGAAAACTTGCTTAAAATGCAATATTATGCGAAAATCTGAGATTTGAAGGCCAAATCACATATCGTGATACTACATGCAATAGTGTGGAAATATTGGTAAAAATGAATATATTTACGTAATATCAAACTACATGAAAAACGTGAAAAAAGTCATTATTATACCAAATTTGAGTATTTTAACTTCGAATCATAGAGCGAGGTTTCGTATTTTTTAGACCCTAGAAGAGACGTATAAAGATGTTGCTTAAAATACAAATGATAAAAATCAATGTGTTTTCATTAAAATTAACTAAAATGTTCCTGATTTTCGGTTTATATTACCGATGGAAGATGTACACGTAAAACCGTTCTAATCCGGCTGAAACGTCGATATATGCAATAAAAACAGAACTTCTCCATTTTCAATATCTTACTCAGTATTTTAACGAGAAACAAATAGATGATTGAAAATGAAGTATTTAAGGTTATTTTCTGATCATTTATGTGTTTGCATAATTTTTATCGTATATTTAATGAATTAATAACAATAAACTGAAAATTCACAAAAACGTGGAAAACGGCCTAATTCGATGATATTTTGTTTAAATCACATAAAAGAAAAGGGGATGATGAAGGTCAAAATATTGCTAAATTCGATGATTTTTAGTACGAAACAAAATGCAAGAAAACTTGCTTACAAATGCAAAATTTTCGAAATTCTGAGATTTGAAGGCGAAATCACATATCGTGAGAAAACTTGAAGTAGTATCGAAATATTGGTAAAAACGAATATATATAAGTAAAATCACACTAAATGAATAACGTGAAAAAAGTCACTATATTACCATATTTGAGGATTTTAACTACAAATCATAGTGCGAGGTTTCACATTATTTAGATCCAAAAAAAGACATATGACAATGTTGTTTCAAATACAAATGATAAAAATCAATGTGTTTTCATTACAATTAACTAAAATGTTCCTGATTTTTCGTTTATATTACCGATGGAAGATGTACACGTAAAACCGCTCAAATCCGGTTGAAACGTCGATATATGCAATAAAAACAGAACTTCTCCCCTTTCCAATATCTTACTCAGTATTTTAACGAGAAACAAATAGTTGATTGAAAATGAAGTATTTAAGGTTATTTTCTGATCAGTTATGTGTTTGCATAACTTTTATCGTATATTTAACGACTTAATAACAATAAACTGAAAATTCACAAAAACGTGGAAAAACGGCAAAATATGGCCTAATTCGATGATATTTTGTTTAAATCACATAAAGGAAAAGGGGATGATAAAGGTCAAAATATTGCTAAATTCGATGATTTTTAGCACAAAACAAACTGCAAGAAAACTTGCTTAAATGTAATATTATGAGAAAATCTGAGATTTGAAGGCCAAATCACATATCGTGAGAAAACATGAAGTAGTATCGAAATATTGGTAAAAACGAATATATATACGTAAAATCACACTACATGAATAACGTGTAAAAAGTCAGTAAATTACCATATATGAGGATTTTTACTTCAAATCATAAAGCGAGGTTTCGTATTATTTAGACCCAAGAAAAGACGTATGACAATGTTGTTTCAAATACAAATGATAAAAATCAATGTGTTTTCATTAGAAATAAACTAAAATGTTCCTGATTTTCCGTTTATATTACCGATGGAAGATGTACACGTAAAACCGCTGTAATCCGGCTGAAACGTCGATATATGCAATAAAAACAGAACTTCTCCCCTTTTCAAAACCTTACACAGTATTTTAACGAGAAACAAAACGATGATTGAAAATGAAGTATTTAAGCTTATTTTCTGATCAATTATGTGTTTGCATAATTTTTATCGTATATTTAATGAATTAATAACAATAAACTGAAAATTCACAATAATGTGGAAAAACGGCCTAATTCGATGATATTTTGTTTAATTCACATAGAGGAAACGGGAATGGTAAAGGTCAAAATATTGCTAAATTTGATGATTTTTAGGGCAAAACAAAATGCAAGAAAACTTCCTTAAAAATGCAAAATTTGCGAAATTCTGAGATATGAAGGCCAAATCACATATCGTGAGAAAACATGAAGTAGTATCGAAATATTGGTAAAAACGAATATATATACGTAAAATCACACTACATGAATAACGTGTAAAAAGTCAGTAAATTACCATATATGAGGATTTTTACTTCAAATCATAGAGCGAGGTTTCGTATTATTTAGACCCAAGAAAAGACGCATGACAATGTTGTTTCAAATACAAATGATAAAAATCAATGTGTTTTCATTAGAATTAACTAAAATGTTCCTGATTTTCCGTTTATATTACCGATGGAAGATGTACACGTAAAACCGCTGTAATCCGGCTGAAACGTCGATATATGCAATAAAAACAGAACTTCTCCCCTTTCCAATATCTTACTCAGTATTTTAACGAGAAACAAATAGTTGATTGAAAATGAAGAGTTTAAGGGTAATTTCTAATCAATTATATGTTTGCATCATTTTTATCGTATATTTAATGAATTATTAGCAATAAACTGAAAATTCAGAAAAACTTGGAAAAACAGCAAAATATTGCCTAATTCGAAGATATTTTGTTTATATCACATAAAGGAAAGGGGGATAATAAACGTCAAAATTTTGCTGAATTCGATGATTTTTAGTACGAAACAAAATGCAAGAAAACTTGCTTAAAATGCAATATTATGCGAAAATCTGAGATTTGAAGGCCAAATCACATATCGTGATACTACATGCAATAGTGTGGAAATATTGGTAAAAATGAATATATTTACGTAATATCAAACTACATGAAAAACGTGAAAAAAGTCATTATTATACCAAATTTGAGTATTTTAACTTCGAATCATAGAGCGAGGTTTCGTATTTTTTAGACCCTAGAAGAGACGTATAAAGATGTTGCTTCAAATACAAATGATAAAAATCAATGTGTTTTCATTAAAATTAACTAAAATGTTCCTGATTTTCGGTTTATATTACCGATGGAAGATGTACACGTAAAACCGTTCTAATCCGGCTGAAACGTCGATATATGCAATAAAAACAGAACTTCTCAATTTTCAATATCTTACTCAGTATTTTAACGAGAAACAAATAGATGATTGAAAATGAAGTATTTAAGGTTATTTTCTGATCATTTATGTGTTTGCATAATTTTTATCGTATATTTAATGAATTAATAACAATAAACTGAAAATTCACAAAAACGTGGAAAACGGCCTAATTCGATGATATTTTGTTTGAATCACATAAAAGAAAAGGGGATGATAAAGGTCAAAATATTGCTAAATTCGATGATTTTTAGTACGAAACAAAATGCAAGAAAACTTGCTTACAAATGCAAAATTTTCGAAATTCTGAGATTTGAAGGCGAAATCACATATCGTGAGAAAACTTGAAGTAGTATCGAAATATTGGTAAAAACGAATATATATAAGTAAAATCACACTAAATGAATAACGTGAAAAAAGTCACTATATTACCATATTTGAGGATTTTAACTACAAATCATAGTGCGAGGTTTCACATTATTTAGATCCAAAAAAAGACATATGACAATGTTGTTTCAAATACAAATGATAAAAATCAATGTGTTTTCATTACAATTAACTAAAATGTTCCTGATTTTTCGTTTATATTACCGATGGAAGATGTACACGTAAAACCGCTCAAATCCGGTTGAAACGTCGATATATGCAATAAAAACAGAACTTCTCCCCTTTCCAATATCTTACTCAGTATTTTAACGAGAAACAAATAGTTGATTGAAAATGAAGTATTTAAGGTTATTTTCTGATCAGTTATGTGTTTGCATAATTTTTATCGTATATTTAACGACTTAATAACAATAAACTGAAAATTCACAAAAACGTGGAAAAACGGCAAAATATGGCCTAATTCGATGATATTTTGTTTAAATCACATAAAGGAAAAGAGAATGATAAAGGTCAAAATATTGCTATATTCGATGATTTTTAGCACAAAACAAACTGCAAGAAAACTTGCTTAAATGTAATATTATGCGAAAATCTGAGATTTGAAGGCCAAATCACATATCGTGAGAAAACATGAAGTAGTATCGAAATATTGGTAAAAACGAATATATATACGTAAAATCACACTACATGAATAACGTGAAAAAAGTCACTATATTACCATGTATGAGGATTTTAACATCAAATCATAGTGCGAGGTTTCGTATTATTTAGATCCAGGAAAAGACATATGACAATGTTGTTTCAAATACAAATGATAAAAATCAATGTGTTTTAATTAGAATTAACCAAAATGTTCCTGATTTTTCGTTTATATTACCGATGGAAGATGTAAACGTAAAACTGCTCTAATCCGGCTGAAACGTCGATATATGCAATAAAAACAGAACTTCTCCCCTTTCCAATATCTTACTCGGTATTTTAACGAGAAACAAATAGTTGATTGAAAAAGAAGTGTTTAAGGTTATTTTCTAATCAATAATGTGTTTGCATCATTTTTATCGTACATTTAATGAATTAGTAGCAATAAACTGAACATTCACAAAAACTTGGAAAAACAGCAAAACATTGCCTAATTCGATGATATTTTGTTTATATCACATAAAGGAAAAGGGGATAATAAACGTCAAAATATTGCTGAATTCGATGATTTTAAGTACGAAACAAAATGCAAGAAAACTTGCTTAAAATGCAATATTATGCGAAAATCTGAGATTTGTAGGCCAAATCACATATCGTGACACTACATGAAATAGTATGGAAATATTGGTAAAAATTAATATATATTTACGTAATATCAAACTACATGAAAAACGTGAAAAAAGTCATTATTATACCAAATTTGAGTATTTTAACGTCGAATCATAAAGCGACGTTTCATGTTTTTTAGACCCTAGAAAAGAAGTATAAAGATGTTGCTTCCAATACAAATGACAAAAATCAATGTGTTTTCATTAAAATTAACTAAAATGTTCCTGATTTTCGGTTTATATTACCGATGGAAAATGTACACGTAAAACCGTTCTACGCCGCCTCAAACGTCGATATATGCAATAAAAACAGAAATTCTCCCCTTTCCAATATCTTACTCTGTATTTTAACGAGAAACAAATAGTTGATTGAAAATGAAGTATTTAAGGTTATTTTCTGATCAGTTATGTGTTTGCATAATTTTTATCGTATATTTAACGACTTAATAACAATAAACTGAAAATTCACAAAAACGTGGAAAAACGGCAAAATATGGCCTAATTCGATGATATTTTGTTTAAATCACATAAAGGAAACGGGATGATAAACGTCAAAATATTGCTGAATTCGATGATTTCTAGTACGAAACAAAATTCAAGAAAACTTGCTTAAAACGCAATATTATGCGAAAATCTGAGATTTGAAGGCCAAATCACATATCGTGATACTATATGAAATAGTATCGAAATATTGATAAAAATGAATATATTTACGTAATATCAAACTAAATGAAAAACGTGAAAAAGGTCATTATTATACCAAATTTGAGGATTTTACCTTCGAATCATGGAGCGAGGTTTCGTATTTTTTAGACCCTAGAAAAGACGTATAAAGATGTTGCTTTCAAAACAAATGATAAAAATCAATGTGTTTTCATTAAAATTAACTAAAATGTTCCTGATTTTTGGTTTATATTACCGATGGAAGATGTACACGTAAAACCGTTCTAATCCGGCTGAAAATCCGATATGCAATATATGCGATATAATCCGATATGCAATAAAAACGGAACTTCACCCCTTTTCAATATTTTACTCAGTATTTTAACGAGAAACAAATAGATGATTGAAAATAAAGTATTTAAGGTTATTTTCTGATCAATTATGTGTTTGCATAATTTTAATCGTATATTTAATGAATTAATAACAATAAACTGAAAATTCACAATAACGTGGAAAACGGCCTAATTCGATGATATTTTGTTTAAATCACATAGAGGAAACGGGGATGATAAAGGTCAAAATATTGCTAAATTCGATGATTTTTAGTGCAAAACAAAATGCAAGAAAACTTGCTTAAAAATGCAAAATTTGCGAAATTCTGAGATTTGAAGGCGAAATCACATATCGTGAGAAAACATGAAGTACTATCGAAATATTGATAAAAACGAATATATATACGTAAAATCACACTACATGAATAACGTGTAAAAAGTCACTATATTACCATATATGAGGATTTTTACTTCAAATCATAGAGCGAGGTTTCGTATTATTTAGACCCAAGAAAAGACGTGTGACAATGTTGTTTCAAATACAAATGATAAAAATCAATGTGTTTTCATTAGAATTAACTAAAATGTTCCAGATTTTCCGTTTATATTACCGATGGAAGATGTACACGTAAAACCGCTCTAATCCGGCTGAAACGTCGATATATGCAATAAAAACAGAACTTCTCCCCTTTCCAATATCTTACTCAGTATTTTAACGAGAAACAAATAGTTGATTGAAAATGAAGTGTTTAAGGTTAATTTCTAATCAATTATGTGTTTGCATCATTTTTATCGTATATTTAATGAATTATTAGCAATAAACTGTAAACTAATAAAAACTTGGAAAAACAGCAAAATATTGCCTAATTCGATGATATTTTGTTTATATCACATAAAGGAAAAGGGGATGATAACTGTCAAAATATTGCTGAATTCGATGATTTTTAGTACGAAACAAAATGCAAGAAAACTTGCTTAAAATGCAATATTATGCGAAAATCTGAGATTTGTAGGCCAAATCACATATCGTGATACTACATGAAATAGTATGGAAATATTGGTAAAAATGAATATATTTACGTAATATCAAACTACGTGAAAAACGTGAAAAAAGTCTTTATTATACGAAATTTGAGTATTTTAACGTCGAATCATAAAGCGACGTTTCATGTTTTTTAGACCCTAGAAAAGAAGTATAAAGATGTTGCTTCCAATACAAATGACAAAAATCAATGTGTTTTCATTAAAATTAACTAAAATGTTCCTGATTTTCGGTTTATATTACCGATGGAAAATGTACACGTAAAACCGTTCTACGCCAGCTCAAACGTCGATATATGCAATAAAAACAGAAATTCTCCCCTTTCCAATATCTTACTCAGTATTTTAACGAGAAACAAATAGTTGATTGAAAATGAAGTGTTTAAGGTTAATTTCTAATCAATTATGTGTTTGCATCATTTTTATCGTATATTTAATGAATTATCAGCAATAAACTGAAAACTCACAAAAACTTGGAAAAACAGCAAAATATTGCCTAATTCGATGATATTTTGTTTATATCACATAAAGGAAAAGGGGATGATAAACGTCAAAATATTGCTGAATTCGATGATTTTTAGTACGAAACAAAATGCAAGAAAACTTGCTTAAAATGCAATATTATGCGAAAATCTGAGATTTGTAGGCCAAATCACATATCGTGATACTACATGAAATAGTATGGAAATATTGGTAAAAATGAATATATTTACGTAATATCAAACTACATAAAAAACGTGAAAAAAGTCATTATTATACCAAATTTGAGTATTTTAACGTCGAATCATAAAGCGACGTTTCGTATTTTTTAGACCCTAGAAAAGAAGTATAAAGATGTTGCTTCCAATACAAATGACAAAAATAAATGTGTTTTCATTAAAATTAACTAATATGTTCCTGATTTTCGGTTTATATTACCGATGGAAAATGTACACGTAAAACCGTTCTACGCCGGCTCAAACGTCGATATATGCAATAAAAACAGAAATTCTCCCGTTTCCAATATCTTACTCAGTATTTTAACGAGAAACAAATAGTTGATTGAAAGTGAAGTATTTAAGTTTAATTTTTAATCAATTATGTGTTTGCATAATTTTTATCGTATATTTTATGAATTAATAGCAATAAACTGAAAATTCACAAAACGTAGAAAAACAGCAAAATATTGCCTAATTCGATGATATTTTGTTTATATCACATAAAGGAAACGGGATGATAAACGTCAAAATATTGCTGAATTCGATGATTTTTTGTACGAAACAAAATGTAAGAAATCTTGCTTAAAATGCAATATTATGGGAAAATCTGAGATTTGAAGGCCAAATCACATATCGTGATACTACTTGAAATAGTATGGAAATATTGGTAAAAATTAATATATTTACGTAATATCAAACTACATGAAAAACGTGAAAAAGGTCATTATTATACCAAATTTGAGGATTTTAACTTCGAATCATAGAGCGACGTTTCGTATTTTTTAGACCCTAGAAAAGACGTATAAAGATGTTGCTTCCAATACAAATGATAAAAATCAATGTGAAGTATTTAAGGTTATTTTCTGATCAATTATGTGTTTGCATAATTTTTATCGTATATTTATTGAATTAATAACAATAAACTGAAAATTCACAATAACGTGGAAAACGGCGTAATTCGATGATATTTTGTTTAAATCACATAGAGGAAACGGGTATGATAAAGGTCAAAATATTGCTAAATTCGACGATTTTTAGTGCAAAACAAAATGCAAGAAAACTTGCTTAAAAATGCAAAATTTGCGAAATTCTGAGATTTGAAGGCCAAATCACATATCGTGAGAAAACATGAAGTAGTATCGAAATATTGGTAAAAACGAATATATATACGTAAAATCACACTACATGAATAACGTGTAAAAAGTCACTATATTACCATATATGAGGATTTTTACTTCAAATCATAGAGCGAGGTTTCGTATTATTTAGACCCAAAAAAGACGTGTGACAATGTTGTTTCAAATACAAATGATAAAAATCAGTGTTTTCATTAGAATTAACTAAAATGTTCCAGTTTTTCCGTTTATATTACCGATGGAAGATGTACACGTAAAACCGCTCTAATCCGGCTGAAACGTCGATATATGCAATAAAAACAGAACTTCTCCCCTTTCCAATATCTTTCTCAGTATTTTAACGAGAAACAAATAGTTGATTGAAAATGAAGTGTTTAAGGTTAATTTCTAATCAATTATGTGTTTGCATCAGTTTTATCGTATATTTAATGAATTATCATCAATAAACTGAAAACTCACAAAAACTTGGAAAAACAGCAAAATATTGCCTAATTCGATGATATTTTGTTTATATCACATAAAGGAAAAAGGGGATGATAAACGTCAAAATATTGCTGAATTCGATGATTTTTAGTACGAAACAAAATGCAAGAAAACTTGCTTAAAATGCAATATTATGCGAAAATCTGAGATTTGAAGGCCAAATCACATATCGTGATACTACATGAAATGGTATGGAAATATTGGTAAAAATGAATATATTTACGTAATATCAAACTACATGAAAAACGTGAAAAAAGTCATTATTATAACAAATTTGAGTATTTTAACGTCGAATCATAAAGCGACGTTTCATGTTTTTTAGACCCTAGAAAAGAAGTATAAAGATGTTGCTTCCAATACAAATGACAAAAATCAATGTGTTTTCATTAAAATTAACTAAAATGTTCCTGATTTTCGGTTTATATTACCGATGAAAAATGTACACGTAAAACCGTTCTACGCCGGCTGAAACGTCGATATATGCAATAAAAACAGAAATTCTCCCCTTTTAAATATCTTACCGAGTATTTTAACGAGAAACAAATTGAAAATGAAGTATTTAAGGTTATTTTCTGATCAATTATGTGTTTGTATAATTTTTCTCGTATATTTAATGAATTAATAGCATTAAACTGAAAATTCACAAAAACTTGGAAAAACCTCAAAATATTGCCTAGTTCGATGATATTTTGTTTATATCACATAAAGGAAAAGGGGATGATAAAGGTCAAAATATTGCTAAATTCGATGATTTCTAGTACGAAACAAAATGCAAGAAAACTTGCTTAAAATGCAATATTATGCGAAAATCTGAGATTTGAAGGCCAAATCACATATCGTGATACTACATGAAATAGTATCGAAATATTGATAAAAATGAATATATTTACGTAATATCAAACTAAATGAAAAACGTGAAAAAGGTCATTATTATACCAAATTTGAGGATTTTAACTTCGAATCATGGAGCGAGGTTTCGTATTTTTTAGACCCTAGAAAAGACGTATAAAGATGTTGCTTTCAAAACAAATGATAAAAATCAATGTGTTTTCATTAAAATTAACTAAAATGTTCCTGATTTTCCGTTTATATTACCGATGGAAGATGTACACGTAAAACCGCTCTAATCCGGCTGAAACGTCGATATATGCAATAAAAACAGAACTTCTCCCCTTTCCAATATCTTACTCAGTATTTTAACGAGAAACAAATAGTTGATTGAAAATGAAGTGTTTAAGGTTAATTTCTGATCAATTATGTGTTTGCATCATTTTTATCGTATATTTAATGAATTATTAGCAATAAACTGAAAACTAACAAAAACTTGGAAAAACAGCAAAATATTGCCTAATTCGATGATATTTTGTTTATATCACATAAAGGAAAAGGGGATGATAACTGTCAAAATATTGCTGAATTCGATGATTTTTAGTACGAAATAAAATGCAAGAAAACTTGCTTAAAATGCAATATTATGCGAAAATCTGAGATTTGTAGGCCAAATCACATATCGTGATACTACATGATATAGTATGGAAATATTGGTAAAAATGAATATATTTACGTAATATCAAACTACATGAAAAACGTGAAAAAAGTCATTATTATACCAAATTTGAGTATTTTAACGTCGAATCATAAAGCGACGTTTCATGTTTTTTAGACCCTAGAAAAAAAGTATAAAGATGTTGCTTCCAATACAAATGACAAAAATCAATGTGTTTTCATTAAAATTAACTAAAATGTTCCTGATTTTCGGTTTATATTACCGATGGAAAATGTACACGTAAAACCGTTCTACGCCGGCTCAAACGTCGATATATGCAATAAAAACAGAAATTCTCCCCTTTCCAATATCTTACTCAGTATTTTAACGAGAAAGAAATAGTTGATTGAAAATGAAGTGTTTAAGTTTAATTTCTAAACAATTATGTGTTTGCATCATTTTTATCGTATATTTTATGAATTAATAGCAATAAACTGAAAATTCACAAAACGTAGAAAAACAGCAAAATATTGCCTAATTCGATGATATTTTGTTTATATCACATAAAGGAAACGGGATGATAAACGTCAAAATATTGCTGAATTCGATGATTTCTAGTACGAAACAAAATGCAAGAAAACTTGCTTAAAATGCAATATTATGCGAAAATCTGAGATATTAAGGCCAAATCACATATCGTGATACCACATGAAATAGTATCGAAATATTGATAAAAATGAATATATTTACGTAATATCAAACTAAATGAAAAACGTGAAAAAGGTCATTATTATACCAAATTTGAGGATTTTAACTTCGAATCATGGAGCGAGGTTTCGTATTTTTTAGACCCTTGAAAAGACGTATAAAGATGTTGCTTTCAAAACAAATGATAAAAATCAATATGTTTTCATTAAAATTAACTAAAATGTTCCTGATTTTTAGTTTATATTACCGATGGAAGATGTACACGTAAAACCGTTCTAATCCGGCTGAAACGTCGATATATGCAATAAAAACGGAACTTCTCCCCTTTTCAATATTTTACTCAGTATTTTACGAGAAACAAATAGATGATTGAAAATAAAGTATTTAAGGTTATTTTCTGATCAATTATGTGTTTGCATAATTTTAATCGTATATTTAATGAATTAATAACAATAAACTGAAAATTCACAATAACGTGGAAAACGGCCTAATTCGATGATATTTTGTTTAATTCACATAGAGGAAACGGGGATGATAAAGGTCAAAATATTGCTAAATTCGATGATTTTTAGTGCAAAACAAAATGCAAGAAAACTTGCTTAAAAATGGAAAATTTGCGAAATTCTGAGATTTGAAGGCGAAATCACATATCGTGAGAAAACATGAAGTAGTATCGAAATATTGGTAAAAACGAATATATATACGTAAAATCACACTACATGAATAACGTGTAAAAAGTCACTATATATATGAGGATTTTTACTTTAAATCATAGAGCGAGGTTTCGTATTATTTAGACCCAAGAAAAGACGTGTGACAATGTTGTTTCAAATACAAATGATAAAAATCAATGTGTTTTCATTAGAATTAACTAAAATGTTCCAGATTTTCCGTTTATATTACCGTTGGAAGATGTACACGTAAAACCGCTCTAATCCGGCTGAAACGTCGATATATGCAATAAAAACAGAACTTCTCCCCTTTCCAATATCTTACTCAGTATTTTAACGAGAAACAAATATTTGATTGAAAATGAAGTGTTTAAGGTTAATTTCTAATCAATTATGTGTTTGCATCATTTTTATCGTATATTTAATGAATTATTAGCAATAAACTGAAAACTAACAAAAACTTGGAAAAACAGCAAAATATTGCCTAATTCGATGATATTTTGTTTATATCACATAAAGGAAAAGGGGATGATAACTGTCAAAATATTGCTGAATTCGATGATTTTTAGTACGAAACAAAATGCAAGAAAACTTGCTTAAAATGCAATATTATGGGAAAATCTGAGATTTGAAGGCCAAATCACATATCGTGATACTACTTGAAATAGTATGGAAATATTGGTAAAAATTAATATATTTACGTAATATCAAACTACATGAAAAACGTGAAAAAGGTCATTATTATACCAAATTTGAGGATTTTAACTTCGAATCATAGAGCGACGTTTCGTATTTTTGAGACCCTAGAAAAGACGTATAAAGATGTTGCTTCCAATACAAATGATAAAAATCAATGTGTTTACATTAAAATTAACTAAAATAATCCTGATTTTCGGTTTATATTACCGATGGAAGATGTACACGTAAAACAGTTCTAATCCGGCTGAAACGTCGATATATGCAATAAAAACAGAACTTCTCCCCTTTTCAATATCTTACTCAGTATTTTAACGAGAAACAAATAGATGATTGAAAATGAAGTATTTAAGGTTATTTTCTGATCAATTATGTGTTTGCATAATTTTTATCGTATATTTAATGAATTAATAACAATAAACTGAAAATTCACAATAACGTGGAAAACGGCGTAATTCGATGATATTTTGTTTAAATCACATAGAGGAAACGGGTATGATAAAGGTCAAAATATTGCTAAATTCGACGATTTTTAGTGCAAAACAAAATGCAAGAAAACTTGCTTAAAAATGCAAAATTTGCGAAATTCTGAGATTTGAAGGCCAAATCACATATCGTGAGAAAACATGAAGTAGTATCGAAATATTGGTAAAAACGAATATATATACGTAAAATCACACTACATGAATAACGTGTAAAAAGTCACTATATTACCATATATGAGGATTTTTACTTCAAATCATAGAGCGAGGTTTCGTATTATTTAGACCCAAAAAAGACGTGTGACAATGTTGTTTCAAATACAAATGATAAAAATCAGTGTTTTCATTAGAATTAACTAAAATGTTCCAGTTTTTCCGTTTATATTACCGATGGAAGATGTACACGTAAAACCGCTCTAATCCGGCTGAAACGTCGATATATGCAATAAAAACAGAACTTCTCCCCTTTCCAATATCTTTCTCAGTATTTTAACGAGAAACAAATAGTTGATTGAAAATGAAGTGTTTAAGGTTAATTTCTAATCAATTATGTGTTTGCATCAGTTTTATCGTATATTTAATGAATTATCATCAATAAACTGAAAACTCACAAAAACTTGGAAAAACAGCAAAATATTGCCTAATTCGATGATATTTTGTTTATATCACATAAAGGAAAAAGGGGATGATAAACGTCAAAATATTGCTGAATTCGATGATTTTTAGTACGAAACAAAATGCAAGAAAACTTGCTTAAAATGCAATATTATGCGAAAATCTGAGATTTGAAGGCCAAATCACATATCGTGATACTACATGAAATGGTATGGAAATATTGGTAAAAATGAATATATTTACGTAATATCAAACTACATGAAAAACGTGAAAAAAGTCATTATTATAACAAATTTGAGTATTTTAACGTCGAATCATAAAGCGACGTTTCATGTTTTTTAGACCCTAGAAAAGAAGTATAAAGATGTTGCTTCCAATACAAATGACAAAAATCAATGTGTTTTCATTAAAATTAACTAAAATGTTCCTGATTTTCGGTTTATATTACCGATGGAAAATGTACACGTAAAACCGTTCTACGCCGGCTGAAACGTCGATATATGCAATAAAAACAGAAATTCTCCCATTTTAAATATCTTACCGAGTATTTTAACGAGAAACAAATTGAAAATGAAGTATTTAAGGTTATTTTCTGATCAATTATGTGTTTGTATAATTTTTCTCGTATATTTAATGAATTAATAGCATTAAACTGAAAATTCACAAAAACTTGGAAAAACCTCAAAATATTGCCTAGTTCGATGATATTTTGTTTATATCACATAAAGGAAAAGGGGATGATAAAGGTCAAAATATTGCTAAATTCGATGATTTCTAGTACGAAACAAAATGCAAGAAAACTTGCTTAAAATGCAATATTATGCGAAAATCTGAGATTTGAAGGCCAAATCACATATCGTGATACTACATGAAATAGTATCGAAATATTGATAAAAATGAATATATTTACGTAATATCAAACTAAATGAAAAACGTGAAAAAGGTCATTATTATACCAAATTTGAGGATTTTAACTTCGAATCATGGAGCGAGGTTTCGTATTTTTTAGACCCTAGAAAAGACGTATAAAGATGTTGCTTTCAAAACAAATGATAAAAATCAATGTGTTTTCATTAAAATTAACTAAAATGTTCCTGATTTTCCGTTTATATTACCGATGGAAGATGTACACGTAAAACCGCTCTAATCCGGCTGAAACGTCGATATATGCAATAAAAACAGAACTTCTCCCCTTTCCAATATCTTACTCAGTATTTTAACGAGAAACAAATAGTTGATTGA
Source organism: Procambarus clarkii (assembly GCF_040958095.1). Lineage (NCBI taxonomy): Eukaryota > Metazoa > Arthropoda > Malacostraca > Decapoda > Cambaridae > Procambarus > Procambarus clarkii. Next base: position 26,229,240 of record NC_091161.1, on the reverse strand, counting down.
AAATGAAGTGTTTAAGGTTAATTTCTGATCAATTATGTGTTTGCATCATTTTTATCGTATATTTAATGAATTATTAGCAATAAACTGAAAACTAACAAAAACTTGGAAAAACAGCAAAATATTGCCTAATTCGATGATATTTTGTTTATATCACATAAAGGAAAAGGGGATGATAACTGTCAAAATATTGCTGAATTCGATGATTTTTAGTACGAAATAAAATGCAAGAAAACTTGCTTAAAATGCAATATTATGCGAAAATCTGAGATTTGTAGGCCAAATCACATATCGTGATACTACATGATATAGTATGGAAATATTGGTAAAAATGAATATATTTACGTAATATCAAACTACATGAAAAACGTGAAAAAAGTCATTATTATACCAAATTTGAGTATTTTAACGTCGAATCATAAAGCGACGTTTCATGTTTTTTAGACCCTAGAAAAAAAGTATAAAGATGTTGCTTCCAATACAAATGACAAAAATCAATGTGTTTTCATTAAAATTAACTAAAATGTTCCTGATTTTCGGTTTATATTACCGATGGAAAATGTACACGTAAAACCGTTCTACGCCGGCTCAAACGTCGATATATGCAATAAAAACAGAAATTCTCCCCTTTCCAATATCTTACTCAGTATTTTAACGAGAAAGAAATAGTTGATTGAAAATGAAGTGTTTAAGTTTAATTTCTAAACAATTATGTGTTTGCATCATTTTTATCGTATATTTTATGAATTAATAACAATAAACTGAAAATTCACAATAACGTGGAAAACGGCCTAATTCGATGATATTTTGTTTAAATCACATAGAGGAAACGGGTATGATAAAGGTCAAAATATTGCTAAATTCGACGATTTTTAGTGCAAAACAAAATGCAAGAAAACTTGCTTAAAAATACAAAATTTGCGAAATTCTGAGATTTGAAGGCGAAATCACATATTGTGGGAAACATGAAGTAGTATCGAAATATTGGTAAAAACGAATATATATACGTAAAATCACACTACATGAATAACGTGTAAAAAGTCACTATATTACCATATATGAGGATTTTTACTTCAAATCATAGAGCGAGGTTTCGTATTATTTAGACCCAGGAAATGACGTGTGACAATGTTGTTTCAAATACAAATGATAAAAATCAGTGTTTTCATTAGAATTAACTAAAATGTTCCAGATTTTCCGTTTATATTACCGATGGAAGATGTACACGTAAAACCGCTCTAATCCGGCTGAAACGTCGATATATGCAATAAAAACAGAACTTCTCCCCTTTCCAATATCTTACTCAGTATTATAACGAGAAACAAATAGTTGATTGAAAATGAAGTGTTTAAGGTTAATTTCTAATCAATTATGTGTTTGCATCATTTTTATCGTATATTTAATGAATTATCAGCAATAAACTGAAAACTCACAAAAACTTGGAAAAACAGCAAAATATTGCCTAATTCGATGATATTTTGTTTATATCACATAAAGGAAAAGGGGATGATAACTGTCAAAATATTGCTGAATTCGATGATTTTTAGTACGAAACAAAATGCAAGAAAACTTCCTTAAAATGCAATATTATGCGAAAATCTGAGATTTGTAGGCCAAATCACATATCGTGATACTACATGAAATAGTATGGAAATATTGGTAAAAATGAATATATTTACGTAATATCAAACTACATGAAAAAGTTGAAAAAAGTCATTATTATACCAAATTTGAGTATTTTAACGTCGAATCATAAAGCGACGTTTCGTATTTTTTAGACCCTAAAAAAGAAGTATAAAGATGTTGCTTCCAATACAAATGACAAAAATCAATGTGTTTTCATTAAAGTTAACTAAAATGTTCCTGATTTTTGGTTTATATTACCGACGGAAGATGTACACGTAAAACCGTTCTAATCCGGCTGAAACGTCGATATATGCAATAAAAACGGACTTTCTCCCCTTTTCAATATTTTACTCAGTATTTTAACGAGAAACAAATAGATGATTGAAAATAAAGTATTTAAGGTTATTTTCTGATCAATTATTTGTTTGCATAATTTTAATCGTATATTTAATGAGTTAATAACAATAAACTGAAAATTCACAATAACGTGGAAAACGGCCTAATTCGATGGTATTTTGTTTAAATCACATAGAGGAAACGGGGATGATAAAGGTCAAAATATTGCTAAATTCGATGATTTTTAGTGCAAAACAAAATGCAAGAAAACTTGCTTAAAAATGCAAAATTTGCGAAATTCTGAGATTTGAAGGCGAAATCACATATCGTGAGAAAACATGAAGTAGTATCGAAATATTGGTAAAAACGAATATATATACGTAAAATCACACTACATGAATAACGTGTAAAAAGTCACTATATTACCATATATGAGGATTTTTACTTCAAATCATAGAGCGAGGTTTCGTATTATTTAGACCCAAAAAAGACGTGTGACAATGTTATTTCAAATACAAATGATAAAAATCAGTGTTTTCATTAGAATTAACTAAAATGTTCCAGATTTTCCGTTTATATTACCGATGGAAGATGTACACGTAAAACCGCTCTAATCCGGCTGAAACGTCGATATATGCAATAAAAACAGAACTTCTCCCCTTTCCAATATCTTACTCAATATTTTAACGAGAAACAAATAGTTGATTGAAAATGAAGTGTTTAAGGTTAATTTCTAATCAATTATGTGTTTGCATCATTTTTATCGTATATTTAATGAATTATCAGCAATAAACTGAAAACTCACAAAAACTTGGAAAAACAGCAAAATATTGCCTAATTCGATGATATTTTGTTTGTATCACATAAAGGAAAAAGGGGATGATAAACGTCAAAATATTGCTGAATTCGATGATTTTTAGTACGAAACAAAATGCAAGAAAACTTGCTTAAAATGCAATATTATGCGAAAATCTGAGATTTGAAGGCCAAATCACATATCGTGATACTACATGAAATGGTATGGAAATATTGGTAAAAATGAATATATTTACGTAATATCAAACTACATGAAAAACGTGAAAAAAGTCATTATTATACCAAATTTGAGTATTTTAACGTCAAATCATAAAGCGACGTTTCATGTTTTTTAGACCCTAGAAAAGAAGTATAAAGATGTTGCTTCCAATACAAATGACAAAAATCAATGTGTTTTCATTAAAATTAACTAAAATGTTCCTGATTTTCGGTTTATATTACCGATGGAAAATGTACACGTAAAACCGTTCTACGCCGGCTGAAACGTCGATATATGCAATAAAAACAGAAATTCTCCCCTTTTAAATATCTTACCGAGTATTTTAACGAGAAACAAATAGTTGATTGAAAATGAAGTGTTTAAGTTTAATTTCTAATCAATTATGTGTTTGCATCATTTTTATCGTATATTTTATGAATTAATAGCAATAAACTGAAAATTCACAAAACGTAGAAAAACAGCAAAATATTGCCTAATTCGATGATATTTTGTTTATATCACATAAAGGAAACGGGATGATAAACGTCAAAATATTGCTGAATTCGATGATTTCTAGTACGAAACAAAATGCAAGAAAACTTGCTTAAAATGCAATATTATGCGAAAATCTGAGTTTTGAAGGCCAAATCACATATCGTGATACTACATGAAATAGTATCGAAATATTGATAAAAATGAATATATTTACGTAATATCAAACTAAATGAAAAACGTGAAAAAGGTCATTATTATACCAAATTTGAGGATTTTAACTTCGAATCATGGAGCGAGGTTTCGTATTTTTTAGACCCTTGAAAAGACGTATAAAGATGTTGCTTTCAAAACAAATGATAAAAATCAATATGTTTTCATTAAAATTAACTAAAATGTTCCTGATTTTTAGTTTATATTACCGATGGAAGATGTACACGTAAAACCGTTCTAATCCGGCTGAAACGTCGATATATGCAATAAAAACGGAACTTCTCCCCTTTTCAATATTTTACTCAGTATTTTACGAGAAACAAATAGATGATTGAAAATAAAGTATTTAAGGTTATTTTCTGATCAATTATGTGTTTGCATAATTTTAATCGTATATTTAATGAATTAATAACAATAAACTGAAAATTCACAATAACGTGGAAAACGGCCTAATTCGATGATATTTTGTTTAATTCACATAGAGGAAACGGGGATGATAAAGGTCAAAATATTGCTAAATTCGATGATTTTTAGTGCAAAACAAAATGCAAGAAAACTTGCTTAAAAATGGAAAATTTGCGAAATTCTGAGATTTGAAGGCGAAATCACATATCGTGAGAAAACATGAAGTAGTATCGAAATATTGGTAAAAACGAATATATATACGTAAAATCACACTACATGAATAACGTGTAAAAAGTCACTATATATATGAGGATTTTTACTTCAAATCATAGAGCGAGGTTTCGTATTATTTAGACCCAAGAAAAGACGTGTGACAATGTTGTTTCAAATACAAATGATAAAAATCAATGTGTTTTCATTAGAATTAACTAAAATGTTCCAGATTTTCCGTTTATATTACCGATGGAAGATGTACACGTAAAACCGCTCTAATCCGGCTGAAACGTCGATATATGCAATAAAAACAGAACTTCTCCCCTTTCCAATATCTTACGTGAAAAAGGTCATTATTATACCAAATTTGAGGATTTTAACTTCGAATCATGGAGCGAGGTTTCGTATTTTTTAGACCCTAGAAAAGACGTATAAAGATGTTGCTTTCAAAACAAATGATAAAAATCAATGTGTTTTCATTAAAATTAACTAAAATGTTCCTGTTTTTTGGTTTATATTACCGATGGAAGATGTACACGTAAAACCATTCTAATCCGGCTGAAACGTCGATATATGCAATAAAAACGGAACTTCTCCCCTTTTCAATATTTTACTCAGTATTTTAACGAGAAACAAATAGATGATTGAAAATGAAGTATTTAAGGTTTTTTTCTGATCAATTATGTGTTTGCATAATTTTAATCGTATATTTAATGAAATAATAACAATAAACTGAAAATTCACAATAACGTGGAAAACGGCCTAATTCGATGATATTTTGTTTAAATCACATAGAGGAAACGGGGATGATAAAGGGCAAAATATTGCTAAATTCGATGATTTTTAGTGCAAAACAAAATGCAAGAAAACTTGCTTAAAAATGCAAAGTTTGCGAAATTCTGAGATTTGAAGGCGAAATCACATATCGTGAGAAAACATGAAGTAGTATAGAAATATTGGTAAAAACGAATATATATACGTAAAATCACACTACATGAATAACGTGTAAAAATTCACTATATATATGAGGATTTTTACTTCAAATCATAGAGCGAGGTTTCGTATTATTTAGACCCAAGAAAAGACGTGTGACAATGTTGTTTCAAATACAAATGATAAAAATCAATGTGTTTTCATTAGAATTAACTAAAATGTTCCAGATTTTCCGTTTATATTACCGATGGAAGATGTACACGTAAAACCGCTCTAATCCGGCTGAAACGTCGATATATGCAATAAAAACAGAACTTCTCCCCTTTCCAATAGCTTACTCAGTATTTTAACGAGAAACAAATAGTTGATTGAAAATGAAGTGTTTAAGGTTAATTTCTAATCAATTATGTGTTTGCATCATTTTTATCGTATATTTAATGAATTATCAGCAATAAACTGAAAACTCACAAAAACTTGGAAAAACAGCAAAATATTGCCTAATTCGATGATATTTTGTTTATATCACATAAAGGAAAAAGGGGATGATAAACGTCAAAATATTGCTGAATTCGATGATTTTTAGTACGAAACAAAATGCAAGAAAACTTGCTTAAAATGCAATATTATGCGAAAATCTGAGATTTGAAGGCCAAATCACATATCGTGATACTACATGAAATGGTATGGAAATATTGGTAAAAATGAATATATTTACGTAATATCAAACTACATGAAAAACGTGAAAAAAGTCATTATTATACCAAATTTGAGTATTTTAACGTCAAATCATAAAGCGACGTTTCATGTTTTTTAGACCCTAGAAAAGAAGTATAAAGATGTTGCTTCCAATACAAATGACAAAAATCAATGTGTTTTCATTAAAATTAACTAAAATGTTCCTGATTTTCGGTTTATATTACCGATGGAAAATGTACACGTAAAACCGTTCTACGCCGGCTGAAACGTCGATATATGCAATAAAAACAGAAATTCTCCCCTTTTAAATATCTTACCGAGTATTTTAACGAGAAACAAATAGTTGATTGAAAATGAAGTGTTTAAGTTTAATTTCTAATCAATTATGTGTTTGCATCATTTTTATCGTATATTTTATGAATTAATAGCAATAAACTGAAAATTCACAAAACGTAGAAAAACAGCAAAATATTGCCTAATTCGATGATATTTTGTTTATATCACATAAAGGAAACGGGATGATAAACGTCAAAATATTGCTGAATTCGATGATTTCTAGTACGAAACAAAATGCAAGAAAACTTGCTTAAAATGCAATATTATGCGAAAATCTGAGATTTGAAGGCCAAATCACATATCGTGATACTACATGAAATAGTATCGAAATATTGATAAAAATGAATATATTTACGTAATATCAAACTAAATGAAAAACGTGAAAAAGGTCATTATTATACCAAATTTGAGGATTTTAACTTCGAATCATGGAGCGAGGTTTCGTATTTTTTAGACCCTTGAAAAGACGTATAAAGATGTTGCTTTCAAAACAAATGATAAAAATCAATATGTTTTCATTAAAATTAACTAAAATGTTCCTGATTTTTAGTTTATATTACCGATGGAAGATGTACACGTAAAACCGTTCTAATCCGGCTGAAACGTCGATATATGCAATAAAAACGGAACTTCTCCCCTTTTCAATATTTTACTCAGTATTTTACGAGAAACAAATAGATGATTGAAAATAAAGTATTTAAGGTTATTTTCTGATCAATTATGTGTTTGCATAATTTTAATCGTATATTTAATGAATTAATAACAATAAACTGAAAATTCACAATAACGTGGAAAACGGCCTAATTCGATGATATTTTGTTTAATTCACATAGAGGAAACGGGGATGATAAAGGTCAAAATATTGCTAAATTCGATGATTTTTAGTGCAAAACAAAATGCAAGAAAACTTGCTTAAAAATGGAAAATTTGCGAAATTCTGAGATTTGAAGGCGAAATCACATATCGTGAGAAAACATGAAGTAGTATCGAAATATTGGTAAAAACGAATATATATACGTAAAATCACACTACATGAATAACGTGTAAAAAGTCACTATATATATGAGGATTTTTACTTCAAATCATAGAGCGAGGTTTCGTATTATTTAGACCCAAGAAAAGACGTGTGACAATGTTGTTTCAAATACAAATGATAAAAATCAATGTGTTTTCATTAGAATTAACTAAAATGTTCCAGATTTTCCGTTTATATTACCGATGGAAGATGTACACGTAAAACCGCTCTAATCCGGCTGAAACGTCGATATATGCAATAAAAACAGAACTTCTCCCCTTTCCAATATCTTACGTGAAAAAGGTCATTATTATACCAAATTTGAGGATTTTAACTTCGAATCATGGAGCGAGGTTTCGTATTTTTTAGACCCTAGAAAAGACGTATAAAGATGTTGCTTTCAAAACAAATGATAAAAATCAATGTGTTTTCATTAAAATTAACTAAAATGTTCCTGTTTTTTGGTTTATATTACCGATGGAAGATGTACACGTAAAACCATTCTAATCCGGCTGAAACGTCGATATATGCAATAAAAACGGAACTTCTCCCCTTTTCAATATTTTACTCAGTATTTTAACGAGAAACAAATAGATGATTGAAAATGAAGTATTTAAGGTTTTTTTCTGATCAATTATGTGTTTGCATAATTTTAATCGTATATTTAATGAAATAATAACAATAAACTGAAAATTCACAATAACGTGGAAAACGGCCTAATTCGATGATATTTTGTTTAAATCACATAGAGGAAACGGGGATGATAAAGGGCAAAATATTGCTAAATTCGATGATTTTTAGTGCAAAACAAAATGCAAGAAAACTTGCTTAAAAATGCAAAGTTTGCGAAATTCTGAGATTTGAAGGCGAAATCACATATCGTGAGAAAACATGAAGTAGTATAGAAATATTGGTAAAAACGAATATATATACGTAAAATCACACTACATGAATAACGTGTAAAAAGTCACTATATATATGAGGATTTTTACTTCAAATCATAGAGCGAGGTTTCGTATTATTTAGACCCAAGAAAAGACGTGTGACAATGTTGTTTCAAATACAAATGATAAAAATCAATGTGTTTTCATTAGAATTAACTAAAATGTTCCAGATTTTCCGTTTATATTACCGATGGAAGATGTACACGTAAAACCGCTCTAATCCGGCTGAAACGTCGATATATGCAATAAAAACAGAACTTCTCCCCTTTCCAATAGCTTACTCAGTATTTTAACGAGAAACAAATAGTTGATTGAAAATGAAGTTTAAGGTTAATTTCTAATCAATTATGTGTTTGCATCATTTTTATCGTATATTTAATGAATTATTAGCAATAAACTGAAAACTAACAAAAACTTGGAAAAACAGCAAAATATTGCCTAATTCGATGATATTTTGTTTATATCACATAAAGGAAAAGGGGATGATAACTGTCAAAATATTGCTGAATTCGATGATTTTTAGTACGAAACAAAATGCAAGAAAACTTGCTTAAAATGCAATATTATGCGAAAATCTGAGATTTGTAGGCCAAATCACATATCGTGATACTACATGAAATAGTATGGAAATATTGGTAAAAATGAATATATTTACGTAATATCAAACTACATGAAAAACGTGAAAAAAGTCATTATTATACCAAATTTGAGTATTTTAACGTCGAATCATAAAGCGACGTTTCGTATTTTTTAGACCCTAGAAAAGAAGTATAAAGATGTTGCTTCCAATACAAATGACAAAAATCAATGTGTTTTCATTAAAATTAACTAAAATGTTCCTGATTTTCGGTTTATATTACCGATGGAAAATGTACACGTAAAACCGTTCTACGCCGGCTCAAACGTCGATATATGCAATAAAAACAGAAATTCTCCCCTTTCCAATATCTTACTCAGTATTTTAACGAGAAACAAATAGTTGATTGAAAATATAGTGTTTAAGTTTAATTTCTAATCAATTATGTTTTTGCATCATTTTTATCGTATATTTTATGAATTAATAGCAATAAACTGAAAATTCACAAAACGTAGAAAAACAGCAAAATATTGCCTAATTCGATGATATTTTGTTTATATCACATAAAGGAAACGGGATGATAAACGTCAAAATATTGCTGAATTCGATGATTTTTAGTACGAAACAAAATGCAAGAAAACTTGCTTAAAATGCAATATTAAGGGAAAATCTGAGAATTGAAGGCCAAATCACATATCATGATACTACTTGAAATAGTATGGAAATATTGGTAAAAATTAATATATTTACGTAATATCAAACTACATGAAAAACGTGAAAAAGGTCATTATTATACCAAATTTGAGGATTTTAACTTCGAATCATAGAGCGACGTTTCGTATTTTTGAGACCCTAGAAAAGACGTATAAAGATGTTGCTTCCAATACAAATGATAAAAATCAATGTGTTTACATTAAAATTAACTAAAATAATCCTGATTTTCGGTTTATATTACCGATGGAAGATGTACACGTAAAACAGTTCTAATCCGGCTGAAACGTCGATATATGCAATAAAAACAGAACTTCTCCCCTTTTCAATATCTTACTCAGTATTTTAACGAGAAACAAATAGATGATTGAAAATGAAGTATTTAAGGTTATTTTCTGATCAATTATGTGTTTGCATAATTTTTATCGTATATTTAATGAATTAATAACAATAAACTGAAAATTCACAATAACGTGGAAAACGGCCTAATTCGATGATATTTTGTTTAAATCACATAGAGGAAACGGGTATGATAAAGGTCAAAATATTGCTAAATTCGACGATTTTTAGTGCAAAACAAAATGCAAGAAAACTTGCTTAAAAATACAAAATTTGCGAAATTCTGAGATTTGAAGGCGAAATCGTGGGAAACATGAAGTAGTATCGAAATATTGGTAAAAACGAATATATATACGTAAAATCACACTACATGAATAACGTGTAAAAAGTCACTATATTACCATATATGAGGATTTTTACTTCAAATCATAGAGCGAGGTTTCGTATTATTTAGACCCAGGAAATGACGTGTGACAATGTTGTTTCAAATACAAATGATAAAAATCAGTGTTTTCATTAGAATTAACTAAAATGTTCCAGATTTTCCGTTTATATTACCGATGGAAGATGTACACGTAAAACCGCTCTAATCCGGCTGAAACGTCGATATATGCAATAAAAACAGAACTTCTCCCCTTTCCAATATCTTACTCAGTATTTTAACGAGAAACAAATAGTTGATTGAAAATGAAGTGTTTAAAGTTAATTTCTAATCAATTATGTGTTTGCATCATTTTTATCGTATATTTAATGAATTATCAGCAATAAACTGAAAACTCACAAAAACTTGGAAAAACAGCAAAATATTGCCTAATTCGATGATATTTTGTTTATATCACATAAAGGAAAAGGGGATGATAACTGTCAAAATATTGCTGAATTCGATGATTTTTAGTACGAAACAAAATGCAAGAAAACTTCCTTAAAATGCAATATTATGCGAAAATCTGAGATTTGTAGGCCAAATCACATATCGTGATACTACATGAAATAGTATGGAAATATTGGTAAAAATGAATATATTTACGTAATATCAAACTACGTGAAAAACGTGAAAAAAGTCATTATTATACCAAATTTGAGTATTTTAACGTCGAATCATAAAGCGACGTTTCATGTTTTTTAGACCCTATAAAAGAAGTATAAAGATGTTGCTTCCAATACAAATGACAAAAATCAATGTGTTTTCATTAAAATTAACTAAAATGTTCCTGATTTTCGGTTTATATTACCGATGGAAAATGTACACGTAAAACCGTTCTACGCCGGCTCAAACGTCGATATATGCAATAAAAACAGAAATTCTCCCCTTTCCAATATCTTACTCAGTATTTTAACGAGAAACAAATAGTTGATTGAAAATGAAGTGTTTAAGGTTAATTTCTAATCAATTATGTGTTTGCATCATTTTTATCGTATATTTTATGAATTAATAGCAATAAACTGAAAATTCACAAAACGTAGAAAAACAGCAAAATATTGCCTAATTCGATGATATTTTGTTTATATCACATAAAGGAAACGGGATGATAAACGTCAAAATATTGCTGAATTCGATGATTTCTAGTACGAAACAAAATGCAAGAAAACTTGCTTAAAATGCAATATTATGCGAAAATCTGAGATTTGAAGGCCAAATCACATATCGTGATACTACATGAAATAGTATCGAAATATTGATATAAATGAATATATTTACGTAATATCAAACTAAATGAAAAACGTGAAAAAGGTCATTATTATACCAAATTTGAGGATTTTAACTTCGAATCATGGAGCGAGGTTTCGTATTTTTTAGACCCTAGAAAAGACGTATAAAGATGTTGCTTTCAAAACAAATGATAAAAATCAATGTGTTTTCATTAAAATTAACTAAAATGTTCCTGATTTTTGGTTTATATTACCGATGGAAGATGTACACGTAAAACAGTTCTAATCCGGCTGAAACGTCGATATATGCAATAAAAACGGAACTTCTCCCCTTTTCAATATTTTACTCAGTATTTTAACGAGAAACAAATAGATGATTGAAAATAAAGTATTTAAGGTTATTTTCTGATCAATTATGTGTTTGCATAATTTTAATCGTATATTTAATGAATTAATAACAATAAACTGAAAATTCAAATTAACGTGGAAAACGGCCTAATTCGATGATATTTTGTTTAAATCACATAGAGGAAACGGGGATGATAAAGGTCAAAATATTGCAAAATTCGATGATTTTTAGTGCAAAACAAAATGCAAGAAAACTTGCTTAAAAATGCAAAATTTGCGAAATTCTGAGATTTGAAGGCGAAATCACATATCGTGAGAAAACATGAAGTAGTATCGAAATATTGGTAAAAACGAATATATATACGTAAAATCACACTACATGAATAACGTGTAAAAAGTCACTATATATATGAGGATTTTTACTTCAAATCATAGAGCGAGGTTTCGTATTATTTAGACCCAAGAAAAGACGTGTGACAATGTTGTTTCAAATACAAATGATAAAAATCAATGTGTTTTCATTAGAATTAACTAAAATGTTCCAGGTTTTCCGATTTTATTACCGATGGAAGATGTACACGTAAAACCGCTCTAATCCGGCTGAAACGTCGATATATGCAATAAAAACAGAACTTCTCCCCTTTCCAATATCTTACTCAGTATTTTAACGAGAAACAAATAGTTGATTGAAAATGAAGTGTTTAAGTTTAATTTCTAATCAATTATATGTTTTCATCATTTTTATCGTATATTTTATGAATTAATAGCAATAAACTGAAAATTCACAAAACGTAGAAAAACAGCAAAATATTGCCTAATTCGATATTTTGTTTATATCACATAATGGAAACGGGATGATAAACGTCAAAATATTGATGAATTCGATGATTTTTAGTACGAAACAAAATGCAAGAAAACTTGCTTAAAATGCAATATTATGGGAAAATCTGAGATTTGAAGGCCAAATCACATATCGTGATACTACTTGAAATAGTATGGAAATATTGGTAAAAATTAACATATTTACGTAATATCAAACTACATGAAAAACGTGAAAAAGGTCATTATTATACCAAATTTGAGGACTTTAACTTCGAATCATAGAGCGACGTTTCGTATTTTTTAGACCCTAGAAAAGAAGTATAAAGATGTTGCCTCCAATACAAATGATAAAAATCAATGTGTTTACATTAAAATTAACTAAAATAATCCTGATTTTCGGTTTATATTACCGATGGAAGATGTACACGTAAAACAGTTCTAATCCGGCTGAAACGTCGATATATGCAATAAAAACAGAACTTCTCCCCTTTTCAATATCTTACTCAGTATTTTAACGAGAAACAAATAGATGATTGAAAATGAAGTATTTAAGGTTATTTTCTGATCAATTATGTGTTTGCATAATTTTTATCGTATATTTAATGAATTAATAACAATAAACTGAAAATTCACAATAACGTGGAAAACGGCCTAATTCGATGATATTTTGTTTAAATCACATAAAGGAAACGGGTATGATAAAGGTCAAAATATTGCTAAATTCGACGATTTTTAGTGCAAAACAAAATGCAAGAAAACTTGCTTAAAAATGCAAAATTTGCGAAATTCTGAGATTTGAAGGCGAAATCACATATCGTGAGAAAACATGTAGTAGTATCGAAATATTGGTAAGAACGAATATATATACGTAAAATCACACTACATGAATAACGTGTAAAAAGTCACTATATTACCATATATGAGGATTTTTACTTCAAATCATAGAGCGAGGTTTCGTATTATTTAGACCCAAAAAAGACGTGTGACAATGTTGTTTCAAATACAAATGATAAAAATCAGTGTTTTCATTAGAATTAACTAAAATGTTCCATATTTTCCGTTTATATTACCGATGGAAGATGTACACGTAAAACCGCTCTAATCCGGCTGAAACGTCGATATATGCAATAAAAACAGAACTTCTCCCCTTTCCAATATCTTACTCAGTATTTTAACGAGAAACAAATAGTTGATTGAAAATGAAGTGTTTAAGGTTAATATTTAATCAATTATGTGTTTGCATCATTTTTATCGTATATTTAATGAATTATTAGCAATAAACTGAAAACTAACAAAAACTTGGAAAAACAGCAAAATATTGCCTAATTCGATGATATTTTGTTTATATCACATAAAGGAAAAGGGGATGATAACTGTCAAAATATTGCTGAATTCGATGATTTTTAGTACGAAACAAAATGCAAGAGAACTTGCTTAAAATGCAATATTATGCGAAAATCTGAGATTTGTAGGCCAAATCACATATCGTGATACTACATGAAATAGTATGGAAATATTGGTAAAAATGAATATATTTACGTAATATCAAACTACATGAAAAAGTTGAAAAAAGTCATTATTATACCAAATTTGAGTATTTTAACGTCGAATCATAAAGCGACGTTTCGTATTTTTTAGACCCTAAAAAAGAAGTATAAAGATGTTGCTTCCAATACAAATGACAAAAATCAATGTGTTTTCATTAAAATTAACTAAAATGTTCCTGATTTTCGGTTTATATTACCGATGGAAAATGTACACGTAAAACCGTTCTACGCCGGCTCAAACGTCGATATATGCAATAAAAACAGAAATTCTCCCCTTTCCAATATCTTACTCAGTATTTTAACGAGAAACAAATAGTTGATTGAAAATGAAGTGTTTAAGTTTAATTTCTAATCAATTATGTGTTTGCATCATTTTTATCGTATATTTTATGAAATAATAGCAATAAACTAAAAATTCACAAAACGTAGAAAAACAGCAAAATATTGCCTAATTCGATGATATTTTGTTTATATCACATAAAGGAAACGGGATGATAAACGTCAAAATATTGCTAAATTCGATGATTTCTAGTACGAAACAAAATGTAAGAAAACTTGCTTAAAATGCAATATTATGCGAAAATCGGAGATTTGAAGGCCAAATCACATATCGTGATACTACATGAAATAGTATCGAAATATTGATAAAATGAATATATTTACGTAATATCAAACTAAATGAAAAACGTAAAAAAGGTCATTATTATACCAAATTTGAGGATTTTAACTTAGAATCATGGAGCGAGGTTTCGTATTTTTTAGACCCTAGAAAAGACGTATAAAGATGTTGCTTTCAAAACAAATGATAAAAATCAATGTGTTTTCATTAAAATTAACTAAAATGTTCCTGATTTTTGGTTTATATTACCGATGGAAGATGTACACGTAAAACCGTTCTAATCCGGCTGAAACGTCGATATATGCAATAAAAACGGAACTTCTCCCCTTTTCAATATTTTACTCAGTATTTTAAGGAGAAACAAATAGATGATTGAAAATAAAGTATTTAAGGTTATTTTCTGATCAATTATGTGTTTGCATAATTTTAATCGTATATTTAATGAATTAATAACAATAAACTGAAAATTCACAATAACGTGGAAAACGGCCTAATTCGATGATATTTTGTTTAAATCACATAAAGGAAACGGGTATGATAAAGGTCAAAATATTGCTAAATTCGACGATTTTTAGTGCAAAACAAAATGCAAGAAAACTTGCAAAATTTGCGAAATTCTGAGATTTGAAGGCGAAATCACATATCGTGAGAAAACATGAAGTAGTATCGAAATATTGGTAAAAACGAATATATATACGTAAAATCACACTACATGAACAACGTGTAAAAAGTCACTATATTACCATATATGACGATTTTTACTTCAAATCATAGAGCGAGGTTTCGTATTATTTAGACCCAAAAAAGACGTGTGACAATGTTGTTTCAAATACAAATGATAAAAATCAGTGTTTTCATTAGAATTAACTAAAATGTTCCAGATTTTCCGTTTATAATAACGATGGAAGATGTACACGTAAAACCGCTCTAATCCGGCTGAAACGTCGATATATGCAATAAAAACAGAACTTCTCCCCTTTCCAATATCTTACTCAGTATTTTAACGAGAAACAAATAGTTGATTGAAAATGAAGTGTTTAAGGTTAATTTCTAATCAATTATGTGTTTGCATCATTTTTATCGTATATTTAATGAATTATTAGCAATAAACTGAAAACTAACAAAAACTTGGAAAAACAGCAAAATATTGCCTAATTCGATGATATTTTGCTTATATCACATAAAGGAAAAGGGGATGATAACTGTCAAAATATTGCTGAATTCGATGATTTTTAGTACGAAACAAAATGCAAGAGAACTTGCTTAAAATGCAATATTATGCGAAAATCTGAGATTTGTAGGCCAAATCACATATCGTGATACTACATGAAATAGTATGGAAATATTGGTAAAAATGAATATATTTACGTAATATCAAACTACATGAAAAAGTTGAAAAAAGTCATTATTATACCAAATTTGAGTATTTTAACGTCGAATCATAAAGCGACGTTTCGTATTTTTTAGACCCTAAAAAAGAAGTATAAAGATGTTGTTTCCAATACAAATGACAAAAATCAATGTGTTTTCATTAATATTAACTAAAATGTTCCTGATTTTCGGTTTATATTACCGATGGAAAATGTACACGTAAAACCGTTCTACGCCGGCTCAAACGTTGATATATGCAATAAAAACAGAAATTCTCCCCTTTCCAATATCTTACTCAGTATTTTAACGAGAAACAAATAGTTGATTGAAAATGAAGTGTTTAAGTTTAATTTCTAATCAATTATGTGTTTGCATCATTTTTATCGTATATTTTATGAATTAATATCAATAAACTGAAAATTCACAAAACGTAGAAAAACAGCAAAATATTGCCTAATTCGATGATATTTTGTTTATATCACATAAAGGAAACGGGATGATAAACGTCAAAATATTGCTAAATTCGATGATTTCTAGTACGAAACAAAATGCAAGAAAACTTGCTTAAAATGCAATATTATGCGAAAATCGGAGATTTGAAGGCCAAATCACATATCGTGATACTACATGAAATAGTATCGAAATATTGATAAAAATGAATATATTGACGTAATATCAAACTAAATGAAAAACGTGAAAAAGGTCATTATTATACCAAATTTGAGGATTTTAACTTCGAATCATGGAGCGAGGTTTCGTATTTTTTAGACCCTAGAAAAGACGTATAAAGATGTTGCTTTCAAAACAAATGATAAAAATCAATGTGTTTTCATTAAAGTTAACTAAAATGTTCCTGATTTTTGGTTTATATTACCGATGGAAGATGTACACGTAAAACCGTTCTAATCCGGCTGAAACGTCGATATATGCAATAAAAACGGAACTTCTCCCCTTTTCAATATTTTACTCAGTATTTTAACGAGAAACAAATAGATGATTGAAAATAAAGTATTTAAGGTTATTTTCTGATCAATTATGTGTTTGCATAATTTTAATCGTATATTTAATGAATTAATAACAATAAACTGAAAATTCACAATAACGTGGAAAACGGCCTAATTCGATGATATTTTGTTTAAATCACATAGAGGAAACGGGGATGATAAAGGTCAAAATATTGCTAAATTCGATGATTTTTAGTGCAAAACAAAATGCAAGAAAACTTGCTTAAAAATGCAAAATTTGCGAAATTCTGAGATTTGAAGGCGAAATCACATATCGTGAGAAAACATGAAGTAGTATCGAAATATTGGTAAAAACGAATATATATACGTAAAATCACACTACATGAATAACGTGTAAAAAGTCACTATATATATGAGGATTTTTACTTCTAATCATAGAGCGAGGTTTCGTATTATTTAGACCCAAGAAAAGACGTGTGACAATGTTGTTTCAAATACAAATGATAAAAATCAATGTGTTTTCATTAGAATTAACTAAAATGTTCCAGGTTTTCCGATTATATTACCGATGGAAGATGTACACGTAAAACCGCTCTAATCCGGCTGAAACGTCGATATATGCAATAAAAACAGAACTTCTCCCCTTTCCAATATCTTACTCAGTATTTTAACGAGAAACAAATAGTTGATTGAAAATGAAGTGTTTAAGTTTAATTTCTAATCAATTATGTGTTTGCATCATTTTTATCGTATATTTTATGAATTAATAGCAATAAACTAAAAATTCACAAAACGTAGAAAAACAGCAAAATATTGCCTAATTCGATGATATTTTGTTTATATCACATAAAGGAAACGGGATGATAAACGTCAAAATATTGCTAAATTCGATGATTTCTAGTACGAAACAAAATGCAAGAAAACTTGCTTAAAATGCAATATTATGCGAAAATCGGAGATTTGAAGGCCAAATCACATATCGTGATACTACATGAAATAGTATCGAAATATTGATAAAATGAATATATTTACGTAATATCAAACTAAATGAAAAACGTAAAAAAGGTCATTATTATACCAAATTTGAGGATTTTAACTTAGAATCATGGAGCGAGGTTTCGTATTTTTTAGACCCTAGAAAAGACGTATAAAGATGTTGCTTTCAAAACAAATGATAAAAATCAATTTGTTTTCATTAAAATTAACTAAAATGTTCCTGATTTTTGGTTTATATTACCGATGGAAGATGTACACGTAAAACCGTTCTAATCCGGCTGAAACGTCGATATATGCAATAAAAACGGAACTTCTCCCCTTTTCAATATTTTACTCAGTATTTTAAGGAGAAACAAATAGATGATTGAAAATAAAGTATTTAAGGTTATTTTCTGATCAATTATGTGTTTGCATAATTTTAATCGTATATTTAATGAATTAATAACAATAAACTGAAAATTCACAATAACGTGGAAAACGGCCTAATTCGATGATATTTTGTTTAAATCACATAAAGGAAACGGGTATGATAAAGGTCAAAATATTGCTAAATTCGACGATTTTTAGTGCAAAACAAAATGCAAGAAAACTTGCAAAATTTGCGAAATTCTGAGATTTGAAGGCGAAATCACATATCGTGAGAAAACATGAAGTAGTATCGAAATATTGGTAAAAACGAATATATATACGTAAAATCACACTACATGAACAACGTGTAAAAAGTCACTATATTACCATATATGACGATTTTTACTTCAAATCATAGAGCGAGGTTTCGTATTATTTAGACCCAAAAAAGACGTGT
This sequence comes from Procambarus clarkii, assembly GCF_040958095.1. Lineage (NCBI taxonomy): Eukaryota > Metazoa > Arthropoda > Malacostraca > Decapoda > Cambaridae > Procambarus > Procambarus clarkii. The sequence goes on along the minus strand of NC_091161.1, from coordinate 26,210,269 downwards.
GACAATGTTGTTTCAAATACAAATGATAAAAATCAGTGTTTTCATTAGAATTAACTAAAATGTTCCAGATTTTCCGTTTATAATAACGATGGAAGATGTACACGTAAAACCGCTCTAATCCGGCTGAAACGTCGATATATGCAATAAAAACAGAACTTCTCCCCTTTCCAATATCTTACTCAGTATTTTAACGAGAAACAAATAGTTGATTGAAAATGAAGTGTTTAAGGTTAATTTCTAATCAATTATGTGTTTGCATCATTTTTATCGTATATTTAATGAATTATTAGCAATAAACTGAAAACTAACAAAAACTTGGAAAAACAGCAAAATATTGCCTAATTCGATGATATTTTGCTTATATCACATAAAGGAAAAGGGGATGATAACTGTCAAAATATTGCTGAATTCGATGATTTTTAGTACGAAACAAAATGCAAGAGAACGTGCTTAAAATGCAATATTATGCGAAAATCTGAGATTTGTAGGCCAAATCACATATCGTGATACTACATGAAATAGTATGGAAATATTGGTAAAAATGAATATATTTACGTAATATCAAACTACATGAAAAAGTTGAAAAAAGTCATTATTATACCAAATTTGAGTATTTTAACGTCGAATCATAAAGCGACGTTTCGTATTTTTTAGACCCTAAAAAAGAAGTATAAAGATGTTGTTTCCAATACAAATGACAAAAATCAATGTGTTTTCATTAATATTAACTAAAATGTTCCTGATTTTCGGTTTATATTACCGATGGAAAATGTACACGTAAAACCGTTCTACGCCGGCTCAAACGTTGATATATGCAATAAAAACAGAAATTCTCCCCTTTCCAATATCTTACTCAGTATTTTAACGAGAAACAAATAGTTGATTGAAAATGAAGTGTTTAAGTTTAATTTCTAATCAATTATGTGTTTGCATCATTTTTATCGTATATTTTATGAATTAATATCAATAAACTGAAAATTCACAAAACGTAGAAAAACAGCAAAATATTGCCTAATTCGATGATATTTTGTTTATATCACATAAAGGAAACGGGATGATAAACGTCAAAATATTGCTAAATTCGATGATTTCTAGTACGAAACAAAATGCAAGAAAACTTGCTTAAAATGCAATATTATGCGAAAATCGGAGATTTGAAGGCCAAATCACATATCGTGATACTACATGAAATAGTATCGAAATATTGATAAAAATGAATATATTGACGTAATATCAAACTAAATGAAAAACGTGAAAAAGGTCATTATTATACCAAATTTGAGGATTTTAACTTCGAATCATGGAGCGAGGTTTCGTATTTTTTAGACCCTAGAAAAGACGTATAAAGATGTTGCTTTCAAAACAAATGATAAAAATCAATGTGTTTTCATTAAAGTTAACTAAAATGTTCCTGATTTTTGGTTTATATTACCGATGGAAGATGTACACGTAAAACCGTTCTAATCCGGCTGAAACGTCGATATATGCAATAAAAACGGAACTTCTCCCCTTTTCAATATTTTACTCAGTATTTTAACGAGAAACAAATTGATGATTGAAAATAAAGTATTTAAGGTTATTTTCTGATCAATTATGTGTTTGCATAATTTTAATCGTATATTTAATGAATTAATAACAATAAACTGAAAATTCACAATAACGTGGAAAACGGCCTAATTCGATGATATTTTGTTTAAATCACATAGAGGAAACGGGGATGATAAAGGTCAAAATATTGCTAAATTCGATGATTTTTAGTGCAAAACAAAATGCAAGAAAACTTGCTTAAAAATGCAAAATTTGCGAAATTCTGAGATTTGAAGGCGAAATCACATATCGTGAGAAAACATGAAGTAGTATCGAAATATTGGTAAAAACGAATATATATACGTAAAATCACACTACATGAATAACGTGTAAAAAGTCACTATATATATGAGGATTTTTACTTCTAATCATAGAGCGAGGTTTCGTATTATTTAGACCCAAGAAAAGACGTGTGACAATGTTGTTTCAAATACAAATGATAAAAATCAATGTGTTTTCATTAGAATTAACTAAAATGTTCCAGGTTTTCCGATTATATTACCGATGGAAGATGTACACGTAAAACCGCTCTAATCCGGCTGAAACGTCGATATATGCAATAAAAACAGAACTTCTCCCCTTTCCAATATCTTACTCAGTATTTTAACGAGAAACAAATAGTTGATTGAAAATGAAGTGTTTAAGTTTAATTTCTAATCAATTATGTGTTTGCATCATTTTTATCGTATATTTTATGAATTAATAGCAATAAACTAAAAATTCACAAAACGTAGAAAAACAGCAAAATATTGCCTAATTCGATGATATTTTGTTTATATCACATAAAGGAAACGGGATGATAAACGTCAAAATATTGCTAAATTCGATGATTTCTAGTACGAAACAAAATGCAAGAAAACTTGCTTAAAATGCAATATTATGCGAAAATCGGAGATTTGAAGGCCAAATCACATATCGTGATACTACATGAAATAGTATCGAAATATTGATAAAATGAATATATTTACGTAATATCAAACTAAATGAAAAACGTAAAAAAGGTCATTATTATACCAAATTTGAGGATTTTAACTTAGAATCATGGAGCGAGGTTTCGTATTTTTTAGACCCTAGAAAAGACGTATAAAGATGTTGCTTTCAAAACAAATGATAAAAATCAATTTGTTTTCATTAAAATTAACTAAAATGTTCCTGATTTTTGGTTTATATTACCGATGGAAGATGTACACGTAAAACCGTTCTAATCCGGCTGAAACGTCCATATATGCAATAAAAACGGAACTTCTCCCCTTTTCAATATTTTACTCAGTATTTTAAGGAGAAACAAATAGATGATTGAAAATAAAGTATTTAAGGTTATTTTCTGATCAATTATGTGTTTGCATAATTTTAATCGTATATTTAATGAATTAATAACAATAAACTGAAAATTCACAATAACGTGGAAAACGGCCTAATTCGATGATATTTTGTTTAAATCACATAAAGGAAACGGGTATGATAAAGGTCAAAATATTGCTAAATTCGACGATTTTTAGTGCAAAACAAAATGCAAGAAAACTTGCAAAATTTGCGAAATTCTGAGATTTGAAGGCGAAATCACATATCGTGAGAAAACATGAAGTAGTATCGAAATATTGGTAAAAACGAATATATATACGTAAAATCACACTACATGAACAACGTGTAAAAAGTCACTATATTACCATATATGACGATTTTTACTTCAAATCATAGAGCGAGGTTTCGTATTATTTAGACCCAAAAAAGACGTGTGACAATGTTGTTTCAAATACAAATGATAAAAATCAGTGTTTTCATTAGAATTAACTAAAATGTTCCAGATTTTCCGTTTATAATAACGATGGAAGATGTACACGTAAAACCGCTCTAATCCGGCTGAAACGTCGATATATGCAATAAAAACAGAACTTCTCCCCTTTCCAATATCTTACTCAGTATTTTAACGAGAAACAAATAGTTGATTGAAAATGAAGTGTTTAAGGTTAATTTCTAATCAATTATGTGTTTGCATCATTTTTATCGTATATTTAATGAATTATTAGCAATAAACTGAAAACTAACAAAAACTTGGAAAAACAGCAAAATATTGCCTAATTCGATGATATTTTGCTTATATCACATAAAGGAAAAGGGGATGATAACTGTCAAAATATTGCTGAATTCGATGATTTTTAGTACGAAACAAAATGCAAGAGAACTTGCTTAAAATGCAATATTATGCGAAAATCTGAGATTTGTAGGCCAAATCACATATCGTGATACTACATGAAATAGTATGGAAATATTGGTAAAAATGAATATATTTACGTAATATCAAACTACATGAAAAAGTTGAAAAAAGTCATTATTATACCAAATTTGAGTATTTTAACGTCGAATCATAAAGCGACGTTTCGTATTTTTTAGACCCTAAAAAAGAAGTATAAAGATGTTGTTTCCAATACAAATGACAAAAATCAATGTGTTTTCATTAATATTAACTAAAATGTTCCTGATTTTCGGTTTATATTACCGATGGAAAATGTACACGTAAAACCGTTCTACGCCGGCTCAAACGTTGATATATGCAATAAAAACAGAAATTCTCCCCTTTCCAATATCTTACTCAGTATTTTAACGAGAAACAAATAGTTGATTGAAAATGAAGTGTTTAAGTTTAATTTCTAATCAATTATGTGTTTGCATCATTTTTATCGTATATTTTATGAATTAATATCAATAAACTGAAAATTCACAAAACGTAGAAAAACAGCAAAATATTGCCTAATTCGATGATATTTTGTTTATATCACATAAAGGAAACGGGATGATAAACGTCAAAATATTGCTAAATTCGATGATTTCTAGTACGAAACAAAATGCAAGAAAACTTGCTTAAAATGCAATATTATGCGAAAATCGGAGATTTGAAGGCCAAATCACATATCGTGATACTACATGAAATAGTATCGAAATATTGATAAAAATGAATATATTGACGTAATATCAAACTAAATGAAAAACGTGAAAAAGGTCATTATTATACCAAATTTGAGGATTTTAACTTCGAATCATGGAGCGAGGTTTCGTATTTTTTAGACCCTAGAAAAGACGTATAAAGATGTTGCTTTCAAAACAAATGATAAAAATCAATGTGTTTTCATTAAAGTTAACTAAAATGTTCCTGATTTTTGGTTTATATTACCGATGGAAGATGTACACGTAAAACCGTTCTAATCCGGCTGAAACGTCGATATATGCAATAAAAACGGAACTTCTCCCCTTTTCAATATTTTACTCAGTATTTTAACGAGAAACAAATAGATGATTGAAAATAAAGTATTTAAGGTTATTTTCTGATCAATTATGTGTTTGCATAATTTTAATCGTATATTTAATGAATTAATAACAATAAACTGAAAATTCACAATAACGTGGAAAACGGCCTAATTCGATGATATTTTGTTGAAATCACATAGAGGAAACGGGGATGATAAAGGTCAAAATATTGCTAAATTCGATGATTTTTAGTGCAAAACAAAATGCAAGAAAACTTGCTTAAAAATGCAAAATTTGCGAAATTCTGAGATTTGAAGGCGAAATCACATATCGTGAGAAAACATGAAGTAGTATCGAAATATTGGTAAAAACGAATATATATACGTAAAATCACACTACATGAATAACGTGTAAAAAGTCACTATATATATGAGGATTTTTACTTCTAATCATAGAGCGAGGTTTCGTATTATTTAGACCCAAGAAAAGACGTGTGACAATGTTGTTTCAAATACAAATGATAAAAATCAATGTGTTTTCATTAGAATTAACTAAAATGTTCCAGGTTTTCCGATTATATTACCGATGGAAGATGTACACGTAAAACCGCTCTAATCCGGCTGAAACGTCGATATATGCAATAAAAACAGAACTTCTCCCCTTTCCAATATCTTACTCAGTATTTTAACGAGAAACAAATAGTTGATTGAAAATGAAGTGTTTAAGTTTAATTTCTAATCAATTATATGTTTGCATCATTTTTATCGTATATTTTATGAATTAATAGCAATAAACTGAAAATTCACAAAACGTAGAAAAACAGCAAAATATTGCCTAATTCGATATTTTGTTTATATCACATAATGAAAACGGGATGATAAACGTCAAAATATTGCTGAATTCGATGATTTTTAGTACGAAACAAAATGCAAGAAAACTTGCTTAAAATGCAATATTATGGGAAAATCTGAGATTTGAAGGCCAAATCACATATCGTGATACTACTTGAAATAGTATGGAAATATTGGTAAAAATTAATATATTTACGTAATATCAAACTACATGAAAAACGTGAAAAAGGTCTTTATTATACCAAATTTGAGGACTTTAACTTCGAATCATAGAGCGACGTTTCGTATTTTTTAGACCCTAGAAAAGACGTATAAAGATGTTGCTTCCAATACAAATGATAAAAATCAATGTGTTTACATTAAAATTAACTAAAATAATCCTGATTTTCGGTTTATATTACCGATGGAAGATGTACACGTAAAACAGTTCTAATCCGGCTGAAACGTCGATATATGCAATAAAAACAGAACTTCTCTCCTTTTCAATATCTTACTCAGTATTTTAACGAGAAACAAATAGATGATTGAAAATGAAGTATTTAAGGTTATTTTCTGATCAATTATGTGTTTGCATAATTTTTATCGTATATTTAATGAATTAATAACAATAAACTGAAAATTCACAATAACGTGTAAAACGGCCTAATTCGATGATATTTTGTTTAAATCACATAAAGGAAACGGGTATGATAAAGGTCAAAATATTGCTAAATTCGACGATTTTTAGTGCAAAACAAAATGCAAGAAAACTTGCTTAAAAATGCAAAATTTGCGAAATTCTGAGATTTGAAGGCGAAATCACATATCGTGAGAAAACATGAAGTAGTATCGAAATATTGGTAAAAACGAATATATATACGTAAAATCACACTACATGAATAACGTGTAAAAAGTCATTATTATACCAAATTTGAGTATTTTAACGTCGAATCATAAAGCGACGTTTCATGTTTTTTAGACCCTAGAAAAGAAGTATAAAGATGTTGCTTCTAATATAAATGACAAAAATCAATGTGTTTTCATTAAAATTAACTAAAATGTTCCTGATTTTCGGTTTATATTACCGATGGAAAATGTACACGTAAAACCGTTCTACGCCGGCTGAAACGTCGATATTTGCAATAAAAACAGAACTTCTCCCCTTTCCAATATCTTACTCAGTATTTTAACGAGAAACAAATAGTTGATTGAAAATGAAGTGTTTAAGGTTAATTTCTAATCAATTATGTGTTTGCATCATTTTTATCGTATATTTAATGAATTATCAGCAATAAACTGAAAACTCACAAAAACTTGGAAAAACAGCAAAATATTGCCTAATTCGATGATATTTTGTTTATATCACATAAAGGAAAAAGGGGATGATAAACGTCAAAATATTGCTGAATTCGATGATTTTTAGTACGAAACAAAATGCAAGAAAACTTGCTTAAAATGCAATATTATGCGAAAATCTGAGATTTGAAGGCCAAATCACATATCGTGATACTACATGAAATGGTATGGAAATATTGGTAAAAATGAATATATTTACGTAATATCAAACTTCATGAAAAACGTGAAAAAAGTCATTATTATACCAAATTTGAGTATTTTAACGTCGAATCATAAAGCGACGTTTCATGTTTTTTAGACCCTAGAAAAGAAGTATAAAGATGTTGCTTCCAATATAAATGACAAAAATCAATGTGTTTTCATTAAAATTAACTAAAATGTTCCTGATTTTCGGTTTATATTACCGATGGAAAATGTACACGTAAAACCGTTCTACGCCGGCTGAAACGTCGATATATGCAATAAAAACAGAAATTCTCCCCTTTTAAATATCTTACTGAGTATTTTAACGAGAAACAAATAGATGATTGAAAATGAAGTATTTAAGGTTATTTTCTGATCAATTATGTGTTTGCATAATTTTTCTCGTATATTTAATGAATTAATAGCAATAAACTGAAAATTCACAAAAACTTGGAAAAACCTCAAAATATTGCCTAGTTCGATGATATTTTGTTTATATCACATAAAAGAAAAGGGGATGATAAAGGTCAAAATATTGCTAAATTCGATGATTTCTAGTACGAAACAAAATGCAAGAAAACTTGCTTAAAATGCAATATTATGCGAAATTCTGAGATTTGAAGGCGAAATCACATATCGTGAGAAAACATGAAGTAGTATCGAAATATTGGTAAAAACGAATATATATACGTAAAATCACACTACATGAATAACGTGTAAAAAGTCACTATATTACCATATATGAGGATTTTTACTTCAAATCATAGAGCGAGGTTTCGTATTATTTAGACCCAAAAAAGACGTGTGACAATGTTGTTTCAAATACAAATGATAAAAATCAGTGTTTTCATTAGAATTAACTAAAATGTTCCAGATTTTCCGTTTATATTACCGATGGAAGATGTACACGTAAAACCGCTCTAATCCGGCTGAAACGTCGATATATGCAATAAAAACAGAACTTCTCCCCTTTCCAATATCTTACTCAGTATTTTAACGAGAAACAAATAGTTGATTGAAAATGAAGTGTTTAAGGTTAATTTCTAATCAATTATGTGTTTGCATCATTTTTGTCGTATATTTAATGAATTATCAGCAGTAAACTGAAAATTCACAAAAACTTGGAAAAACAGCAAAATATTGCCTAATTCGATGATATTTTGTTTATATCACATAAAGGAAAAAGGGGATGATAAACGTCAAAATATTGCTGAATTCGATGATTTTTAGTACGAAACAAAATGCAAGAAAACTTGCTTAAAATGCAATATTATGCGAAAATCTGAGATTTGAAGGCCAAATCACATATCGTGATACTACATGAAATGGTATGGAAATATTGGTAAAAATGAATATATTTACGTAATATCAAACTACATGAAAAACGTGAAAAAAGTCATTATTATACCAAATTTGAGTATTTTAACGTCGAATCATAAAGCGACGTTTCATGTTTTTAAACCCTAGAAAAGAAGTATAAAGATGTTGCTTCCAATACAAATGACAAAAATCAATGTGTTTTCATTAAAATTAACTAAAATGTTCCTGATTTTCGGTTTATATTACCGATGGAAAATGTACACGTAAAACCGTTCTACGCCGGCTGAAACGTCGATATATGCAATAAAAACAGAAATTCTCCCCTTTTAAATATCTTACCGAGTATTTTAACGAGAAACAAATAGATGATTGAAAATGAAGTATTTAAGGTTATTTTCTGATCAATTATGTGTTTGCATAATTTTTCTCGTATATTTAATGAATTAATAGCAATAAACTGAAAATTCACAAAAACTTGGAAAAACCTCAAAATATTGCCTAGTTCGATGATATTTTGTTTATATCACATAAAGGAAAAGGGGATGATAAAGGTCAAAATATTGCTAAACTCGATGATTTCTAGTACGAAACAAAATGCAAGAAAACTTGCTTAAAATGCAATATTATGCGAAAATCGGAGATTTGAAGGCCAAATCACATATCGTGATACTACATGAAATAGTATCGAAATATTGATAAAAATGAATATATTTACGTAATATCAAACTAAATGAAAAACGTGAAAAAGGTCATTATTATACCAAATTTGAGGATTTTAACTTTGAATCATGGAGCGAGGTTTCGTATTTTTAAGACCCTAGAAAAGACGTATAAAGATGTTGCTTCCAATACAAATGATAAAAATCAATGTGTTTACATTAAAATTAACTAAAATAATCCTGATTTTCGGTTTATATTACCGATGGAAGATGTACACGTAAAACAGTTCTAATCCGGCTGAAACGTCGATATATGCAATAAAAACAGAACTTCTCTCCTTTTCAATATCTTACTCAGTATTTTAACGAGAAACAAATAGATGATTGAAAATGAAGTATTTAAGGTTATTTTCTGATCAATTATGTGTTTGCATAATTTTTATCGTATATTTAATGAATTAATAACAATAAACTGAAAATTCACAATAACGTGTAAAACGGCCTAATTCGATGATATTTTGTTTAAATCACATAAAGGAAACGGGTATGATAAAGGTCAAAATATTGCTAAATTCGACGATTTTTAGTGCAAAACAAAATGCAAGAAAACTTGCTTAAAAATGCAAAATTTGCGAAATTCTGAGATTTGAAGGCGAAATCACATATCGTGAGAAAACATGAAGTAGTATCGAAATATTGGTAAAAACGAATATATATACGTAAAATCACACTACATGAATAACGTGTAAAAAGTCACTATATTACCATATATGAGGATTTTTACTTCAAATCATAGAGCGAGGTTTCGTATTATATAGACCCAAAAAAGACGTGTGACACTGTTATTTCAAATACAAATGATAAAAATCAGTGTTTTCATTAGAATTAACTAAAATGTTCCAGATTTTCCGTTTATATTACCGATGGAAGATGTACACGTAAAACCGCTCTAATCCGGCTGAAACGTCGATATATGCAATAAAAACAGAACTTCTCCCCTTTCCAATATCTTACTCAGTATTTTAACGAGAAACAAATAGTTGATTGAAAATGAAGTGTTTAAGGTTAATTTCTAATCAATTATGTGTTTGCATCATTTTTATCGTATATTTAATGAATTATCAGCAATAAACTGAAAACTCACAAAAACTTGGAAAAACAGCAAAATATTGCCTAATTCGATGATATTTTGTTTATATCACATAAAGGAAAAAGGGGATGATAAACGTCAAAATATTGCTGAATTCGATGATTTTTAGTACGAAACAAAATGCAAGAAAACTTGCTTAAAATGCAATATTATGCGAAAATCTGAGATTTGAAGGCCAAATCACATATCGTGATACTACATGAAATGGTATGGAAATATTAGTAAAAATGAATATATTTACGTAATATCAAACTTCATGAAAAACGTGAAAAAAGTCATTATTATACCAAATTTGAGTATTTTAACGTCGAATCATAAAGCGACGTTTCATGTTTTTTAGACCCTAGAAAAGAAGTATAAAGATGTTGCTTCCAATATAAATGACAAAAATCAATGTGTTTTCATTAAAATTAACTAAAATGTTCCTGATTTTCGGTTTATATTACCGATGGAAAATGTACACGTAAAACCGTTCTACGCCGGCTGAAACGTCGATATATGCAATAAAAACAGAAATTCTCCCCTTTTAAATATCTTACTGAGTATTTTAACGAGAAACAAATAGATGATTGAAAATGAAGTATTTAAGGTTATTTTCTGATCAATTATGTGTTTGCATAATTTTTCTCGTATATTTAATGAATTAATAGCAATAAACTGAAAATTCACAAAAACTTGGAAAAACCTCAAAATATTGCCTAGTTCGATGATATTTTGTTTATATCACATAAAAGAAAAGGGGATGATAAAGGTCAAAATATTGCTAAATTCGATGATTTCTAGTACGAAACAAAATGCAAGAAAACTTGCTTAAAATGCAATATTATGCGAAATTCTGAGATTTGAAGGCGAAATCACATATCGTGAGAAAACATGAAGTAGTATCGAAATATTGGTAAAAACGAATATATATACGTAAAATCAAACTACATGAATAACGTGTAAAAAGTCACTATATTACCATATATGAGGATTTTTACTTCAAATCATAGAGCGAGGTTTCGTATTATTTAGACCCAAAAAAGACGTGTGACAATGTTGTTTCAAATACAAATGATAAAAATCAGTGTTTTCATTAGAATTAACTAAAATGTTCCAGATTTTCCGTTTATATTACCGATGGAAGATGTACACGTAAAACCGCTCTAATCCGGCTGAAACGTCGATATATGCAATAAAAACAGAACTTCTCCCCTTTCCAATATCTTACTCAGTATTTTAACGAGAAACAAATAGTTGATTGAAAATGAAGTGTTTAAGGTTAATTTCTAATCAATTATGTGTTTGCATCATTTTTATCGTATATTTAATGAATTATCAGCAGTAAACTGAAAATTCACAAAAACTTGGAAAAACAGCAAAATATTGCCTAATTCGATGATATTTTGTTTATATCACATAAAGGAAAAAGGGGATGATAAACGTCAAAATATTGCTGAATTCGATGATTTTTAGTACGAAACAAAAAGCAAGAAAACTTGCTTAAAATGCAATATTATGCGAAAATCTGAGATTTGAAGGCCAAATCACATATCGTGATACTACATGAAATGGTATGGAAATATTGGTAAAAATGAATATATTTACGTAATATCAAACTACATGAAAAACGTGAAAAAAGTCATTATTATACCAAATTTGAGTATTTTAACGTCGAATCATAAAGCGACGTTTCATGTTTTTAAACCCTAGAAAAGAAGTATAAAGATGTTGCTTCCAATACAAATGACAAAAATCAATGTGTTTTCATTAAAATTAACTAAAATGTTCCTGATTTTCGGTTTATATTACCGATGGAAAATGTACACGTAAAACCGTTCTACGCCGGCTGAAACGTCGATATATGCAATAAAAACAGAAATTCTCCCCTTTTAAATATCTTACCGAGTATTTTAACGAGAAACAAATAGATGATTGAAAATGAAGTATTTAAGGTTATTTTCTGATCAATTATGTGTTTGCATATTTTTTCTCGTATATTTAATGAATTAATAGCAATAAACTGAAAATTCACAAAAACTTGGAAAAACCTCAAAATATTGCCTAGTTCGATGATATTTTGTTTATATCACATAAAGGAAAAGGGGATGATAAAGGTCAAAATATTGCTAAATTCGATGATTTCTAGTACGAAACAAAATGCAAGAAAACTTGCTTAAAATGCAATATTATGCGAAAATCGGAGATTTGAAGGCCAAATCACATATCGTGATACTACATGAAATAGTATCGAAATATTGATAAAAATGAATATATTTACGTAATATCAAACTAAATGAAAAACGTGAAAAAGGTCATTATTATACCAAATTTGAGGATTTTAACTTCGAATCATGGAGCGAGGTTTCGTATTTTTAAGACCCTAGAAAAGACGTATAAAGATGTTGCTTTCAAAACAAATGATAAAAATCAATGTGTTTTCATTAAAATTAACTAAAATGTTCCTGATTTTTGGTTTATATTACCGATGGAAGATGTACACGTAAAACCGTTCTAATCCGGCTGAAACGTCGATATATGCAATAAAAACGAAACTTCTCCCCTTTTCAATATTTTACTCAGTATTTTAACGAGAAACAAATAGATGATTGAAAATAAAGTATTTAAGGTTATTTTCTGATCAATTATGTGTTTGCATAATTTTAATCGTATATTTAATGAATTAATAACAATAAACTGAAAATTCACAATAACGTGGAAAACGGCCTAATTCGATGATATTTTGTTTAAATCACATAGAGGAAACGGGGATGATAAAGGTCAAAATATTGCTAAATTCGATGATTTTTAGTGCAAAACAAAATGCAAGAAAACTTGCTTAAAAATGCAAAATTTGCGAAATTCTGAGATTTGAAGGCGAAATCACATATCGTGAGAAAACATGAAGTAGTATCGAAATATTGGTAAAAACGAATATATATACGTAAAATCACACTACATGAATAACGTGTAAAAAGTCACTATATATATTAGGATTTTTACTTCAAATCATAGAGCGAGGTTTCGTATTATTTAGACCCAAGAAAAGACGTGTGACAATGTTGTTTCAAATACAAATGATAAAAATCAATGTGTTTTCATTAGAATTAACTAAAATGTTCCAGATTTTCCGATTATATTACCGATGGAAGATGTACACGTAAAACCGCTCTAATCCGGCTGAAACGTCGATATATGCAATAAAAAAAGAACTTCTCCCCTTTCCAATATCTTACTCAGTATTTTAACGAGAAACAAATATTTGATTGAAAATGAAGTCTTTAAGGTTAATTTCTAATCAATTATGTGTTTGCATCATTTTTATCGTATATTTAATGAATTATTAGCAATAAACTGAAAACTAACAAAAACTTGGAAAAACAGCAAAATATTGCCTAATTCGATGATATTTTGTTTATATCACATAAAGGAAAAGGGGATGATAACTGTCAAAATATTGCTGAATTCGATGATTTTTAGTACGAAACATAATGCAAGAAAACTTGCTTAAAATGCAATATTATGGGAAAATCTGAGATTTGAAGGCCAAATCACATATCGTGATACTACTTGAAATAGTATGGAAATATTGGTAAAAATTAATATATTTACGTAATATCAAACTACATGAAAAACGTGAAAAAGGTCATTATCATACCAAATTTGAGGACTTTAACTTCGAATCATAGAGCGACGTTTTGTATTTTTTAGACCCTAGAAAAGACGTATAAAGATGTTGCTTCCAATACAAATGATAAAAATCAATGTGTTTACATTAAAATTAACTAAAATAATCCTGATTTTCGGTTTATATTACTGATGGAAGATGTACACGTAAAACAGTTCTAATCCGGCTGAAACGTCGATATATGCAATAAAAACAGAACTTCTCCCCTTTTCAATATCTTACTCAGTATTTTAACGAGAAAGAAATAGATGATTGAAAATGAAGTATTTAAGGTTATTTTCTGATCAATTATGTGTTTGCATAATTTTTATCGTATATTTAATGAATTAATAACAATAAACTGAAAATTCACAATAACGTGGAAAACGGCCTAATTCGATGATATTTTGTTTTAATCACATAGAGAAAACGGGTATGATAAAGGTCAAAATATTGCTAAATTCGACGATTTTTAGTGCAAAACAAAATGCAAGAAAACTTGCTTAAAAATGCAAAATTTGCGAAATTCTGAGATTTGAAGGCCAAATCACATATCGTGAGAAAACATGAAGTAGTATCGAAATATTGGTAAAAACGAATATATATACGTAAAATCACACTACATGAATAACGTGTAAAAAGTCACTATATTACCATATATGAGGATTTTTACTTCAAATCATAGAGCGAGGTTTCGTATTATTTAGACCCAAAAAAGACGTGTGACAATGTTGTTTCAAATACAAATGATAAAAATCAGTGTTTTCATTAGAATTAACTAAAATGTTCCAGTTTTTCCGTTTATATTACCGATGGAAGATGTACACGTAAAACCGCTCTAATCCGGCTGAAACGTCGATATATGCAATAAAAACAGAACTTCTCCCCTTTCCAATATCTTTCTCAGTATTTTAACGAGAAACAAATAGTTGATTGAAAATGAAGTGTTTAAGGTTAATTTCTAATCAATTATGTGTTTGCATCATTTTTATCGTATATTTAATGAATTATCAGCAATAAACTGAAAACTCACAAAAACTTGGAAAAACAGCAAAATATTGCCTAATTCGATGATATTTTGTTTATATCACATAAAGGAAAAAGGGGATGATAAACGTCAAAATATTGCTGAATTCGATGATTTTTAGTACGAAACAAAATGCAAGAAAACTTGCTTAAAATGCAATATTATGCGAAAATCTGAGATTTGAAGGCCAAATCACATATCGTGATGAAATGGTATGGAAATATTGGTAAAAATGAATATATTTACGTAATATCAAACTACATGAAAAACGTGAAAAAAGTCATTATTATACCAAATTTGAGTATTTTAACGTCGAATCATAAAGCGACGTTTCATGTTTTTTAGACCCTAGAAAAGAAGTATAAAGATGTTGCTTCTAATACAAATGACAAAAATCAATGTGTTTTCCTTAAAATTAACTAAAATGTTCCTGATTTTCGGTTTATATTACCGATGGAAAATGTACACGTAAAACCGTTCTACGCCGGCTGAAACGTCGATATATGCAATAAAAACAGAACTTCTCCCCTTTCCAATATCTTACTCAGTATTTTAACGAGAAACAAATAGATGATTGAAAATAAAGTATTTAAGGTTATTTTCTAATCAATTATGTGTTTGCATAATTTTTATCGTATATTTAATGAATTATTAGCAATAAACTGAAAACTAACAAAAACTTGGAAAAACAGCAAAATATTGCCTAATTCGATGATATTTTGTTTATATCACATAAAGGAAAAGGGGATGATAACTGTCAAAATATTGCTGAATTCGATGATTTTTAGTACGAAACAAAATGCAAGAAAACTTGCTTAAAATGCAATATTATGCGAAAATCTGAGATTTGAAGGCCAAGTCACATATCGTGATACTACATGAAATTGTATGGAAATATTGGTAAAAATGTATATATTTACGTAATATCAAACTACATGAAAAACGTGAAAAAAGTCATTATTATACCAAATTTGAGTATTTTAACGTCGAATCATAAAGCGACGTTTCATGTTTTTTAGACCCTAGAAAAGAAGTATAAAGATGTTGCTTCCAATACAAATGACAAAAATCAATGCGTTTTCCTTAAAATTAACTAAAATGTTCCAGATTTTCCGATTATATTACCGATGGAAGATGTACACGTAAAACCGCTCTAATCCGGCTGAAACGTCGATATATGCAATAAAAACCGAACTTCTCCCCTTTCCAATATCTTACTCAGTATTTTAACGAGAAACAAATAGATGATTGAAAATAAAGAATTTAAGGTTATTTTCTAATAAATTATGTGTTTGCATCATTTTTATCGTATATATAATGAATTATTAGCAATAAACTGAAAACTAACAAAAACTTGGAAAAACAGCAAAATATTGCCTAATTCGATGATATTTTGTTTATATCACATAAAGGAAAAGGGGATGATAACTGTCAAAATATTGCTGAATTCGATGATTTTTAGTACGAAACAAAATGCAAGAAAACTTGCTTAAAATGCAATATTATGGGAAAATCTGAGATTTGTAGGCCAAATCACATATCGTGATACTACATGAAATTGTATGGAAATATTGGTAAAAATAAATATATTTACGTAATATCAAACAAAATGAAAAACGTGAAAAAAGTCATTTTTATACCAAATTTGAGTATTTTAACGTCGAATCATAAAGCGACGTTTCGTATTTTTTAGACCCTAGAAAAGAGGTATAAAGATGTTGCTTCCAATACAAATGACAAAAATCAATGTGTTTTCATTAAAATTAACTAAAATGTTCCTGATTTTCGGTTTATATTACCGATGGAAAATGTACACGTAAAACCGTTCTACGCCGGCTCAAACGTCGATATATGCAATTAAAACAGAAATTCTCCCCTTTCCAATATCTTAGTCAATATTTTAACGAGAAACAAATAGTTGATTGGATATGAAGTGTTTAAGTTTAATTTCTAATCAATTATGTGTTTGCATCATTTTTATCGTATATTTAATGAATTATTAGCAATAAACTGAAAACTAACAAAAACTTGGAAAACGGCTTAATTCGATGATATTTTGTTTAAATCACATAGAGGAAACGGGGATGATAAAGGTCAAAATATTGATTAATTCGATGATTTTTAGTGCAAAACAAAATGCAAGAAAACTTGCTTAAAAATGCAAAATTTGCGAAATTCTGAGATTTGAAGGCGAAATCACATATCGTGAGAAAACATGAAGTAGTATCGAAATATTGGTAAAAACGAATATATATACGTAAAATCACACTACATGAATAACGTGTAAAAAGTCACTATATTACCATATATGAGGATTTTTACTTCAAATCATAGAGCGAGGTTTCGTATTTTTTAGACCCAAAAAAGACGTGTGACAATGTTGTTTCAAATACAAATGATAAAAATCAGTGTTTTCATTAGAATTAACTAAAATGTTCCAGATTTTCCGTTTATATTACCGATGGAAGATGTACACGTAAAACCGCTCTAATCCGGCTGAAACGTCGATATATGCAATAAAAACAGAACTTCTCCCCTTTCCAATATCTTACTCAGTATTTTAACGAGAAACAAATAGTTGATTGAAAATGAAGTGTTTAAGGTTAATTTCTAATCAATTATGTGTTTGCATCATTTTATCGTATATTTAATGAATTATCAGCAATAAACTGAAAACTCACAAAAACTTGGAAAAACAGCAAAATATTGACTAATTCGATGATATTTTGTTTATATCACATAAAGGAAAAAGGGGATGATAAACGTCAAAATATTGCTGAATTCGATGATTTTTAGTACGAAACAAAATGCAAGAAAACTTGCTTAAAATGCAATATTATGCGAAAATCTGAGATTTGAAGGCCAAGTCACAAATCGTGATACTACATGAAATGGTATGGAAATATTGGTAAAAATGAATATATTTACGTAATATCAAACTACATGAAAAACGTGAAAAAAGTCATTATTATACCAAATTTGAGTATTTTAACGTCGAATCATAGAGCGACGTTTCATGTTTTTTAGACCCTAGAAAAGAAGTATAAAGATGTTGCTTCCAATACAAATGACAAAAATCAATGTGTTTTCCTTAAAATTAACTAAAATGTTCCTGATTTTCGGTTTATATTACCGATGGAAAATGTACACGTAAAACCGTTCTACGCCGGCTGAAACGTCGATATATGCAATAAAAACAGAACTTCTCCCCTTTCCAATATCTTACTCAGTATTTTAACGAGAAACAAATAGATGATTGAAAATAAAGTATTTAAGGTTATTTTCTAATCAATTATGTGTTTGCATCATTTTTATCGTATATTTAATGAATTATTAGCAATAAACTGAAAACTAACAAAAACTTGGAAAAACAGCAAAATATTGCCTAATTCGATGATATTTTGTTTATATCACATAAAGGAAAAGGGGATGATAACTGTCAAAATATTGCTGAATTCGATGATTTTTAGTGCGAAACAAAATGCAAGAAAACTTGCTTAAAATGCAATATTATGCGAAAATCTGAGATTTGAAGGCCAAGTCACATATCGTGATACTACATGAAATTGTATGGAAATATTGGTAAAAATGTATATATTTACGTAATATCAAACTACATGAAAAACGTGAAAAAAGTCATTATTATACCAAATTTGAGTATTTTAACGTCGAATCATAAAGCGACGTTTAATGTTTTTTAGTCCCTAGAAAAGAAGTATAAAGATGTTGCTTCCAATACAAATGACAAAAATCAATGTGTTTTCCTTAAAATTAACTAAAATGTTCCTGATTTTCGGTTTATATTACCGATGGAAAATGTACACGTAAAACCGTTCTACGCCGGCTCAAACGTCGATATATGCAAATAAAACAGAAATTCTCCCCTTTCCAATATCTTACTCAGTATTTTAACGAGAAACAAATAGTTGATTGAAAATGAAGTGTTTAAGTTTAATTTCTAATCAATTATGTGTTTGCATCATTTTTATCGTATATTTAATGAATTAATAGCAATAAACTGAAAATTCACAAAAACTTGGAAAAACCTCAAAATATTGCCTAGTTCGATGATATTTTGTTTATATCACATAAAGGAAAAGGTCAAAATATTGCTAAATTCGATGATTTTTAGTGCAAAACAAAATGCAAGAAAACTTGCTTAAAAATGCAAAATTTGCGAAATTCTGAGATTTGAAGGCCAAATCACATATCGTAGGAAAACATGAAGTTGTATCGAAATATTGATAAAATGAATATATATACGTAAAATCACACTACATGAATAACGTGTAAAGTCACTATATTACCATATATGAGGATTTTTACTTCAAATCATAGAGCGAGGTTTCGTATTATTTAGACCCAAGAAAAGACGTGTGACAATGTTGTTTCAAATACAAATGATAAAAATCAATGTGTTTTCATTAAAATTAACTAAAATGTTCCAGATTTTCCGATTATATTACCGATGGAAGATGTACACGTAAAACCGCTCTAATCCGGCTGAAACGTCGATATATGCAATAAAAACAGAACTTCTCCCCTTTCCAATATCTTACTCAGTATTTTAACGAGAAACAAATAGATGATTGAAAATAAAGTATTTAAGGTTATTTTCTAATCAATTATGTGTTTGCATCATTTTTATCGTATATATAATGAATTATTAGCAATAAACTGAAAACTAACAAAAACTTGGAAAAACAGCAAAATATTGCCTAATTCGATGATATTTTGTTTATATCACATAAAGGAAAAGGGGATGATAACTTTCAAAATATTGCTGAATTCGATGATTTTTAGTACGAAACAAAATGCAAGAAAACTTGCTTAAAATGCAATATTATGGGAAAATCTGAGATTTGTAGGCCAAATCACATATCGTGATACTACATGAAATTGTATGGAAATATTGGTAAAAATGAATATATTTACGTAATATCAAACAAAATGAAAAACGTGAAAAAAGTCATTTTTATACCAAATTTGAGTATTTTAACGTCGAATCATAAAGCGACGTTTCGTATTTTTTAGACCCTAGAAAAGAGGTATAAAGATGTTGCTTCCAATACAAATGACAAAAATCTATGTGTTTTCATTAAAATTAACTAAAATGTTCCTGATTTTAGGTTTATATTACCGATGGAAAATGTACACGTAAAACCGTTCTACGCCGGCTCAAACGTCGATATATGCAATTAAAACAGAAATTCTCCCCTTTCCAATATCTTAGTCAGTATTTTAACGAGAAACAAATAGTTGATTGAAAATGAAGTGTTTAAGTTTAATTTCTAATCAATTATGTGTTTGCATCATTTTTATCGTATATTTAATGAATTATTAGCAATAAACTGAAAACTAACAAAACTTGGAAAACGGCCTAATTCAATGATATTTTATTTAAATCACATAGAGGAAACGGGGATGATAAAGGTCAAAATATTGATAAATTCGATGATTTTTAGTGCAAAACAAAATGCAAGAAAACTTGCTTAAAAATGCAAAATTTGCGAAATTCTGGGATTTGAAGGCGAAATCACGTATCGTGAGAAAACATGAAGTAGTATCGAAATATTGGTAAAAACGAATATATATACGTAAAATCACACTACATGAATAACGTGTAAAAAGTCACTATATTACCATATATGAGGATTTTTACTTCAAATCATAGAGCGAGGTTTCGTATTTTTTAGACCCAAAAAAGACGTGTGACAATGTTGTTTCAAATACAAATGATAAAAATCAGTGTTTTCATTAGAATTAACTAAAATGTTCCAGATTTTCCGTTTATATTACCGATGGAAGATGTACACGTAAAACCGCTCTAATCCGGCTGAAACGTCGATATATGCAATAAAAACAGAACTTCTCCCCTTTCCAATATCTTACTCAGTATTTTAACGAGAAACAAATAGTTGATTGAAAATGAAGTGTTTAAGGTTAATTTCTAATCAATTATGTGTTTGCATCATTTTCATCGTATATTTAATGAATTATCAGCAATAAACTGAAAACTCACAAAAACTTGGAAAAACAGCAAAATATTGCCTAATTCGATGATATTTTGTTTATATCACATAAAGGAAAAAGGGGATGATAAACGTCAAAATATTGCTGAATTCGATGATTTTTAGTACGAAACAAAATGCAAGAAAACTTGCTTAAAATGCAATATTATGCGAAAATCTGAGATTTGAAGGCCAAATCACATATCGTGATACTACATGAAATGGTATGGAAATATTGGTAAAAATGAATATATTTACGTAATATCAAACTACATGAAAAACGTGAAAAAAGTCATTATTATACCAAATTTGAGTATTTTAACGTCGAATCATAAAGCGACGTTTCATGTTTTTTTGACCCTAGAAAAGAAGTATAAAGATGTTGCTTCCAATACAAATGACAAAAATCAATGTGTTTTCATTAAAATTAACTAAAATGTTCCTGATTTTCGGTTTATATTACCGATGGAAAATGTACACGTAAAACCGTTCTACGCCGGCTGAAACGTCGATATATGCAATAAAAACAGAACTTCTCCCCTTTCCAATATCTTACTCAGTATTTTAACGAGAAACAAATAGTTGATTGAAAATGAAGTATTTAAGGTTATTTTCTAATCAATTATGTGTTTGCATCATTTTTATCGTATATTTAATGAATTATTAGCAATAAACTGAAAACTAACAAAAACTTGGAAAAACAGCAAAATATTGCCTAATTCGATGATATTTTGTTTATATCACATAAAGGAAAAGGGGATGATAACTGTCAAAATATTGCTGAATTCGATGATTTTTAGTACGAAACAAAATGCAAGAAAACTTGCTTAAAATGAAATATTATGCGAAAATCTGAGATTTGAAGGCCAAATCACATATCGTGATACTACATGAAATAGTATCGAAATATTGATAAAAATGAATATATTTACGTAATATCAAACTAAATGAAAAACGTGAAAAAGGTCATTATTATACCAAATTTGAGGATTTTAACTTCGAATCATGGAGCGAGGTTTCGTATTTTTAGACCCTAGAAAAGACGTATAAAGATGTTGCTTTCAAAACAAATGATAAAAATCAATGTGTTTTCATTAAAATTAACTAAAGTGTTCCTGATTTTTGGTTTATATTACCGATGGAAGATGTACACGTAAAACCGCTCTAATCCGGCTGAAACGTCGATATATGCAATAAAAACGGAACTTCTCCCCTTTTCAATATTTTACTCAGTATTTTAACGAGAAACAAATAGATGATTGAAAATAAAGTATTTAAGGTTATTTTCTGATCAATTATGTGTTTGCATAATTTTAATCGTATATTTAATGAATTAATAACAATAAACTGAAAATTCACAATAACGTGGAAAACGGCCTAATTCGATGATATTTTGTTTAAATCACATAGAGGAAACGGGGATGATAAAGGTCAAAATATTGATAAATTCGATGATTTTTAGTGCAAAACAAAATGCAAGAAAACTTGCTTAAAAATGCAAAATTTGCGAAATTCTGAGATTTGAAGGCGAAATCACATATCGTGAGAAAACTTGAAGTAGTATCGAAATATTGGTAAAAACGAATATATAGACGTAAAATCACACTACATGAATAACGTGTAAAAAGTCACTATATATATGAGTATTTTTACTTCAAATCATAGAGCGAGGTTTCGTATTATTTAGACCCAAGAAAAGACGTGTGAAAATGTTGTTTCAAATACAAATGATAAAAATCAATGTGTTTTCATAAGAATTAACTAAAATGTTCCAGATTTTCCGTTTATATTACCAATGGAAGATGTACACGTAAAACCGCTCTAATCCGGCTGAAACGTCGATATATGCAATAAAAACAGAACTTCTCCCCTTTTCAATATCTTACTCAGTATTTTAACGAGAAACAAATAGATGATTGAAAATGAAGTATTTAAGGTTATTTTCTGATCAATTATGTGTTTGCATCATTTTTATCGTATATTTAATGAATTAATAACAATAAACTGAAAATTCACAATAACGTGGAAAACGGCCTAATTCGATGATATTTTGTTTAAATCACATAGAGGAAACGGGTATGATAAAGGTAAAAATATTGCTAAATTCGACGATATTTAGTGCAAAACAAAATGCAAGAAAACTTGCTTAAAAATGCAAAATTTGCGAAATTTTGAGATTTGAAGGCGAAATCACAAATCGTGAGAAAACATGAAGTAGTATCGAAATATTGGTAAAAACGAATATATATACGTAAAATCACACTACATGAATAACGTGTAAAAAGTCACTATATTACCATATATGAGGATTTTTACTTCAAATCATAGAGCGAGGTTTCGTATTTTTTAGACCCAAAAAAGACGTGTGACAATGTTGTTTCAAATACAAATGATAAAAATCAGTGTTTTCATTAGAATTAACTAAAATGTTCCAGATTTTCCGTTTATATTACCGATGGAAGATGTACACGTAAAACCGCTCTAATCCGGCTGAAACGTCGATATATGCAATAAAAACAGAACTTCTCCCCTTTCCAATATCTTACTCAGTATTTTAACGAGAAACAAATAGTTGATTGAAAATGAAGTGTTTAAGGTTAATTTCTAATCAATTATGTGTTTGCATCATTTTCATCGTATATTTAATGAATTATCAGCAATAAACTGAAAACTCACAAAAACTTGGAAAAACAGCAAAATATTGCCTAATTCGATGATATTTTGTTTATATCACATAAAGGAAAAAGGGGATGATAAACGTCAAAATATTGCTGAATTCGATGATTTTTAGTACGAAACAAAATGCAAGAAAACTTGCTTAAAATGCAATATTATGCGAAAATCTGAGATTTGAAGGCCAAATCACATATCGTGATACTACATGAAATGGTATGGAAATATTGGTAAAAATGAATATATTTACGTAATATCAAACTACATGAAAAACGTGAAAAAAGTCATTATTATACCAAATTTGAGTATTTTAACGTCGAATCATAAAGCGACGTTTCATGTTTTTTTGACCCTAGAAAAGAAGTATAAAGATGTTGCTTCCAATACAAATGACAAAAATCAATGTGTTTTCATTAAAATTAACTAAAATATTCCTGATTTTCGGTTTATATTACCGATGGAAAATGTACACGTAAAACCGTTCTACGCCGGCTGAAACGTCGATATATGCAATAAAAACAGAACTTCTCCCCTTTCCAATATCTTACTCAGTATTTTAACGAGAAACAAATAGTTGATTGAAAATGAAGTATTTAAGGTTATTTTCTAATCAATTATGTGTTTGCATCATTTTTATCGTATATTTAATGAATTATTAGCAATAAACTGAAAACTAACAAAAACTTGGAAAAACAGCAAAATATTGCCTAATTCGATGATATTTTGTTTATATCACATAAAGGAAAAGGGGATGATAACTGTCAAAATATTGCTGAATTCGATGATTTTTAGTACGAAACAAAATGCAAGAAAACTTGCTTAAAATGCAATATTATGCGAAAATCTGAGATTTGAAGGCCAAATCACATATCGTGATACTACATGAAATAGTATCGAAATATTGATAAAAATGAATATATTTACGTAATATCAAACTAAATGAAAAACGTGAAAAAGGTCATTATTATACCAAATTTGAGGATTTTAACTTCGAATCATGGAGCGAGGTTTCGTATTTTTTAGACCCTAGAAAAGACGTATAAAGATGTTGCTTTCAAAACAAATGATAAAAATCAATGTGTTTTCATTAAAATTAACTAAAGTGTTCCTGATTTTTGGTTTATATTACCGATGGAAGATGTACACGTAAAACCGTTCTAATCCGGCTGAAACGTCGATATATGCAATAAAAACGGAACTTCTCCCCTTTTCAATATTTTAACGAGAAACAAATAGATGATTGAAAATAAAGTATTTAAGGTTATTTTCTGATCAATTATGTGTTTGCATAATTTTAATCGTATATTTAATGAATTAATAACAATAAACTGAAAATTCACAATAACGTGGAAAACGGCCTAATTCGATGATATTTTGTTTAAATCACATAGAGGAAACGGGGATGATAAAGGTCAAAATATTGATAAATTCGATGATTTTTAGTGCAAAACAAAATGCAAGAAAACTTGCTTAAAAATGCAAAATTTGCGAAATTCTGAGATTTGAAGGCGAAATCACATATCGTGAGAAAACTTGAAGTAGTATCGAAATATTGGTAAAAACGAATATATATACGTAAAATCACACTACATGAATAACGTGTAAAAAGTCACTATATATATGAGTATTTTTACTTCAAATCATAGAGCGAGGTTTCGTATTATTTAGACCCAAGAAAAGACGTGTGAAAATGTTGTTTCAAATACAAATGATAAAAATCAATGTGTTTTCATAAGAATTAACTAAAATGTTCCAGATTTTCCGTTTATATTACCAATGGAAGATGTACACGTAAAGCCGCTCTAATCCGGCTGAAACGTCGATATATGCAATAAAAACAGAACTTCTCCCCTTTTCAATATCTTACTCAGTATTTTAACGAGAAACAAATAGATGATTGAAAATGAAGTATTTAAGGTTATTTTCTGATCAATTATGTGTTTGCATCATTTTTATCGTATATTTAATGAATTAATAACAATAAACTGAAAATTCACAATAACGTGGAAAACGGCCTAATTCGATGATATTTTGTTTAAATCACATAGAGGAAACGGGTATGATAAAGGTAAAAATATTGCTAAATTCGACGATATTTAGTGCAAAACAAAATGCAAGAAAACTTGCTTAAAAATGCAAAATTTGCGAAATTTTGAGATTTGAAGGCGAAATCACAAATCGTGAGAAAACATGAAGTAGTATCGAAATATTGGTAAAAACGAATATATATACGTAAAATCACACTACATGAATAACGTGTAAAAAGTCACGATATTACCATATATGAGGATTTTTACTTCAAATCATAGAGCGAGGTTTCGTATTTTTTAGACCCAAAAAAGACGTGTGACAATGTTGTTTCAAATACAAATGATAAAAATCAGTGTTTTCATTAGAATTAACTAAAATGTTCCAGATTTTCCGTTTATATTACCGATGGAAGATGTACACGTAAAACCGCTCTAATCCGGCTGAAACGTCGATATATGCAATAAAAACAGAACTTCTCCCCTTTCCAATATCTTACTTAGTATTTTAACGAGAAACAAATAGTTGATTGAAAATGAAGTGTTTAAGGTTAATTTCTAATCAATTATGTGTTTGCATCATTTTATCGTATATTTAATGAATTATCAGCAATAAACTGAAAACTCACAAAAACTTGGAAAAACAGCAAAATATTGCCTAATTCGATGATATTTTGTTTATATCACATAAAGGAAAAAGGGGATGATAAACGTCAAAATATTGCTGAATTCGATGATTTTTAGTACGAAACAAAATGCAAGAAAACTTACTTAAAATGCAATATTATGCGAAAATCTGAGATTTGAAGGCCAAATCACATATCGTGATACTACATGAAATGGTATGAAAATATTGGTAAAAATGAATATATTTACGTAATATCAAACTACATGAAAAACGTGAAAAAAGTCATTATTATACCAAATTTGAGTATTTTAACGTCGAATCATAAAGCGACGTTTCATGTTTTTTAGACCCTAGAAAAGAAGTATAAAGATGTTGCTTCCAATACAAATGACAAAAATCAATGTGTTTTCATTAAAATTAACTAAAATGTTCCTGATTTTCGGTTTATATTACCGATGGAAAATGTACACGTAAAACCGTTCTACGCCGGCTGAAACGTCGATATATGCAATAAAAACAGAACTTCTCCCCTTTCCAATATCTTACTCAGTATTTTAACAAGAAACAAATAGTTGATTGAAAATGAAGTGTTTAAGGTTAATTTCTAATCAATTATGTGTTTGCATCATTTTTATCGTATATTTAATGAATTATCAGCAATAAACTGAAAACTCACAAAAACTTGGAAAAACAGCAAAATATTGCCTAATTCGATGATATTTTGTTTATATCACATAAAGGAAAAAGGGGATGATAAACGTCAAAATATTGCTGAATTCGATGATTTTTAGTACGAAACAAAATGCAAGAAAACTTGCTTAAAATGCAATATTATGCGAAAATCTGAGATTTGAAGGCCAAGTCACATATCGTGATACTACATGAAATGGTATGGAAATATTGGTAAAAATGTATATATTTACGTAATATCAAACTACATGAAAAACGTGAAAAAAGTCATTATTATACCAAATTTGAGTATTTTAACGTCGAATCATAAAGCGACGTTTCATGTTTTTTAGACCCCTAGAAAAGAAGTATAAAGATGTTGCTTCCAATACAAATGACAAAAATCAATGTGTTTTCCTTAAAATTAACTAAAATGTTCCTGATTTTCGGTTTATATTACCGATGGAAAATGTACACGTAAAACCGTTCTACGCCGGCTGAAACGTCGATATATGCAATAAAAACAGAACTTCTCCCCTTTCCAATATCTTACTCAGTATTTTAACAAGAAACAAATAGTTGATTGAAAATGAAGTGTTTAAGGTTAATTTCTAATCAATTATGTGTTTGCATCATTTTTATCGTATATTTAATGAATTATCAGCAATAAACTGAAAACTCACAAAAACTTGGAAAAACAGCAAAATATTGCCTAATTCGATGATATTTTGTTTATATCACATAAAGGAAAAAGGGGATGATAAACGTCAAAATATTGCTGAATTCGATGATTTTTAGTACGAAACAAAATGCAAGAAAACTTGCTTAAAATGCAATATTATGCGAAAATCTGAGATTTGAAGGCCAAGTCACATATCGTGATACTACATGAAATGGTATGGAAATATTGGTAAAAATGTATATATTTACGTAATATCAAACTACATGAAAAACGTGAAAAAAGTCATTATTATACCAAATTTGAGTATTTTAACGTCGAATCATAAAGCGACGTTTCATGTTTTTTAGACCCCTAGAAAAGAAGTATAAAGATGTTGCTTCCAATACAAATGACAAAAATCAATGTGTTTTCCTTAAAATTAACTAAAATGTTCCTGATTTTCGGTTTATATTACCGATGGAAAATGTACACGTAAAACCGTTCTACGCCGGCTGAAACGTCGATATATGCAATAAAAACAGAACTTCTCCCCTTTCCAATATCTTACTCAGTATTTTAACGAGAAACAAATAGATGATTGAAAATAAAGTATTTAAGGTTATTTTCTAATCAATTATGTGTTTGCATCATTTTTATCGTATATTTAATGAATTATTAGCAATAAACTGAAAACTAACAAAAACTTGGAAAAACAGCAAAATATTGCCTAATTCGATGATATTTTGTTTATATCACATAAAGGAAAAGGGGATGATAACTGTCAAAATATTGCTGAATTCGATGATTTTTAGTACGAAACAAAATGCAAGAAAACTTGCTTAAAATGCAATATTATGCGAAAATCTGAGATTTGAAGGCCAAATCACATATCGTGATACTACATGAAATAGTATCGAAATATTGATAAAAATGAATATATTTACGTAATATCAAACTAAATGAAAAACGTGAAAAAGGTCATTATTATACCAAATTTGAGGATTTTAACTTCGAATCATGGAGCGAGGTTTCGTATTTTTTAGACCCTAGAAAAGACGTATAAAGATGTTGCTTTCAAAACAAATGATAAAAATCAATGTGTTTTCATTAAAATTAACTAAAGTGTTCCTGATTTTTGGTTTATATTACCGATGGAAGATGTACACGTAAAACCGTTCTAATCCGGCTGAAACGTCGATATATGCAATAAAAACGGAACTTCTCCCCTTTTCAATATTTTACTCAGTATTTTAACGAGAAACAAATAGATGATTGAAAATAAAGTATTTAAGGTTATTTTCTGATCAATTATGTGTTTGCATAATTTTAATCGTATATTTAATGAATTAATAACAATAAACTGAAAATTCACAATAACGTGGAAAACGGCCTAATTCGATGATATTTTGTTTAAATCACATAGAGGAAGCGGGGATGATAAAGGTCAAAATATTGATAAATTCGATGATTTTTAGTGCAAAACAAAATGCAAGAAAACTTGCTTAAAAATGCAAAATTTGCGAAATTCTGAGATTTGAAGGCGAAATCACATATCGTGAGAAAACTTGAAGTAGTATCGAAATATTGGTAAAAACGAATATATATACGTAAAATCACACTACATGAATAACGTGTAAAAAGTCACTATATATATGAGTATTTTTACTTCAAATCATAGAGCGAGGTTTCGTATTATTTAGACCCAAGAAAAGACGTGTGAAAATGTTGTTTCAAATACAAATGATAAAAATCAATGTGTTTTCATAAGAATTAACTAAAATGTTCCAGATTTTCCGTTTATATTACCAATGGAAGATGTACACGTAAAACCGCTCTAATCCGGCTGAAACGTCGATATATGCAATAAAAACAGAACTTCTCCCCTTTTCAATATCTTACTCAGTATTTTAACGAGAAACAAATAGATGATTGAAAATGAAGTATTTAAGGTTATTTTCTGATCAATTATGTGTTTGCATCATTTTTATCGTATATTTAATGAATTAATAACAATAAACTGAAAATTCACAATAACGTGGAAAACGGCCTAATTCGATGATATTTTGTTTAAATCACATAGAGGAAACGGGTATGATAAAGGTAAAAATATTGCTAAATTCGACGATATTTAGTGCAAAACAAAATGCAAGAAAACTTGCTTAAAAATGCAAAATTTGCGAAATTTTGAGATTTGAAGGCGAAATCACAAATCGTGAGAAAACATGAAGTAGTATCGAAATATTGGTAAAAACGAATATATATACGTAAAATCACACTACATGAATAACGTGTAAAAAGTCACTATATTACCATATATGAGGATTTTTACTTCAAATCATAGAGCGAGGTTTCGTATTTTTTAGACCCAAAAAAGACGTGTGACAATGTTGTTTCAAATACA
This sequence comes from Procambarus clarkii, assembly GCF_040958095.1. Lineage (NCBI taxonomy): Eukaryota > Metazoa > Arthropoda > Malacostraca > Decapoda > Cambaridae > Procambarus > Procambarus clarkii. Next base: position 26,180,198 of record NC_091161.1, on the reverse strand, counting down.
AATGATAAAAATCAGTGTTTTCATTAGAATTAACTAAAATGTTCCAGATTTTCCGTTTATATTACCGATGGAAGATGTACACGTAAAACCGCTCTAATCCGGCTGAAACGTCGATATATGCAATAAAAACAGAGCTTCTCCCCTTTCCAATATCTTACTTAGTATTTTAACGAGAAACAAATAGTTGATTGAAAATGAAGTGTTTAAGGTTAATTTCTAATCAATTATGTGTTTGCATCATTTTATCGTATATTTAATGAATTATCAGCAATAAACTGAAAACTCACAAAAACTTGGAAAAACAGCAAAATATTGCCTAATTCGATGATATTTTGTTTATATCACATAAAGGAAAAAGGGGATGATAAACGTCAAAATATTGCTGAATTCGATGATTTTTAGTACGAAACAAAATGCAAGAAAACTTGCTTAAAATGCAATATTATGCGAAAATCTGAGATTTGAAGGCCAAATCACATATCGTGATACTACATGAAATGGTATGAAAATATTGGTAAAAATGAATATATTTACGTAATATCAAACTACATGAAAAACGTGAAAAAAGTCATTATTATACCAAATTTGAGTATTTTAACGTCGAATCATAAAGCGACGTTTCATGTTTTTTAGACCCTAGAAAAGAAGTATAAAGATGTTGCTTCCAATACAAATGACAAAAATCAATGTGTTTTCCTTAAAATTAACTAAAATGTTCCTGATTTTCGGTTTATATTACCGATGGAAAATGTACACGTAAAACCGTTCTACGCCGGCTGAAACGTCGATATATGCAATAAAAACAGAACTTCTCCCCTTTCCAATATCTTACTCAGTATTTTAACGAGAAACAAATAGATGATTGAAAATAAAGTATTTAAGGTTATTTTCTAATCAATTATGTGTTTGCATCATTTTTATCGTATATTTAATGAATTATTAGCAATAAACTGAAAACTAACAAAAACTTGGAAAAACACCAAAATATTGCCTAATTCGATGATATTTTGTTTATATCACATAAAGGAAAAGGGGATGATAACTGTCAAAATATTGCTGAATTCGATGATTTTTAGTACGAAACAAAATGCAAGAAAACTTGCTTAAAATGCAATATTGTGCGAAAATCTGAGATTTGAAGGCCAAATCACATATCGTGATACTACATGAAATAGTATCGAAATATTGATAAAAATGAATATATTTACGTAATATCAAACTAAATGAAAAACGTGAAAAAGGTCATTATTATACCAAATTTGAGGATTTTAACTTCGAATCATGGAGCGAGGTTTCGTGTTTTTTAGACCCTAGAAAAGACGTATAAAGATGTTGCTTTCAAAACAAATGATAAAAATCAATGAGTTTTCATTAAAATTAACTAAAATGTTCCTGATTTTTGGTTTATATTACCGATGGAAGATGTAGACGTAAAACCGTTCTAATCCGGCTGAAACGTCGATATATGCAATAAAAACGGAACTTCTCCCCTTTTCAATATTTTACTCAGTATTTTAACGAGAAACAAATAGATGATTGAAAATAAAGTATTTAAGGTTATTTTCTGATCAATTATGTGTTTGCATAATTTTAATCGTATATTTAATGAATTAATAACAATAAACTGAAAATTCAGAATAACGTGGAAAACGGCCTAATTCGATGATATTTTGTTTAAATCACATAGAGGAAACGGGGATGATAAAGGTCAAAATATTGCTAAATTCGATGATTTTTAGTGCAAAACAAGATGCAAGAAAACTTGCTTAAAAATGCAAAATTTGCGAAATTCTGTGATTTGAAGGCGAAATCACATATCGTGAGAAAACATGAAGTAGTATCGAAATATTGGTAAAAACGAATATATATACGTAAAATCACACTACATGAATAACGTGTAAAAAGTCACTATATATATGAGGATTTTTACTTCAAATCATAGAGCGAGGTTTCGTATTATTTAGACCCAAGAAAAGACGTGTGACAATGTTGTTTCAAATACAAATGATTAAAATCAATGTGTTTTCATTGGAATTAACTAAAATGTTCCAGATTTTCCGTTTATATTACCGATGGAAGATGTACACGTAAAACCGCTCTAATCCGGCTGAAACGTCGATATATGCAATAAAAACAGAACTTCTCCCCTTTCCAATATCTTACGTGAAAAAGGTCATTATTATACCAAATTTGAGGATTTTAACTTCGAATCATGGAGCGAGGTTTCGTATTTTTTAGACCCTAGAAAAGACGTATAAAGATGTTGCTTTCAAAACAAATGATAAAAATCAATGTGTTTTCATTAAAATTAACTAAAATGTTCCTGATTTTTTTGTTTATATTACCGATGGAAGATATACACGTAAAACCATTCTAATCCGGCTGAAACGTCGATATATGCAATAAAAACGGAACTTCTCTCCTTTTCAATATTTTACTCAGTATTTTAACGAGAAACAAATAGATGATTGAAAATAAAGTATTTAAGGTTATTTTCTGATCAATTATGTGTTTGCATAATTTTAATCGTATATTTAATGAATTAATAACAATAAACTGAAAATTCACAATAACGTGGAAAACGGCCTAATTCGATGATATTTTGTTTAAATCACATAGAGGAAACGGGGATGATAAAGGTCAAAATATTGCTAAATTCGATGATTTTTAGTGCAAAACAAAATGCAAGAAAACTTGCTTAAAAATGCAAAATTTGCGAAATTCTGAGATTTGAAGGCGAAATCACATATCGTGAGAAAACATGAAGTATTATCGAAATAATGGTAAAAACGAATATATATACGTAAAATCACACTACATGAATAACGTGTAAAAAGTCACTATATATATGAGGATTTTTACTTCAAATCATAGAGCGAGGTTTCGTATTATTTAGACCCAGGAAATGACGTGTGACAATGTTGTTTCAAATACAAATGATAAAAATCAGTGTTTTCATTAGAATTAACTAAAATGTTCCAGATTTTCCGTTTATATAACCGATGGAAGATGTACACGTAAAACCGCTCTAATCCGGCTGAAACGTCGATATATGCAATAAAAACAGAACTTCTCCCCTTTCCAATATCTTACTCAGTATTTTAACGAGAAACAAATAGATGATTGAAAATAAAGTATTTAAGGTTATTTTCTGATCAATTATGTGTTTGCATAATTTTAATCGTATATTTAATGAATTAATAACAATAAACTGAAAATTCACAATAACGTGGAAAACGGCCTAATTCGATGATACTTTGTTTAAATCACATAGAAGAAACGGGGATGATAAAGGTCAAAATATTGCTAAATTCGATGATTTTTAGTGCAAAACAAAATGCAAGAAAACTTGCTTAAAAATGCAAAATTTGCGAAATTCTGAGATTTGAAGGCGAAATCACATATCGTGAGAAAACATGAAGTACTATCGAAATATTGGTAAAAACGAATATATATACGTAAAATCACACTACATGAATAACGTGTAAAAAGTCACTATATATATGAGTATTTTTACTTCAAATCATAGAGCGAGGTTTCGTATTATTTAGACCCAAGAAAAGACGTGTGACAATGTTGTTTGAAATACAAATGATAAAAATCAATGTGTTTTCATTAGAATTAACTAAAATGTTCCAGATTTTCCGTTTATATTACCGATGGAAGATGTACACGTAAAACCGGTCTAATCCGGCTGAAACGTCGATATATGCAATAAAAACAGAACTTCTCCCCTTTCCAATATCTTACTCAGTATTTTAACGAGAAACAAATAGTTGATTGAAAATGAAGTGTTTAAGGTTAATTTCTAATCAATTATGTGTTTGCATCATTTTTATCGAATATTTAATGAATTAATAACAATAAACTGAAAATTCACAATAACGTGGAAAACGGCCTAATTCGATGATATTTTGTTTAAATCACATAGAGGAAACGGGTATGATAAAGGTCAAAATATTGCTAAATTCGACGATTTTTAGTGCAAAACAAAATGCAAGAAAACTTGTTAAAAAATGCAAAATTTGCGAAATTCTGAGATTTGAAGGCGAAATCACATATCGTGAGAAAACATGAAGTAGTATCGAAATATTGGTAAAAACGAATATATATACGTAAAATCACACTACATGAATAACGTGTAAAAAGTCACTATATTACCATATATGAGGATTTTTACTTCAAATCATAGAGCGAGGTTTCGTATTATTTAGACCCAGGAAATGACGTGTGACAATGTTGTTTCAAATACAAATGATAAAAATTAAAAGTTTTCATTAGAATTAACTAAAATGTTCCAGATTTTCCGTTTATATTACCGATGGAAGATGTACACGTAAAACCGCTCTAATCCGGCTGAAACGTCGATATATGCAATAAAAACAGAACTTCTCCCCTTTCCAATATCTTACTCAGTATTTTAACGAGAAACAAATAGTTGATTGAAAATGAAGTGTTTAAGGTTAATTTCTAATCAATTATGTGTTTGCATCATTTTTATCGTATATTTAATGAATTATCAGCAATAAACTGAAAACTCACAAAAACTTAGAAAACAGCAAAATATTGCCTAATTCGATGATTTTTAGTACGAAACAAAATGCAAGAAAATATGCTTAAAATGCAATATTATGCGAAAATCTGAGATTTGAAGGCCAAATCACATATCGTGATACTACATGAAATGGTATGGAAATATTGGTAAAAATGAATATATTTACGTAATATCAAACTACATGAAAAACGTGAAAAAAGTCATTATTATACCAAATTTGAGTATTTTAACGTCGAATCATAAAGCGACGTTTCATGTTTTTTAGACCCTAGAAAAGAAGTATAAAGATGTTGCTTCCAATACAAATGACAAAAATCAATGTTTTCATTAAAATTAACTAAAATGTTCCTGATTTTCGGTTTATATTACCGATGGAAAATGTACACGTAAAACCGTTCTACGCCGGCTGAAACGTCGATATATGCAATAAAAACAGAAATTCTCCCCTTTTAAATATCTTACCGAGTATTTTAACGAGAAACAAATAGATGATTTAAAATGAAGTATTTAAGGTTATTTTCTGATCAATTATGTGTTTGCATAATTTTTCTCGTATATTTAATGAATTAATAGCAATAAACTGAAAATTCACAAAAACTTGGAAAAACCTCAAAATATTGCCTAGTTCGATGATATTTTGTTTATATCACATAAAGGAAAAGGGGATGATAAAGGTCAAAATATTGCTAAATTCGATGATTTCTAGTACGAAACAAAATGCAAGAAAACTTGCTTAAAATGCAATATTATGCGAAAATCTGAGATTTGAAAGCCAAATCACATATCGTGATACTACATGAAACAGTATCGAAATATTGATAAAAATGAATATATTTACGTAATATCAAACTAAATGAAAAACGTGAAAAAGGTCATTATTATACCAAATTTGAGGATTTTAACTTCGAATCATGGAGCGAGGTTTCGTGTTTTTTAGACCCTAGAAAAGACGTATAAAGATGTTGCTTTCAAAACAAATGATAAAAATCAATGAGTTTTCATTAAAATTAACTAAAATGTTCCTGATTTTTGGTTTATATTACCGATGGAAGATGTAGACGTAAAACCGTTCTAATCCGGCTGAAACGTCGATATATGCAATAAAACGGAACTTCTCCCCTTTTCAATATTTTACTCAGTATTTTAACGAGAAACAAATAGATGATTGAAAATAAAGTATTTAAGGTTATTTTCTGATCAATTATGTGTTTGCATAATTTTAATCGTATATTTAATGAATTAATAACAATAAACTGAAAATTCAGAATAACGTGGAAAACGGCCTAATTCGATGATATTTTGTTTAAATCACATAGAGGAAACGGGGATGATAAAGGTCAAAATATTGCTAAATTCGATGATTTTTAGTGCAAAACAAGATGCAAGAAAACTTGCTTAAAAATGCAAAATTTGCGAAATTCTGTGATTTGAAGGCGAAATCACATATCGTGAGAAAACATGAAGTAGTATCGAAATATTGGTAAAAACGAATATATATACGTAAAATCACACTACATGAATAACGTGTAAAAAGTCACAATATATATGAGGATTTTTACTTCAAATCATAGAGCGAGGTTTCGTATTATTTAGACCCAAGAAAAGACGTGTGACAATGTTGTTTCAAATACAAATGATTAAAATCAATGTGTTTTCATTAGAATTAACTAAAATGTTCCAGATTTTCCGTTTATATTACCGATGGAAGATGTACACGTAAAACCGCTCTAATCCGGCTGAAACGTCGATATATGCAATAAAAACAGAACTTCTCCCCTTTCCAATATCTTACGTGAAAAAGGTCATTATTATACCAAATTTGAGGATTTTAACTTCGAATCATGGAGCGAGGTTTCGTATTTTTTAGACCCTAGAAAAGACGTATAAAGATGTTGCTTTCAAAACAAATGATAAAAATCAATGTGTTTTCATTAAAATTAACTAAAATGTTCCTGATTTTTTTGTTTATATTACCGATGGAAGATATACACGTAAAACCATTCTAATCCGGCTGAAACGTCGATATATGCAATAAAAACGGAACTTCTCTCCTTTTCAATATTTTACTCAGTATTTTAACGAGAAACAAATAGATGATTGAAAATAAAGTATTTAAGGTTATTTTCTGATCAATTATGTGTTTGCATAATTTTAATCGTATATTTAATGAATTAATAACAATAAACTGAAAATTCACAATAACGTGGAAAACGGCCTAATTCGATGATATTTTGTTTAAATCACATAGAGGAAACGGGGATGATAAAGGTCAAAATATTGCTAAATTCGATGATTTTTAGTGCAAAACAAAATGCAAGAAAACTTGCTTAAAAATGCAAAATTTGCGAAATTCTGAGATTTGAAGGCGAAATCACATATCGTGAGAAAACATGAAGTATTATCGAAATAATGGTAAAAACGAATATATATACGTAAAATCACACTACATGAATAACGTGTAAAAAGTCACTATATATATGAGGATTTTTACTTCAAATCATAGAGCGAGGTTTCGTATTATTTAGACCCAGGAAATGACGTGTGACAATGTTGTTTCAAATACAAATGATAAAAATCAGTGTTTTCATTAGAATTAACTAAAATGTTCCAGATTTTCCGTTTATATAACCGATGGAAGATGTACACGTAAAACCGCTCTAATCCGGCTGAAACGTCGATATATGCAATAAAAACAGAACTTCTCCCCTTTCCAATATCTTACTCAGTATTTTAACGAGAAACAAATAGTTGATTGAAAATGAAGTGTTTAAGGTTAATTTCTAATCAATTATGTGTTTGCATCATTTTTATCGTATATTTAATGAATTATCAGCAATAAACTGAAAACTCACAAAAACTTGGAAAAACAGCAAAATATTGCCTAATTCGATGATTTTTAGTACAAAACAAAATGCAAGAAAACTTGCTTAAAATGCAATATTATGCGAAAATCTGAGATTTGAAGGCCAAATCACATATCGTGATACTACATGAAATGGTATGGAAATATTGGTAAAAATGAATATATTTACGTAATATCAAACTACATGAAAAACGTGAAAAAAGTCATTATTATACCAAATTTGAGTATTTTAACGTCGAATCATAAAGCGACGTTTCATGTTGTTTAGACCCTAGAAAAGAAGTATAAAGATGTTGCTTCCAATACAAATGACAAAAATCAATGTGTTTTCCTTAAAATTAACTAAAATGTTCCTGATTTTCGGTTTATATTACCGATGGAAAATGTACACGTAAAACCGTTCTACGCCGGCTGAAACGTCGATATATGCAATAAAACAGAACTTCTCCCCTTTCCAATATCTTACTCAGTATTTTAACGAGAAACAAATAGATGATTGAAAATAAAGTATTTAAGGTTATTTTCTAATCAATTATGTGTTTGCATCATTTTTATCGTATATTTAATGAATTATTAGCAATAAACTGAAAACTAACAAAAACTTGGAAAAACACCAAAATATTGCCTAATTCGATGATATTTTGTTTATATCACATAAAGGAAAAGGGGATGATAACTGTCAAAATATTGCTGAATTCGATGATTTTTAGTACGAAACAAAATGCAAGAAAACTTGCTTAAAATGCAATATTGTGCGAAAATCTGAGATTTGAAGGCCAAATCACATATCGTGATACTACATGAAATAGTATCGAAATATTGATAAAAATGAATATATTTACGTAATATCAAACTAAATGAAAAACGTGAAAAAGGTCATTATTATACCAAATTTGAGGATTTTAACTTCGAATCATGGAGCGAGGTTTCGTATTTTTTAGACCCTAGAAAAGACGTATAAAGATGTTGCTTTCAAAACAAATGATAAAAATCAATGTGTTTTCATTAAAATTAACTAAAGTGTTCCTGATTTTTGGTTTATATTACCGATGGAAGATGTAGACGTAAAACCGTTCTAATCCGGCTGAAACGTCGATATATGCAATAAAAACGGAACTTCTCTCCTTTTCAATATTTTACTCAGTATTTTAACGAGAAACAAATAGATGATTGAAAATAAAGTATTTAAGGTTATTTTCTGATCAATTATGTGTTTGCATAATTTTAATCGTATATTTAATGAATTAATAACAATAAACTGAAAATTCACAATAACGTGGAAAACGGCCTAATTCGATGATATTTTGTTTAAATCACATAGAGGAAACGGGGATGATAAAGGTCAAAATATTGCTAAATTCGATGATTTTTAGTGCAAAACAAAATGCAAGAAAACTTGCTTAAAAATGCAAAATTTGCGAAATTCTGAGATTTGAAGGCGAAATCACATATCGTGAGAAAACATGAAGTATTATCGAAATAATGGTAAAAACGAATATATATACGTAAAATCACACTACATGAATAACGTGTAAAAAGTCACTATATATATGAGGATTTTTACTTCAAATCATAGAGCGAGGTTTCGTATTATTTAGACCCAGGAAATGACGTGTGACAATGTTGTTTCAAATACAAATGATAAAAATCAGTGTTTTCATTAGAATTAACTAAAATGTTCCAGATTTTCCGTTTATATAACCGATGGAAGATGTACACGTAAAACCGCTCTAATCCGGCTGAAACGTCGATATATGCAATAAAAACAGAACTTCTCCCCTTTCCAATATCTTACTCAGTATTTTAACGAGAAACAAATAGTTGATTGAAAATGAAGTGTTTAAGGTTAATTTCTAATCAATTATGTGTTTGCATCATTTTTATCGTATATTTAATGAATTATCAGCAATAAACTGAAAACTCACAAAAACTTGGAAAAACAGCAAAATATTGCCTAATTCGATGATTTTTAGTACAAAACAAAATGCAAGAAAACTTGCTTAAAAATGCAAAATTTGCGAAATTCTGAGATTTGAAGGCGAAATCACATATCGTGAGAAAACATGAAGTATTATCGAAATAATGGTAAAAACGAATATATATACGTAAAATCACACTACATGAATAACGTGTAAAAAGTCACTATATATATGAGGATTTTTACTTCAAATCATAGAGCGAGGTTTCGTATTATTTAGACCCAGGAAATGACGTGTGACAATGTTGTTTCAAATACAAATGATAAAAATCAGTGTTTTCATTAGAATTAACTAAAATGTTCCAGATTTTCCGTTTATATAACCGATGGAAGATGTACACGTAAAACCGCTCTAATCCGGCTGAAACGTCGATATATGCAATAAAAACAGAACTTCTCCCCTTTCCAATATCTTACTCAGTATTTTAACGAGAAACAAATAGTTGATTGAAAATGAAGTGTTTAAGGTTAATTTCTAATCAATTATGTGTTTGCATCATTTTTATCGTATATTTAATGAATTATCAGCAATAAACTGAAAACTCACAAAAACTTGGAAAAACAGCAAAATATTGCCTAATTCGATGATTTTTAGTACAAAACAAAATGCAAGAAAACTTGCTTAAAATGCAATATTATGCGAAAATCTGAGATTTGAAGGCCAAATCACATATCGTGATACTACATGAAATGGTATGGAAATATTGGTAAAAATGAATATATTTACGTAATATCAAACTACATGAAAAACGTGAAAAAAGTCATTATTATACCAAATTTGAGTATTTTAACGTCGAATCATAAAGCGACGTTTCATGTTTTTTAGACCCTAGAAAAGAAGTATAAAGATGTTGCTTCCAATACAAATGACAAAAATCAATGTGTTTTCCTTAAAATTAACTAAAATGTTCCTGATTTTCGGTTTATATTACCGATGGAAAATGTACACGTAAAACCGTTCTACGCCGGCTGAAACGTCGATATATGCAATAAAAACAGAACTTCTCCCCTTTCCAATATCTTACTCAGTATTTTAACGAGAAACAAATAGATGATTGAAAATAAAGTATTTAAGGTTATTTTCTAATCAATTATGTGTTTGCATCATTTTTATCGTATATTTAATGAATTATTAGCAATAAACTGAAAACTAACAAAAACTTGGAAAAACACCAAAATATTGCCTAATTCGATGATATTTTGTTTATATCACATAAAGGAAAAGGGGATGATAACTGTCAAAATATTGCTGAATTCGATGATTTTTAGTACGAAACAAAATGCAAGAAAACTTGCTTAAAATGCAATATTGTGCGAAAATCTGAGATTTGAAGGCCAAATCACATATCGTGATACTACATGAAATAGTATCGAAATATTGATAAAAATGAATATATTTACGTAATATCAAACTAAATGAAAAACGTGAAAAAGGTCATTATTATACCAAATTTGAGGATTTTAACTTCGAATCATGGAGCGAGGTTTCGTATTTTTTAGACCCTAGAAAAGACGTATAAAGATGTTGCTTTCAAAACAAATGATAAAAATCAATGTGTTTTCATTAAAATTAACTAAAGTGTTCCTGATTTTTGGTTTATATTACCGATGGAAGATGTAGACGTAAAACCGTTCTAATCCGGCTGAAACGTCGATATATGCAATAAAAACGGAACTTCTCTCCTTTTCAATATTTTACTCAGTATTTTAACGAGAAACAAATAGATGATTGAAAATAAAGTATTTAAGGTTATTTTCTGATCAATTATGTGTTTGCATAATTTTAATCGTATATTTAATGAATTAATAACAATAAACTGAAAATTCACAATAACGTGGAAAACGGCCTAATTCGATGATATTTTGTTTAAATCACATAGAGGAAACGGGGATGATAAAGGTCAAAATATTGCTAAATTCGATGATTTTTAGTGCAAAACAAAATGCAAGAAAACTTGCTTAAAAATGCAAAATTTGCGAAATTCTGAGATTTGAAGGCGAAATCACATATCGTGAGAAAACATGAAGTATTATCGAAATAATGGTAAAAACGAATATATATACGTAAAATCACACTACATGAATAACGTGTAAAAAGTCACTATATATATGAGGATTTTTACTTCAAATCATAGAGCGAGGTTTCGTATTATTTAGACCCAGGAAATGACGTGTGACAATGTTGTTTCAAATACAAATGATAAAAATCAGTGTTTTCATTAGAATTAACTAAAATGTTCCAGATTTTCCGTTTATATAACCGATGGAAGATGTACACGTAAAACCGCTCTAATCCGGCTGAAACGTCGATATATGCAATAAAAACAGAACTTCTCCCCTTTCCAATATCTTACTCAGTATTTTAACGAGAAACAAATAGTTGATTGAAAATGAAGTGTTTAAGGTTAATTTCTAATCAATTATGTGTTTGCATCATTTTTATCGTATATTTAATGAATTATCAGCAATAAACTGAAAACTCACAAAAACTTGGAAAAACAGCAAAATATTGCCTAATTCGATGATTTTTAGTACAAAACAAAATGCAAGAAAACTTGCTTAAAATGCAATATTATGCGAAAATCTGAGATTTGAAGGCCAAATCACATATCGTGATACTACATGAAATGGTATGGAAATATTGGTAAAAATGAATATATTTACGTAATATCAAACTACATGAAAAACGTGAAAAAAGTCATTATTATACCAAATTTGAGTATTTTAACGTCGAATCATAAAGCGACGTTTCATGTTTTTTAGACCCTAGAAAAGAAGTATAAAGATGTTGCTTCCAATACAAATGACAAAAATCAATGTGTTTTCCTTAAAATTAACTAAAATGTTCCTGATTTTCGGTTTATATTACCGATGGAAAATGTACACGTAAAACCGTTCTACGCCGGCTGAAACGTCGATATATGCAATAAAAACAGAACTTCTCCCCTTTCCAATATCTTACTCAGTATTTTAACGAGAAACAAATAGATGATTGAAAATAAAGTATTTAAGGTTATTTTCTAATCAATTATGTGTTTGCATCATTTTTATCGTATATTTAATGAATTATTAGCAATAAACTGAAAACTAACAAAAACTTGGAAAAACACCAAAATATTGCCTAATTCGATGATATTTTGTTTATATCACATAAAGGAAAAGGGGATGATAACTGTCAAAATATTGCTGAATTCGATGATTTTTAGTACGAAACAAAATGCAAGAAAACTTGCTTAAAATGCAATATTGTGCGAAAATCTGAGATTTGAAGGCCAAATCACATATCGTGATACTACATGAAATAGTATCGAAATATTGATAAAAATGAATATATTTACGTAATATCAAACTAAATGAAAAACGTGAAAAAGGTCATTATTATACCAAATTTGAGGATTTTAACTTCGAATCATGGAGCGAGGTTTCGTATTTTTTAGACCCTAGAAAAGACGTATAAAGATGTTGCTTTCAAAACAAATGATAAAAATCAATGTGTTTTCATTAAAATTAACTAAAGTGTTCCTGATTTTTGGTTTATATTACCGATGGAAGATGTAGACGTAAAACCGTTCTAATCCGGCTGAAACGTCGATATATGCAATAAAAACGGAACTTCTCTCCTTTTCAATATTTTACTCAGTATTTTAACGAGAAACAAATAGATGATTGAAAATAAAGTATTTAAGGTTATTTTCTGATCAATTATGTGTTTGCATAATTTTAATCGTATATTTAATGAATTAATAACAATAAACTGAAAATTCACAATAACGTGGAAAACGGCCTAATTCGATGATACTTTGTTTAAATCACATAGAAGAAACGGGGATGATAAAGGTCAAAATATTGCTAAATTCGATGATTTTTAGTGCAAAACAAAATGCAAGAAAACTTGCTTAAAAATGCAAAATTTGCGAAATTCTGAGATTTGAAGGCGAAATCACATATCGTGAGAAAACATGAAGTACTATCGAAATATTGGTAAAAACGAATATATATACGTAAAATCACACTACATGAATAACGTGTAAAAAGTCACTATATATATGAGTATTTTTACTTCAAATCATAGAGCGAGGTTTCGTATTATTTAGACCCAAGAAAAGACGTGTGACAATGTTGTTTGAAATACAAATGATAAAAATCAATGTGTTTTCATTAGAATTAACTAAAATGTTCCAGATTTTCCGTTTATATTACCGATGGAAGATGTACACGTAAAACCGGTCTAATCCGGCTGAAACGTCGATATATGCAATAAAAACAGAACTTCTCCCCTTTCCAATATCTTACTCAGTATTTTAACGAGAAACAAATAGTTGATTGAAAATGAAGTGTTTAAGGTTAATTTCTAATCAATTATGTGTTTGCATCATTTTTATCGAATATTTAATGAATTAATAACAATAAACTGAAAATTCACAATAACGTGGAAAACGGCCTAATTCGATGATATTTTGTTTAAATCACATAGAGGAAACGGGTATGATAAAGGTCAAAATATTGCTAAATTCGACGATTTTTAGTGCAAAACAAAATGCAAGAAAACTTGTTAAAAAATGCAAAATTTGCGAAATTCTGAGATTTGAAGGCGAAATCACATATCGTGAGAAAACATGAAGTAGTATCGAAATATTGGTAAAAACGAATATATATACGTAAAATCACACTACATGAATAACGTGTAAAAAGTCACTATATTACCATATATGAGGATTTTTACTTCAAATCATAGAGCGAGGTTTCGTATTATTTAGACCCAGGAAATGACGTGTGACAATGTTGTTTCAAATACAAATGATAAAAATTAAAAGTTTTCATTAGAATTAACTAAAATGTTCCAGATTTTCCGTTTATATTACCGATGGAAGATGTACACGTAAACCGCTCTAATCCGGCTGAAACGTCGATATATGCAATAAAAACAGAACTTCTCCCCTTTCCAATATCTTACTCAGTATTTTAACGAGAAACAAATAGTTGATTGAAATGAAGTGTTTAAGGTTAATTTCTAATCAATTATGTGTTTGCATCATTTTTATCGTATATTTAATGAATTATCAGCAATAAACTGAAAACTCACAAAAACTTGGAAAACAGCAAAATATTGCCTAATTCGATGATTTTTAGTACGAAACAAAATGCAAGAAAATATGCTTAAAATGCAATATTATGCGAAAATCTGAGATTTGAAGGCCAAATCACATATCGTGATACTACATGAAATGGTATGGAAATATTGGTAAAAATGAATATATTTACGTAATATCAAACTACATGAAAAACGTGAAAAAAGTCATTATTATACCAAATTTGAGTATTTTAACGTCGAATCATAAAGCGACGTTTCATGTTTTTTAGACCCTAGAAAGAAGTATAAAGATGTTGCTTCCAATACAAATGACAAAAATCAATGTTTTCATTAAAATTAACTAAAATGTTCCTGATTTTCGGTTTATATTACCGATGGAAAATGTACACGTAAAACCGTTCTACGCCGGCTGAAACGTCGATATATGCAATAAAAACAGAAATTCTCCCCTTTTAAATATCTTACCGAGTATTTTAACGAGAAACAAATAGATGATTTAAAATGAAGTATTTAAGGTTATTTTCTGATCAATTATGTGTTTGCATAATTTTTCTCGTATATTTAATGAATTAATAGCAATAAACTGAAAATTCACAAAAACTTGGAAAAACCTCAAAATATTGCCTAGTTCGATGATATTTTGTTTATATCACATAAAGGAAAAGGGGATGATAAAGGTCAAAATATTGCTAAATTCGATGATTTCTAGTACGAAACAAAATGCAAGAAAACTTGCTTAAAATGCAATATTATGCGAAAATCTGAGATTTGAAAGCCAAATCACATATCGTGATACTACATGAAATAGTATCGAAATATTGATAAAAATGAATATATTTACGTAATATCAAACTAAATGAAAACGTGAAAAAGGTCATTATTATACCAAATTTGAGGATTTTAACTTCGAATCATTGAGCGAGGTTTCGTGTTTTTTAGACCCTAGAAAAGACGTATAAAGATGTTGCTTTCAAAACAAATGATAAAAATCAATGAGTTTTCATTAAAATTAACTAAAATGTTCCTGATTTTTGGTTTATATTACCGATGGAAGATGTAGACGTAAAACCGTTCTAATCCGGCTGAAACGTCGATATATGCAATAAAAACAGAACTTCTCCCCTTTTCAATATTTTACTCAGTATTTTAACGAGAAACAAATAGATGATTGAACATAAAGTATTTAAGGTTATTTTCTGATCAATTATGTGTTTGCATAATTTTAATCGTATATTTAATGAATTAATAACAATAAACTGAAAATTCAGAATAACGTGGAAAACGGCCTAATTCGATGATATTTTGTTTAAATCACATAGAGGAAACGGGGATGATAAAGGTCAAAATATTGCTAAATTCGATGATTTTTAGTGCAAAACAAGATGCAAGAAAACTTGCTTAAAAATGCAAAATTTGCGAAATTCTGAGATTTGAAGGCGAAATCACATATCGTGAGAAAACATGAAGTAGTATCGAAATATTGGTAAAAACGAATATATATACGTAAAATCACACTACATGAATAACGTGTAAAAAGTCACTATATATATGAGGATTTTTACTTCAAATCATAGAGCGAGGTTTCGTATTATTTAGACCCAAGAAAAGACGTGTGACAATGTTGTTTCAAATACAAATGATTAAAATCAATGTGTTTTCATTAGAATTAACTAAAATGTTCCAGATTTTCCGTTTATATTACCGATGGAAGATGTACACGTAAAACCGCTCTAATCCGGCTGAAACGTCGATATATGCAATAAAAACAGAACTTCTCCCCTTTCCAATATCTTACGTGAAAAAGGTCATTATTATACCAAATTTGAGGATTTTAACTTCGAATCATGGAGCGAGGTTTCGTATTTTTTAGACCCTAGAAAAGACGTATAAAGATGTTGCTTTCAAAACAAATGATAAAAATCAATGTGTTTTCATTAAAATTAACTAAAATGTTCCTGATTTTTTTGTTTATATTACCGATGGAAGATATACACGTAAAACCATTCTAATCCGGCTGAAACGTCGATATATGCAATAAAAACGGAATTTCTCTCCTTTTCAATATTTTACTCAGTATTTTAACGAGAAACAAATAGATGATTGAAAATAAAGTATTTAAGGTTATTTTCTGATCAATTATGTGTTTGCATAATTTTAATCGTATATTTAATGAATTAATAACAATAAACTGAAAATTCACAATAACGTGGAAAACGGCCTAATTCGATGATATTTTGTTTAAATCACATAGAGGAAACGGGGATGATAAAGGTCAAAATATTGCTAAATTCGATGATTTTTAGTGCAAAACAAAATGCAAGAAAACTTGCTTAAAAATGCAAAATTTGCGAAATTCTGAGATTTGAAGGCGAAATCACATATCGTGAGAAAACATGAAGTATTATCGAAATAATGGTAAAAACGAATATATATACGTAAAATCACACTACATGAATAACGTGTAAAAAGTCACTATATATATGAGGATTTTTACTTCAAATCATAGAGCGAGGTTTCGTATTATTTAGACCCAGGAAATGACGTGTGACAATGTTGTTTCAAATACAAATGATAAAAATCAGTGTTTTCATTAGAATTAACTAAAATGTTCCAGATTTTCCGTTTATATAACCGATGGAAAGATGTACACGTAAAACCGCTCTAATCCGGCTGAAACGTCGATATATGCAATAAAAACAGAACTTCTCCCCTTTCCAATATCTTACTCAGTATTTTAACGAGAAACAAATAGTTGATTGAAAAATGAAGTGTTTAAGGTTAATTCTAATCAATTATGTGTTTGCATCATTTTTATCGTATATTTAATGAATTATCAGCAATAAACTGAAAACTCACAAAAACTTGGAAAACCAGCAAAATATTGCCTAATTCGATGATTTTTAGTACAAAACAAAATGCAAGAAAAACTTGCTTAAATGCAATATTATGCGAAAATCTGAGATTTGAAGGCCAAATCACATATCGTGATACTACATGAAATGGTATGGAAATATTGGTAAAAATGAATATATTTACGTAATATCAAACTACATGAAAACGTGAAAAAAGTCATTATTATACCAAATTTGAGTATTTTACGTCGAATCATAAAGCGACGTTTCATGTTTTTTAGACCCTAGAAAAGAAGTATAAAGATGTTGCTTCCAATACAAATGACAAAAATCAATGTGTTTTCCTTAAAATTAACTAAAAATGTTCCTGATTTTCGGTTTATATTACCGATGGAAAATGTACACGTAAAACCGTTCTAACGCCGGCTGAAACGTCGATATATGCAATAAAAACAGAACTTCTCCCCTTTCCAATATCTTACTCAGTATTTTAACGAGAAACAAATAGATGATTGAAATAAGTATTTAAGGTTATTTTCTAATCAATTATGTGTTTGCATCATTTTTATCGTATATTTAATGAATTATTAGCAATAAACTGAAACTAACAAAAACTTGGAAAAACACCAAAATATTGCCTAATTCGATGATATTTTGTTTATATCACATAAAGGAAAAGGGGATGATAACTGTCAAAATATTGCTGAATTCGATGATTTTTAGTACGAAACAAATGCAAGAAAACTTGCTTAAAATGCAATATTGTGCGAAAATCTGAGATTTGAAGGCCAAATCACATATCGTGATACTACATGAAATAGTATCGAAATATTGATAAAAATGAATATATTTACGTAATATCAAACTAAATGAAAAACGTGAAAAAGGTCATTATTATACCAAATTTGAGGATTTTAACTTCGAATCATGGAGCGAGGTTTCGTATTTTTTAGACCCTAGAAAAGACGTATAAAGATGTTGCTTTCAAAACAAATGATAAAAATCAATGTGTTTTCATTAAAATTAACTAAAGTGTTCCTGATTTTTGGTTTATATTACCGATGGAAGATGTAGACGTAAAACCGTTCTAATCCGGCTGAAACGTCGATATATGCAATAAAAACGGAACTTCTCCCCTTTTCAATATTTTACTCAGTATTTTAACGAGAAACAAATAGATGATTGAAAATAAAGTATTTAAGGTTATTTTCTGATCAATTATGTGTTTGCATAATTTTAATCGTATATTTAATGAATTAATAACAATAAACTGAAAATTCACAATAACGTGGAAAACGGCCTAATTCGATGATATTTTGTTTAAATCACATAGAGGAAACGGGGATGATAAAGGTCAAAATATTGCTAAATTCGATGATTTTTAGTGCAAAACAAAATGCAAGAAAACTTGCTTAAAAATGCAAAATTTGCGAAATTCTGAGATTTGAAGGCGAAATCACATATCGTGAGAAAACATGAAGTACTATCGAAATATTGGTAAAAACGAATATATATACGTAAAATCACACTACATGAATAACGTGTAAAAAGTCACTATATATATGAGTATTTTACTTCAAATCATAGAGCGAGGTTTCGTATTATTTAGACCAAGAAAAGACGTGTGACAATGTTGTTTGAAATACAAATGATAAAAATCAATGTGTTTTCATTAGAATTAACTAAAATGTTCCAGATTTTCCGTTTATATTACCGATGGAAGATGTACACGTAAAACCGGTCTAATCCGGCTGAAACGTCGATATATGCAATAAAAACAGAACTTCTCCCCTTTCCAATATCTTACTCAGTATTTTAACGAGAAACAAAT
The DNA here is from genome assembly GCF_040958095.1 of Procambarus clarkii. Classification (NCBI taxonomy): domain Eukaryota; kingdom Metazoa; phylum Arthropoda; class Malacostraca; order Decapoda; family Cambaridae; genus Procambarus; species Procambarus clarkii. The sequence goes on along the minus strand of NC_091161.1, from coordinate 26,161,027 downwards.
AGTTGATTTAAAATGAAGTGTTTAAGGTTAATTCTAATCAATTATGTGTTTGCATCATTTTTATCGAATATTTAATGAATTAATAACAATAAACTGAAAATTCACAATAACGTGGAAAACGGCCTAATTCGATTATATTTTGTTTAAATCACATAGAGGAAACGGGTATGATAAAGGTCAAAATATTGCTAAATTCGACGATTTTTAGTGCAAAACAAAATGCAAGAAAACTTGTTAAAAAATGCAAATTTGCGAAATTCTGAGATTTGAAGGCGAAATCACATATCGTGAGAAAACATGAAGTAGTATCGAAATATTGGTAAAAACGAATATATATACGTAAAATCACACTACATGAATAACGTGTAAAAAGTCACTATATTACCATATATGAGGATTTTTACTTCAAATCATAGAGCGAGGTTTCGTATTATTTAGACCCAGGAAATGACGTGTGACAATGTTGTTTCAAATACAAATGATAAAAATTAAAAGTTTTCATTAGAATTAACTAAAATGTTCCAGATTTTCCGTTTATATTACCGATGGAAGATGTACACGTAAAACCGCTCTAATCGGCTGAAACGTCGATATATGCAATAAAAACAGAACTTCTCCCCTTTCCAATATCTTACTCAGTATTTTAACGAGAAACAAATAGTTGATTGAAAATGAAGTGTTTAAGGTTAATTTCTAATCAATTATGTGTTTGCATCATTTTTATCGTATATTTAATGAATTATCAGCAATAACTGAAAACTCACAAAAACTTGGAAAACAGCAAAATATTGCCTAATTCGATGATTTTTAGTACGAAACAAAATGCAAGAAAATATGCTTAAAATGCAATATTATGCGAAAATCTGAGATTTGAAGGCCAAATCACATATCGTGATACTACATGAAATGGTATGGAAATATTGGTAAAAATGAATATATTTACGTAATATCAAACTACATGAAAAACGTGAAAAAAGTCATTATTATACCAAATTTGAGTATTTTAACGTCGAATCATAAAGCGACGTTTCATGTTTTTTAGACCCTAGAAAAGAAGTATAAAGATGTTGCTTCCAATACAAATGACAAAAATCAATGTTTTCATTAAAATTAACTAAAATGTTCCTGATTTTCGGTTTATATTACCGATGGAAAATGTACACGTAAAACCGTTCTACGCCGGCTGAAACGTCGATATATGCAATAAAAACAGAAATTCTCCCCTTTTAAATATCTTACCGAGTATTTTAACGAGAAACAAATAGATGATTTAAAATGAAGTATTTAAGGTTATTTTCTGATCAATTATGTGTTTGCATAATTTTTCTCGTATATTTAATGAATTAATAGCAATAAACTGAAAATTCACAAAAACTTGGGAAAAACCTCAAAATATTGCCTAGTTCGATGATATTTTGTTTATATCACATAAAGGAAAAGGGGATGATAAGGTCAAAATATTGCTAAATTCGATGATTTCTAGTACGAAACAAAATGCAAGAAAACTTGCTTAAAATGCAATATTATGCGAAAATCTGAGATTTGAAAGCCAAATCACATATCGTGATACTACATGAAATAGTATCGAAATATTGATAAAAATGAATATATTTACGTAATATCAAACTAAATGAAAAACGTGAAAAGGTCATTATTATACCAAATTTGAGGATTTTAACTTCGAATCATGGAGCGAGGTTTCGTGTTTTTAGACCCTAGAAAAGACGTATAAAGATGTTGCTTTCAAAACAAATGATAAAAATCAATGAGTTTTCATTAAAATTAACTAAAATGTTCCTGATTTTTGGTTTATATTACCGATGGAAGATGTAGACGTAAAACCGTTCTAATCCGGCTGAAACGTCGATATATGCAATAAAAACGGAACTTCTCCCCTTTTCAATATTTTACTCAGTATTTTAACGAGAAACAAATAGATGATTGAAAATAAAGTATTTAAGGTTATTTTCTGATCAATTATGTGTTTGCATAATTTTAATCGTATATTTAATGAATTAATAACAATAAACTGAAAATTCAGAATAACGTGGAAAACGGCCTAATTCGATGATATTTTGTTTAAATCACATAGAGGAAACGGGGATGATAAAGGTCAAAATATTGCTAAATTCGATGATTTTTAGTGCAAAACAAGATGCAAGAAAACTTGCTTAAAAATGCAAAATTTGCGAAATTCTGAGATTTGAAGGCGAAATCACATATCGTGAGAAAACATGAAGTAGTATCGAAATATTGGTAAAAACGAATATATATACGTAAAATCACACTACATGAATAACGTGTAAAAAGTCACTATATATATGAGGATTTTTACTTCAAATCATAGAGCGAGGTTTCGTATTATTTAGACCCAAGAAAAGACGTGTGACAATGTTGTTTCAAATACAAATTATTAAAATCAATGTGTTTTCATTAGAATTAACTAAAATGTTCCAGATTTTCCGTTTATATTACCGATGGAAGATGTACACGTAAAACCGCTCTAATCCGGCTGAAACGTCGATATATGCAATAAAAACAGAACTTCTCCCCTTTCCAATATCTTACGTGAAAAAGGTCATTATTATACCAAATTTGAGGATTTTAACTTTGAATCATGGAGCGAGGTTTCGTATTTTTTAGACCCTAGAAAAGACGTATAAAGATGTTGCTTTCAAAACAAATGATAAAAATCAATGTGTTTTCATTAAAATTAACTAAAATGTTCCTGATTTTTTTGTTTATATTACCGATGGAAGATATACACGTAAAACCATTCTAATCCGGCTGAAACGTCGATATATGCAATAAAAACGGAACTTCTCTCCTTTTCAATATTTTACTCAGTATTTTAACGAGAAACAAATAGATGATTGAAAATAAAGTATTTAAGGTTATTTTCTGATCAATTATGTGTTTGCATAATTTTAATCGTATATTTAATGAATTAATAACAATAAACTGAAAATTCACAATAACGTGGAAAACGGCCTAATTCGATGATATTTTGTTTAAATCACATAGAGGAAACGGGGATGATAAAGGTCAAAATATTGCTAAATTCGATGATTTTTAGTGCAAAACAAAATGCAAGAAAACTTGCTTAAAAATGCAAAATTTGCGAAATTCTGAGATTTGAAGGCGAAATCACATATCGTGAGAAAACATGAAGTATTATCGAAATAATGGTAAAAACGAATATATATACGTAAAATCACACTACATGAATAACGTGTAAAAAGTCACTATATATATGAGGATTTTTACTTCAAATCATAGAGCGAGGTTTCGTATTATTTAGACCCAAGAAAAGACGTGTGACAATGTTGTTTCAAATACAAATGATAAAAATCAATGTGTTTTCATTAGAATTAACTAAAATGTTCCAGATTTTCCGTTTATATTACCGATGGAAGATGTACACGTAAAACCGCTCTAATCCGGCTGAAACGTCGATATATGCAATAAAAACAGAACTTCTCCCCTTTCCAATATCTTACTCAGTATTTTAACGAGAAACAAATAGTTGATTGAAAATGAAGTGTTTAAGGTTAATTTCTAATCATTATGTGTTTGCATCATTTTATCGAATATTTAATGAATTAATAACAATAAACTGAAAATTCACAATAACGTGGAAAACGGCCTAATTCGATGATATTTTGTTTAAATCACATAGAGGAAACGGGTATGATAAAGGTCAAAATATTGCTAAATTCGACGATTTTTAGTGCAAAACAAAATGCAAGAAAACTTGTTAAAAAATGCAAAATTTGCGAAATTCTGAGATTTGAAGGCGAAATCACATATCGTGAGAAAACATGAAGTAGTATCGAAATATTGGTAAAAACGAATATATATACGTAAAATCACACTACATGAATAACGTGTAAAAAGTCACTATATTACCATATATGAGGATTTTTACTTCAAATCATAGAGCGAGGTTTCGTATTATTTAGACCCAGGAAATGACGTGTGACAATGTTGTTTCAAATACAAATGATAAAAATCAGTGTTTTCATTAGAATTAACTAAAATGTTCCAGATTTTCCGTTTATATTACCGATGGAAGATGTACACGTAAACTGCTCTAATCCGGCTGAAACGTCGATATATGCAATAAAAACAGAACTTCTCCCCTTCCCAATATCTTACTCAGTATTTTAACGAGAAACAAATAGTTGATTGAAAATGAAGTGTTTAAGGTTAATTTCTAATCAATTATGTGTTTCCATCATTTTTATCGTATATTTAATGAATTATCAGCAATAAACTGAAAACTCACAAAAACTTGGAAAAACAGCAAAATATTGCCTAATTCGATGATTTTTAGTACGAAACAAAATGCAAGAAAATATGCTTAAAATGCAATATTATGCGAAAATCTGAGATTTGAAGGCCAAATCACATATCGTGATACTACATGAAATGGTATGGAAATATTGGTAAAAATGAATATATTTACGTAATATCAAACTACATGAAAAACGTGAAAAAAGTCATTATTATACCAAATTTGAGTATTTTAACGTCGAATCATAAAGCGACGTTCATGTTTTTTAGACCCTAGAAAAGAAGTATAAAGATGTTGCTTCCAATACAAATGACAAAAATCAATGTGTTTTCCTTAAAATTAACTAAAATGTTCCTGATTTTCGGTTTATATTACCGATGGAAAATGTACACGTAAAACCGTTCTACGCCGGCTGAAACGTCGATATATGCAATAAAAAACAGAACTTCTCCCCTTTCCAATATCTTACTCAGTATTTTAACGAGAAACAAATAGATGATTGAAAATAAAGTATTTAAGGTTATTTTCTAATCAATTATGTGTTTGCATCATTTTTATCGTATATTTAATGAATTATTAGCAATAAACTGAAAACTAACAAAAACTTGGAAAAATAGCAAAATATTGCCTAATTCGATGATATTTTGTTTATATCACATAAAGGAAAAGGGGATGATAACTGTCAAAATATTGCTGAATTCGATGATTTTTAGTACGAAACAAAATGCAAGAAAACTTGCTTAAAATGCAATATTATGCGAAAATCTCAGATTTGAAGGCCAAATCACATATCGTGATACTACATGAAATAGTATCGAAATATTGATAAAAATGAATATATTTACGTAATATCAAACTAAATGAAAAACGTGAAAAAGGTCATTATTATACCAAATTTGAGGATTTTAACTTCGAATCATGGAGCGAGGTTTCGTATTTTTTAGACCCTAGAAAAGACGTATAAAGATGTTGCTTTCAAAACAAATGATAAAAATCAATGTGTTTTCATTAAAATTAACTAAAGTGTTCCTGATTTTGGTTTATGTTACCGATGGAAGATGTAGACGTAAAACCGTTCTAATCCGGCTGAAACGTCGATATATGCAATAAAAACGGAACTTCTCCCCTTTTCAATATTTTACTCAGTATTTTAACGAGAAACAAATAGATGATTGAAAATAAAGTATTTAAGGTTATTTTCTGATCAATTATGTGTTTGCATAATTTTAATCGTATATTTAATGAATTAATAACAATAAACTGAAAATTCAGAATAACGTGGAAAACGGCCTAATTCGATGATATTTTGTTTAAATCACATAGAGGAAACGGGGATGATAAAGGTCAAAATATTGCTAAATTCGATGATTTTTAGTGCAAAACAAGATGCAAGAAAACTTGCTTAAAAATGCAAAATTTGCGAAATTCTGAGATTTGAAGGCGAAATCACATATCGTGAGAAAACATGAAGTAGTATCGAAATATTGGTAAAAACGAATATATATACGTAAAATCACACTACATGAATAACGTGTAAAAAGTCACTATATATATGAGGATTTTTACTTCAAATCATAGAGCGAGGTTTCGTATTATTTAGACCCAAGAAAAGACGTGTGACAATGTTGTTTCAAATACAAATTATTAAAATCAATGTGTTTTCATTAGAATTAACTAAAATGTTCCAGATTTTCCGTTTATATTACCGATGGAAGATGTACACGTAAAACCGCTCTAATCCGGCTGAAACGTCGATATATGCAATAAAAACAGAACTTCTCCCCTTTCCAATATCTTACGTGAAAAAGGTCATTATTATACCAAATTTGAGGATTTTAACTTTGAATCATGGAGCGAGGTTTCGTATTTTTTAGACCCTAGAAAAGACGTATAAAGATGTTGCTTTCAAAACAAATGATAAAAATCAATGTGTTTTCATTAAAATTAACTAAAATGTTCCTGATTTTTTGTTTATATTACCGATGGAAGATATACACGTAAAACCATTCTAATCCGGCTGAAACGTCGATATATGCAATAAAAACGGAACTTCTCTCCTTTTCAATATTTTACTCAGTATTTTAACGAGAAACAAATAGATGATTGAAAATAAAGTATTTAAGGTTATTTTCTGATCAATTATGTGTTTGCATAATTTTAATCGTATATTTAATGAATTAATAACAATAAACTGAAAATTCACAATAACGTGGAAAACGGCCTAATTCGATGATATTTTGTTTAAATCACATAGAGGAAACGGGATGATAAAGGTCAAAATATTGCTAAATTCGATGATTTTTAGTGCAAAACAAAATGCAAGAAAACTTGCTTAAAAATGCAAAATTTGCGAAATTCTGAGATTTGAAGGCGAAATCACATATCGTGAGAAAACATGAAGTATTATCGAAATAATGGTAAAAAACGAATATATATACGTAAAATCACACTACATGAATAACGTGTAAAAAGTCACTATATATATGAGGATTTTTACTTCAAATCATAGAGCGAGGTTTCGTATTATTTAGACCCAAGAAAAGACGTGTGACAATGTTGTTTCAAATACAAATGATAAAAATCAATGTGTTTTCATTAGAATTAACTAAAATGTTCCAGATTTTCCGTTTATATTACCGATGGAAGATGTACACGTAAAACCGCTCTAATCCGGCTGAAACGTCGATATATGCAATAAAAACAGAACTTCTCCCCTTTCCAATATCTTACTCAGTATTTTAACGAGAAACAAATAGTTGATTGAAAATGAAGTGTTTAAGGTTAATTTCTAATCAATTATGTGTTTGCATCATTTTTATCGAATATTTATTGAATTAATAACAATAAACTGAAAATTCACAATAACGTGGAAAACGGCCTAATTCGATGATATTTTGTTTAAATCACATAGAGGAAACGGGTATGATAAAGGTCAAAATATTGCTAAATTCGACGATTTTTAGTGCAAAACAAAATGCAAGAAAACTTGTTAAAAAATGCAAAATTTGCGAAATTCTGAGATTTGAAGGCGAAATCACATATCGTGAGAAAACATGAAGTAGTATCGAAATATTGGTAAAAACGAATATATATACGTAAAATCACACTACATGAATAACGTGTAAAAAGTCACTATATTACCATATATGAGGATTTTTACTTCAAATCATAGAGCGAGGTTTCGTATTATTTAGACCCAGGAAATGACGTGTGACAATGTTGTTTCAAATACAAATGATAAAAATCAGTGTTTTCATTAGAATTAACTAAAATGTTCCAGATTTTCCGTTTATATTACCGATGGAAGATGTACACGTAAAACTGCTCTAATCCGGCTGAAACGTCGATATATGCAATAAAAACAGAACTTCTCCCCTTCCCAATATCTTACTCAGTATTTTAACGAGAAACAAATAGTTGATTGAAAATGAAGTGTTTAAGGTTAATTTCTAATCAATTATGTGTTTCCATCATTTTTATCGTATATTTAATGAATTATCAGCAATAAACTGAAAACTCACAAAAACTTGGAAAAACAGCAAAATATTGCCTAATTCGATGATTTTTAGTACGAAACAAAATGCAAGAAAATATGCTTAAAATGCAATATTATGCGAAAATCTGAGATTTGAAGGCCAAATCACATATCGTGATACTACATGAAATGGTATGGAAATATTGGTAAAAATGAATATATTTACGTAATATCAAACTACATGAAAAACGTGAAAAAAGTCATTATTATACCAAATTTGAGTATTTTAACGTCGAATCATAAAGCGACGTTTCATGTTTTTTAGACCCTAGAAAAGAAGTATAAAGATGTTGCTTCCAATACAAATGACAAAAATCAATGTGTTTTCCTTAAAATTAACTAAAATGTTCCTGATTTTCGGTTTATATTACCGATGGAAAATGTACACGTAAAACCGTTCTACGCCGGCTGAAACGTCGATATATGCAATAAAAACAGAACTTCTCCCCTTTCCAATATCTTACTCAGTATTTTAACGAGAAACAAATAGATGATTGAAAATAAAGTATTTAAGGTTATTTTCTAATCAATTATGTGTTTGCATCATTTTTATCGTATATTTAATGAATTATTAGCAATAAACTGAAAACTAACAAAAACTTGGAAAAATAGCAAAATATTGCCTAATTCGATGATATTTTGTTTATATCACATAAAGGAAAAGGGGATGATAACTGTCAAAATATTGCTGAATTCGATGATTTTTAGTACGAAACAAAATGCAAGAAAACTTGCTTAAAATGCAATATTATGCGAAAATCTCAGATTTGAAGGCCAAATCACATATCGTGATACTACATGAAATAGTATCGAAATATTGATAAAAATGAATATATTTACGTAATATCAAACTAAATGAAAAACGTGAAAAAGGTCATTATTATACCAAATTTGAGGATTTTAACTTCGAATCATGGAGCGAGGTTTCGTATTTTTTAGACCCTAGAAAAGACGTATAAAGATGTTGCTTTCAAAACAAATGATAAAAATCAATGTGTTTTCATTAAAATTAACTAAAGTGTTCCTGATTTTTGGTTTATGTTACCGATGGAAGATGTAGACGTAAAACCGTTCTAATCCGGCTGAAACGTCGATATATGCAATAAAAACGGAACTTCTCCCCTTTTCAATATTTTACTCAGTATTTTAACGAGAAACAAATAGATGATTGAAAATAAAGTATTTAAGGTTATTTTCTGATCAATTATGTGTTTGCATAATTTTAATCGTATATTTAATGAATTAATAACAATAAACTGAAAATTCAGAATAACGTGGAAAACGGCCTAATTCGATGATATTTTGTTTAAATCACATAGAGGAAACGGGGATGATAAAGGTCAAAATATTGCTAAATTCGATGATTTTTAGTGCAAAACAAGATGCAAGAAAACTTGCTTAAAAATGCAAAATTTGCGAAATTCTGAGATTTGAAGGCGAAATCACATATCGTGAGAAAACATGAAGTAGTATCGAAATATTGGTAAAAACGAATATATATACGTAAAATCACACTACATGAATAACGTGTAAAAAGTCACTATATATATGAGGATTTTTACTTCAAATCATAGAGCGAGGTTTCGTATTATTTAGACCCAAGAAAAGACGTGTGACAATGTTGTTTCAAATACAAATGATTAAAATCAATGTGTTTTCATTAGAATTAACTAAAATGTTCCAGATTTTCCGTTTATATTACCGATGGAAGATGTACACGTAAAACCGCTCTAATCCGGCTGAAACGTCGATATATGCAATAAAAACAGAACTTCTCCCCTTTCCAATATCTTACGTGAAAAAGGTCATTATTATACCAAATTTGAGGATTTTAACTTCGAATCATGGAGCGAGGTTTCGTATTTTTTAGACCCTAGAAAAGACGTATAAAGATGTTGCTTTCAAAACAAATGATAAAAATCGATGTGTTTTCATTAAAATTAACTAAAATGTTCCTGATTTTTTTGTTTATATTACCGATGGAAGATATACACGTAAAACCATTCTAATCCGGCTGAAACGTCGATATATGCAATAAAAACGGAACTTCTCTCCTTTTCAATATTTTACTCAGTATTTTAACGAGAAACAAATAGATGATTGAAAATAAAGTATTTAAGGTTATTTTCTGATCAATTATGTGTTTGCATAATTTTAATCGTATATTTAATGAATTAATAACAATAAACTGAAAATTCACAATAACGTGGAAAACGGCCTAATTCGATGATATTTTGTTTAAATCACATAGAGGAAACGGGGATGATAAAGGTCAAAATATTGCTAAATTCGATGATTTTTAGTGTAAAACAAAATGCAAGAAAACTTGCTTAAAAATGCAAAATTTGCGAAATTCTGAGATTTGAAGGCGAAATCACATATCGTGAGAAAACATGAAGTAGTATCGAAATATTGGTAAAAACGAATATATATACGTAAAATCACACTACATGAATAACGTGTAAAAAGTCACTATATTACCATATATGAGGATTTTTACTTCAAATCATAGAGCGAGGTTTCGTATTATTTAGACCCAGGAAATGACGTGTGACAATGTTGTTTCAAATACAAATGATAAAAATCAGTGTTTTCATTAGAATTAACTAAAATGTTCCAGATTTTCCGTTTATATTACCGATGGAAGATGTACACGTAAAACTGCTCTAATCCGGCTGAAACGTCGATATATGCAATAAAAACAGAACTTCTCCCCTTCCCAATATCTTACTCAGTATTTTAACGAGAAACAAATAGTTGATTGAAAATGAAGTGTTTAAGGTTAATTTCTAATCAATTATGTGTTTCCATCATTTTTATCGTATATTTAATGAATTATCAGCAATAAACTGAAAACTCACAAAAACTTGGAAAAACAGCAAAATATTGCCTAATTCGATGATTTTTAGTACGAAACAAAATGCAAGAAAATATGCTTAAAATGCAATATTATGCGAAAATCTGAGATTTGAAGGCCAAATCACATATCGTGATACTACATGAAATGGTATGGAAATATTGGTAAAAATGAATATATTTACGTAATATCAAACTACATGAAAAACGTGAAAAAAGTCATTATTATACCAAATTTGAGTATTTTAACGTCGAATCATAAAGCGACGTTTCATGTTTTTTAGACCCTAGAAAAGAAGTATAAAGATGTTGCTTCCAATACAAATGACAAAAATCAATGTGTTTTCCTTAAAATTAACTAAAATGTTCCTGATTTTCGGTTTATATTACCGATGGAAAATGTACACGTAAAACCGTTCTACGCCGGCTGAAACGTCGATATATGCAATAAAAACAGAACTTCTCCCCTTTCCAATATCTTACTCAGTATTTTAACGAGAAACAAATAGATGATTGAAAATAAAGTATTTAAGGTTATTTTCTAATCAATTATGTGTTTGCATCATTTTTATCGTATATTTAATGAATTATTAGCAATAAACTGAAAACTAACAAAAACTTGGAAAAATAGCAAAATATTGCCTAATTCGATGATATTTTGTTTATATCACATAAAGGAAAAGGGGATGATAACTGTCAAAATATTGCTGAATTCGATGATTTTTAGTACGAAACAAAATGCAAGAAAACTTGCTTAAAATGCAATATTATGCGAAAATCTCAGATTTGAAGGCCAAATCACATATCGTGATACTACATGAAATAGTATCGAAATATTGATAAAAATGAATATATTTACGTAATATCAAACTAAATGAAAAACGTGAAAAAGGTCATTATTATACCAAATTTGAGGATTTTAACTTCGAATCATGGAGCGAGGTTTCGTATTTTTTAGACCCTAGAAAAGACGTATAAAGATGTTGCTTTCAAAACAAATGATAAAAATCAATGTGTTTTCATTAAAATTAACTAAAGTGTTCCTGATTTTTGGTTTATGTTACCGATGGAAGATGTAGACGTAAAACCGTTCTAATCCGGCTGAAACGTCGATATATGCAATAAAAACGGAACTTCTCCCCTTTTCAATATTTTACTCAGTATTTTAACGAGAAACAAACAGATGATTGAAAATAAAGTATTTAAGGTTATTTTCTGATCAATTATGTGTTTGCATAATTTTAATCGTATATTTAATGAATTAATAACAATAAACTGAAAATTCAGAATAACGTGGAAAACGGCCTAATTCGATGATATTTTGTTTAAATCACATAGAGGAAACGGGGATGATAAAGGTCAAAATATTGCTAAATTCGATGATTTTTAGTGCAAAACAAGATGCAAGAAAACTTGCTTAAAAATGCAAAATTTGCGAAATTCTGAGATTTGAAGGCGAAATCACATATCGTGAGAAAACATGAAGTAGTATCGAAATATTGGTAAAAACGAATATATATACGTAAAATCACACTACATGAATAACGTGTAAAAAGTCACTATATATATGAGGATTTTTACTTCAAATCATAGAGCGAGGTTTCGTATTATTTAGACCCAAGAAAAGACGTGTGACAATGTTGTTTCAAATACAAATGATTAAAATCAATGTGTTTTCATTAGAATTAACTAAAATGTTCCAGATTTTCCGTTTATATTACCGATGGAAGATGTACACGTAAAACCGCTCTAATCCGGCTGAAACGTCGATATATGCAATAAAAACAGAACTTCTCCCCTTTCCAATATCTTACGTGAAAAAGGTCATTATTATACCAAATTTGAGGATTTTAACTTCGAATCATGGAGCGAGGTTTCGTATTTTTTAGACCCTAGAAAAGACGTATAAAGATGTTGCTTTCAAAACAAATGATAAAAATCGATGTGTTTTCATTAAAATTAACTAAAATGTTCCTGATTTTTTTGTTTATATTACCGATGGAAGATATACACGTAAAACCATTCTAATCCGGCTGAAACGTCGATATATGCAATAAAAACGGAACTTCTCTCCTTTTCAATATTTTACTCAGTATTTTAACGAGAAACAAATAGATGATTGAAAATAAAGTATTTAAGGTTATTTTCTGATCAATTATGTGTTTGCATAATTTTAATCGTATATTTAATGAATTAATAACAATAAACTGAAAATTCACAATAACGTGGAAAACGGCCTAATTCGATGATATTTTGTTTAAATCACATAGAGGAAACGGGGATGATAAAGGTCAAAATATTGCTAAATTCGATGATTTTTAGTGTAAAACAAAATGCAAGAAAACTTGCTTAAAAATGCAAAATTTGCGAAATTCTGAGATTTGAAGGCGAAATCACATATCGTGAGAAAACATGAAGTACTATCGAAATATTGGTAAAAACGAATATATATACGTAAAATCACACTACATGAATAACGTGTAAAAAGTCACTATATATATGAGTATTTTTACTTCAAATCATAGAGCGAGGTTTCGTATTATTTAGACCCAAGAAAAGACGTGTGACAATGTTGTTTCAAATACAAATGATAAAAATCAATGTGTGTTCATTAGAATTAACTAAAATGTTCCAGATTTTCCGTTTATATTACCGATGGAAGATGTACACGTAAAACCGCTCTAATCCGGCTGAAACGTCGATATATGCAATAAAAACAGAACTTCTCCCCTTTCCAATATCTTACTCAGTATTTTAACGAGAAACAAATAGTTGATTGAAAATGAAGTGTTTAAGGTTAATTTCTAATCAATTATGTGTTTGCATCATTTTTATCGAATATTTAATGAATTAATAACAATAAACTGAAAATTCACAATAACGTGGAAAACGGCCTAATTCGATGATATTTTGTTTAAATCACATAGAGGAAACGGGTATGATAAAGGTCAAAATATTGCTAAATTCGATGATTTTTAGTGCAAAACAAAATGCAAGAAAACTTGTTAAAAAATGCAAAATTTGCGAAATTCTGAGATTTGAAGGCGAAATCACATATCGTGAGAAAACATGAAGTAGTATCGAAATATTGGTAAAAACGAATATATATACGTAAAATCACACTACATGAATAACGTGTAAAAAGTCACTATATTACCATATATGAGGATTTTTACTTCAAATCATAGAGCGAGGTTTCGTATTATTTAGACCCAGGAAATGACGTGTGACAATGTTGTTTCAAATACAAATGATAAAAATTAAAAGTTTTCATTAGAATTAACTAAAATGTTCCAGATTTTCCGTTTATATTACCGATGGAAGATGTACACGTAAAACCGCTCTAATCCGGCTGAAACGTCGATATATGCAATAAAAACAGAACTTCTCCCCTTTCCAATATCTTACTCAGTATTTTAACGAGAAACAAATAGTTGATTAAAAATGAAGTGTTTAAGGTTAATTTCTAATCAATTATGTGTTTGCATCATTTTTATCGAATATTTAATGAATTAATAACAATAAACTGAAAATTCACAATAACGTGGAAAACGGCCTAATTCGATGATATTTTGTTTAAATCACATAGAGGAAACGGGTATGATAAAGGTCAAAATATTGCTAAATTCGACGATTTTTAGTGCAAAACAAAATGCAAGAAAACTTGTTAAAAAATGCAAAATTTGCGAAATTCTGAGATTTGAAGGCGAAATCACATATCGTGAGAAAACATGAAGTAGTATCGAAATATTGGTAAAAACGAATATATATACGTAAAATCACACTACATGAATAACGTGTAAAAAGTCACTATATTACCATATATGAGGATTTTTACTTCAAATCATAGAGCGAGGTTTCGTATTATTTAGACCCAGGAAATGACGTGTGACAATGTTGTTTCAAATACAAATGATAAAAATCAGTGTTTTCATTAGAATTAACTAAAATGTTCCAGATTTTCCGTTTATATTACCGATGGAAGATGTACACGTAAAACCGCTCTAATCCGGCTGAAACGTCGATATATGCAATAAAAACAGAACTTCTCCCCTTTCCAATATCTTACTCAGTATTTTAACGAGAAACAAATAGTTGATTGAAAATGAAGTGTTTAAGGTTAATTTCTAATCAATTATGTGTTTGCATCATTTTTATCGTATATTTAATGAATTATCAGCAATAAACTGAAAACTCACAAAAACTTGGAAAAACAGCAAAATATTGCCTAATTCGATGATTTTTAGTACGAAACAAAATGCAAGAAAATATGCTTAAAATGCATTATTATGCGAAAATCTGAGATTTGAAGGCCAAATCACATATCGTGATACTACATGAAATGGTATGGAAATATTGGTAAAAATGAATATATTTACGTAATATCAAACTACATGAAAAACGGGAAAAAAGTCATTATTATACCAAATTTGAGTATTTTAACGTCGAATCATAAAGCGACGTTTCATGTTTTTTAGACCCTAGAAAAGAAGTATAAAGATGTTGCTTCCAATAGAAATGACAAAAATCAATGTTTTCATTAAAATTAACTAAAATGTTCCTGATTTTCGGTTTATATTACCGATGGAAAATGTACACGTAAAACCGTTCTACGCCGGCTGAAACGTCGATATATGCAATAAAAACAGAAATTCTCCCCTTTTAAATATCTTACCGAGTATTTTAACGAGAAACAAATAGATGATTTAAAATGAAGTATTTAAGGTTATTTTCTGATCAATTATGTGTTTGCATAATTTTTCTCGTATATTTAATGAATTAATAGCAATAAACTGAAAATTCACAAAAACTTGGAAAAACCTCAAAATATTGCCTAGTTCGATGATATTTTGTTTATATCACATAAAGGAAAAGGGGATGATAACTGTCAAAATATTGCTGAATTCGATGATTTTTAGTACGAAACAAAATGCAAGAAAACTTGCTTAAAATGCAATATTATGCGAAAATCTGAGATTTGAAGGCCAAATCACATATCGTGATACTACATGAAATAGTATCGAAATATTGATAAAAATGAATATATTTACGTAATATCAAACTAAATGAAAAACGTGAAAAAGGTCATTATTATACCAAATTTGAGGATTTTAACTTCGAATCATGGAGCGAGGTTTCGTATTTTTTAGACCCTAGAAAAGACGTATAAAGATGTTGCTTTCAAAACAAATGATAAAAATCAATGTGTTTTCATTAAAATTAACTAAAGTGTTCCTGATTTTTTGTTTATATTACCGATGGAAGATGTAGACGTAAAACCGTTCTAATCCGGCTGAAACGTCGATATATGCAATAAAAACGGAACTTCTCCCCTTTTCAATATTTTACTCAGTATTTTAACGAGAAACAAATAGATGATTGAAAATAAAGTATTTAAGGTTATTTTCTGATCAATTATGTGTTTGCATAATTTTAATCGTATATTTAATGAATTAATAACAATAAACTGAAAATTCACAATAACGTGGAAAACGGCCTAATTCGATGATATTTTGTTTAAATCACATAGAGGAAACGGGGATGATAAAGGTCAAAATATTGCTAAATTCGATGATTTTTAGTGTAAAACAAAATGCAAGAAAACTTGCTTAAAAATGCAAAATTTGCGAAATTCTGAGATTTGAAGGCGAAATCACATATCGTGAGAAAACATGAAGTACTATCGAAATATTGGTAAAAACGAATATATATACGTAAAATCACACTACATGAATAACGTGTAAAAAGTCACTATATATATGAGTATTTTTACTTCAAATCATAGAGCGAGGTTTCGTATTATTTAGACCCAAGAAAAGACGTGTGACAATGTTGTTTCAAATACAAATGATAAAAATCAATGTGTGTTCATTAGAATTAACTAAAATGTTCCAGATTTTCCGTTTATATTACCGATGGAAGATGTACACGTAAAACCGCTCTAATCCGGCTGAAACGTCGATATATGCAATAAAAACAGAACTTCTCCCCTTTCCAATATCTTACTCAGTATTTTAACGAGAAACAAATAGTTGATTGAAAATGAAGTGTTTAAGGTTAATTTCTAATCAATTATGTGTTTGCATCATTTTTATCGAATATTTAATGAATTAATAACAATAAACTGAAAATTCACAATAACGTGGAAAACGGCCTAATTCGATGATATTTTGTTTAAATCACATAGAGGAAACGGGTATGATAAAGGTCAAAATATTGCTAAATTCGATGATTTTTAGTGCAAAACAAAATGCAAGAAAACTTGTTAAAAAATGCAAAATTTGCGAAATTCTGAGATTTGAAGGCGAAATCACATATCGTGAGAAAACATGAAGTAGATTCGAAATATTGGTAAAAACGAATATATATACGTAAAATCACACTACATGAATAACGTGTAAAAAGTCACTATATTACCATATATGAGGATTTTTACTTCAAATCATAGAGCGAGGTTTCGTATTATTTAGACCCAGGAAATGACGTGTGACAATGTTGTTTCAAATACAAATGATAAAAATTAAAAGTTTTCATTAGAATTAACTAAAATGTTCCAGATTTTCCGTTTATATTACCGATGGAAGATGTACACGTAAAACCGCTCTAATCCGGCTGAAACGTCGATATATGCAATAAAAACAGAACTTCTCCCCTTTCCAATATCTTACTCAGTATTTTAACGAGAAACAAATAGTTGATTAAAAATGAAGTGTTTAAGGTTAATTTCTAATCAATTATGTGTTTGCATCATTTTTATCGAATATTTAATGAATTAATAACAATAAACTGAAAATTCACAATAACGTGGAAAACGGCCTAATTCGATGATATTTTTCTCGTATATTTAATGAATTAATAGCAATAAACTGAAAATTCACAAAAACTTGGAAAAACCTCAAAATATTGCCTAGTTCGATGATATTTTGTTTATATCACATAAAGGAAAAGGGGATGATAACTGTCAAAATATTGCTGAATTCGATGATTTTTAGTACGAAACAAAATGCAAGAAAACTTGCTTAAAATGCAATATTATGCGAAAATCTGAGATTTGAAGGCCAAATCACATATCGTGATACTACATGAAATAGTATCGAAATATTGATAAAAATGAATATATTTACGTAATATCAAACTAAATGAAAAACGTGAAAAAGGTCATTATTATACCAAATTTGAGGATTTTAACTTCGAATCATGGAGCGAGGTTTCGTATTTTTTAGACCCTAGAAAAGACGTATAAAGATGTTGCTTTCAAAACAAATGATAAAAATCAATGTGTTTTCATTAAAATTAACTAAAGTGTTCCTGATTTTTGGTTTATATTACCGATGGAAGATGTAGACGTAAAACCGTTCTAATCCGGCTGAAACGTCGATATATGCAATAAAAACGGAACTTCTCCCTTTTCAATATTTTACTCAGTATTTTAACGAGAAACAAATAGATGATTGAAAATAAAGTATTTAAGGTTATTTTCTGATCAATTATGTGTTTGCATAATTTTAATCGTATATTTAATGAATTAATAACAATAAACTGAAAATTCACAATAACGTGCAAAACGGCCTAATTCGATGATATTTTGTTTAAATCACATAGAGGAAACGGGTATGATAAAGGTCAAAATATTGCTAAATTCGATGATTTTTAGTGCAAAACAAAATGCAAGAAAACTTGCTTAAAAATGCAAAATTTGCGAAATTCTGAGATTTGAAGGCGAAATCACATATCGTGAGAAAACATGAAGTAGTATCGAAATATTGGTAAAAACGAATATATATACGTAAAATCACACTACATGAATAACGTGTAAAAAGTCACTATATATATGAGTATTTTTACTTCAAATCATAGAGCGAGGTTTCGTATTATTTAGACCCAAGAAAAGACGTGTGACAATGTTGTTTCAAATACAAATGATAAAAATCAATGTGTTTTCATTAGAATTAACTAAAATGTTCCAGATTTTCCGTTTATATTACCGATGGAAGATGTACACGTAAAACCGCTCTAATCCGGCTGGAACGTCGATATATGCAATAAAAACAGAACTTCTCCCCTTTCTAATATCTTACTCAGTATTTTAACGAGAAACAAATAGTTGATTGAAAATGAAGTGTTTAAGGTTAATTTCTAATCAATTATGTGTTTGCATCATTTTTATCGAATATTTAATGAATTAATAACAATAAACTGAAAATTCACAATAACGTGGAAAACGGCCTAATTCGATGATATTTTGTTTAAATCACATAGAGGAAACGGGTATGATAAAGGTCAAAATATTGCTAAATTCGATGATTTTTAGTGCAAAACAAAATGCAAGAAAACTTGCTTAAAAATGCAAAATTTGCGAAATTCTGAGATTTGAAGGCGAAATCACATATCGTGAGAAAACATGAAGTAGTATCGAAATATTGGTAAAAACGAATATATATACGTAAAATCACACTACATGAATAACGTGTAAAAAGTCACTATATTACCATATATGAGGATTTTTACTTCAAATCATAGAGCGAGGTTTCGTATTATTTAGACCCAGGAAATGACGTGTGACAATGTTGTTTCAAATACAAATGATAAAAATTAAAAGTTTTCATTAGAATTAACTAAAATGTTCCAGATTTTCCGTTTATATTACCGATGGAAGATGTACACGTAAAACCGCTCTAATCCGGCTGAAACGTCGATATATGCAATAAGAACAGAACTTCTCCCCTTTCCAATATCTTACTCAGTATTTTAACGAGAAACAAATAGTTGATTGAAAATGAAGTGTTTAAGGTTAATTTCTAATCAATTATGTGTTTGCATCATTTTTATCGTATATTTAATGAATTATCAGCAATAAACTGAAAACTCACAAAAACTTGGAAAAACCTCAAAATATTGCCTAGTTCGATGATATTTTGTTTATATCACATAAAGGAAAAGGGGATGATAAAGGTCAAAATATTGCTAAATTCGATGATTTCTAGTACGAAACAAAATGCAAGAAAACTTGCTTAAAATGCAATATTATGCGAAAATCTGAGATTTGAAAGCCAAATCACATATCGTGATACTACATGAAATAGTATCGAAATATTGATAAAAATGAATATATTTACGTAATATCAAACTAAATGAAAAACGTGAAAAAGGTCATTATTATACCAAATTTGAGGATTTTAACTTCGAATCATAAAGCGACGTTTCATGTTTTTTAGACCCTAGAAAAGAAGTATAAAGATGTTGCTTCCAATACAAATGACAAAAATCAATGTGTTTTCATTAAAATTACCTAAAATGTTCCTGATTTTCGGTTTATATTACCGATGGAAAATGTACACGTAAAACCGTTCGACGCCGGCTGAAACGTCGATATATGCAATAAAAACAGAAATTCTCCCCTTTTAAATATCTTACCGAGTATTTTAACGAGAAACAAATAGATGATTTAAAATGAAGTATTTAAGGTTATTTTCTGATCAATTATGTGTTTGCATAATTTTTCTCGTATATTTAATGAATTAATAGCAATAAACTGAAAATTCACAAAAACTTGGAAAAACCTCAAAATATTGCCTAGTTCGATGATATTTTGTTTATATCACATAAAGGAAAAGGGGATGATAAAGGTCAAAATATTGCTAAATTCGATGATTTCTAGTACGAAACAAAATGCAAGAAAACTTGCTTAAAATGTAATATTATGCGAAAATCTGAGATTTGAAAGCCAAATCACATATCGTGATACTACATGAAATAGTATCGAAATATTGATAAAAATGAATATATTTACGTAATATCAAACTAAATGAAAAACGTGAAAAAGGTCATTATTATACCAAATTTGAGGATTTTAACTTCGAATCATGGAGCGAGGTTTCGTGTTTTTTAGACCCTAGAAAAGACGTATAAAGATGTTGCTTTCAAAACAAATGATAAAAATCAATGAGTTTTCATTAAAATTAACTAAAATGTTCCTGATTTTTGGTTTATATTACCGATGGAAGATGTAGACGTAAAACCGTTCTAATCCGGCTGAAACGTCGATATATGCAATAAAAACGGAACTTCTCCCCTTTTCAATATTTTACTCAGTATTTTAACGAGAAACAAATAGATGATTGAAAATAAAGTATTTAAGGTTATTTTCTGATCAATTATGTGTTTGCATAATTTTAATCGTATATTTAATGAATTAATAACAATAAACTGAAAATTCAGAATAACGTGGAAAACGGCCTAATTCGATGATATTTTGTTTAAATCACATAGAGGAAACGGGGATGATAAAGGTCAAAATATTGCTAAATTCGATGATTTTTAGTGCAAAACAAAATGCAAGAAAACTTGCTTAAAAATGCAAAATTTGCGAAATTCTGAGATTTGAAGGCGAAATCACATATCGTGAGAAAACATGAAGTAGTATCGAAATATTGGTAAAAACGAATATATATACGTAAAATCACACTACATGAATAACGTGTAAAAAGTCACTATATATATGAGGATTTTTACTTCAAATCATAGAGCGAGGTTTCGTATTATTTAGACCCAAGAAAAGACGTGTGACAATGTTGTTTCAAATACAAATGATTAAAATCAATGTGTTTTCATTAGAATTAACTAAAATGTTCCAGATTTTCCGTTTATATTACCGATGGAAGATGTACACGTAAAACCGCTCTAATCCGGCTGAAACGTCGATATATGCAATAAAAACAGAACTTCTCCCCTTTCCAATATCTTACGTGAAAAAGGTCATTATTATACCAAATTTGAGGATTTTAACTTCGAATCATGGAGCGAGGATTCGTATTTTTTAGACCCTAGAAAAGACGTATAAAGATGTTGCTTTCAAAACAAATGATAAAAATCTATGTGTTTTCATTAAAATTAACTAAAATGTTCCTGATTTTTTTGTTTATATTACCGATGGAAGATATACACGTAAAACCATTCTAATCCGGCTGAAACGTCGATATATGCAATAAAAACGGAACTTCTCTCCTTTTCAATATTTTACTCAATATTTTAACGAGAAACAAATAGATGATTGAAAATAAAGTATTTAAGGTTATTTTCTGATCAATTATGTGTTTGCATAATTTTAATCGTATATTTAATGAATTAATAACAATAAACTGAAAATTCACAATAACGTGGAAAACGGCCTAATTCGATGATATTTTGTTTAAAAAACATAGAGGAAACGGGTATGATAAAGGTCAAAATATTGCTAAATTCGATGATTTTTAGTGCAAAACAAAATGCAAGAAAACTTGCTTAAAAATGCAAAATTTGCGAAATTCTGAGATTTGAAGGCGAAATCACATATCGTGAGAAAACATGAAGTACTATCGAAATTTTGGTAAAAACGAATATATATACGTAAAATCACACTACATGAATAACGTGTAAAAAGTCACTATATATATGAGTATTTTTACTTCAAATCATAGAGCGAGGTTTCGTATTATTTAGACCCAAGAAAAGACGTGTGACAATGTTGTTTCAAATACAAATGATAAAAATCAATGTGTTTTCATTAGAATTAACTAAAATGTTCCAGATTTTCCGTTTATATTACCGATGGAAGATGTACACGTAAAACCGCTCTAATCCGGCTGAAACGTCGATATATGCAATAAAAACAGAACTTCTCCCCTTTCCAATATCTTACTCAGTATTTTAACGAGAAACAAATAGTTGATTGAAAATGAAGTGTTTAAGGTTAATTTCTAATCAATTATGTGTT
This sequence comes from Procambarus clarkii, assembly GCF_040958095.1. Lineage (NCBI taxonomy): Eukaryota > Metazoa > Arthropoda > Malacostraca > Decapoda > Cambaridae > Procambarus > Procambarus clarkii. The sequence continues at coordinate 26,138,587 of NC_091161.1, read as the reverse complement.
TGCATCATTTTTATCGAATATTTAATGAATTAATAACAATAAACTGAAAATTCACAATAACGTGGAAAACGGCCTAATTCGATGATATTTTGTTTAAATCACATTGAGGAAACGGGTATGATAAAGGTCAAAATATTGCTAAATTCGATGATTTTTAGTGCAAAACAAAATGCAAGAAAACTTGCTTAAAAATGCAAAATTTGCGAAATTCTGAGATTTGAAGGCGAAATCACATATCGTGAGAAAACATGAAGTAGTATCGAAATATTGGTAAAAACGAATATATATACGTAAAATCACACTACATGAATAACGTGTAAAAAGTCACTATATTACCATATATGAGGATTTTTACTTCAAATCATAGAGCGAGGTTTCGTATTATTTAGACCCAGGAAATGACGTGTGACAATGTTGTTTCAAATACAAATGATAAAAATTAAAAGTTTTCATTAGAATTAACTAAAATGTTCCAGATTTTCCGTTTATATTACCGATGGAAGATGTACACGTAAAACCGCTCTAATCCGGCTGAAACGTCGATATATGCAATAAAAACAGAACTTCTCCCCTTTCCAATATCTTACTCAGTATTTTAACGAGAAACAAATAGTTGATTGAAAATGAAGTGTTTAAGGTTAATTTCTAATCAATTATGTGTTTGCATCATTTTTATCGTATATTTAATGAATTATCAGCAATAAACTGAAAACTCACAAAAACTTGGAAAAACAGCAAAATATTGCCTAATTCGATGATTTTTAGTACGAAACAAAATGCAAGAAAATATGCTTAAAATGCAATATTATGCGAAAATCTGAGATTTGAAGGCCAAATCACATATCGTGATACTACATGAAATGGTATGGAAATATTGGTAAAAATGAATATATTTACGTAATATCAAACTACATGAAAAACGTGAAAAAAGTCATTATTATACCAAATTTGAGTATTTTAACGTCGAATCATAAAGCGACGTTTCATGTTTTTTAGACCCTAGAAAAGAAGTATAAAGATGTTGCTTCCAATACAAATGACAAAAATCAATGTTTTCATTAAAATTAACTAAAATGTTCCTGATTTTCGGTTTATATTACCGATGGAAAATGTACACGTAAAACCGTTCTACGCCGGCTGAAACGTCGATATATGCAATAAAAACAGAAATTCTCCCCTTTTAAATATCTTACCGAGTATTTTAACGAGAAACAAATAGATGATTTAAAATGAAGTATTTAAGGTTATTTTCTGATCAATTATGTGTTTGCATAATTTTTCTCGTATATTTAATGAATTAATAGCAATAAACTGAAAATTCACAAAAACTTGGAAAAACCTCAAAATATTGCCTAGTTCGATGATATTTTGTTTATATCACATAAAGGAAAAGGGGATGATAAAGGTCAAAATATTGCTAAATTCGATGATTTCTAGTACGAAACAAAATGCAAGAAAACTTGCTTAAAATGCAATATTATGCGAAAATCTGAGATTTGAAAGCCAAATCACATATCGTGATACTACATGAAATAGTATCGAAATATTGATAAAAATGAATATATTTACGTAATATCAAACTAAATGAAAAACGTGAAAAAGGTCATTATTATACCAAATTTGAGGATTTTAACTTCGAATCATGGAGCGAGGTTTCGTGTTTTTTAGACCCTAGAAAAGACGTATAAAGATGTTGCTTTCAAAACAAATGATAAAAATCAATGAGTTTTCATTAAAATTAACTAAAATGTTCCTGATTTTTTGTTTATATTACCGATGGAAGATGTAGACGTAAAACCGTTCTAATCCGGCTGAAACGTCGATATATGCAATAAAAACGGAACTTCTCCCCTTTTCAATATTTTACTCAGTATTTTAACGAGAAACAAATAGATGATTGAAAATAAAGTATTTAAGGTTATTTTCTGATCAATTATGTGTTTGCATAATTTTAATCGTATATTTAATGAATTAATAACAATAAACTGAAAATTCAGAATAACGTGGAAAACGGCCTAATTCGATGATATTTTGTTTAAATCACATAGAGGAAACGGGGATGATAAAGGTCAAAATATTGCTAAATTCGATGATTTTTAGTGCAAAACAAGATGCAAGAAAACTTGCTTAAAAATGCAAAATTTGCGAAATTCTGAGATTTGAAGGCGAAATCACATATCGTGAGAAAACATGAAGTAGTATCGAAATATTGGTAAAAACGAATATATATACGTAAAATCACACTACATGAATAACGTGTAAAAAGTCATTATATATATGAGGATTTTTACTTCAAATCATAGAGCGAGGTTTCGTATTATTTAGACCCAAGAAAAGACGTGTGACAATGTTGTTTCAAATACAAATGATTAAAATCAATGTGTTTTCATTAGAATTAACTAAAATGTTCCAGATTTTCCGTTTATATTACCGATGGAAGATGTACACGTAAAACCGCTCTAATCCGGCTGAAACGTCGATATATGCAATAAAAACAGAACTTCTCCCCTTTCCAATATCTTACGTGAAAAAGGTCATTATTATACCAAATTTGAGGATTTTAACTTCGAATCATGGAGCGAGGTTTCGTATTTTTTAGACCCTAGAAAAGACGTATAAAGATGTTGCTTTCAAAACAAATGATAAAAATCGATGTGTTTTCATTAAAATTAACTAAAATGTTCCTGATTTTTTTGCTTATATTACCTATGGAAGATATACACGTAAAACCATTCTAATCCGGCTGAAACGTCGATATATGCAATAAAAACGGAACTTCTCTCCTTTTCAATATTTTACTCAGTATTTTAACGAGAAACAAATAGATGATTGAAAATAAAGTATTTAAGGTTATTTTCTGATCAATTATGTGTTTGCATAATTTTAATCGTATATTTAATGAATTAATAACAATAAACTGAAAATTCACAATAACGTGGAAAACGGCCTAATTCGATGATATTTTGTTTAAATCACATAGAGGAAACGGGTATGATAAAGGTCAAAATATTGCTAAATTCGATGATTTTTAGTGCAAAACAAAATGCAAGAAAACTTGCTTAAAAATGCAAAATTTGCGAAATTCTGAGATTTGAAGGCGAAATCACATATCGTGAGAAAACATGAAGTACTATCGAAATTTTGGTAAAAACGAATATATATACGTAAAATCACACTACATGAATAACGTGTAAAAAGTCACTATATATATGAGTATTTTTACTTCAAATCATAGAGCGAGGTTTCGTATTATTTAGACCCAAGAAAAGACGTGTGACAATGTTGTTTCAAATACAAATGATAAAAATCAATGTGTTTTCATTAGAATTAACTAAAATGTTCCAGATTTTCCGTTTATATTACCGATGGAAGATGTACACGTAAAACCGCTCTAATCCGGCTGAAACGTCGATATATGCAATAAAAACAGAACTTCTCCCCTTTCCAATATCTTACTCAGTATTTTAACGAGAAACAAATAGTTGATTGAAAATGAAGTGTTTAAGGTTAATTTCTAATCAATTATGTGTTTGCATCATTTTTATCGAATATTTAATGAATTAATAACAATAAACTGAAAATTCACAATAACGTGGAAAACGGCCTAATTCGATGATATTTTGTTTAAATCACATAGAGGAAACGGGTATGATAAAGGTCAAAATATTGCTAAATTCGATGATTTTTAGTGCAAAACAAAATGCAAGAAAACTTGCTTAAAAATGCAAAATTTGCGAAATTCTGAGATTTGAAGGCGAAATCACATATCGTGAGAAAACATGAAGTAGTATCGAAATATTGGTAAAAACGAATATATATACGTAAAATCACACTACATGAATAACGTGTAAAAAGTCACTATATTACCATATATGAGGATTTTTACTTCAAATCATAGAGCGAGGTTTCGTATTATTTAGACCCAGGAAATGACGTGTGACAATGTTGTTTCAAATACAAATGATAAAAATTAAAAGTTTTCATTAGAATTAACTAAAATGTTCCAGATTTTCCGTTTATATTACCGATGGAAGATGTACACGTAAAACCGCTCTAATCCGGCTGAAACGTCGATATATGCAATAAAAACAGAACTTCTCCCCTTTCCAATATCTTACTCAGTATTTTAACGAGAAACAAATAGTTGATTGAAAATGAAGTGTTTAAGGTTAATTTCTAATCAATTATGTGTTTGCATCATTTTTATCGTATATTTAATGAATTATCAGCAATAAACTGAAAACTCACAAAAACTTGGAAAAACAGCAAAATATTGCCTAATTCGATGATTTTTAGTACGAAACAAAATGCAAGAAAATATGCTTAAAATGCAATATTATGCGAAAATCTGAGATTTGAAGGCCAAATCACATATCGTGATACTACATGAAATGGTATGGAAATATTGGTAAAAATGAATATATTTACGTAATATCAAACTACATGAAAAACGTGAAAAAAGTCATTATTATACCAAATTTGAGTATTTTAACGTCGAATCATAAAGCGACGTTTCATGTTTTTTAGACCCTAGAAAAGAAGTATAAAGATGTTGCTTCCAATAGAAATGACAAAAATCAATGTTTTCATTAAAATTAACTAAAATGTTCCTGATTTTCGGTTTATATTACCGATGGAAAATGTACACGTAAAACCGTTCTACGCCGGCTGAAACGTCGATATATGCAATAAAAACAGAAATTCTCCCCTTTTAAATATCTTACCGAGTATTTTAACGAGAAACAAATAGATGATTTAAAATGAAGTATTTAAGGTTATTTTCTGATCAATTATGTGTTTGCATAATTTTTCTCGTATATTTAATGAATTAATAGCAATAAACTGAAAATTCACAAAAACTTGGAAAAACCTCAAAATATTGCCTAGTTCGATGATATTTTGTTTATATCACATAAAGGAAAAGGGGATGATAAAGGTCAAAATATTGCTAAATTCGATGATTTCTAGTACGAAACAAAATGCAAGAAAACTTGCTTAAAATGCAATATTATGCGAAAATCTGAGATTTGAAAGCCAAATCACATATCGTGATACTACATGAAATAGTATCGAAATATTGATAAAAATGAATATATTTACGTAATATCAAACTAAATGAAAAACGTGAAAAAGGTCATTATTATACCAAATTTGAGGATTTTAACTTCGAATCATGGAGCGAGGTTTCGTGTTTTTTAGACCCTAGAAAAGACGTATAAAGATGTTGCTTTCAAAACAAATGATAAAAATCAATGAGTTTTCATTAAAATTAACTAAAATGTTCCTGATTTTTTGTTTATATTACCGATGGAAGATGTAGACGTAAAACCGTTCTAATCCGGCTGAAACGTCGATATATGCAATAAAAACGGAACTTCTCCCCTTTTCAATATTTTACTCAGTATTTTAACGAGAAACAAATAGATGATTGAAAATAAAGTATTTAAGGTTATTTTCTGATCAATTATGTGTTTGCATAATTTTAATCGTATATTTAATGAATTAATAACAATAAACTGAAAATTCAGAATAACGTGGAAAACGGCCTAATTCAATGATATTTTGTTTAAATCACATAGAGGAAACGGTGATGATAAAGGTCAAAATATTGCTAAATTCGATGATTTTTAGTGCAAAACAAGATGCAAGAAAACTTGCTTAAAAATGCAAAATTTGCGAAATTCTGAGATTTGAAGGCGAAATCACATATCGTGAGAAAACATGAAGTAGTATCGAAATATTGGTAAAAACGAATATATATACGTAAAATCACACTACATGAATAACGTGTAAAAAGTCATTATATATATGAGGATTTTTACTTCAAATCATAGAGCGAGGTTTCGTATTATTTAGACCCAAGAAAAGACGTGTGACAATGTTGTTTCAAATACAAATGATTAAAATCAATGTGTTTTCATTAGAATTAACTAAAATGTTCCAGATTTTCCGTTTATATTACCGATGGAAGATGTACACGTAAAACCGCTCTAATCCGGCTGAAACGTCGATATATGCAATAAAAACAGAACTTCTCCCCTTTCCAATATCTTACGTGAAAAAGGTCATTATTATACCAAATTTGAGGATTTTAACTTCGAATCATGGAGCGAGGTTTCGTATTTTTTAGACCCTAGAAAAGACGTATAAAGATGTTGCTTTCAAAACAAATGATAAAAATCGATGTGTTTTCATTAAAATTAACTAAAATGTTCCTGATTTTTTTGTTTATATTACCGATGGAAGATATACACGTAAAACCATTCTAATCCGGCTGAAACGTCGATATATGCAATAAAAACGGAACTTCTCTCCTTTTCAATATTTTACTCAGTATTTTAACGAGAAACAAATAGATGATTGAAAATAAAGTATTTAAGGTTATTTTCTGATCAATTATGTGTTTGCATAATTTTAATCGTATATTTAATGAATTAATAACAATAAACTGAAAATTCACAATAACGTGGAAAACGGCCTAATTCGATGATATTTTGTTTAAATCACATAGAGGAAACGGGTATGATAAAGGTCAAAATATTGCTAAATTCGATGATTTTTAGTGCAAAACAAAATGCAAGAAAACTTGCTTAAAAATGCAAAATTTGCGAAATTCTGAGATTTGAAGGCGAAATCACATATCGTGAGAAAACATGAAGTACTATCGAAATTTTGGTAAAAACGAATATATATACGTAAAATCACACTACATGAATAACGTGTAAAAAGTCACTATATATATGAGTATTTTTACTTCAAATCATAGAGCGAGGTTTCGTATTATTTAGACCCAAGAAAAGACGTGTGACAATGTTGTTTCAAATACAAATGATAAAAATCAATGTGTTTTCATTAGAATTAACTAAAATGTTCCAGATTTTCCGTTTATATTACCGATGGAAGATGTACACGTAAAACCGCTCTAATCCGGCTGAAACGTCGATATATGCAATAAAAACAGAACTTCTCCCCTTTCCAATATCTTACTCAGTATTTTAACGAGAAACAAATAGTTGATTGAAAATGAAGTGTTTAAGGTTAATTTCTAATCAATTATGTGTTTGCATCATTTTTATCGAATATTTAATGAATTAATAACAATAAACTGAAAATTCACAATAACGTGGAAAACGGCCTAATTCGATGATATTTTGTTTAAATCACATAGAGGAAACGGGTATGATAAAGGTCAAAATATTGCTAAATTCGATGATTTTTAGTGCAAAACAAAATGCAAGAAAACTTGCTTAAAAATGCAAAATTTGCGAAATTCTGAGATTTGAAGGCGAAATCACATATCGTGAGAAAACATGAAGTAGTATCGAAATATTGGTAAAAACGAATATATATACGTAAAATCACACTACATGAAAAACGTGTAAAAAGTCACTATATTACCATATATGAGGATTTTTACTTCAAATCATAGAGCGAGGTTTCGTATTATTTAGACCCAGGAAATGACGTGTGACAATGTTGTTTCAAATACAAATGATAAAAATTAAAAGTTTTCATTAGAATTAACTAAAATGTTCCAGATTTTCCGTTTATATTACCGATGGAAGATGTACACGTAAAACCGCTCTAATCCGGCTGAAACGTCGATATATGCAATAAAAACAGAACTTCTCCCCTTTCCAATATCTTACTCAGTATTTTAACGAGAAACAAATAGTTGATTGAAAATGAAGTGTTTAAGGTTAATTTCTAATCAATTATGTGTTTGCATCATTTTTATCGTATATTTAATGAATTATCAGCAATAAACTGAAAACTCACAAAAACTTGGAAAAACAGCAAAATATTGCCTAATTCGATGATTTTTAGTACGAAACAAAATGCAAGAAAATATGCTTAAAATGCAATATTATGCGAAAATCTGAGATTTGAAGGCCAAATCACATATCGTGATACTACATGAAATGGTATGGAAATATTGGTAAAAATGAATATATTTACGTAATATCAAACTACATGAAAAACGTGAAAAAAGTCATTATTATACCAAATTTGAGTATTTTAACGTCGAATCATAAAGCGACGTTTCATGTTTTTTAGACCCTAGAAAAGAAGTATAAAGATGTTGCTTCCAATACAAATGACAAAAATCAATGTTTTCATTAAAATTAACTAAAATGTTCCTGATTTTCGGTTTATATTACCGATGGAAAATGTACACGTAAAACCGTTCTACGCCGGCTGAAACGTCGATATATGCAATAAAAACAGAAATTCTCCCCTTTTAAATATCTTACCGAGTATTTTAACGAGAAACAAATAGATGATTTAAAATGAAGTATTTAAGGTTATTTTCTGATCAATTATGTGTTTGCATAATTTTTCTCGTATATTTAATGAATTAATAGCAATAAACTGAAAATTCACAAAAACTTGGAAAAACCTCAAAATATTGCCTAGTTCGATGATATTTTGTTTATATCACATAAAGGAAAAGGGGATGATAAAGGTCAAAATATTGCTAAATTCGATGATTTCTAGTACGAAACAAAATGCAAGAAAACTTGCTTAAAATGCAATATTATGCGAAAATCTGAGATTTGAAAGCCAAATCACATATCGTGATACTACATGAAATAGTATCGAAATATTGATAAAAATGAATATATTTACGTAATATCAAACTAAATGAAAAACGTGAAAAAGGTCATTATTATACCAAATTTGAGGATTTTAACTTCGAATCATGGAGCGAGGTTTCGTGTTTTTTAGACCCTAGAAAAGACGTATAAAGATGTTGCTTTCAAAACAAATGATAAAAATCAATGAGTTTTCATTAAAATTAACTAAAATGTTCCTGATTTTTTGTTTATATTACCGATGGAAGATGTAGACGTAAAACCGTTCTAATCCGGCTGAAACGTCGATATATGCAATAAAAACGGAACTTCTCCCCTTTTCAATATTTTACTCAGTATTTTAACGAGAAACAAATAGATGATTGAAAATAAAGTATTTAAGGTTATTTTCTGATCAATTATGTGTTTGCATAATTTTAATCGTATATTTAATGAATTAATAACAATAAACTGAAAATTCAGAATAACGTGGAAAACGGCCTAATTCAATGATATTTTGTTTAAATCACATAGAGGAAACGGTGATGATAAAGGTCAAAATATTGCTAAATTCGATGATTTTTAGTGCAAAACAAGATGCAAGAAAACTTGCTTAAAAATGCAAAATTTGCGAAATTCTGAGATTTGAAGGCGAAATCACATATCGTGAGAAAACATGAAGTAGTATCGAAATATTGGTAAAAACGAATATATATACGTAAAATCACACTACATGAATAACGTGTAAAAAGTCATTATATATATGAGGATTTTTACTTCAAATCATAGAGCGAGGTTTCGTATTATTTAGACCCAAGAAAAGACGTGTGACAATGTTGTTTCAAATACAAATGATTAAAATCAATGTGTTTTCATTAGAATTAACTAAAATGTTCCAGATTTTCCGTTTATATTACCGATGGAAGATGTACACGTAAAACCGCTCTAATCCGGCTGAAACGTCGATATATGCAATAAAAACAGAACTTCTCCCCTTTCCAATATCTTACGTGAAAAAGGTCATTATTATACCAAATTTGAGGATTTTAACTTCGAATCATGGAGCGAGGTTTCGTATTTTTTAGACCCTAGAAAAGACGTATAAAGATGTTGCTTTCAAAACAAATGATAAAAATCGATGTGTTTTCATTAAAATTAACTAAAATGTTCCTGATTTTTTTGTTTATATTACCGATGGAAGATATACACGTAAAACCATTCTAATCCGGCTGAAACGTCGATATATGCAATAAAAACGGAACTTCTCTCCTTTTCAATATTTTACTCAGTATTTTAACGAGAAACAAATAGATGATTGAAAATAAAGTATTTAAGGTTATTTTCTGATCAATTATGTGTTTGCATAATTTTAATCGTATATTTAATGAATTAATAACAATAAACTGAAAATTCACAATAACGTGGAAAACGGCCTAATTCGATGATATTTTGTTTAAATCACATAGAGGAAACGGGTATGATAAAGGTCAAAATATTGCTAAATTCGATGATTTTTAGTGCAAAACAAAATGCAAGAAAACTTGCTTAAAAATGCAAAATTTGCGAAATTCTGAGATTTGAAGGCGAAATCACATATCGTGAGAAAACATGAAGTTCTATCGAAATTTTGGTAAAAACGAATATATATACGTAAAATCACACTACATGAATAACGTGTAAAAAGTCACTATATATATGAGTATTTTTACTTCAAATCATAGAGCGAGGTTTCGTATTATTTAGACCCAAGAAAAGACGTGTGACAATGTTGTTTCAAATACAAATGATAAAAATCAATGTGTTTTCATTAGAATTAACTAAAATGTTCCAGATTTTCCGTTTATATTACCGATGGAAGATGTACACGTAAAACCGCTCTAATCCGGCTGAAACGTCGATATATGCAATAAAAACAGAACTTCTCCCCTTTCCAATATCTTACTCAGTATTTTAACGAGAAACAAATAGTTGATTGAAAATGAAGTGTTTAAGGTTAATTTCTAATCAATTATGTGTTTGCATCATTTTTATCGAATATTTAATGAATTAATAACAATAAACTGAAAATTCACAATAACGTGGAAAACGGCCTAATTCGATGATATTTTGTTTAAATCACATAGAGGAAACGGGTATGATAAAGGTCAAAATATTGCTAAATTCGATGATTTTTAGTGCAAAACAAAATGCAAGAAAACTTGCTTAAAAATGCAAAATTTGCGAAATTCTGAGATTTGAAGGCGAAATCACATATCGTGAGAAAACATGAAGTAGTATCGAAATATTGGTAAAAACGAATATATATACGTAAAATCACACTACATGAATAACGTGTAAAAAGTCACTATATTACCATATATGAGGATTTTTACTTCAAATCATAGAGCGAGGTTTCGTATTATTTAGACCCAGGAAATGACGTGTGACAATGTTGTTTCAAATACAAATGATAAAAATTAAAAGTTTTCATTAGAATTAACTAAAATGTTCCAGATTTTCCGTTTATATTACCGATGGAAGATGTACACGTAAAACCGCTCTAATCCGGCTGAAACGTCGATATATGCAATAAAAACAGAACTTCTCCCCTTTCCAATATCTTACTCAGTATTTTAACGAGAAACAAATAGTTGATTGAAAATGAAGTGTTTAAGGTTAATTTCTAATCAACTATGTGTTTGCATCATTTTTATCGTATATTTAATGAATTATCAGCAATAAACTGAAAACTCACAAAAACTTGGAAAAACAGCAAAATATTGCTTAATTCGATGATTTTTAGTACGAAACAAAATGCAAGAAAATATGCTTAAAATGCAATATTATGCGAAAATCTGAGATTTGAAGGCCAAATCACATATCGTGATACTACATGAAATGGTATGGAAATATTGGTAAAAATGAATATATTTACGTAATATCAAACTACATGAAAAACGTGAAAAAAGTCATTATTATACCAAATTTGAGTATTTTAACGTCGAATCATAAAGCGACGTTTCATGTTTTTTAGACCCTAGAAAAGAAGTATAAAGATGTTGCTTCCAATACAAATGACAAAAATCGATGTTTTCATTAAAATTAACTAAAATGTTCCTGATTTTCGGTTTATATTACCGATGGAAAATGTACACGTAAAACCGTTCTACGCCGGCTGAAACGTCGATATATGCAATAAAAACAGAAATTCTCCCCTTTTAAATATCTTACCGAGTATTTTAACGAGAAACAAATAGATGATTTAAAATGAAGTATTTAAGGTTATTTTCTGATCAATTATGTGTTTGCATAATTTTTCTCGTATATTTAATGAATTAATAGCAATAAACTGAAAATTCACAAAAACTTGGAAAAACCTCAAAATATTGCCTAGTTCGATGATATTTTGTTTATATCACATAAAGGAAAAGGGGATGATAAAGGTCAAAATATTGCTAAATTCGATGATTTCTAGTACGAAACAAAATGCAAGAAAACTTGCTTAAAATGCAATATTATGCGAAAATCTGAGATTTGAAAGCCAAATCACATATCGTGATACTACATGAAATAGTATCGAAATATTGATAAAAATGAATATATTTACGTAATATCAAACTAAATGAAAAACGTGAAAAAGGTCATTATTATACCAAATTTGAGGATTTTAACTTCGAATCATGGAGCGAGGTTTCGTGTTTTTTAGACCCTAGAAAAGACGTATAAAGATGTTGCTTTCAAAACAAATGATAAAAATCAATGAGTTTTCATTAAAATTAACTAAAAGGTTCCTGATTTTTTGTTTATATTACCGATGGAAGATGTAGACGTAAAACCGTTCTAATCCGGCTGAAACGTCGATATATGCAATAAAAACGGAACTTCTCCCCTTTTCAATATTTTACTCAGTATTTTAACGAGAAACAAATAGATGATTGAAAATAAAGTATTTAAGGTTATTTTCTGATCAATTATGTGTTTGCATAATTTTAATCGTATATTTATTGAATTAATAACAATAAACTGAAAATTCAGAATAACGTGGAAAACGGCCTAATTCGATGATATTTTGTTTAAATCACATAGAGGAAACGGGGATGATAAAGGTCAAAATATTGCTAAATTCGATGATTTTTAGTGCAAAACAAGATGCAAGAAAACCTGCTTAAAAATGCAAAATTTGCGAAATTCTGAGATTTGAAGGCGAAATCACATATCGTGAGAAAACATGAAGTAGTATCGAAATATTGGTAAAAACGAATATATATACGTAAAATCACACTACATGAATAACGTGTAAAAAGTCATTATATATATGAGGATTTTTACTTCAAATCATAGAGCGAGGTTTCGTATTATTTAGACCCAAGAAAAGACGTGTGACAATGTTGTTTCAAATACAAATGATTAAAATCAATGTGTTTTCATTAGAATTAACTAAAATGTTCCAGATTTTCCGTTTATATTACCGATGGAAGATGTACACGTAAAACCGCTCTAATCCGGCTGAAACGTCGATATATGCAATAAAAACAGAACTTCTCCCCTTTCCAATATCTTACGTGAAAAAGGTCATTATTATACCAAATTTGAGGATTTTAACTTCGAATCATGGAGCGAGGTTTCGTGTTTTTTAGACCCTAGAAAAGACGTATAAAGATGTTGCTTTCAAAACAAATGATAAAAATCAATGAGTTTTCATTAAAATTAACTAAAAGGTTCCTGATTTTTTGTTTATATTACCGATGGAAGATGTAGACGTAAAACCGTTCTAATCCGGCTGAAACGTCGATATATGCAATAAAAACGGAACTTCTCCCCTTTTCAATATTTTACTCAGTATTTTAACGAGAAACAAATAGATGATTGAAAATAAAGTATTTAAGGTTATTTTCTGATCAATTATGTGTTTGCATAATTTTAATCGTATATTTATTGAATTAATAACAATAAACTGAAAATTCAGAATAACGTGGAAAACGGCCTAATTCGATGATATTTTGTTTAAATCACATAGAGGAAACGGGGATGATAAAGGTCAAAATATTGCTAAATTCGATGATTTTTAGTGCAAAACAAGATGCAAGAAAACCTGCTTAAAAATGCAAAATTTGCGAAATTCTGAGATTTGAAGGCGAAATCACATATCGTGAGAAAACATAAAGTAGTATCGAAATATTGGTAAAAACGAATATATATACGTAAAATCACACTACATGAATAACGTGTAAAAAGTCATTATATATATGAGGATTTTTACTTCAAATCATAGAGCGAGGTTTCGTATTATTTAGACCCAAGAAAAGACGTGTGACAATGTTGTTTCAAATACAAATGATTAAAATCAATGTGTTTTCATTAGAATTAACTAAAATGTTCCAGATTTTCCGTTTATATTACCGATGGAAGATGTACACGTAAAACCGCTCTAATCCGGCTGAAACGTCGATATATGCAATAAAAACAGAACTTCTCCCCTTTCCAATATCTTACTCAGTATTTTAACGAGAAACAAATAGTTGATTGAAAATGAAGTGTTTAAGGTTAATTTCTAATCAATTATGTGTTTGCATCATTTTTATCGAATATTTAATGAATTAATAACAATAAACTGAAAATTCACAATAACGTGGAAAACGGCCTAATTCGATGATATTTTGTTTAAATCACATAGAGGAAACGGGTATGATAAAGGTCAAAATATTGCTAAATTCGATGATTTTTAGTGCAAAACAAAATGCAAGAAAACTTGCTTAAAAATGCAAAATTTGCGAAATTCTGAGATTTGAAGGCGAAATCACATATCGTGAGAAAACATGAAGTAGTATCGAAATATTGGTAAAAACGAATATATATACGTAAAATCACACTACATGAATAACGTGTAAAAAGTCACTATATTACCATATATGAGGATTTTTACTTCAAATCATAGAGCGAGGTTTCGTATTATTTAGACCCAGGAAATGACGTGTGACAATGTTGTTTCAAATACAAATGATAAAAATTAAAAGTTTTCATTAGAATTAACTAAAATGTTCCAGATTTTCCGTTTATATTACTGATGGAAGATGTACACGTAAAACCGCTCTAATCCGGCTGAAACGTCGATATATGCAATAAAAACAGAACTTCTCCCCTTTCCAATATCTTACTCAGTATTTTAACGAGAAACAAATAGTTGATTGAAAATGAAGTGTTTAAGGTTAATTTCTAATCAATTATGTGTTTGCATCATTTTTATCGAATATTTAATGAATTAATAACAATAAACTGAAAATTCACAATAACGTGGAAAACGGCCTAATTCGATGATATTTTGTTTAAATCACATAGAGGAAACGGGTATGATAAAGGTCAAAATATTGCTAAATTCGACGATTTTTAGTGCAAAACAAAATGCAAGAAAACTTGTTAAAAAATGCAAAATTTGCGAAATTCTGAGATTTGAAGGCGAAATCACATATCGTGAGAAAACATGAAGTAGTATCGAAATATTGGTAAAAACGAATATATATACGTAAAATCACACTACATGAATAACGTGTAAAAAGTCACTATATTACCATATATGAGGATTTTTACTTCAAATCATAGAGCGAGGTTTCGTATTATTTAGACCCAGGAAATGACGTGTGACAATGTTGTTTCAAATACAAATGATAAAAATCAGTGTTTTCATTAGAATTAACTAAAATGTTCCAGATTTTCCGTTTATATTACCGATGGAAGATGTACACGTAAAACCGCTCTAATCCGGCTGAAACGTCGATATATGCAATAAAAACAGAACTTCTCCCCTTTCCAATATCTTACTCAGTATTTTAACGAGAAACAAATAGTTGATTGAAAATGAAGTGTTTAAGGTTAATTTCTAATCAATTATGTGTTTGCATCATTTTTATCGTATATTTAATGAATTATCAGCAATAAACTGAAAACTCACAAAAACTTGGAAAAACAGCAAAATATTGCCTAATTCGATGATTTTTAGTACGAAACAAAATGCAAGAAAATATGCTTAAAATGCAATATTATGCGAAAATCTGAGATTTGAAGGCCAAATCACATATCGTGATACTACATGAAATGGTATGGAAATATTGGTAAAAATGAATATATTTACGTAATATCAAACTACATGAAAAACGTGAAAAAAGTCATTATTATACCAAATTTGAGTATTTTAACGTCGAATCATAAAGCGACGTTTCATGTTTTTTAGACCCTAGAAAAGAAGTATAAAGATGTTGCTTCCAATACAAATGACAAAAATCAATGTGTTTTCCTTAAAATTAACTAAAATGTTCCTGATTTTCGGTTTATATTACCGATGGAAAATGTACACGTAAAACCGTTCTACGCCGGCTGAAACGTCGATATATGCAATAAAAACATAACTTCTCCCCTTTCCAATATCTTACTCAGTATTTTAACGAGAAACAAATAGATGATTGAAAATAAAGTATTTAAGGTTATTTTCTAATCAATTATGTGTTTGCATCATTTTTATCGTATATTTAATGAATTATTAGCAATAAACTGAAAGCTAACAAAAACTTGGAAAAATAGCAAAATATTGCCTAATTCGATGATATTTTGTTTATATCACATAAAGGAAAAGGGGATGATAACTGTCAAAATATTGCTGAATTCGATGATTTTTAGTACGAAACAAAATGCAAGAAAACTTGCTTAAAATGCAATATTATGCGAAAATCTCAGATTTGAAGGCCAAATCACATATCGTGATACTACATGAAATAGTATCGAAATATTGATAAAAATGAATATATTTACGTAATATCAAACTAAATGAAAAACTTGAAAAAGGTCATTATTATACCAAATTTGAGGATTTTAACTTCGAATCATGGAGCGAGGTTTCGTATTTTTTAGACCCTAGAAAAGACGTATAAAGATGTTGCTTTCAAAACAAATGATAAAAATCAATGTGTTTTCATTAAAATTAACTAAAGTGTTCCTGATTTTTGGTTTATATTACCGATGGAAGATGTAGACGTAAAACCGTTCTAATCCGGCTGAAACGTCGATATATGCAATAAAAACGGAACTTCTCCCCTTTTCAATATTTTACTCAGTATTTTAACGAGAAACAAATAGATGATTGAAAATAAAGTATTTAAGGTTATTTTCTGATCAATTATGTGTTTGCATAATTTTAATCGTATATTTAATGAATTAATAACAATAAACTGAAAATTCACAATAACGTGGAAAACGGCCTAATTCGATGATATTTTGTTTAAATCACATAGAGGAAACGGGGATGATAAAGGTCAAAATATTGCTAAATTCGATGATTTTTAGTGTAAAACAAAATGCAAGAAAACTTGCTTAAAAATGCAAAATTTGCGAAATTCTGAGATTTGAAGGCGAAATCACATATCGTGAGAAAACATGAAGTACTATCGAAATATTGGTAAAAACGAATATATATACGTAAAATCACACTACATGAATAACGTGTAAAAAGTCACTATATATATGAGTATTTTTACTTCAAATCATAGAGCGAGGTTTCGTATTATTTAGACCCAAGAAAAGACGTGTGACAATGTTGTTTCAAATACAAATGATAAAAATCAATGTGTTTTCATTAGAATTAACTAAAATGTTCCAGATTTTCCGTTTATATTACCGATGGAAGATGTACACGTAAAACCGCTCTAATCCGGCTGAAACGTCGATATATGCAATAAAAACAGAACTTCTCCCCTTTCCAATATCTTACTCAGTATTTTAACGAGAAACAAATAGTTGATTGAAAATGAAGTGTTTAAGGTTAATTTCTAATCAATTATGTGTTTGCATCATTTTTATCGAATATTTAATGAATTAATAACAATAAACTGAAAATTCACAATAACGTGGAAAACGGCCTAATTCGATGATATTTTGTTTAAATCACATAGAGGAAACGGGTATGATAAAGGTCAAAATATTGCTAAATTCGATGATTTTTAGTGCAAAACAAAATGCAAGAAAACTTGCTTAAAAATGCAAAATTTGCGAAATTCTGAGATTTGAAGGCGAAATCACATATCGTGAGAAAACATGAAGTAGTATCGAAATATTGGTAAAAACGAATATATATACGTAAAATCACACTACATGAATAACGTGTAAAAAGTCACTATATTACCATATATGAGGATTTTTACTTCAAATCATAGAGCGAGGTTTCGTATTATTTAGACCCAGGAAATGACGTGTGACAATGTTGTTTCAAATACAAATGATAAAAATTAAAAGTTTTCATTAGAATTAACTAAAATGTTCCAGATTTTCCGTTTATATTACCGATGGAAGATGTACACGTAAAACCGCTCTAATCCGGCTGAAACGTCGATATATGCAATAAAAACAGAACTTCTCCCCTTTCCAATATCTTACTCAGTATTTTAACGAGAAACAAATAGTTGATTGAAAATGAAGTGTTTAAG
Organism: Procambarus clarkii; assembly: GCF_040958095.1. Taxonomy (NCBI): domain Eukaryota; kingdom Metazoa; phylum Arthropoda; class Malacostraca; order Decapoda; family Cambaridae; genus Procambarus; species Procambarus clarkii. The sequence continues at coordinate 26,120,565 of NC_091161.1, read as the reverse complement.
GTTAATTTCTAATCAATTATGTGTTTGCATCATTTTTATCGTATATTTAATGAATTATCAGCAATAAACTGAAAACTCACAAAAACTTGAAAAAACAGCAAAATATTGCCTAATTCGATGATTTTTAGTACGAAACAAAATGCAAGAAAATATGCTTAAAATGCAATATTATGCGAAAATCTGAGATTTGAAGGCCAAATCACATATCGTGATACTACATGAAATGGTATGGAAATATTGGTAAAAATGAATATATTTACGTAATATCAAACTACATGAAAAACGTGAAAAAAGTCATTATTATACCAAATTTGAGTATTTTAACGTCGAATCATAAAGCGACGTTTCATGTTTTTTAGACCCTAGAAAAGATGTATAAAGATGTTGCTTCCAATACAAATGACAAAAATCAATGTTTTCATTAAAATTAACTAAAATGTTCCTGATTTTCGGTTTATATTACCGATGGAAAATGTACACGTAAAACCGTTCTAAGCCGGCTGAAACGTCGATATATGCAATAAAAACAGAAATTCTCCCCTTTTAAATATCTTACCGAGTATTTTAACGAGAAACAAATAGATGATTTAAAATGAAGTATTTAAGGTTATTTTCTGATCAATTATGTGTTTGCATAATTTTTCTCGTATATTTAATGAATTAATAGCAATAAACTGAAAATTCACAAAAACTTGGAAAAAGCTCAAAATATTGCCTAGTTCGATGATATTTTGTTTATATCACATAAAGGAAAAGGGGATGATAACTGTCAAAATATTGCTGAATTCGATGATTTTTAGTACGAAACAAAATGCAAGAAAACTTGCTTAAAATGCAATATTATGCGAAAATCTCAGATTTGAAGGCCAAATCACATATCGTGATTCTACATGAAATAGTATCGAAATATTGATAAAAATGAATATATTTACGTAATATCAAACTAAATGAAAAACGTGAAAAAGGTCATTATTATACCAAATTTGAGGATTTTAACTTCAAATCATGGAGCGAGGTTTCGTATTTTTTAGACCCTAGAAAAGACGTATAAAGATGTTGCTTTCAAAACAAATGATAAAAATCAATGTGTTTTCATTAAAATTAACTAAAGTGTTCTTGATTTTTGGTTTATATTACCGATGGAAGATGTAGACGTAAAACCGTTCTAATCCGGCTGAAACGTCGATATATGCAATAAAAACGGAACTTCTCCCCTTTTCAATATTTTACTCAGTATTTTAACGAGAAACAAATAGATGATTGAAAATAAAGTATTTAAGGTTATTTTCTGATCAATTATGTGTTTGCATAATTTTAATCGTATATTTAATGAATTAATAACAATAAACTGAAAATTCAGAATAACGTGTTAAACGGCCTAATTCGATGATATTTAGTTTAAATCACATAGAGGAAACGGGGATGATAAAGGTCAAAATATTGCTAAATTCGATGATTTTTAGTGCAAAACAAGATGCAAGAAATCTTGCTTAAAAATGCAAAATTTGCGAAATTCTGAGATTTGAAGGCGAAATCACATATCGTGAGAAAACATGAAGTAGTATCGAAATATTGGTAAAAACGAATATATATACGTAAAATCACACTACATGAATAACGTGTAAAAAGTCACTATATATATGAGGATTTTTACTTCAAATCATAGAGCGAGGTTTCGTATTATTTAGACCCAGGAAATGACGTGTGACAATGTTGTTTCAAATACAAATGATAAAAATCAGTGTTTTCATTAGAATTAACTAAAATGTTCCAGATTTTCCGTTTATATAACCGATGGAAGATGTACACGTAAAACCGCTCTAATCCGGCTTAAACGTCGATATATGCAATAAAAACAGAACTTCTCCCCTTTCCAATATCTTACTCAGTATTTTAACGAGAAACAAATAGTTGATTGAAAATGAAGTGTTTAAGGTTAATTTCTAATCAATTATGTGTTTGCATCATTTTTATCGTATATTTAATGAATTATCAGCAATAAACTGAAAACTCACAAAAACTTGGAAAAACAGCAAAATATTGCCTAATTCGATGATTTTTAGTACGAAACAAAATGCAAGAAAACTTGCTTAAAATGCAATATTATGCGAAAATCTGAGATTTGAAGGCCAAATCACATATCGTGATACTACATGAAATGGTATGGAAATATTGGTAAAAATGAATATATTTACGTAATATCAAACTACATGAAAAACGTGAAAAAAGTCATTATTATACCAAATTTGAGTATTTTAACGTCGAATCATAAAGCGACGTTTCATGTTTTTTAGACCCTAGAAAAGAAGTATAAAGATGTTGCTTCCAATACAAATGACAAAAATCAATGTGTTTTCCTTAAAATTAACTAAAATGTTCCTGATTTTCGGTTTATATTACCGATGGAAAATGTACACGTAAAACCGTTCTACGCCGGCTGAAACGTCGATATATGCAATAAAAACAGAACTTCTCCCCTTTCCAATATCTTACTCAGTATTTTAACGAGAAACAAATAGATGATTGAAAATAAAGTATTTAAGGTTATTTTCTAATCAATTATGTGTTTGCATCATTTTTATCGTATATTTAATGAATTATTAGCAATAAACTGAAAGCTAACAAAAACTTGGAAAAATAGCAAAATATTGCCTAATTCGATGATATTTTGTTTATATCACATAAAGGAAAAGGGGATGATAACTGTCAAAATATTGCTGAATTCGATGATTTTTAGTACGAAACAAAATGCAAGAAAACTTGCTTAAAATGCAATATTATGCGAAAATCTCAGATTTGAAGGCCAAATCACATATCGTGATACTACATGAAATAGTATCGAAATATTGATAAAAATGAATATATTTACGTAATATCAAACTAAATGAAAAACTTGAAAAAGGTCATTATTATACCAAATTTGAGGATTTTAACTTCGAATCATGGAGCGAGGTTTCGTATTTTTTAGACCCTAGAAAAGACGTATAAAGATGTTGCTTTCAAAACAAATGATAAAAATCAATGTGTTTTCATTAAAATTAACTAAAGTGTTCCTGATTTTTGGTTTATATTACCGATGGAAGATGTAGACGTAAAACCGTTCTAATCCGGCTGAAACGTCGATATATGCAATAAAAACGGAACTTCTCCCCTTTTCAATATTTTACTCAGTATTTTAACGAGAAACAAATAGATGATTGAAAATAAAGTATTTAAGGTTATTTTCTGATCAATTATGTGTTTGCATAATTTTAATCGTATATTTAATGAATTAATAACAATAAACTGAAAATTCAGAATAACGTGGAAAACGGCCTAATTCGATGATATTTTGTTTAAATCACATAGAGGAAACGGGGATGATAAAGGTCAAAATATTGCTAAATTCGATGATTTTTAGTGCAAAACAAGATGCAAGAAAACTTGCTTAAAAATGCAAAATTTGCGAAATTCTGAGATTTGAAGGCGAAATCACATATCGTGAGAAAACATGAAGTAGTATCGAAATATTGGTAAAAACGAATATATATACGTAAAATCACACTACATGAATAACGTGTAAAAAGTCACTATATATATGAGGATTTTTACTTCAAATCATAGAGCGAGGTTTCGTATTATTTAGACCCAAGAAAAGACGCGTGACAATGTTGTTTCAAATACAAATGATTAAAATCAATGTGTTTTCATTAGAATTAACTAAAATGTTCCAGATTTTCCGTTTATATTACCGATGGAAGATGTACACGTAAAACCGCTCTAATCCGGCTGAAACGTCGATATATGCAATAAAAACAGAACTTCTCCCCTTTCCAATATCTTACGTGAAAAAGGTCATTATTATACCAAATTTGAGGATTTTAACTTCGAATCATGGAGCGAGGTTTCGTATTTTTTAGACCCTAGAAAAGACGTATAAAGATGTTGCTTTCAAAACAAATGATAAAAATCAATGTGTTTTCATTAAAATTAACTAAAGTGTTCCTGATTTTTGGTTTATATTACCGATGGAAGATGTAGACGTAAAACCGTTCTAATCCGGCTGAAACGTCGATATATGCGATAAAAACGGAACTTCTCTCCTTTTCAATATTTTACTCAGTATTTTAACGAGAAACAAATAGATGATTGAAAATAAAGTATTTAAGGTTATTTTCTGATCAATTATGTGTTTGCATAATTTTAATCGTATATTTAATGAATTAATAACAATAAACTGAAAATTCACAATAACGTGGAAAACGGCCTAATTCGATGATATTTTGTTTAAATCACATAGAGGAAACGGGTATGATAATGGTCAAAATATTGCTAAATTCGATGATTTTTAGTGCAAAACAAAATGCAAGAAAACTTGCTTAAAAATGCAAAATTTGCGAAATTCTGAGATTTGAAGGCGAAATCACATATCGTGAGAAAACATGAAGTACTATCGAAATTTTGGTAAAAACGAATATATTCAATGTTATTCATGGTAAAATCACACTACATGAATAACGTGTAAAAAGTCACTATATATATGAGTATTTTTACTTCAAATCATAGAGCGAGGTTTCGTATTATTTAGACCCAAGAAAAGACGTGTGACAATGTTGTTTCAAATACAAATGTTGTTTCAATAACAATAAACTGAAAATTCACAATAACGTGGAAAACGGCCTAATTCGATGATATTTTGTTTAAATCACATAGAGGAAACGGGTATGATAAAGGTCAAAATATTGCTAAATTCGATGATTTTTAGTGCAAAACAAAATGCAAGAAAACTTGCTTAAAAATGCAAAATTTGCGAAATTCTGAGATTTGAAGGCGAAATCACATATCGTGAGAAAACATGAAGTAGTATCGAAATATTGGTAAAAACGAATATATATACGTAAAATCACACTACATGAATAACGTGTAAAAAGTCACTATATTACCATATATGAGGATTTTTACTTCAAATCATAGAGCGAGGTTTCGTATTATTTAGACCCAGGAAATGACGTGTGACAATGTTGTTTCAAATACAAATGATAAAAATTAAAAGTTTTCATTAGAATTAACTAAAATGTTCCAGATTTTCCGTTTATATTACCGATGGAAGATGTACACGTAAAACCGCTCTAATCCGGCTGAAACGTCGATATATGCAATAAAAACAGAACTTCTCCCCTTTCCAATATCTTACTCAGTATTTTAACGAGAAACAAATAGTTGATTGAAAATGAAGTGTTTAAGGTTAATTTCTAATCAATTATGTGTTTGCATCATTTTTATCGTATATTTAATGAATTATCAGCAATAAACTGAAAACTCACAAAAACTTGAAAAAACAGCAAAATATTGCCTAATTCGATGATTTTTAGTACGAAACAAAATGCAAGAAAATATGCTTAAAATGCAATATTATGCGAAAATCTGAGATTTGAAGGCCAAATCACATATCGTGATACTACATGAAATGGTATGGAAATATTGGTAAAAATGAATATATTTACGTAATATCAAACTACATGAAAAACGTGAAAAAAGTCATTATTATACCAAATTTGAGTATTTTAACGTCGAATCATAAAGCGACGTTTCATGTTTTTTAGACCCTAGAAAAGATGTATAAAGATGTTGCTTCCAGTACAAATGACAAAAATCAATGTTTTCATTAAAATTAACTAAAATGTTCCTGATTTTCGGTTTATATTACCGATGGAAAATGTACACGTAAAACCGTTCTAAGCCGGCTGAAACGTCGATATATGCAATAAAAACAGAAATTCTCCCCTTTTAAATATCTTACCGAGTATTTTAACGAGAAACAAATAGATGATTTAAAATGAAGTATTTAAGGTTATTTTCTGATCAATTATGTGTTTGCATAATTTTTCTCGTATATTTAATGAATTAATAGCAATAAACTGAAAATTCACAAAAACTTGGAAAAAGCTCAAAATATTGCCTAGTTCGATGATATTTTGTTTATATCACATAAAGGAAAAGGGGATGATAACTGTCAAAATATTGCTGAATTCGATGAATTTTAGTACGAAACAAAATGCAAGAAAACTTGCTTAAAATGCAATATTATGCGAAAATCTCAGATTTGAAGGCCAAATCACATATCGTGATACTACATGAAATAGTATCGAAATATTGATAAAAATGAATATATTTACGTAATATCAAACTAAATGAAAAACGTGAAAAAGGTCATTATTATACCAAATTTGAGGATTTTAACTTCAAATCATGGAGCGAGGTTTCGTATTTTTTAGACCCTAGAAAAGACGTATAAAGATGTTGCTTTCAAAACAAATGATAAAAATCAATGTGTTTTCATTAAAATTAACTAAAGTGTTCCTGATTTTTGGTTTATATTACCGATGGAAGATGTAGACGTAAAACCGTTCTAATCCGGCTGAAACGTCGATATATGCAATAAAAACGGAACTTCTCCCCTTTTCAATATTTTACTCAGTATTTTAACGAGAAACAAATAGATGATTGAAAATAAAGTATTTAAGGTTATTTTCTGATCAATTATGTGTTTGCATAATTTTAATCGTATATTTAATGAATTAATAACAATAAACTGAAAATTCAGAATAACGTGTTAAACGGCCTAATTCGATGATATTTAGTTTAAATCACATAGAGGAAACGGGGATGATAAAGGTCAAAATATTGCTAAATTCGATGATTTTTAGTGCAAAACAAGATGCAAGAAATCTTGCTTAAAAATGCAAAATTTGCGAAATTCTGAGATTTGAAGGCGAAATCACATATCGTGAGAAAACATGAAGTAGTATCGAAATATTGGTAAAAACGAATATATATACGTAAAATCACACTACATGAATAACGTGTAAAAAGTCACTATATATATGAGGATTTTTACTTCAAATCATAGAGCGAGGTTTCGTATTATTTAGACCCAAGAAAAGACGTGTGACAATGTTGTTTCAAATACAAATGATTAAAATCAATGTGTTTTCATTAGAATTAACTAAAATGTTCCAGATTTTCCGTTTATATTACCGATGGAAGATGTACACGTAAAACCGCTCTAATCCGGCTGAAACGTCGATATATGCAATAAAAACAGAACTTCTCCCCTTTCCAATATCTTACGTGAAAAAGGTCATTATTATACCAAATTTGAGGATTTTAACTTCGAATCATGGAGCGAGGTTTCGTATTTTTTAGACCCTAGAAAAGACGAATAAAGATGTTGCTTTCAAAACAAATGATAAAAATCGATGTGTTTTCATTAAAATTAACTAAAATGTTCCTGATTTTTTTGTTTATATTACCGATGGAAGATATACACGTAAAACCATTCTAATCCGGCTGAAACGTCGATATATGCAATAAAAACGGAACTTCTCTCCTTTTCAATATTTTACTCAGTATTTTAACGAGAAACAAATAGATGATTGAAAATAAAGTATTTAAGGTTATTTTCTGATCAATTATGTGTTTGCATAATTTTAATCGTATATTTAATGAATTAATAACAATAAACTGAAAATTCACAATAACGTGGAAAACGGCCTAATTCGATGATATTTTGTTTAAATCACATAGAGGAAACGGGTATGATAAAGGTCAAAATATTGCTAAATTCGATGATTTTTAGTGCAAAACAAAATGCAAGAAAACTTGCTTAAAAATGCAAAATTTGCGAAATTCTGAGATTTGAAGGCGAAATCACATATCGTGAGAAAACATGAAGTATTATCGAAATAATGGTAAAAACGAATATATATACGTAAAATCACACTACATGAATAACGTGTAAAAAGTCACTATATTTATGAGGATTTTTACTTCAAATCATAGAGCGAGGTTTCGTATTATTTAGACCCAGGAAATGACGTGTGACAATGTTGTTTCAAATACAAATGATAAAAATCAGTGTTTTCATTAGAATTAACTAAAATGTTCCAGATTTTCCGTTTATATAACCGATGGAAGATGTACACGTAAAACCGCTCTAATCCGGCTTAAACGTCGATATATGCAATAAAAACAGAACTTCTCCCCTTTCCAATATCTTACTCAGTATTTTAACGAGAAACAAATAGTTGATTGAAAATGAAGTGTTTAAGGTTAATTTCTAATCAATTATGTGTTTGCATCATTTTTATCGTATATTTAATGAATTATCAGCAATAAACTGAAAACTCACAAAAACTTGGAAAAACAGCAAAATATTGCCTAATTCGATGATTTTTAGTACGAAACAAAATGCAAGAAAACTTGCTTAAAATGCAATATTATGCGAAAATCTGAGATTTGAAGGCCAAATCACATATCGTGATACTACATGAAATGGTATGGAAATATTGGTAAAAATGAATATATTTACGTAATATCAAACTACATGAAAAACGTGAAAAAAGTCATTATTATACCAAATTTGAGTATTTTAACGTCGAATCATAAAGCGACGTTTCATGTTTTTTAGACCCTAGAAAAGAAGTATAAAGATGTTGCTTCCAATACAAATGACAAAAATCAATGTGTTTTCCTTAAAATTAACTAAAATGTTCCTGATTTTCGGTTTATATTACCGATGGAAAATGTACACGTAAAACCGTTCTACGCCGGCTGAAACGTCGATATATGCAATAAAAACAGAACTTCTCCCCTTTCCAATATCTTACTCAGTATTTTAACGAGAAACAAATAGATGATTGAAAATAAAGTATTTAAGGTTATTTTCTAATCAATTATGTGTTTGCATCATTTTTATCGTATATTTAATGAATTATTAGCAATAAACTGAAAACTAACAAAAACTTGGAAAAACAGCAAAATATTGCCTAATTCCATGATATTTTGTTTATATCACATAAAGGAAAAGGGGATGATAACTGTCAAAATATTGCTGAATTCGATGATTTTTAGTACGAAACAAAATGCAAGAAAACTTGCTTAAAATGCAATATTATGCGAAAATCTGAGATTTGAAGGCCAAATCACATATCGTGATACTACATGAAATAGTATCGAAATATTGATAAAAATGAATATATTTACGTAATATCAAACTAAATGAAAAACGTGAAAAAGGTCATTATTATACCAAATTTGAGGATTTTAACTTCGAATCATGGAGCGAGGTTTCGTATTTTTTAGACCCTAGAAAAGACGTATAAAGATGTTGCTTTCAAAACAAATGATAAAAATCAATGTGTTTTCATTAAAATTAACTAAAGTGTTCCTGATTTTTGGTTTATATTACCGATGGAAGATGTAGACGTAAAACCGTTCTAATCCGGCTGAAACGTCGATATATGCAATAAAAACGGAACTTCTCCCCTTTTCAATATTTTACTCAGTATTTTAACTAGAAACAAATAGATGATTGAAAATAAAGTATTTAAGGTTATTTTCCGATCAATTATGTGTTTGCATAATTTTATTCGTATATTTAATGAATTAATAACAATAAACTGAAAATTCACAATAACGTGGAAAACGGCCTAATTCGATGATATTTTGTTTAAATCACATAGAGGAAACGGGGATGATAAAGGTCAAAATATTGCTAAATTCGATGATTTTTAGTGCAAAACAAAATGCAAGAAAACTTGCTTAAAAATGCAAAATTTGCGAAATTCTGAGATTTGAAGGCGAAATCACATATCGTGAGAAAACATGAAGTACTATCGAAATATTGGTAAAAACGAATATATATACGTAAAATCACACTACATGAATAACGTGTAAAAAGTCACTATATATATGAGTATTTTTACTTCAAATCATAGAGCGAGGTTTCGTATTATTTAGACCCAAGAAAAGACGTGTGACAATGTTGTTTCAAATACAAATGATAAAAATCAATGTGTTTTCATTAGAATTAACTAAAATGTTCCAGATTTTCCGTTTATATTACCGATGGAAGATGTACACGTAAAACCGCTCTAATCCGGCTGAAACGTCGATATATGCAATAAAAACAGAACTTCTCCCCTTTCCAATACCTTACTCAGTATTTTAACGAGAAACAAATAGTTGATTGAAAATGAAGTGTTTAAGGTTAATTTCTAATCAATTATGTGTTTGCATCATTTTTATCGAATATTTAATGAATTAATAACAATAAACTGAAAATTCACAATAACGTGGAAAACGGCCTAATTCGATGATATTTTGTTTAAATCACATAGAGGAAACGGGTATGATAAAGGTCAAAATATTGCTAAATTCGACGATTTTTAGTGCAAAACAAAATGCAAGAAAACTTGTTAAAAAATGCAAAATTTGCGAAATTCTGAGATTTGAAGGCGAAATCACATATCGTGAGAAAACATGAAGTAGTATCGAAATATTGGTAAAAACGAATATATATACGTAAAATCACACTACATGAATAACGTGTAAAAAGTCACTATATTACCATACATGAGGATTTTTACTTCAAATCATAGAGCGAGGTTTCGTATTATTTAGACCCAGGAAATGACGTGTGACAATGTTGTTTCAAATACAAATGATAAAAATCAGTGTTTTCATTAGAATTAACTAAAATGTTCCAGATTTTCCGTTTATATTACCGATGGAAGATATACACGTAAAACCGCTCTAATCCGGCTGAAACGTCGATATATGCAATAAAAACAGAACTTCTCCCCTTTCCAATATCTTACTCAGTATTTTAACGAGAAACAAATAGTTGATTGAAAATGAAGTGTTTAAGGTTAATTTCTAATCAATTATGTGTTTGCATCATTTTTATCGTATATTTAATGAATTATCAGCAATAAACTGAAAACTCACAAAAACTTGGAAAAACAGCAAAATATTGCCTAATTCGATGATTTTTAGTACGAAACAAAATGCAAGAAAATATGCTTAAAATGCAATATTATGCGAAAATCTGAGATTTGAAGGCCAAATCACATATCGTGATACTACATGAAATGGTATGGAAATATTGGTAAAAATGAATATATTTACGTAATATCAAACTACATGAAAAACGTGAAAAAAGTCATTATTATACCAAATTTGAGTATTTTAACGTCGAATCATAAAGCGACGTTTCATGTTTTTTAGACCCTAGAAAAGAAGTATAAAGATGTTGCTTCCAATACAAATGACAAAAATGAATGTGTTTTCCTTAAAATTAACTAAAATGTTCCTGATTTTCGGTTTATATTACCGATGGAAAATGTACACGTAAAACCGTTCTACGCCGGCTGAAACGTCGATATATGCAATAAAAACAGAACTTCTCCCCTTTCCAATATCTTACTCAGTATTTTAACGAGAAACAAATAGATGATTGAAAATAAAGTATTTAAGGTTATTTTCTGATCAATTATGTGTTTGCATAATTTTAATCGTATATTTAATGAATTAATAACAATAAACTGAAAATTCACAATAACGTGGAAAACGGCCTAATTCGATGATATTTTGTTTAAATCACATAGAGGAAACGGGGATGATAAAGTTCAAAATATTGCTAAATTCGATGATTTTTAGTGCAAAACAAAATGCAAGAAAACTTGCTTAAAAATGCAAAATTTGCGAAATTCTGAGATTTGAAGGCGAAATCACATATCGTGAGAAAACATGAAGTACTATCGAAATATTGGTAAAAACGAATATATATACGTAAAATCACACTACATGAATAACGTGTAAAAAGTCACTATATATATGAGTATTTTTACTTCAAATCATAGAGCGAGGTTTCGTATTATTTAGACCCAAGAAAAGACGTGTGACAATGTTGTTTCAAATACAAATGATAAAAATCAATGTGTTTTCATTAGAATTAACTAAAATGTTCCAGATTTTCCGTTTATATTACCGATGGAAGATGTACACGTAAAACCGCTCTAATCCGGCTGAAACGTCGATATATGCAATAAAAACAGAACTTCTCCCCTTTCCAATACCTTACTCAGTATTTTAACGAGAAACAAATAGTTGATTGAAAATGAAGTGTTTAAGGTTAATTTCTAATCAATTATGTGTTTGCATCATTTTTATCGAATATTTAATGAATTAATAACAATAAACTGAAAATTCACAATAACGTGGAAAACGGCCTAATTCGATGATATTTTGTTTAAATCACATAGAGGAAACGGGTATGATAAAGGTCAAAATATTGCTAAATTCGACGATTTTTAGTGCAAAACAAAATGCAAGAAAACTTGTTAAAAAATGCAAAATTTGCGAAATTCTGAGATTTGAAGGCGAAATCACATATCGTGAGAAAACATGAAGTAGTATCGAAATATTGGTAAAAACGAATATATATACGTAAAATCACACTACATGAATAACGTGTAAAAAGTCACTATATTACCATACATGAGGATTTTTACTTCAAATCATAGAGCGAGGTTTCGTATTATTTAGACCCAGGAAATGACGTGTGACAATGTTGTTTCAAATACAAATGATAAAAATCAGTGTTTTCATTAGAATTAACTAAAATGTTCCAGATTTTCCGTTTATATTACCGATGGAAGATATACACGTAAAACCGCTCTAATCCGGCTGAAACGTCGATATATGCAATAAAAACAGAACTTCTCCCCTTTCCAATATCTTACTCAGTATTTTAACGAGAAACAAATAGTTGATTGAAAATGAAGTGTTTAAGGTTAATTTCTAATCAATTATGTGTTTGCATCATTTTTATCGTATATTTAATGAATTATCAGCAATAAACTGAAAACTCACAAAAACTTGGAAAAACAGCAAAATATTGCCTAATTCGATGATTTTTAGTACGAAACAAAATGCAAGAAAATATGCTTAAAATGCAATATTATGCGAAAATCTGAGATTTGAAGGCCAAATCACATATCGTGATACTACATGAAATGGTATGGAAATATTGGTAAAAATGAATATATTTACGTAATATCAAACTACATGAAAAACGTGAAAAAAGTCATTATTATACCAAATTTGAGTATTTTAACGTCGAATCATAAAGCGACGTTTCATGTTTTTTAGACCCTAGAAAAGAAGTATAAAGATGTTGCTTCCAATACAAATGACAAAAATGAATGTGTTTTCCTTAAAATTAACTAAAATGTTCCTGATTTTCGGTTTATATTACCGATGGAAAATGTACACGTAAAACCGTTCTACGCCGGCTGAAACGTCGATATATGCAATAAAAACAGAACTTCTCCCCTTTCCAATATCTTACTCAGTATTTTAACGAGAAACAAATAGATGATTGAAAATAAAGTATTTAAGGTTATTTTCTGATCAATTATGTGTTTGCATAATTTTAATCGTATATTTAATGAATTAATAACAATAAACTGAAAATTCACAATAACGTGGAAAACGGCCTAATTCGATGATATTTTGTTTAAATCACATAGAGGAAACGGGGATGATAAAGTTCAAAATATTGCTAAATTCGATGATTTTTAGTGCAAAACAAAATGCAAGAAAACTTGCTTAAAAATGCAAAATTTGCGAAATTCTGAGATTTGAAGGCGAAATCACATATCGTGAGAAAACATGAAGTACTATCGAAATATTGGTAAAAACGAATATATATACGTAAAATCACACTACATGAATAACGTGTAAAAAGTCACTATATATATGAGTATTTTTACTTCAAATCATAGAGCGAGGTTTCGTATTATTTAGACCCAAGAAAAGACGTGTGACAATGTTGTTTCAAATACAAATGATAAAAATCAATGTGTTTTCATTAGAATTAACTAAAATGTTCCAGATTTTCCGTTTATATTACCGATGGAAGATGTACACGTAAAACCGCTCTAATCCGGCTGAAACGTCGATATATGCAATAAAAACAGAACTTCTCCCCTTTCCAATACCTTACTCAGTATTTTAACGAGAAACAAATAGTTGATTGAAAATGAAGTGTTTAAGGTTAATTTCTAATCAATTATGTGTTTGCATCATTTTTATCGAATATTTAATGAATTAATAACAATAAACTGAAAATTCACAATAACGTGGAAAACGGCCTAATTCGATGATATTTTGTTTAAATCACATAGAGGAAACGGGTATGATAAAGGTCAAAATATTGCTAAATTCGACGATTTTTAGTGCAAAACAAAATGCAAGAAAACTTGTTAAAAAATGCAAAATTTGCGAAATTCTGAGATTTGAAGGCGAAATCACATATCGTGAGAAAACATGAAGTAGTATCGAAATATTGGTAAAAACGAATATATATACGTAAAATCACACTACATGAATAACGTGTAAAAAGTCACTATATTACCATATATGAGGATTTTTACTTCAAATCATAGAGCGAGGTTTCGTATTATTTAGACCCAGGAAATGACGTGTGACAATGTTGTTTCAAATACAAATGATAAAAATCAGTGTTTTCATTAGAATTAACTAAAATGTTCCAGATTTTCCGTTTATATTACCGATGGAAGATATACACGTAAAACCGCTCTAATCCGGCTGAAACGTCGATATATGCAATAAAAACAGAACTTCTCCCCTTTCCAATATCTTACTCAGTATTTTAACGAGAAACAAATAGTTGATTGAAAATGAAGTGTTTAAGGTTAATTTCTAATCAATTATGTGTTTGCATCATTTTTATCGTATATTTAATGAATTATCAGCAATAAACTGAAAACTCACAAAAACTTGGAAAAACAGCAAAATATTGCCTAATTCGATGATTTTTAGTACGAAACAAAATGCAAGAAAATATGCTTAAAATGCAATATTATGCGAAAATCTGAGATTTGAAGGCCAAATCACATATCGTGATACTACATGAAATGGTATGGAAATATTGGTAAAAATGAATATATTTACGTAATATCAAACTACATGAAAAACGTGAAAAAAGTCATTATTATGCCAAATTTGAGTATTTTAACGTCGAATCATAAAGCGACGTTTCATGTTTTTTAGACCCTAGAAAAGAAGTATAAAGATGTTGCTTCCAATACAAATGACAAAAATCAATGTGTTTTCCTTAAAATTAACTAAAATGTTCCTGATTTTCGGTTTATATTACCGATGGAAAATGTACACGTAAAACCGTTCTACGCCGGCTGAAACGTCGATATATGCAATAAAAACAGAACTTCTCCCCTTTCCAATATCTTACTCAGTATTTTAACGAGAAACAAATAGATGATTGAAAATAAAGTATTTAAGGTTATTTTCTGATCAATTATGTGTTTGCATAATTTTAATCGTATATTTAATGAATTAATAACAATAAACTGAAAATTCACAATAACGTGGAAAACGGCCTAATTCGATGATATTTTGTTTAAATCACATAGAGGAAACGGGGATGATAAAGGTCAAAATATTGCTAAATTCGATGATTTTTAGTGTAAAACAAAATGCAAGAAAACTTGCTTAAAAATGCAAAATTTGCGAAATTCTGAGATTTGAAGGCGAAATCACATATCGTGAGAAAACATGAAGTACTATCGAAATATTGGTAAAAACGAATATATATACGTAAAATCACACTACATGAATAACGTGTAAAAAGTCACTATATATATGAGTATTTTTACTTCAAATCATAGAGCGAGGTTTCGTATTATTTAGACCCAAGAAAAGACGTGTGACAATGTTGTTTCAAATACAAATGATAAAAATCAATGTGTTTTCATTAGAATTAACTAAAATGTTCCAGATTTTCCGTTTATATTACCGATGGAAGATGTACACGTAAAACCGCTCTAATCCGGCTGAAACGTCGATATATGCAATAAAAACAGAACTTCTCCCCTTTCCAATATCTTACTCAGTATTTTAACGAGAAACAAATAGTTGATTGAAAATGAAGTGTTTAAGGTTAATTTCTAATCAATTATGTGTTTGCATCATTTTTATCGAATATTTAATGAATTAATAACAATAAACTGAAAATTCACAATAACGTGGAAAACGGCCTAATTCGATGATATTTTGTTTAAATCACATAGAGGAAACGGGTATGATAAAGGTCAAAATATTGCTAAATTCGACGATTTTTAGTGCAAAACAAAATGCAAGAAAACTTGTTAAAAAATGCAAAATTTGCGAAATTCTGAGATTTGAAGGCGAAATCACATATCGTGAGAAAACATGAAGTAGTATCGAAATATTGGTAAAAACGAATATATATACGTAAAATCACACTACATGAATAACGTGTAAAAAGTCACTATATTACCATATATGAGGATTTTTACTTCAAATCATAGAGCGAGGTTTCGTATTATTTAGACCCAGGAAATGACGTGTGACAATGTTGTTTCAAATACAAATGATAAAAATCAGTGTTTTCATTAGAATTAACTAAAATGTTCCAGATTTTCCGTTTATATTACCGATGGAAGATGTACACGTAAAACCGCTCTAATCCGGCTGAAACGTCGATATATGCAATAAAAACAGAACTTCTCCCCTTTCCAATATCTTACTCAGTATTTTAACGAGAAACAAATAGTTGATTGAAAATGAAGTGTTTAAGGTTAATTTCTAATCAATTATGTGTTTGCATCATTTTTATCGTATATTTAATTAATTATCAGCAATAAACTGAAAACTCACAAAAACTTGGAAAAACAGCAAAATATTGCCTAATTCGATGATTTTTAGTACGAAACAAAATGCAAGAAAATATGCTTAAAATGCAATATTATGCGAAAATCTGAGATTTGAAGGCCAAATCACATATCGTGATACTACATGAAATGGTATGGAAATATTGGTAAAAATGAATATATTTACGAAATATCAAACTACATGAAAAACGTGAAAAAAGTCATTATTATACCAAATTTGAGTATTTTAACGTCGAATCATAAAGCGACGTTTCATGTTTTTTAGACCCTAGAAAAGAAGTATAAAGATGTTGCTTCCAATACAAATGACAAAAATCAATGTGTTTTCCTTAAAATTAACTAAAATGTTCCTGATTTTCGGTTTATATTACCGATGGAAAATGTACACGTAAAACCGTTCTACGCCGGCTGAAACGTCGATATATGCAATAAAAACAGAACTTCTCCCCTTTCCAATATCTTACTCAGTATTTTAACGAGAAACAAATAGATGATTGAAAATAAAGTATTTAAGGTTATTTTCTGATCAATTATGTGTTTGCATAATTTTAATCGTATATTTAATGAATTAATAACAATAAACTGAAAATTCACAATAACGTGGAAAACGGCCTAATTCGATGATATTTTGTTTAAATCACATAGAGGAAACGGGGATGATAAAGGTCAAAATATTGCTAAATTCGATGATTTTTAGTGTAAAACAAAATGCAAGAAAACTTGCTTAAAAATGCAAAATTTGCGAAATTCTGAGATTTGAAGGCGAAATCACATATCGTGAGAAAACATGAAGTACTATCGAAATATTGGTAAAAACGAATATATATACGTAAAATCACACTACATGAATAACGTGTAAAAAGTCACTATATATATGAGTATTTTTACTTCAAATCATAGAGCGAGGTTTCGTATTATTTAGACCCAAGAAAAGACGTGTGACAATGTTGTTTCAAATACAAATGATAAAAATCAATGTGTTTTCATTAGAATTAACTAAAATGTTCCAGATTTTCCGTTTATATTACCGATGGAAGATGTACACGTAAAACCGCTCTAATCCGGCTGAAACGTCGATATATGCAATAAAAACAGAACTTCTCCCCTTTCCAATATCTTACTCAGTATTTTAACGAGAAACAAATAGTTGATTGAAAATGAAGTGTTTAAGGTTAATTTCTAATCAATTATGTGTTTGCATCATTTTTATCGAATATTTAATGAATTAATAACAATAAACTGAAAATTCACAATAACGTGGAAAACGGCCTAATTCGATGATATTTTGTTTAAATCACATAGAGGAAACGGGTATGATAAAGGTCAAAATATTGCTAAATTCGACGATTTTTAGTGCAAAACAAAATGCAAGAAAACTTGTTAAAAAATGCAAAATTTGCGAAATTCTGAGATTTGAAGGCGAAATCACATATCGTGAGAAAACATGAAGTAGTATCGAAATATTGGTAAAAACGAATATATATACGTAAAATCACACTACATGAATAACGTGTAAAAAGTCACTATATTACCATATATGAGGATTTTTACTTCAAATCATAGAGCGAGGTTTCGTATTATTTAGACCCAGGAAATGACGTGTGACAATGTTGTTTCAAATACAAATGATAAAAATCAGTGTTTTCATTAGAATTAACTAAAATGTTCCAGATTTTCCGTTTATATTACCGATGGAAGATGTACACGTAAAACCGCTCTAATCCGGCTGAAACGTCGATATATGCAATAAAAACAGAACTTCTCCCCTTTCCAATATCTTACTCAGTATTTTAACGAGAAACAAATAGTTGATTGAAAATGAAGTGTTTAAGGTTAATTTCTAATCAATTATGTGTTTGCATCATTTTTATCGTATATTTAATTAATTATCAGCAATAAACTGAAAACTCACAAAAACTTGGAAAAACAGCAAAATATTGCCTAATTCGATGATTTTTAGTACGAAACAAAATGCAAGAAAATATGCTTAAAATGCAATATTATGCGAAAATCTGAGATTTGAAGGCCAAATCACATATCGTGATACTACATGAAATGGTATGGAAATATTGGTAAAAATGAATATATTTACGTAATATCAAACTACATGAAAAACGTGAAAAAAGTCATTATTATACCAAATTTGAGTATTTTAACGTCGAATCATAAAGCGACGTTTCATGTTTTTTAGACCCTAGAAAAGAAGTATAAAGATGTTGCTTCCAATACAAATGACAAAAATCAATGTGTTTTCATTAAAATTACCTAAAATGTTCCTGATTTTCGGTTTATATTACCGATGGAAAATGTACACGTAAAACCGTTCTACGCCGGCTGAAACGTCGATATATGCAATAAAAACAGAAATTCTCCCCTTTTAAATATCTTACCGAGTATTTTAACGAGAAACAAATAGATGATTTAAAATGAAGTATTTAAGGTTATTTTCTGATCAATTATGTGTTTGCATAATTTTTCTCGTATATTTAATGAATTAATAGCAATAAACTGAAAATTCACAAAAACTTGGAAAAACCTCAAAATATTGCCTAGTTCGATGATATTTTGTTTATATCACATAAAGGAAAAGGGGATGATAAAGGTCAAAATATTGCTAAATTCGATGATTTCTAGTACGAAACAAAATGCAAGAAAACTTGCTTAAAATGCAATATTATGCGAAAATCTGAGATTTGAAAGCCAAATCACATATCGTGATACTACATGAAATAGTATCGAAATATTGATAAAAATGAATATATTTACGTAATATCAAACTAAATGAAAAACGTGAAAAAGGTCATTATTATACCAAATTTGAGGATTTTAACTTCGAATCATGGAGCGAGGTTTCGTGTTTTTTAGACCCTAGAAAAGACGTATAAAGATGTTGCTTTCAAAACAAATGATAAAAATCAATGAGTTTTCATTAAAATTAACTAAAATGTTCCTGATTTTTGGTTTATATTACCGATGGAAGATGTAGACGTAAAACCGTTCTAATCCGGCTGAAACGTCGATATATGCAATAAAAACGGAACTTCTCCCCTTTTCAATATTTTACTCAGTATTTTAACGAGAAACAAATAGATGATTGAAAATAAAGTATTTAAGGTTATTTTCTGATCAATTATGTGTTTGCATAATTTTAATCGTATATTTAATGAATTAATAACAATAAACTGAAAATTCACAATAACGTGGAAAACGGCCTAATTCGATGATATTTTGTTTAAATCACATAGAGGAAACGGGTATGATAAAGGTCAAAATATTGCTAAATTCGATGATTTTTAGTGCAAAACAAAATGCAAGAAAACTTGCTTAAAAATGCAAAATTTGCGAAATTCTGAGATTTGAAGGCGAAATCACATATCGTGAGAAAACATGAAGTATTATCGAAATAATGGTAAAAACGAATATATATACGTAAAATCACACTACATGAATAACGTGTAAAAAGTCACTATATATATGAGGATTTTTACTTCAAATCATAGAGCGAGGTTTCGTATTATTTAGACCCAGGAAATGACGTGTGACAATGTTGTTTCAAATACAAATGATAAAAATCAGTGTTTTCATTAGAATTAACTAAAATGTTCCAGATTTTCCGTTTATATAACCGATGGAAGATGTACACGTAAAACCGCTCTAATCCGGCTGAAACGTCGATATATGCAATAAAAACAGAACTTCTCCCCTTTCCAATATCTTACTCAGTATTTTAACGAGAAACAAATAGTTGATTGAAAATGAAGTGTTTAAGGTTAATTTCTAATCAATTATGTGTTTGCATCATTTTTATCGTATATTTAATGAATTATCAGCAATAAACTGAAAACTCACAAAAACTTGGAAAAACAGCAAAATATTGCCTAATTCGATGATTTTTAGTACGAAACAAAATGCAAGAAAACTTGCTTAAAATGCAATATTATGCGAAAATCTGAGATTTGAAGGCCAAATCACATATCGTGATACTACATGAAATGGTATGGAAATATTGGTAAAAATGAATATATTTACGTAATATCAAACTACATGAAAAACGTGAAAAAAGTCATTATTATACCAAATTTGAGTATTTTAACGTCGAATCATAAAGCGACGTTTCATGTTTTTTAGACCCTAGAAAAGAAGTATAAAGATGTTGCTTCCAATACAAATGACAAAAATCAATGTGTTTTCCTTAAAATTAACTAAAATGTTCCTGATTTTCGGTTTATATTACCGATGGAAAATGTACACGTAAAACCGTTCTACGCCGGCTGAAACGTCGATATATGCAATAAAAACAGAACTTCTCCCCTTTCCAATATCTTACTCAGTATTTTAACGAGAAACAAATAGATGATTGAAAATAAAGTATTTAAGGTTATTTTCTAATCAATTATGTGTTTGCATCATTTTTATCGTATATTTAATGAATTATTAGCAATAAACTGAAAACTAACAAAAACTTGGAAAAACAGCAAAATATTGCCTAATTCGATGATATTTTGTTTATATCACATAAAGGAAAAGGGGATGATAACTGTCAAAATATTGCTGAATTCGATGATTTTTAGTACGAAACAAAATGCAAGAAAACTTGCTTAAAATGCAATATTATGCGAAAATCTGAGATTTGAAGGCCAAATCACATATCGTGATACTACATGAAATAGTATCGAAATATTGATAAAAATGAATATATTTACGTAATATCAAACTAAATGAAAAACGTGAAAAAGGTCATTATTATACCAAATTTGAGGATTTTAACTTCGAATCATGGAGCGAGGTTTCGTATTTTTTAGACCCTAGAAAAGACGTATAAAGATGTTGCTTTCAAAACAAATGATAAAAATCAATGTGTTTTCATTAAAATTAACTAAAGTGTTCCTGATTTTTGGTTTATATTACCGATGGAAGATGTAGACGTAAAACCGTTCTAATCCGGCTGAAACGTCGATATATGCAATAAAAACGGAACTTCTCCCCTTTTCAATATTTTACTCAGTATTTTAACGAGAAACAAATAGATGATTGAAAATAAAGTATTTAAGGTTATTTTCTGATCAATTATGTGTTTGCATAATTTTAATCGTATATTTAATGAATTAATAACAATAAACTGAAAATTCACAATAACGTGGAAAACGGCCTAATTCGATGATATTTTGTTTAAATCACATAGAGGAAACGGGGATGATAAAGGTCAAAATATTGCTAAATTCGATGATTTTTAGTGCAAAACAAAATGCAAGAAAACTTGCTTAAAAATGCAAAATTTGCGAAATTCTGAGATTTGAAGGCGAAATCACATATCGTGAGAAAACATGAAGTACTATCGAAATATTGGTAAAAACGAATATATATACGTAAAATCACACTACATGAATAACGTGTAAAAAGTCACTATATATATGAGGATTTTTACTTCAAATCATAGAGCGAGGTTTCGTATTATTTAGACCCAAGAAAAGACGTGTGACAATGTTGTTTCAAATACAAATGATTAAAATCAATGTGTTTTCATTAGAATTAACTAAAATGTTCCAGATTTTCCGTTTATATTACTGATGGAAGATGTACACGTAAAACCGCTCTAATCCGGCTGAAACGTCGATATATGCAATAAAAACAGAACTTCTCCCCTTTCCAATATCTTACGTGAAAAAGGTCATTATTATACCAAATTTGAGGATTTTAACTTCGAATCATGGAGCGAGGTTTCGTATTTTGTAGACCCTAGAAAAGACGTATAAAGATGTTGCTTTCAAAACAAATGATAAAAATCAATGTGTTTTCATTAAAATTAACTAAAATGTTCCTGATTTTTTTGTTTATATTACCGATGGAAGATATACACGTAAAACCATTCTAATCCGGCTGAAACGTCGATATATGCAATAAAAACGGAACTTCTCTCCTTTTCAATATATTACTCAGTATTTTAACGAGAAACAAATAGATGATTGAAAATAAAGTATTTAAGGTTATTTTCTGATCAATTATGTGTTTGCATAATTTTAATCGTATATTTAATGAATTAATAACAATAAACTGAAAATTCACAATAACGTGGAAAACGGCCTAATTCGATGATATTTTGTTTAAATCACATAGAGGAAACGGGTATGATAATGGTCAAAATATTGCTAAATTCGATGATTTTTAGTGCAAAACAAAATGCAAGAAAACTTGCTTAAAAATGCAAAATTTGCGAAATTCTGAGATTTGAAGGCGAAATCACATATCGTGAGAAACATGAAGTATTATCGAAATAATGGTAAAAACGAATATATATACGTAAAATCACACTACATGAATAACGTGTAAAAAGTCACTATATATATGAGGATTTTTACTTCAAATCATAGAGCGAGGTTTCGTATTATTTAGACCCAGGAAATGACGTGTGACAATGTTGTTTCAAATACAAATGATAAAAATCAGTGTTTTCATTAGAATTAACTAAAATGTTCCAGATTTTCCGTTTATATAACCGATGGAAGATGTACACGTAAAACCGCTCTAATCCGGCTGAAACGTCGATATATGCAATAAAAACAGAACTTCTCCCCTTTCCAATATCTTACTCAGTATTTTAACGAGAAACAAATAGTTGATTGAAAATGAAGTGTTTAAGGTTAATTTCTAATCAATTATGTGTTTGCATCATTTTTATCATATATTTAATGAATTATCAGCAATAAACTGAAAACTCACAAAAACTTGGAAAAACAGCAAAATATTGCCTAATTCGATGATTTTTAGTACGAAACAAAATGCAAGAAAACTTGCTTAAAATGCAATATTATGCGAAAATCTGAGATTTGAAGGCCAAATCACATATCGTGATACTACATGAAATGGTATGGAAATATTGGTAAAAATGAATATATTTACGTAATATCAAACTACATGAAAAACGTGAAAAAAGTCATTATTATACCAAATTTGAGTATTTTAACGTCGAATCATAAAGCGACGTTTCATGTTTTTTAGACCCTAGAAAAGAAGTATAAAGATGTTGCTTCCAATACAAATGACAAAAATCAATGTGTTTTCCTTAAAATTAACTAAAATGTTCCTGATTTTCGGTTTATATTACCGATGGAAAATGTACACGTAAAACCGTTCTACGCCGGCTGAAACGTCGATATATGCAATAAAAACAGAACTTCTCCCCTTTCCAATATCTTACTCAGTATTTTAACGAGAAACAAATAGATGATTGAAAATAAAGTATTTAAGGTTATTTTCTAATCAATTATGTGTTTGCATCATTTTTATCGTATATTTAATGAATTATTAGCAATAAACTGAAAACTAACAAAAACTTGGAAAAACAGCAAAATATTGCCTAATTCGATGATATTTTGTTTATATCACATAAAGGAAAAGGGGATGATAACTGTCAAAATATTGCTGAATTCGATGATTTTTAGTACGAAACAAAATGCAAGAAAACTTGCTTAAAATGCAATATTATGCGAAAATCTGAGATTTGAAGGCCAAATCACATATCGTGATACTACATGAAATAGTATCGAAATATTGATAAAAATGAATATATTTACGTAATATCAAACTAAATGAAAAACGTGAAAAAGGTCATTATTATACCAAATTTGAGGATTTTAACTTCGAATCATGGAGCGAGGTTTCGTATTTTTTAGACCCTAGAAAAGACGTATAAAGATGTTGCTTTCAAAACAAATGATAAAAATCAATGTGTTTTCATTAAAATTAACTAAAGTGTTCCTGATTTTTGGTTTATATTACCGATGGAAGATGTAGACGTAAAACCGTTCTAATCCGGCTGAAACGTCGATATATGCAATAAAAACGGAACTTCTCCCCTTTTCAATATTTTACTCAGTATTTTAACGAGAAACAAATAGATGATTGAAAATAAAGTATTTAAGGTTATTTTCTGATCAATTATGTGTTTGCATAATTTTAATCGTATATTTAATGAATTAATAACAATAAACTGAAAATTCACAATAACGTGGAAAACGGCCTAATTCGATGATATTTTGTTTAAATCACATAGAGGAAACGGGGATGATAAAGGTCAAAATATTGCTAAATTCGATGATTTTTAGTGCAAAACAAAATGCAAGAAAACTTGCTTAAAAATGCAAAATTTGCGAAATTCTGAGATTTGAAGGCGAAATCACATATCGTGAGAAAACATGAAGTACTATCGAAATATTGGTAAAAACGAATATATATACGTAAAATCACACTACATGAATAACGTGTAAAAAGTCACTATATATATGAGTATTTTTACTTCAAATCATAGAGCGAGGTTTCGTATTATTTAGACCCAAGAAAAGACGTGTGACAATGTTGTTTCAAATACAAATGATAAAAATCAATGTGTTTTCATTAGAATTAACTAAAATGTTCCAGATTTTCCGTTTATATTACCGATGGAAGATGTACACGTAAAACCGCTCTAATCCGGCTGAAACGTCGATATATGCAATAAAAACAGAACTTCTCCCCTTTCCAATATCTTACTCAGTATTTTAACGAGAAACAAATAGTTGATTGAAAATGAAGTGTTTAAGGTTAATTTCTAATCAATTATGTGTTTGCATCATTTTTATCGAATATTTAATGAATTAATAACAATAAACTGAAAATTCACAATAACGTGGAAAACGGCCTAATTCGATGATATTTTGTTTAAATCACATAGAGGAAACGGGTATGATAAAGGTCAAAATATTGACCTTTATCGAAAATCAAAATATTCGACGATTTTTAGTGCAAAACAAAATGCAAGAAAACTTGTTAAAAAATGCAAAATTTGCGAAATTCTGAGATTTGAAGGCGAAATCACATATCGTGAGAAAACATGAAGTAGTATCGAAATATTGGTAAAAACGAATATATATACGTAAAATCACACTACATGAATAACGTGTAAAAAGTCACTATATATATGAGGATTTTTACTTCAAATCATAGAGCGAGGTTTCGTATTATTTAGACCCAGGAAATGACGTGTGACAATGTTGTTTCAAATACAAATGATAAAAATCAGTGTTTTCATTAGAATTAACTAAAATGTTCCAGATTTTCCGTTTATATAACCGATGGAAGATGTACACGTAAAACCGCTCTAATCCGGCTGAAACGTCGATATATGCAATAAAAACAGAACTTCTCCCCTTTCCAATATCTTACTCAGTATTTTAACGAGAAACAAATAGTTGATTGAAAATGAAGTGTTTAAGGTTAATTTCTAATCAATTATGTGTTTGCATCATTTTTATCGTATATTTAATGAATTATCAGCAATAAACTGAAAACTCACAAAAACTTGGAAAAACAGCAAAATATTGCCTAATTCGATGATTTTTAGTACGAAACAAAATGCAAGAAAACTTGCTTAAAATGCAATATTATGCGAAAATCTGAGATTTGAAGGCCAAATCACATATCGTGATACTACATGAAATGGTATGGAAATATTGGTAAAAATGAATATATTTACGTAATATCAAACTACATGAAAAACGTGAAAAAAGTCATTATTATACCAAATTTGAGTATTTTAACGTCGAATCATAAAGCGACGTTTCATGTTTTTTAGACCCTAGAAAAGAAGTATAAAGATGTTGCTTCCAATACAAATGACAAAAATCAATGTGTTTTCCTTAAAATTAACTAAAATGTTCCTGATTTTCGGTTTATATTACCGATGGAAAATGTACACGTAAAACCGTTCTACGCCGGCTGAAACGTCGATATATGCAATAAAAACAGAACTTCTCCCCTTTCCAATATCTTACTCAGTATTTTAACGAGAAACAAATAGATGATTGAAAATAAAGTATTTAAGGTTATTTTCAAATCAATTATGTGTTTGCATCATTTTTATCGTATATTTAATGAATTATTAGCAATAAACTGAAAACTAACAAAAACTTGGAAAAACAGCAAAATATTGCCTAATTCGATGATATTTTGTTTATATCACATAAAGGAAAAGGGGATGATAACTGTCAAAATATTGCTGAATTCGATGATTTTTAGTACGAAACAAAATGCAAGAAAACTTGCTTAAAATGCAATATTATGCGAAAATCTGAGATTTGAAGGCCAAATCACATATCGTGATACTACATGAAATAGTATCGAAATATTGATAAAAATGAATATATTTACGTAATATCAAACTAAATGAAAAACGTGAAAAAGGTCATTATTATACCAAATTTAAGGATTTTAACTTCGAATCATGGAGCGAGGTTTCGTATTTTTTAGACCCTAGAAAAGACGTATAAAGATGTTGCTTTCAAAACAAATGATAAAAATCAATGTGTTTTCATTAAAATTAACTAAAGTGTTCCTGATTTTTGGTTTATATTACCGATGGAAGATGTAGACGTAAAACCGTTCTAATCCGGCTGAAACGTCGATATTTGCAATAAAACAGAACTTCTCCCCTTTCCAATATCTTACTCAGTATTTTAACGAGAAACAAATAGTTGATTGAAAATGAAGTGTTTAAGGTTAATTTCTAATCAATTATGTGTTTGCATCATTTTTATCGAATATTTAATGAATTAATAACAATAAACTGAAAATTCACAATAACGTGGAAAACGGCCTAATTCGATGATATTTTGTTTAAATCACATAGAGGAAACGGGTATGATAAAGGTCAAAATATTGCTAAATTCGACGATTTTTAGTGCAAAACAAAATGCAAGAAAACTTGTTAAAAAATGCAAAATTTGCGAAATTCTGAGATTTGAAGGCGAAATCACATATCGTGAGAAAACATGAAGTAGTATCGAAATATTGGTAAAAACGAATATATATACGTAAAATCACACTACATGAATAACGTGTAAAAAGTCACTATATATATGAGGATTTTTACTTCAAATCATAGAGCGAGGTTTCGTATTATTTAGACCCAGGAAATGACGTGTGACAATGTTGTTTCAAATACAAATGATAAAAATCAGTGTTTTCATTAGAATTAACTAAAATGTTCCAGATTTTCCGTTTATATAACCGATGGAAGATGTACACGTAAAACCGCTCTAATCCGGCTGAAACGTCGATATATGCAATAAAAACAGAACTTCTCCCCTTTCCAATATCTTACTCAGTATTTTAACGAGAAACAAATAGTTGATTGAAAATGAAGTGTTTAAGGTTAATTTCTAATCAATTATGTGTTTGCATCATTTTTATCGTATATTTAATGAATTATCAGCAATAAACTGAAAACTCACAAAAACTTGGAAAAACAGCAAAATATTGCCTAATTCGATGATTTTTAGTACGAAACAAAATGCAAGAAAACTTGCTTAAAATGCAATATTATGCGAAAATCTGAGATTTGAAGGCCAAATCACATATCGTGATACTACATGAAATGGTATGGAAATATTGGTAAAAATGAATATATTTACGTAATATCAAACTACATGAAAAACGTGAAAAAAGTCATTATTATACCAAATTTGAGTATTTTAACGTCGAATCATAAAGCGACGTTTCATGTTTTTTAGACCCTAGAAAAGAAGTATAAAGATGTTGCTTCCAATACAAATGACAAAAATCAATGTGTTTTCCTTAAAATTAACTAAAATGTTCCTGATTTTCGGTTTATATTACCGATGGAAAATGTACACGTAAAACCGTTCTACGCCGGCTGAAACGTCGATATATGCAATAAAAACAGAACTTCTCCCCTTTCCAATATCTTACTCAGTATTTTAACGAGAAACAAATAGATGATTGAAAATAAAGTATTTAAGGTTATTTTCAAATCAATTATGTGTTTGCATCATTTTTATCGTATATTTAATGAATTATTAGCAATAAACTGAAAACTAACAAAAACTTGGAAAAACAGCAAAATATTGCCTAATTCGATGATATTTTGTTTATATCACATAAAGGAAAAGGGGATGATAACTGTCAAAATATTGCTGAATTCGATGATTTTTAGTACGAAACAAAATGCAAGAAAACTTGCTTAAAATGCAATATTATGCGAAAATCTGAGATTTGAAGGCCAAATCACATATCGTGATACTACATGAAATAGTATCGAAATATTGATAAAAATGAATATATTTACGTAATATCAAACTAAATGAAAAACGTGAAAAAGGTCATTATTATACCAAATTTGAGGATTTTAACTTCGAATCATGGAGCGAGGTTTCGTATTTTTTAGACCCTAGAAAAGACGTATAAAGATGTTGCTTTCAAAACAAATGATAAAAATCAATGTGTTTTCATTAAAATTAACTAAAGTGTTCCTGATTTTTGGTTTATATTACCGATGGAAGATGTAGACGTAAAACCGTTCTAATCCGGCTGAAACGTCGATATTTGCAATAAAAACAGAACTTCTCCCCTTTCCAATATCTTACTCAGTATTTTAACGAGAAACAAATAGTTGATTGAAAATGAAGTGTTTAAGGTTAATTTCTAATCAATTATGTGTTTGCATCATTTTTATCGAATATTTAATGAATTAATAACAATAAACTGAAAATTCACAATAACGTGGAAAACGGCCTAATTCGATGATATTTTGTTTAAATCACATAGAGGAAACGGGGATGATAAAGGTCAAAATATTGCTAAATTCGATGATTTTTAGTGCAAAACAAAATGCAAGAAAACTTGCTTAAAAATGCAAAATTTGCGAAATTCTGGGATTTGAAGGCGAAATCACATATCGTGAGAAAACATGAAGTACTATCGAAATATTGGTAAAAACGAATATATATACGTAAAATCACACTACATGAATAACGTGTAAAAAGTCACTATATATATGAGTATTTTTACTTCAAATCATAGAGCGAGGTTTCGTATTATTTAGACCCAAGAAAAGACGTGTGACAATGTTGTTTCAAATACAAATGATAAAAATCAATGTGTTTTCATTAGAATTAACTAAAATGTTCCAGATTTTCCGTTTATATTACCGATGGAAGATGTACACGTAAAACCGCTCTAATCCGGCTGAAACGTCGATATATGCAATAAAAACAGAACTTCTCCCCTTTCCAATATCTTACTCAGTATTTTAACGAGAAACAAATAGTTGATTGAAAATGAAGTGTTTAAGGTTAATTTCTAATCAATTATGTGTTTGCATCATTTTTATCGAATATTTAATGAATTAATAACAATAAACTGAAAATTCACAATAACGTGGAAAACGGCCTAATTCGATGATATTTTGTTTAAATCACATAGAGGAAACGGGTATGATAAAGGTCAAAATATTGCTAAATTCGACGATTTTTAGTGCAAAACAAAATGCAAGAAAACTTGTTAAAAAATGCAAAATTTGCGAAATTCTGAGATTTGAAGGCGAAATCACATATCGTGAGAAAACATGAAGTAGTATCGAAATATTGGTAAAAACGAATATATATACGTAAAATCACACTACATGAATAACGTGTAAAAAGTCACTATATATATGAGGATTTTTACTTCAAATCATAGAGCGAGGTTTCGTATTATTTAGACCCAAGAAAAGACGTGTGACAATGTTGTTTCAAATACAAATGATTAAAATCAATGTGTTTTCATTAGAATTAACTAAAATGTTCCAGATTTTCCGTTTATATTACCGATGGAAGATGTACACGTAAAACCGCTCTAATCCGGCTTAAACGTCGATATATGCAATAAAAACAGAACTTCTCCCCTTTCCAATATCTTACTCAGTATTTTAACGAGAAACAAATAGTTGATTGAAAATGAAGTGTTTAAGGTTAATTTCTAATCAATTATGTGTTTGCATCATTTTTATCGAATATTTAATGAATTAATAACAATAAACTGAAAATTCACAATAACGTGGAAAACGGCCTAATTCGATGATATTTTGTTTAAATCACATAGAGGAAACGGGTATGATAAAGGTCAAAATATTGCTAAATTCGACGATTTTTAGTGCAAAACAAAATGCAAGAAAACTTGTTAAAAAATGCAAAATTTGCGAAATTCTGAGATTTGAAGGTGAAATCACATATCGTGAGAAAACATGAAGTAGTATCGAAATATTGGTAAAAACGAATATATATACGTAAAATCACACTACATGAATAACGTGTAAAAAGTCACTATATATATGAGGATTTTTACTTCAAATCATAGAGCGAGGTTTCGTATTATTTAGACCCAAGAAAAGACGTGTGACAATGTTGTTTCAAATACAAATGATTAAAATCAATGTGTTTTCATTAGAATTAACTAAAATGTTCCAGATTTTCCGTTTATATTACCGATGGAAAATGTACACGTAAAACCGCTCTAATCCGGCTGAAACGTCGATATATGCAATAAAAACAGAACTTCTCCCCTTTCCAATATCTTACGTGAAAAAGGTCATTATTATACCAAATTTGAGGATTTTAACTTCGAATCATGGAGCGAGGTTTCGTATTTTTTAGACCCTAGAAAAGACGTATAAAGATGTTGCTTTCAAAACAAATGATAAAAATCGATGTGTTTTCATTAAAATTAACTAAAATGTTCCTGATTTTTTTGTTTATATTACCGATGGAAGATATACACGTAAAACCATTCTAATCCGGCTGAAACGTCGATATATGCAATAAAAACGGAACTTCTCTCCTTTTTAATATTTTACTCAGTATTTTAACGAGAAACAAATAGATGATTGAAAATAAAGTATTTAAGGTTATTTTCTGATCAATTATGTGTTTGCATAATTTTAATCGTATATTTAATGAATTAATAACAATAAACTGAAAATTCACAATAACGTGGAAAACGGCCTAATTCGATGATATTTTGTTTAAATCACATAGAGGAAACGGGTATGATAAAGGTCAAAATATTGCTAAATTCGATGATTTTTAGTGCAAAACAAAATGCAAGAAAACTTGCTTAAAAATGCAAAATTTGCGAAATTCTGAGATTTGAAGGCGAAATCACATATCGTGAGAAAACATGAAGTAGTATCGAAATATTGGTAAAAACTAATATATATACGTAAAATCACACTACATGAATAACGTGTAAAAAGTCACTATATTACCATATATGAGGATTTTTACTTCAAATCATTGAGCGAGGTTTCGTATTATTTAGACCCAGGAAATGACGTGTGACAATGTTGTTTCAAATACAAATGATAAAAATTAAAAGTTTTCATTAGAATTAACTAAAATGTTCCAGATTTTCCGTTTATATTACCGATGGAAGATGTACACGTAAAACCGCTCTAATCCGGCTGAAACGTCGATATATGCAATAAAAACAGAACTTCTCCCCTTTCCAATATCTTACTCAGTATTTTAACGAGAAACAAATAGTTGATTGAAAATGAAGTGTTTAAGGTTAATTTCTAATCAATTATGTGTTTGCATCATTTTTATCGTATATTTAATGAATTATCAGCAATAAACTGAAAACTCACAAAAACTTGGAAAAACAGCAAAATATTGCCTAATTCGATGATTTTTAGTACGAAACAAAATGCAAGAAAATATGCTTAAAATGCAATATTATGCGAAAATCTGAGATTTGAAGGCCAAATCACATATCGTGATACTACATGAAATGGTATGGAAATATTGGTAAAAATGAATATATTTACGTAATATCAAACTACATGAAAAACGTGAAAAAAGTCATTATTATACCAAATTTGAGTATTTTAACGTCGAATCATAAAGCGACGTTTCATGTTTTTTAGACCCTAGAAAAGAAGTATAAAGATGTTGCTTCCAATACAAATGACAAAAATCAATGTTTTCATTAAAATTAACTAAAATGTTCCTGATTTTCGGTTTATATTACCGATGGAAAATGTACTCGTAAAACCGTTCTACGCCGGCTGAAACGTCGATATATGCAATAAAAACAGAAATTCTCCCCTTTTAAATATCTTACCGAGTATTTTAACGAGAAAAAAATAGATGATTTAAAATGAAGTATTTAAGGTTATTTTCTGATCAATTATGTGTTTGCATAATTTTTCTCGTATATTTAATGAATTAATAGCAATAAACTGAAAATTCACAAAAACTTGGAAAAACCTCAAAATATTGCCTAGTTCGATGATATTTTGTTTATATCACATAAAGGAAAAGGGGATGATAAAGGTCAAAATATTGCTAAATTCGATGATTTCTAGTACGAAACAAAATGCAAGAAAACTTGCTTAAAATGCAATATTATGCGAAAATCTGAGATTTGAAAGCCAAATCACATATCGTGATACTACATGAAATAGTATCGAAATATTGATAAAAATGAATATATTTACGTAATATCAAACTAAATGAAAAACGTGAAAAAGGTCATTATTATACCAAATTTGAGGATTTTAACTTCGAATCATGGAGCGAGGTTTCGTGTTTTTTAGACCCTAGAAAAGACGTATAAAGATGTTGCTTTCAAAACAAATGATAAAAATCAATGAGTTTTCATTAAAATTAACTAAAATGTTCCTGATTTTTGGTTTATATTACCGATGGAAGATGTAGACGTAAAACCGTTCTAATCCGGCTGAAACGTCGATATATGCAATAAAAACGGAACTTCTCCCCTTTTCAATATTTTACTCAGTATTTTAACGAGAAACAAATAGATGATTGAAAATAAAGTATTTAAGGTTATTTTCTGATCAATTATGTGTTTGCATAATTTTAATCGTATATTTAATGAATTAATAACAATAAACTGAAAATTCAGAATAACGTGGAAAACGGCCTAATTCGATGATATTTTGTTTAAATCACATAGAGGAAACGGGGATGATAAAGGTCAAAATATTGCTAAATTCGATGATTTTTAGTGCTAAACAAGATGCAAGAAAACTTGCTTAAAAATGCAAAATTTGCGAAATTCTGAGATTTGAAGGCGAAATCACATATCGTGAGAAAACATGAAGTAGTATCGAAATATTGGTAAAAACGAATATATATACGTAAAATCACACTACATGAATAACGTGTAAAAAGTCACTATATATATGAGGATTTTTACTTCAAATCATAGAGCGAGGTTTCGTATTATTTAGACCCAAGAAAAGACGTGTGAAAATGTTGTTTCAAATACAAATGATTAAAATCAATGTGTTTTCATTAGAATTAACTAAAATGTTCCAGATTTTCCGTTTATATTACCGATGGAAGATGTACACGTAAAACCGCTCTAATCCGGCTGAAACGTCGATATATGCAATAAAAACAGAACTTCTCCCCTTTCCAATATCTTACGTGAAAAAGGTCATTATTATACCAAATTTGAGGATTTTAACTTCGAATCATGGAGCGAGGTTTCGTATTTTGTAGACCCTAGAAAAGACGTATAAAGATGTTGCTTTCAAAACAAATGATAAAAATCAATGTGTTTTCATTAAAATTAACTAAAATGTTCCTGATTTTTTTGTTTATATTACCGATGGAAGATATACACGTAAAACCATTCTAATCCGGCTGAAACGTCGATATATGCAACAAAAACGGAACTTCTCTCCTTTTCAATATTTTACTCAGTATTTTAACGAGAAACAAATAGATGATTGAAAATAAAGTATTTAAGGTTATTTTCTGATCAATTATGTGTTTGCATAATTTTAATCGTATATTTAATGAATTAATAACAATAAACTGAAAATTCACAATAACGTGGAAAACGGCCTAATTCGATGATATTTTGTTTAAATCACATAGAGGAAACGGGTATGATAAAGGTCAAAATATTGCTAAATTCGATGATTTTTAGTGCAAAACAAAATGCAAGAAAACTTGCTTAAAAATGCAAAATTTGCGAAATTCTGAGATTTGAAGGCGAAATCACATATCGTGAGAAACATGAAGTATTATCGAAATAATGGTAAAAACGAATATATATATACGTAAAATCACACTACATGAATAACGTGTAAAAAGTCACTATATATATGAGGATTTTTACTTCAAATCATAGAGCGAGGTTTCGTATTATTTAGACCCAGGAAATGACGTGTGACAATGTTGTTTCAAATACAAATGATAAAAATCAGTGTTTTCATTAGAATTAACTAAAATGTTCCAGATTTTCCGTTTATATAACCGATGGAAGATGTACACGTAAAACCGCTCTAATCCGGCTGAAACGTCGATATATGCAATAAAAACAGAACTTCTCCCCTTTCCAATATCTTACTCAGTATTTTAACGAGAAACAAATAGTTGATTGAAAATGAAGTGTTTAAGGTTAATTTCTAATCAATTATGTGTTTGCATCATTTTTATCGTATATTTAATGAATTATCAGCAATAAACTGAAAACTCACAAAAACTTGGAAAAACAGCAAAATATTGCCTAATTCGATGATTTTTAGTACGAAACAAAATGCAAGAAAACTTGCTTAAAATGCAATATTATGCGAAAATCTGAGATTTGAAGGCCAAATCACATATCGTGATACTACATGAAATGGTATGGAAATATTGGTAAAAATGAATATATTTACGTAATATCAAACTACATGAAAAACGTGAAAAAAGTCATTATTATACCAAATTTGAGTATTTTAACGTCGAATCATAAAGCGACGTTTCATATTTTTTAGACCCTAGAAAAGAAGTATAAAGATGTTGCTTCCAATACAAATGACAAAAATCAATGTGTTTTCCTTAAAATTAACTAAAATGTTCCTGATTTTCGGTTTATATTACCGATGGAAAATGTACACGTAAAACCGTTCTACGCCGGCTGAAACGTCGATATATGCAATAAAAACAGAACTTCTCCCCTTTCCAATATCTTACTCAG
The DNA here is from genome assembly GCF_040958095.1 of Procambarus clarkii. Classification (NCBI taxonomy): domain Eukaryota; kingdom Metazoa; phylum Arthropoda; class Malacostraca; order Decapoda; family Cambaridae; genus Procambarus; species Procambarus clarkii. The sequence goes on along the minus strand of NC_091161.1, from coordinate 26,085,199 downwards.
TATTTTAACGAGAAACAAATAGATGATTGAAAATAAAGTATTTAAGGTTATTTTCTAATCAATTATGTGTTTGCATCATTTTTATCGTATATTTAATGAATTATTAGCAATAAACTGAAAACTAACAAAAACTTGGAAAAACAGCAAAATATTGCCTAATTCGATGATATTTTGTTTATATCACATAAAGGAAAAGGGGATGATAACTGTCAAAATATTGCTGAATTCGATGATTTTTAGTACGAAACAAAATGCAAGAAAACTTGCTTAAAATGCAATATTATGCGAAAATCTGAGATTTGAAGGCCAAATCACATATCGTGATACTACATGAAATAGTATCGAAATATTGATAAAAATGAATATATTTACGTAATATCAAACTAAATGAAAAACGTGAAAAAGGTCATTATTATACCAAATTTGAGGATTTTAACTTCGAATCATGGAGCGAGGTTTCGTATTTTTTAGACCCTAGAAAAGACGTATAAAGATGTTGCTTTCAAAACAAATGATAAAAATCAATGTGTTTTCATTAAAATTAACTAAAGTGTTACTGATTTTTGGTTTATATTACCGATGGAAGATGTAGACGTAAAACCGTTCTAATCCGGCTGAAACGTCGATATATGCAATAAAAACGGAACTTCTCCCCTTTTCAATATTCTACTCAGTATTTTAACGAGAAACAAATAGATGATTGAAAATAAAGTATTTAAGGTTATTTTCTGATCAATTATGTGTTTGCATAATTTTAATCGTATATTTAATGAATTAATAACAATAAACTGAAAATTCACAATAACGTGGAAAACGGCCTAATTCGATGATATTTTGTTTAAATCACATAGAGGAAACGGGGATGATAAAGGTCAAAATATTGCTAAATTCGATGATTTTTAGTGCAAAACAAAATGCAAGAAAACTTGCTTAAAAATGCAAAATTTGCGAAATTCTGAGATTTGAAGGCGAAATCACATATCGTGAAAAAACATGAAGTACTATCGAAATATTGGTAAAAACGAATATATATACGTAAAATCACACTACATGAATAACGTGTAAAAAGTCACTATATATATGAGTATTTTTACTTCAAATCATAGAGCGAGGTTTCGTATTATTTATACCCAAGAAAAGACGTGTGACAATGTTGTTTCAAATACAAATGATAAAAATCAATGTGTTTTCATTAGAATTAACTAAAATGTTCCAGATTTTCCGTTTAAATTACCGATGGAAGATGTACACGTAAAACCGCTCTAATCCGGCTGAAACGTCGATATATGCAATAAAAACAGAACTTCTCCCCTTTCCAATATCTTACTCAGTATTTTAACGAGAAACAAATAGTTGATTGAAAATGAAGTGTTTAAGGTTAATTTCTAATCAATTATGTGTTTGCATCATTTTTATCGAATATTTAATGAATTAATAACAATAAACTGAAAATTCACAATAACGTGGAAAACGGCCTAATTTGATGATATTTTGTTTAAATCACATAGAGGAAACGGGTATGATAAAGGTCAAAATATTGCTAAATTCGACGATTTTTAGTGCAAAACAAAATGCAAGAAAACTTGTTAAAAAATGCAAAATTTGCGAAATTCTGAGATTTGAAGGCGAAATCACATATCGTGAGAAAACATGAAGTAGTATCGAAATATTGGTAAAAACGAATATATATACGTAAAATCACACTACATGAATAACGTGTAAAAAGTCACTATATATATGAGGATTTTTACTTCAAATCATAGAGCGAGGTTTCGTATTATTTAGACCCAGGAAATGACGTGTGACAATGTTGTTTCAAATACAAATGATAAAAATCAGTGTTTTCATTAGAATTAACTAAAATGTTCCAGATTTTCCGTTTATATAACCGATGGAAGATGTACACGAAAAACCGCTCTAATCCGGCTGAAACGTCGATATATGCAATAAAAACAGAACTTCTCCCCTTTCCAATATCTTACTCAGTATTTTAACGAGAAACAAATAGTTGATTGAAAATGAAGTGTTTAAGGTTAATTTCTAATCAATTATGTGTTTGCATCATTTTTATCGTATATTTAATGAATTATCAGCAATAAACTGAAAACTCACAAAAACTTGGAAAAACAGCAAAATATTGCCTAATTCGATGATTTTTAGTACGAAACAAAATGCAAGAAAACTTGTTTAAAATGCAATATTATGCGAAAATCTGAGATTTGAAGGCCAAATCACATATCGTGATACAACATGAAATGGTATGGAAATATTGGTAAAAATGAATATCTTTACGTAATATCAAACTACATGAAAAACGTGAAAAAAGTCATTATTATACCAAATTTGAGTATTTTAACGTCGAATCATAAAGCGACGTTTCATGTTTTTTAGACCCTAGAAAAGAAGTATAAAGATGTTGCTTCCAATACAAATGACAAAAATCAATGTGTTTTCCTTAAAATTAACTAAAATGTTTCTGATTTTCGGTTTATATTACCGATGGAAAATGTACACGTAAAACCGTTCTACGCCGGCTGAAACGTCGATATATGCAATAAAAACAGAACTTCTCCCCTTTCCAATATCTTACTCAGTATTTTAACGAGAAACAAATAGATGATTGAAAATAAAGTATTTAAGGTTATTTTCTAATCAATTATGTGTTTGCATCATTTTTATCGTATATTTAATGAATTATTAGCAATAAACTGAAAACTAACAAAAACTTGGAAAAACAGCAAAATATTGCCTAATTCGATGATATTTTGTTTATATCACATAAAGGAAAAGGGGATGATAACTGTCAAAATATTGCTGAATTCGATGATTTTTAGTACGAAACAAAATGCAAGAAAACTTGCTTAAAATGCAATATTATGCGAAAATCTGAGATTTGAAGGCCAAATCACATATCGTGATACTAAATGAAATAGTATCGAAATATTGATAAAAATGAATATATTTACGTAATATCAAACTAAATGAAAAACGTGAAAAAGGTCATTATTATACCAAATTTGAGGATTTTAACTTCGAATCATGGAGCGAGGTTTCGTATTTTTTAGACCCTAGAAAAGACGTATAAAGATGTTGCTTTCAAAACAAATGATAAAAATCAATGTGTTTTCATTAAAATTAACTAAAGTGTTCCTGATTTTTGGTTTATATTACCGATGGAAGATGTAGACGTAAAACCGTTCTAATCCGGCTGAAACGTCGATATATGCAATAAAAACGGAACTTCTCCCCTTTTCAATATTTTACTCAGTATTTTAACGAGAAACAAATAGATGATTGAAAATAAAGTATTTAAGGTTATTTTCTGATCAATTATGTGTTTGCATAATTTTAATCGTATATTTAATGAATTAATAACAATAAACTGAAAATTCACAATAACGTGGAAAACGGCCTAATTCGATGATATTTTGTTTAAATCACATAGAGGAAACGGGGATGATAAAGGTCAAAATATTGCTAAATTCGATGATTTTTAGTGCAAAACAAAATGCAAGAAAACTTGCTTAAAAATGCAAAATTTGCGAAATTCTGAGATTTGAAGGCGAAATCACATATCGTGAGAAAACATGAAGTACTATCGAAATATTGGTAAAATTGAATATATATACGTAAAATCACACTACATGAATAACGTGTAAAAAGTCACTATATATATGAGTATTTTTACTTCAAATCATAGAGCGAGGTTTCGTATTATTTAGACCCAAGAAAAGACGTGTGACAATGTTGTTTCAAATACAAATGATAAAAATCAATGTGTTTTCATTAGAATTAACTAAAATGTTCCAGATTTTCCGTTTATATTACCGAAGGAAGATGTACACGTAAAACCGCTCTAATCCGGCTGAAACGTCGATATATGCAATAAAAAACAGAACTTCTCCCCTTTCCAATATCTTACTCAGTATTTTAACGAGAAACAAATAGTTGATTGAAAATGAAGTGTTTAAGGTTAATTTCTAATCAATTATGTGTTTGCATCATTTTTATCGTATATTTAATGAATTATCAGCAATAAACTGAAAACTCACAAAAACTTGGAAAAACAGCAAAATATTGCCTAATTCGATGATTTTTAGTACGAAACAAAATGCAAGAAAATATGCTTAAAATGCAATATTATGCGAAAATCTGAGATTTGAAGGCCAAATCACATATCGTGATACTACATGAAATGGTATGGAAATATTGGTAAAAATGAATATATTTACGTAATATCAAACTACATGAAAAACGTGAAAAAAGTCATTATTATACCAAATTTGAGTATTTTAACGTCGAATCATAAAGCGACGTTTCATGTTTTTTAGACCCTAGAAAAGAAGTATAAAGATGTTGCTTCCAATACAAATGACAAAAATCAATGTGTTTTCCTTAAAATTAACTAAAATGTTCCTGATTTTCGGTTTATATTACCGATGGAAAATGTACCCGTAAAACCGTTCTACGCCGGCTGAAACGTCGATATATGCAATAAAAACAGAACTTCTCCCCTTTCCAATATCTTACTCAGTATTTTAACGAGAAACAAATAGATGATTGAAAATAAAGTATTTAAGGTTATTTTCTAATCAATTATGTGTTTGCATCATTTTTATCGTATATTTAATGAATTATTAGCAATAAACTGAAAACTAACAAAAACTTGGAAAAATAGCAAAATATTGCCTAATTCGATGATATTTTGTTTATATCACATAAAGGAAAAGGGATGATAACTGTCAAAATATTGCTGAATTCGATGATTTTTAGTACGAAACAAAATGCAAGAAAACTTGCTTAAAATGCAATATTATGCGAAAATCTCAGATTTGAAGGCCAAATCACATATCGTGATACTACATGAAATAGTATCGAAATATTGATAAAAATGAATATATTTACGTAATATCAAACTAAATGAAAAACGTGAAAAAGGTCATTATTATACCAAATTTGAGGATTTTAACTTCGAATCATGGAGCGAGGTTTCGTATTTTTTAGACCCTAGAAAAGACGTATAAAGATGTTGCTTTCAAAACAAATGATAAAAATCAATGTGTTTTCATTAAAATTAACTAAAGTGTTCCTGATTTTTGGTTTATATTACCGATGGAAGATGTAGACGTAAAACCGTTCTAATCCGGCTGAAACGTCGATATATGCAATAAAAACGGAACTTCTCCCCTTTTCAATATTTTACTCAGTATTTTAACGAGAAACAAATAGATGATTGAAAATAAAGTATTTAAGGTTATTTTCTGATCAATTATGTGTTTGCATAATTTTAATCGTATATTTAATGAATTAATAACAATAAACTGAAAATTCAGAATAACGTGGAAAACGGCCTAATTCGATGATATTTTGTTTAAATCACATAGAGGAAACGGGGATGATAAAGGTCAAAATATTGCTAAATTCGATGATTTTTAGTGCAAAACAAGATGCAAGAAAACTTGCTTAAAAATGCAAAATTTGCGAAATTCTGAGATTTGAAGGCGAAATCACATATCGTGAGAAAACATGAAGTAGTATCGAAATATTGGTAAAAACGAATATATATACGAAAAATCACACTACATGAATAACGTGTAAAAAGTCACTATATATATGAGGATTTTTACTTCAAATCATAGAGCGAGGTTTCGTATTATTTAGACCCAAGAAAAGACGTGTGACAATGTTGTTTCAAATACAAATGATTAAAATCAATGTGTTTTCATTAGAATTAACTAAAATGTTCCAGATTTTCCGTTTATATTACCGATGGAAGATGTACACGTAAAACCGCTCTAATCCGGCTGAAACGTCGATATATGCAATAAAAACAGAACTTCTCCCCTTTCCAATATCTTACGTGAAAAAGGTCATTATTATACCAAATTTGAGGATTTTAACTTCGAATCATGGAGCGAGGTTTCGTATTTTTTAGACCATAGAAAAGACGTATAAAGATGTTGCTTTCAAAACAAATGATAAAAATCGATGTGTTTTCATTAAAATTAACTAAAATGTTCCTGATTTTTTTGTTTTTATTACCGATGGAAGATATACACGTAAAACCATTCTAATCCGGCTGAAACGTCGATATATGCAATAAAAACGGAACTTCTCTCCTTTTCAATATTTTACTCAGTATTTTAACGAGAAACAAATAGATGATTGAAAATAAAGTATTTAAGGTTATTTTCTGATCAATTATGTGTTTGCATAATTTTAATCGTATATTTAATGAATTAATAACAATAAACTGAAAATTCACAATAACGTGGAAAACGGCCTAATTCGATGATATTTTGTTTAAATCACATAGAGGAAACGGGTATGATAAAGGTCAAAATATTGCTAAATTCGATGATTTTTAGTGCAAAACAAAATGCAAGAAAACTTGCTTAAAAATGCAAAATTTGCGAAATTCTGAGATTTGAAGGCGAAATCACATATCGTGAGAAAACATGAAGTATTATCGAAATAATGGTAAAAACGAATATATATACGTAAAAACACACTACATGAATAACGTGTAAAAAGTCACTATATATATTAGGATTTTTACTTCAAATCATAGAGCGAGGTTTCGTATTATTTAGACCCAGGAAATGACGTGTGACAATGTTGTTTCAAATACAAATGATAAAAATCAGTGTTTTCATTAGAATTAACTAAAATGTTCCAGATTTTCCGTTTATATAACCGATGGAAGATGTACACGTAAAACCGCTCTAATCCGGCTGAAACGTCGATATATGCAATAAAAACAGAACTTCTCCCCTTTCCAATATCTTACTCAGTATTTTAACGAGAAACAAATAGTTGATTGAAAATGAAGTGTTTAATGTTAATTTCTAATCAATTATGTGTTTGCATCATTTTTATCGTATATTTAATGAATTATCAGCAATAAACTGAAAACTCACAAAAACTTGGAAAAACAGCAAAATATTGCCTAATTCGATGATTTTTAGTACGAAACAAAATGCAAGAAAACTTGCTTAAAATGCAATATTATGCGAAAATCTGAGATTTGAAGGCCAAATCACATATCGTGATACTACATGAAATGGTATGGAAATATTGGTAAAAATGAATATATTTACGTAATATCAAACTACATGAAAAACGTGAAAAAAGTCATTATTATACCAAATTTGAGTATTTTAACGTCGAATCATAAAGCGACGTTTCATGTTTTTTAGACCCTAGAAAAGAAGTATAAAGATGTTGCTTCCAATACAAATGACAATAATCAATGTGTTTTCCTTAAAATTAACTAAAATGTTCCTGATTTTCGGTTTATATTACCGATGGAAAATGTACACGTAAAACCGTTCTACGCCGGCTGAAACGTCGATATATGCAATAAAAACAGAACTTCTCCCCTTTCCAATATCTTACTCAGTATTTTAACGAGAAACAAATAGATGATTGAAAATAAAGTATTTAAGGTTATTTTCTAATCAATTATGTGTTTGCATCATTTTTATCGTATATTTAATGAATTATTAGCAATAAACTGAAAACTAACAAAAACTTGGAAAAACAGCAAAATATTGCCTAATTCGATGATATTTTGTTTATATCACATAAAGGAAAAGGGGATGATAACTGTCAAAATATTGCTGAATTCGATGATTTTTAGTACGAAACAAAATGCAAGAAAACTTGCTTAAAATGCAATAATATGCGAAAATCTGAGATTTGAAGGCCAAATCACATATCGTGATACTACATGAAATAGTATCGAAATATTGATAAAAATGAATATATTTACGTAATATCAAACTAAATGAAAAACGTGAAAAAGGTCATTATTATACCAAATTTGAGGATTTTAACTTCGAATCATGGAGCGAGGTTTCGTATTTTTTAGACCCTAGAAAAGACGTATAAAGATGTTGCTTTCAAAACAAATGATAAAAATCAATGTGTTTTCATTAAAATTAACTAAAGTGTTCCTGATTTTTGGTTTATATTACCGATGGAAGATGTAGACGTAAAACCGTTCTAATCCGGCTGAAACGTCGATATATGCTATAAAAACGGAACTTCTCCCCTTTTCAATATTTTACTCAGTATTTTAACGAGAAACAAATAGATGATTGAAAATAACGTATTTAAGGTTATTTTCTGATCAATTATGTGTTTGCATAATTTTATTCGTATATTTAATGAATTAATAACAATAAACTGAAAATTCACAATAACGTGGAAAACGGCCTAATTCGATGATATTTTGTTTAAATCACATAGAGGAAACGGGGATGATAAAGGTCAAAATATTGCTAAATTCGATGATTTTTAGTGCAAAACAAAATGCAAGAAAACTTGCTTAAAAATGCAAAATTTGCGAAATTCTGAGATTTGAAGGCGAAATCACATATCGTGAGAAAACATGAAGTATTATCGAAATAATGGTAAAAACGAATATATATACGTAAAATCACACTACATGAATAACGTGTAAAAAGTCACTATATATATTAGGATTTTTACTTCAAATCATAGAGCGAGGTTTCGTATTATTTAGACCCAGGAAATGACGTGTGACAATGTTGTTTCAAATACAAATGATAAAAATCAGTGTTTTCATTAGAATTAACTAAAATGTTCCAGATTTTCCGTTTATATAACCGATGGAAGATGTACACGTAAAACCGCTCTAATCCGGCTGAAACGTCGATATATGCAATAAAAACAGAACTTCTCCCCTTTCCAATATCTTACTCAGTATTTTAACGAGAAACAAATAGTTGATTGAAAATGAAGTGTTTAATGTTAATTTCTAATCAATTATGTGTTTGCATCATTTTTATCGTATATTTAATGAATTATCAGCAATAAACTGAAAACTCACAAAAACTTGGAAAAACAGCAAAATATTGCCTAATTCGATGATTTTTAGTACGAAACAAAATGCAAGAAAACTTGCTTAAAATGCAATATTATGCGAAAATCTGAGATTTGAAGGCCAAATCACATATCGTGATACTACATGAAATGGTATGGAAATATTGGTAAAAATGAATATATTTACGTAATATCAAACTACATGAAAAACGTGAAAAAAGTCATTATTATACCAAATTTGAGTATTTTAACGTCGAATCATAAAGCGACGTTTCATGTTTTTTAGACCCTAGAAAAGAAGTATAAAGATGTTGCTTCCAATACAAATGACAAAAATCAATGTGTTTTCCTTAAAATTAACTAAAATGTTCCTGATTTTCGGTTTATATTACCGATGGAAAATGTACACGTAAAACCGTTCTACGCCGGCTGAAACGTCGATATATGCAATAAAAACAGAACTTCTCCCCTTTCCAATATCTTACTCAGTATTTTAACGAGAAACAAATAGATGATTGAAAATAAAGTATTTAAGGTTATTTTCTAATCAATTATGTGTTTGCATCATTTTTATCGTATATTTAATGAATTATTAGCAATAAACTGAAAACTAACAAAAACTTGGAAAAACAGCAAAATATTGCCTAATTCGATGATATTTTGTTTATATCACATAAAGGAAAAGGGGATGATAACTGTCAAAATATTGCTGAATTCGATGATTTTTAGTACGAAACAAAATGCAAGAAAACTTGCTTAAAATGCAATATTATGCGAAAATCTGAGATTTGAAGGCCAAATCACATATCGTGATACTACATGAAATAGTATCGAAATATTGATAAAAATGAATATATTTACGTAATATCAAACTAAATGAAAAACGTGAAAAAGGTCATTATTATACCAAATTTGAGGATTTTAACTTCGAATCATGGAGCGAGGTTTCGTATTTTTTAGACCCTAGAAAAGACGTATAAAGATGTTGCTTTCAAAACAAATGATAAAAATCAATGTGTTTTCATTAAAATTAACTAAAGTGTTCCTGATTTTTGGTTTATATTACCGATGGAAGATGTAGACGTAAAACCGTTCTAATCCGGCTGAAACGTCGATATATGCTATAAAAACGGAACTTCTCCCCTTTTCAATATTTTACTCAGTATTTTAACGAGAAACAAATAGATGATTGAAAATAAAGTATTTAAGGTTATTTTCTGATCAATTATGTGTTTGCATAATTTTAATCGTATATTTAATGAATTAATAACAATAAACTGAAAATTCACAATAACGTGGAAAACGGCCTAATTCGATGATATTTTGTTTAAATCACATAGAGGAAACGGGGATGATAAAGGTCAAAATATTGCTAAATTCGATGATTTTTAGTGCAAAACAAAATGCAAGAAAACTTGCTTAAAAATGCAAAATTTGCGAAATTCTGAGATTTGAAGGCGAAATCACATATCGTGAGAAAACATGAAGTACTATCGAAATAATGGTAAAAACGAATATATATACGTAAAATCACACTACATGAATAACGTGTAAAAAGTCACTATATATATGAGTATTTTTACTTCAAATCATAGAGCGAGGTTTCGTATTATTTAGACCCAAGAAAAGACGTGTGACAATGTTGTTTTAAATACAAATGATAAAAATCAATGTGTTTTCATTAGAATTAACTAAAATGTTCCAGATTTTCCGTTTATATTACCGATGGAAGATGTACACGTAAAACCGCTCTAATCCGGCTGAAAAGTCGATATATGCAATAAAAACAGAACTTCTCCCCTTTCCAATACCTTACTCAGTATTTTAACGAGAAACAAATAGTTGATTGAAAATGAAGTGTTTAAGGTTAATTTCTAATCAATTATGTGTTTGCATCATTTTTATCGAATATTTAATGAATTAATAACAATAAACTGAAAATTCACAATAACGTGGAAAACGGCCTAATTCGATGATATTTTGTTTAAATCACATAGAGGAAACGGGTATGATAAAGGTCAAAATATTGCTAAATTCGACAATTTTTAGTGCAAAACAAAATGCAAGAAAACTTGTTAAAAAATGCAAAATTTGCGAAATTCTGAGATTTGAAGGCGAAATCACATATCGTGAGAAAACATGAAGTAGTATCGAAATATTGGTAAAAACGAATATATATACGTAAAATCACACTACATGAATAACGTGTAAAAAGTCACTATATTACCATATATGAGGATTTTTACTTCAAATCATAGAGCGAGGTTTCGTATTATTTAGACCCAGGAAATGACGTGTGACAATGTTGTTTCAAATACAAATGATAAAAATCAGTGTTTTCATTAGAATTAACTAAAATGTTCCAGATTTTCCGTTTATATTACCGATGGAAGATATACACGTAAAACCGCTCTAATCCGGCTGAAACGTCGATATATGCAATAAAAACAGAACTTCTCCCCTTTCCAATATCTTACTCAGTATTTTAACGAGAAACAAATAGTTGATTGAAAATGAAGTGTTTAAGGTTAATTTCTAATCAATTATGTGTTTGCATCATTTTTATCGTATATTTAATGAATTATCAGCAATAAACTGAAAACTCACAAAAACTTGGAAAAACAGCAAAATATTGCCTAATTCGATTATTTTTAGTACGAAACAAAATGCAAGAAAATATGCTTAAAATGCAATATTATGCGAAAATCTGAGATTTGAAGGCAAAATCACATATCGTGATACTACATGAAATGGTATGGAAATATTGGTAAAAATGAATATATTTACGTAATATCAAACTACATGAAAAACGTGAAAAAAGTCATTATTATACCAAATTTGAGTATTTTAACGTCGAATCATAAAGCGACGTTTCATGTTTTTTAGACCCTAGAAAAGAAGTATAAAGATGTTGCTTCCAATACAAATGACAAAAATCAATGTGTTTTCCTTAAAATTAACTAAAATGTTCCTGATTTTCGGTTTATATTACCGATGGAAAATGTACACGTAAAACCGTTCTACGCCGGCTGAAACGTCGATATATGCAATAAAAACAGAACTTCTCCCCTTTCCAATATCTTACTCAGTATTTTAACGAGAAACAAATAGATGATTGAAAATAAAGTATTTAAGGTTATTTTCTGATCAATTATGTGTTTGCATAATTTTAATCGTATATTTAATGAATTAATAACAATAAACTGAAAATTCACAATAACGTGGAAAACGGCCTAATTCGATGATATTTTGTTTAAATCACATAGAGGAAACGGGGATGATAAAGGTCAAAATATTGCTAAATTCGATGATTTTTAGTGCAAAACAAAATGCAAGAAAACTTGCTTAAAAATGCAAAATTTGCGAAATTCTGAGATTTGAAGGCGAAATCACATATCGTGAGAAAACATGAAGTACTATCGAAATATTGGTAAAAACGAATATATATACGTAAAATCACACTACATGAATAACGTGTAAAAAGTCACTATATATATGAGTATTTTTACTTCAAATCATAGAGCGAGGTTTCGTATTATTTAGACCCAAGAAAAGACGTGTGACAATGTTGTTTCAAATACAAATGATAAAAATCAATGTTTTCATTAGAATTAACTAAAATGTTCCAGATTTTCCGTTTATATAACCGATGGAAGATGTACACGTAAAACCGCTCTAATCCGGCTGAAACGTCGATATATGCAATAAAAACAGAACTTCTCCCCTTTCCAATATCTTACTCAGTATTTTAACGAGAAACAAATAGTTGATTGAAAATGAAGTGTTTAATGTTAATTTCTAATCAATTATGTGTTTGCATCATTTTTATCGTATATTTAATGAATTATCAGCAATAAACTGAAAACTCACAAAAACTTGGAAAAACAGCAAAATATTGCCTAATTCGATGATTTTTAGTACGAAACAAAATGCAAGAAAACTTGCTTAAAATGCAATATTATGCGAAAATCTGAGATTTGAAGGCCAAATCACATATCGTGATACTACATGAAATGGTATGGAAATATTGGTAAAAATGAATATATTTACGTAATATCAAACTACATGAAAAACGTGAAAAAAGTCATTATTATACCAAATTTGAGTATTTTAACGTCGAATCATAAAGCGACGTTTCATGTTTTTTAGACCCTAGAAAAGAAGTATAAAGATGTTGCTTCCAATACAAATGACAATAATCAATGTGTTTTCCTTAAAATTAACTAAAATGTTCCTGATTTTCGGTTTATATTACCGATGGAAAATGTACACGTAAAACCGTTCTACGCCGGCTGAAACGTCGATATATGCAATAAAAACAGAACTTCTCCCCTTTCCAATATCTTACTCAGTATTTTAACGAGAAACAAATAGATGATTGAAAATAAAGTATTTAAGGTTATTTTCTAATCAATTATGTGTTTGCATCATTTTTATCGTATATTTAATGAATTATTAGCAATAAACTGAAAACTAACAAAAACTTGGAAAAACAGCAAAATATTGCCTAATTCGATGATATTTTGTTTATATCACATAAAGGAAAAGGGGATGATAACTGTCAAAATATTGCTGAATTCGATGATTTTTAGTACGAAACAAAATGCAAGAAAACTTGCTTAAAATGCAATAATATGCGAAAATCTGAGATTTGAAGGCCAAATCACATATCGTGATACTACATGAAATAGTATCGAAATATTGATAAAAATGAATATATTTACGTAATATCAAACTAAATGAAAAACGTGAAAAAGGTCATTATTATACCAAATTTGAGGATTTTAACTTCGAATCATGGAGCGAGGTTTCGTATTTTTTAGACCCTAGAAAAGACGTATAAAGATGTTGCTTTCAAAACAAATGATAAAAATCAATGTGTTTTCATTAAAATTAACTAAAGTGTTCCTGATTTTTGGTTTATATTACCGATGGAAGATGTAGACGTAAAACCGTTCTAATCCGGCTGAAACGTCGATATATGCTATAAAAACGGAACTTCTCCCCTTTTCAATATTTTACTCAGTATTTTAACGAGAAACAAATAGATGATTGAAAATAACGTATTTAAGGTTATTTTCTGATCAATTATGTGTTTGCATAATTTTATTCGTATATTTAATGAATTAATAACAATAAACTGAAAATTCACAATAACGTGGAAAACGGCCTAATTCGATGATATTTTGTTTAAATCACATAGAGGAAACGGGGATGATAAAGGTCAAAATATTGCTAAATTCGATGATTTTTAGTGCAAAACAAAATGCAAGAAAACTTGCTTAAAAATGCAAAATTTGCGAAATTCTGAGATTTGAAGGCGAAATCACATATCGTGAGAAAACATGAAGTATTATCGAAATAATGGTAAAAACGAATATATATACGTAAAATCACACTACATGAATAACGTGTAAAAAGTCACTATATATATTAGGATTTTTACTTCAAATCATAGAGCGAGGTTTCGTATTATTTAGACCCAGGAAATGACGTGTGACAATGTTGTTTCAAATACAAATGATAAAAATCAGTGTTTTCATTAGAATTAACTAAAATGTTCCAGATTTTCCGTTTATATAACCGATGGAAGATGTACACGTAAAACCGCTCTAATCCGGCTGAAACGTCGATATATGCAATAAAAACAGAACTTCTCCCCTTTCCAATATCTTACTCAGTATTTTAACGAGAAACAAATAGTTGATTGAAAATGAAGTGTTTAATGTTAATTTCTAATCAATTATGTGTTTGCATCATTTTTATCGTATATTTAATGAATTATCAGCAATAAACTGAAAACTCACAAAAACTTGGAAAAACAGCAAAATATTGCCTAATTCGATGATTTTTAGTACGAAACAAAATGCAAGAAAACTTGCTTAAAATGCAATATTATGCGAAAATCTGAGATTTGAAGGCCAAATCACATATCGTGATACTACATGAAATGGTATGGAAATATTGGTAAAAATGAATATATTTACGTAATATCAAACTACATGAAAAACGTGAAAAAAGTCATTATTATACCAAATTTGAGTATTTTAACGTCGAATCATAAAGCGACGTTTCATGTTTTTTAGACCCTAGAAAAGAAGTATAAAGATGTTGCTTCCAATACAAATGACAAAAATCAATGTGTTTTCCTTAAAATTAACTAAAATGTTCCTGATTTTCGGTTTATATTACCGATGGAAAATGTACACGTAAAACCGTTCTACGCCGGCTGAAACGTCGATATATGCAATAAAAACAGAACTTCTCCCCTTTCCAATATCTTACTCAGTATTTTAACGAGAAACAAATAGATGATTGAAAATAAAGTATTTAAGGTTATTTTCTAATCAATTATGTGTTTGCATCATTTTTATCGTATATTTAATGAATTATTAGCAATAAACTGAAAACTAACAAAAACTTGGAAAAACAGCAAAATATTGCCTAATTCGATGATATTTTGTTTATATCACATAAAGGAAAAGGGGATGATAACTGTCAAAATATTGCTGAATTCGATGATTTTTAGTACGAAACAAAATGCAAGAAAACTTGCTTAAAATGCAATATTATGCGAAAATCTGAGATTTGAAGGCCAAATCACATATCGTGATACTACATGAAATAGTATCGAAATATTGATAAAAATGAATATATTTACGTAATATCAAACTAAATGAAAAACGTGAAAAAGGTCATTATTATACCAAATTTGAGGATTTTAACTTCGAATCATGGAGCGAGGTTTCGTATTTTTTAGACCCTAGAAAAGACGTATAAAGATGTTGCTTTCAAAACAAATGATAAAAATCAATGTGTTTTCATTAAAATTAACTAAAGTGTTCCTGATTTTTGGTTTATATTACCGATGGAAGATGTAGACGTAAAACCGTTCTAATCCGGCTGAAACGTCGATATATGCTATAAAAACGGAACTTCTCCCCTTTTCAATATTTTACTCAGTATTTTAACGAGAAACAAATAGATGATTGAAAATAAAGTATTTAAGGTTATTTTCTGATCAATTATGTGTTTGCATAATTTTAATCGTATATTTAATGAATTAATAACAATAAACTGAAAATTCACAATAACGTGGAAAACGGCCTAATTCGATGATATTTTGTTTAAATCACATAGAGGAAACGGGGATGATAAAGGTCAAAATATTGCTAAATTCGATGATTTTTAGTGCAAAACAAAATGCAAGAAAACTTGCTTAAAAATGCAAAATTTGCGAAATTCTGAGATTTGAAGGCGAAATCACATATCGTGAGAAAACATGAAGTACTATCGAAATAATGGTAAAAACGAATATATATACGTAAAATCACACTACATGAATAACGTGTAAAAAGTCACTATATATATGAGTATTTTTACTTCAAATCATAGAGCGAGGTTTCGTATTATTTAGACCCAAGAAAAGACGTGTGACAATGTTGTTTTAAATACAAATGATAAAAATCAATGTGTTTTCATTAGAATTAACTAAAATGTTCCAGATTTTCCGTTTATATTACCGATGGAAGATGTACACGTAAAACCGCTCTAATCCGGCTGAAAAGTCGATATATGCAATAAAAACAGAACTTCTCCCCTTTCCAATACCTTACTCAGTATTTTAACGAGAAACAAATAGTTGATTGAAAATGAAGTGTTTAAGGTTAATTTCTAATCAATTATGTGTTTGCATCATTTTTATCGAATATTTAATGAATTAATAACAATAAACTGAAAATTCACAATAACGTGGAAAACGGCCTAATTCGATGATATTTTGTTTAAATCACATAGAGGAAACGGGTATGATAAAGGTCAAAATATTGCTAAATTCGACAATTTTTAGTGCAAAACAAAATGCAAGAAAACTTGTTAAAAAATGCAAAATTTGCGAAATTCTGAGATTTGAAGGCGAAATCACATATCGTGAGAAAACATGAAGTAGTATCGAAATATTGGTAAAAACGAATATATATACGTAAAATCACACTACATGAATAACGTGTAAAAAGTCACTATATTACCATATATGAGGATTTTTACTTCAAATCATAGAGCGAGGTTTCGTATTATTTAGACCCAGGAAATGACGTGTGACAATGTTGTTTCAAATACAAATGATAAAAATCAGTGTTTTCATTAGAATTAACTAAAATGTTCCAGATTTTCCGTTTATATTACCGATGGAAGATATACACGTAAAACCGCTCTAATCCGGCTGAAACGTCGATATATGCAATAAAAACAGAACTTCTCCCCTTTCCAATATCTTACTCAGTATTTTAACGAGAAACAAATAGTTGATTGAAAATGAAGTGTTTAAGGTTAATTTCTAATCAATTATGTGTTTGCATCATTTTTATCGTATATTTAATGAATTATCAGCAATAAACTGAAAACTCACAAAAACTTGGAAAAACAGCAAAATATTGCCTAATTCGATTATTTTTAGTACGAAACAAAATGCAAGAAAATATGCTTAAAATGCAATATTATGCGAAAATCTGAGATTTGAAGGCAAAATCACATATCGTGATACTACATGAAATGGTATGGAAATATTGGTAAAAATGAATATATTTACGTAATATCAAACTACATGAAAAACGTGAAAAAAGTCATTATTATACCAAATTTGAGTATTTTAACGTCGAATCATAAAGCGACGTTTCATGTTTTTTAGACCCTAGAAAAGAAGTATAAAGATGTTGCTTCCAATACAAATGACAAAAATCAATGTGTTTTCCTTAAAATTAACTAAAATGTTCCTGATTTTCGGTTTATATTACCGATGGAAAATGTACACGTAAAACCGTTCTACGCCGGCTGAAACGTCGATATATGCAATAAAAACAGAACTTCTCCCCTTTCCAATATCTTACTCAGTATTTTAACGAGAAACAAATAGATGATTGAAAATAAAGTATTTAAGGTTATTTTCTGATCAATTATGTGTTTGCATAATTTTAATCGTATATTTAATGAATTAATAACAATAAACTGAAAATTCACAATAACGTGGAAAACGGCCTAATTCGATGATATTTTGTTTAAATCACATAGAGGAAACGGGGATGATAAAGGTCAAAATATTGCTAAATTCGATGATTTTTAGTGCAAAACAAAATGCAAGAAAACTTGCTTAAAAATGCAAAATTTGCGAAATTCTGAGATTTGAAGGCGAAATCACATATCGTGAGAAAACATGAAGTACTATCGAAATATTGGTAAAAACGAATATATATACGTAAAATCACACTACATGAATAACGTGTAAAAAGTCACTATATATATGAGTATTTTTACTTCAAATCATAGAGCGAGGTTTCGTATTATTTAGACCCAAGAAAAGACGTGTGACAATGTTGTTTCAAATACAAATGATAAAAATCAATGTTTTCATTAGAATTAACTAAAATGTTCCAGATTTTCCGTTTATATTACCGATGGAAGATGTACACGTAAAACCGCTCTAATCCGGCTGAAACGTCGATATATGCAATAAAAACAGAACTTCTCCCCTTTCCAATATCTTACTCAGTATTTTAACGAGAAACAAATAGTTGATTGAAAATGAAGTGTTTAAGGTTAATTTCTAATCAATTATGTGTTTGCATCATTTTTATCGAATATTTAATGAATTAATAACAATAAACTGAAAATTCACAATAACGTGGAAAACGGCCTAATTCGATGATATTTTGTTTAAATCACATAGAGGAAACGGGTATGATAAAGGTCAAAATATTGCTAAATTCGACGATTTTTAGTGCAAAACAAAATGCAAGAAAACTTGTTAAAAAATGCAAAATTTGCGAAATTCTGAGATTTGAAGGCGAAATCACATATCGTGAGAAAACATGAAGTAGTATCGAAATATTGGTAAAAACGAATATATATACGTAAAATCACACTACATGAATAACGTGTAAAAAGTCACTATATTACCATATATGAGGATTTTTACTTCATTATTATACCAAATTTGAGTATTTTAACGTCGAATCATAAAGCGACGTTTCATGTTTTTTAGACCCTAGAAAAGAAGTATAAAGATGTTGCTTCCAATACAAATGACAAAAATCAATGTGTTTTCATTAAAATTAACTAAAATGTTCCTGATTTTCGGTTTATATTACCGATGGAAAATGTACACGTAAAACCGTTCTACGCCGGCTGAAACGTCGATATATGCAATAAAAACAGAAATTCTCCCCTTTTAAATATCTTACCGAGTATTTTAACGAGAAACAAATAGATGATTTAAAATTAAGTATTTAAGGTTATTTTCTGATCAATTATGTGTTTGCATAATTTTTCTCGTATATTTAATGAATTAATAGCAATAAACTGAAAATTCACAAAAACTTGGAAAAACCTCAAAATATTGCCTAGTTCGATGATATTTTGTTTATATCACATAAAGGAAAAGGGGATTATAAAGGTCAAAATATTGCTAAATTCGATGATTTCTAGTACGAAACAAAATGCAAGAAAACTTGCTTAAAATGCAATATTATGCGAAAATCTGAGATTTCTAGGCCAAATCACATATCGTGATACTACATGAAATAGTATGGAAATATTGGTAAAAATGAATATATTTACGTAATATCAAACTACATGAAAAACGTGAAAAAAGTCATTATTACACTAAATTTGAGTATTTTAACGTCGAATCATAAAGCGACGTTTCGTATTTTTTAGACCCTAGAAAAGAAGTATAAAGATGTTGCTTCCAATACAAATGACAAAAATCAATGTGTTTTCATTAAAATTAACTAAAATATTCCTGATTTTCGGTTTAAATTACCGATGGAAAATGTACACGTAAAACCGTTCTAATCCGGCTGAAACGTCGATATATGCAATAAAAACGGAACTTCTCCCCTTTTCAATATTTTACTCAGTATTTTAACGAGAAACAAATAGATGATTGAAAATAAAGTATTTAAGGTTATTTTCTGATCAATTATGTGTTTGCATAATTTTAATCGTATATTTAATGAATTAATAACAATAAACTGAAAATTCAGAATAACGTGGAAAACGGCCTAATTCGATGATATTTTGTTTAAATCACATAGAGGAAACGGGGATGATAAAGGTCAAAATATTGCTAAATTCGATGATTTTTAGTGCAAAACAAGATGCAAGAAAACTTGCTTAAAAATGCAAAATTTGCGAAATTCTGAGATTTGAAGGCGAAATCACATATCGTGAGAAAACATGAAGTAGTATCGAAATATTGGTAAAAACGAATATCTATACGTAAAATCACACTACATGAATAACGTGTAAAAAGTCACTATATTACCATATATGAGGATTTTTACTTCAAATCATAGAGCGAGGTTTCGTATTATTTAGACCCAGGAAATGACGTGTGACAATGTTGTTTCAAATACAAATGATAAAAATCAGTGTTTTCATTAGAATTAACTAAAATGTTCCAGATTTTCCGTTTATATTACCGATGGAAGATGTACACGTAAAACCGCTCTAATCCGGCTGAAACGTCGATATATGCAATAAAAACAGAACTTCTCCCCTTTCCAATATCTTACTCAGTATTTTAACGAGAAACAAATAGTTGATTGAAAATGAAGTGTTTAAGGTTAATTTCTAATCAATTATGTGTTTGCATCATTTTTATCGTATATTTAATGAATTATCAGCAATAAACTGAAAACTCACAAAAACTTGGAAAAACAGCAAAATATTGCCTAATTCGATGATTTTTAGTACGAAACAAAATGCAAGAAAACTTGCTTAAAATGCAATATTATGCGAAAATCTGAGATTTGAAGGCCAAATCACATATCGTGATACTACATGAAATGGTATGGAAATATTGGTAAAAATGAATATATTTACGTAATATCAAACTACATGAAAAACGTGAAAAAAGTCATTATTATACCAAATTTGAGTATTTTAACGACGAATCATAAAGCGACGTTTCATGTTTTTTAGACCCTAGAAAAGAAGTATAAAGATGTTGCTTCCAATACAAATGACAAAAATCAATGTGTTTTCCTTAAAATTAACTAAAATGTTCCTGATTTTCGGTTTATATTACCGATGGAAAATGTACACGTAAAACCGTTCTACGCCGGCTGAAACGTCGATATATGCAATAAAAACAGAAATTCACCCCTTTTAAATATCTTACCGAGTATTTTAACGAGAAACAAATAGATGATTTAAAATGAAGTATTTAAGGTTATTTTCTGATCAATTATGTGTTTGCATAATTTTTCTCGTATATTTAATGAATTAATAGCAATAAACTGAAAATTCACAAAAACTTGGAAAAACCTCAAAATATTGCCAAGTTCGATGATATTTTGTTTATATCACATAAAGGAAAAGGGGATGATAAAGGTCAAAATATTGCTAAATTCGATGATTTCTAGTACGAAACAAAATGCAAGAAAACTTGCTTAAAATGCAATATTATGCGAAAATCTGAGATTTGAAAGCCAAATCACATATCGTGATACTACATGAAATAGTATCGAAATATTGATAAAAATGAATATATTTACGTAATATCAAACTAAATGAAAAACGTGAAAAAGGTCATTATTATACCAAATTTGAGGATTTTAACTTCGAATCATGGAGCGAGGTTTCGTGTTTTTTAGACCCTAGAAAAGACGTATAAAGATGTTGCTTTCAAAACAAATGATAAAAATCAATGAGTTTTCATTAAAATTAACTAAAATGTTCCTGATTTTTGGTTTATATTACCGATGGAAGATGTACACGTAAAACCGTTCTAATCCGGCTGAAACGTCGATATATGCAATAAAAACGGAACTTCTCCCCTTTTCAATATTTTACTCAGTATTTTAACGAGAAACAAATAGATGATTGAAAATAAAGTATTTAAGGTTATTTTCTGATCAATTATGTGTTTGCATAATTTTAATCGTATATTTAATGAATTAATAACAATAAACTGAAAATTCAGAATAACGTGGAAAACGGCCTAATTCGATGATATTTTGTTTAAATCACATAGAGGAAATGGGGATGATAAAGGTCAAAATATTGCTAAATTCGATGATTTTTAGTGCAAAACAAGATGCAAGAAAACTTGCTTAAAAATGCAAAATTTGCGAAATTCTGAGATTTGAAGGCGAAATCACATATCGTGAGAAAACATGAAGTAGTATCGAAATATTGGTAAAAACGAATATATATACGTAAAATCACACTACATGAATAACGTGTAAAAAGTCACTATATATATGAGGATTTTTACTTCAAATCATAGAGCGAGGTTTCGTATTATTTAGACCCAAGAAAAGACGTGTGACAATGTTGTTTCAAATACAAATGATTAAAATCAATGTGTTTTCATTAGAATTAACTAAAATGTTCCAGATTTTCCGTTTATATTACCGATGGAAGATTTACACGTAAAACCGCTCTAATCCGGCTGAAACGTCGATATATGCAATAAAAACAGAACTTCTCCCCTTTCCAATATCTTACGTGAAAAAGGTCATTATTATACCAAATTTGAGGATTTTAACTTCGAATCATGGAGCGAGGTTTCGTATTTTTTAGACCGTAGACAAGACGTATAAAGATGTTGCTTTCAAAACAAATGATAAAAATCAATGTGTTTTCATTAAAATTAACTAAAATGTTCCTGATTTTTTTGTTTATATTACCGATGGAAGATATACACGTAAAACCATTCTAATCCGGCTGAAACGTCGATATATGCAATTAAAACGGAACTTCTCTCCTTTTCAATATTTTACTCAGTATTTTAACGAGAAACAAATAGATGATTGAAAATAAAGTATTTAAGGTTATTTTCTGATCAATTATGTGTTTGCATAATTTTAATCGTATATTTAATGAATTAATAACAATAAACTGAAAATTCACAATAACGTGGAAAACGGCCTAATTCGATGATATTTTGTTTAAATCACATAGAGGAAACGGGTATGATAATGGTCAAAATATTGCTAAATTCGATGATTTTTAGTGCAAAACAAAATGCAAGAAAACTTGCTTAAAAATGCAAAATTTGCGAAATTCTGAGATTTGAAGGCGAAATCACATATCGTGAGAAAATATGAAGTATTATCGAAATAATGGTAAAAACGAATATATATACGTAAAATCACACTACATGAATAACGTGTAAAAAGTCACTATATATATGAGGATTTTTACTTCAAATCATAGAGCGAGGTTTCGTATTATTTAGACCCAAGAAAAGACGTGTGACAATGTTGTTTCAAATACAAATGATAAAAATCAATGTGTTTTCATTAGAATTAACTAAAATGTTCCAGATTTTCCGTTTATATTACCGATGGAAGATGTACACGTAAAACCGATCTAATCCGGCTGAAACGTCGATATATGCAATAAAAACAGAACTTCTCCCCTTTCCAATATCTTACTCAGTATTTTAACGAGAAACAAATAGTTGATTGAAAATGAAGTGTTTAAGGTTAATTTCTAATCAATTATGTGTTTGCATCATTTTTATCGTATATTTAATGAATTATTAGCAATAAACTGAAAACTAACAAAAACTTGGAAAAACAGCAAAATATTGCCTAATTCGATGATATTTTGTTTATATCACATAAAGGAAAAGGGGATGATAACTGTCAAAATATTGCTGAATTCGATGATTTTTAGTACGAAACAAAATGCAAGAAAACTTGCTTAAAATGCAATATTATGCGAAAATCTGAGATTTCTAGGCCAAATCACATATCGTGATACTACATGAAATAGTATGGAAATATTGGTAAAAATGAATATATTTACGTAATATCAAACTACATGAAAAACGTGAAAAAAGTCATTATTACACTAAATTTGAGTATTTTAACGTCGAATCATAAAGCGACGTTTCGTATTTTTTAGACCCTAGAAAAGAAGTATAAAGATGTTGCTTCCAATACAAATGACAAAAATCAATGTGTTTTCATTAAAATTAACTAAAATATTCCTGATTCTCGGTTTAAATTACCGATGGAAAATGTACACGTAAAACCGTTCTACGCCGGCTCAAACGTCGATATATGCAATAAAAACAGAAATTCTCCCCTTTTAAATATCTTACCGAGTATTTTAACGAGAAAGAAATAGTTGATTGAAAATGAAGTGTTTAAGTTTAATTTCTAATCAATTATGTGTTTGCATCATTTTTATCGTATATTTTATGAATTAATAGCAATAAACTGAAAATTCACAAAACGTAGAAAAACAGCAAAATATTGCCTAATTCGATGATATTTTGTTTATATCACAATAAAGGAAACGGGATGATAAACGTCAAAATATTGCTGAATTCGATGATTTTTAGTACGAAACAAAATGCAAGAAAACTTGCTTAAAATGCAATATTATGGGAAAATCTGAGATTTGAAGGCCAAATCACATATCGTGATACTACTTGAAATAGTATGGAATTATTGGTAAAAATTAATATATTTACGTTATATCAAACTACATGAAAAACGTGAAAAAGGTCATTATTATACCAAATTTGAGGATTTTAACTTCGAATCATAGAGCGACTTTTCGTATTTTTTAGACCCTAGAAAAGACGTATAAAGATGTTGCTTCCAATACAAATGATAAAAATCAATGTGTTTACATTAAAATTAACTAAAATAATCCTGATTTTCGGTTTATATTACCGATGGAAGATGTACACGTAAAACAGTTCTAATCCGGGTGAAACGTCGATATATGCAATAAAAACAGAACTTCTCCCCTTTTCAATATCTTACTCAGTATTTTAACGAGAAACAAATAGATGATTGAAAATGAAGCATTTAAGGTTATTTTCTGATCAATTATGTGTTTGCATAATTTTTATCGAATATTTAATGAATTAATAACAATAAACTGAAAATTCACAATAACGTGGAAAACGGCCTAATTCGATGATATTTTGTTTAAATCACATAGAGGAAACGGGTATGATAAAGGTCAAAATATTGCTAAATTCGTCGATTTTTAGTGCAAAACAAAATGCAAGAAAACTTGCTTAAAAATGCAAAATTTGCGAAATTCTGAGATTTGAAGGCGAAATCACATATCGTGAGAAAACATGAAGTAGTATCGAAATATTGGTAAAAACGAATATATATACGTAAAATCACACTACATGAATAACGTGTAAAAAGTCACTATATTACCATATATGAGGATTTTTACTTCAAATCATAGAGCGAGGTTTCGTATTATTTAGACCCAGGAAATGACGTGTGACAATGTTGTTTCAAATACAAATGATAAAAATCAGTGTTTTCATTAGAATTAACTAAAATGTTCCAGATTTTCCGTTTATATTACCGATGGAAGATGTACACGTAAAACCGCTCTAATCCGGCTGAAACGTCGATATATGCAATAAAAACAGAACTTCTCCCCTTTCCAATATCTTACTCAGTATTTTAACGAGAAACAAATAGTTGATTGAAAATGAAGTGTTTAAGGTTAATTTCTAATCAATTATGTGTTTGCATCATTTTTATCGTATATTTAATGAATTATCAGCAATAAACTGAAAATTCACAAAACGTAGAAAAACAGCAAAATATTGCCTAATTCGATGATATTTTGTTTATATCACAATAAAGGAAACGGGATGATAAACGTCAAAATATTGCTGAATTCGATGATTTTTAGTACGAAACAAAATGCAAGAAAACTTGCTTAAAATGCAATATTATGGGAAAATCTGAGATTTGAAGGCCAAATCACATATCGTGATACTACTTGAAATAGTATGGAATTATTGGTAAAAATTAATATATTTACGTTATATCAAACTACATGAAAAACGTGAAAAAGGTCATTATTATACCAAATTTGAGGATTTTAACTTCGAATCATAGAGCGACTTTTCGTATTTTTTAGACCCTAGAAAAGACGTATAAAGATGTTGCTTCCAATACAAATGATAAAAATCAATGTGTTTACATTAAAATTAACTAAAATAATCCTGATTTTCGGTTTATATTACCGATGGAAGATGTACACGTAAAACAGTTCTAATCCGGGTGAAACGTCGATATATGCAATAAAAACAGAACTTCTCCCCTTTTCAATATCTTACTCAGTATTTTAACGAGAAACAAATAGATGATTGAAAATGAAGCATTTAAGGTTATTTTCTGATCAATTATGTGTTTGCATAATTTTTATCGAATATTTAATGAATTAATAACAATAAACTGAAAATTCACAATAACGTGGAAAACGGCCTAATTCGATGATATTTTGTTTAAATCACATAGAGGAAACGGGTATGATAAAGGTCAAAATATTGCTAAATTCGTCGATTTTTAGTGCAAAACAAAATGCAAGAAAACTTGCTTAAAAATGCAAAATTTGCGAAATTCTGAGATTTGAAGGCGAAATCACATATCGTGAGAAAACATGAAGTAGTATCGAAATATTGGTAAAAACGAATATATATACGTAAAATCACACTACATGAATAACGTGTAAAAAGTCACTATATTACCATATATGAGGATTTTTACTTCAAATCATAGAGCGAGGTTTCGTATTATTTAGACCCAGGAAATGACGTGTGACAATGTTGTTTCAAATACAAATGATAAAAATCAGTGTTTTCATTAGAATTAACTAAAATGTTCCAGATTTTCCGTTTATATTACCGATGGAAGATGTACACGTAAAACCGCTCTAATCCGGCTGAAACGTCGATATATGCAATAAAAACAGAACTTCTCCCCTTTCCAATATCTTACTCAGTATTTTAACGAGAAACAAATAGTTGATTGAAAATGAAGTGTTTAAGGTTAATTTCTAATCAATTATGTGTTTGCATCATTTTTATCGTATATTTAATGAATTATCAGCAATAAACTGAAAATTCACAAAACGTAGAAAAACAGCAAAATATTGCCTAATTCGATGATATTTTGTTTATATCACAATAAAGGAAACGGGATGATAAACGTCAAAATATTGCTGAATTCGATGATTTTTAGTACGAAACAAAATGCAAGAAAACTTGCTTAAAATGCAATATTATGGGAAAATCTGAGATTTGAAGGCCAAATCACATATCGTGATACTACTTGAAATAGTATGGAATTATTGGTAAAAATTAATATATTTACGTTATATCAAACTACATGAAAAACGTGAAAAAGGTCATTATTATACCAAATTTGAGGATTTTAACTTCGAATCATAGAGCGACTTTTCGTATTTTTTAGACCCTAGAAAAGACGTATAAAGATGTTGCTTCCAATACAAATGATAAAAATCAATGTGTTTACATTAAAATTAACTAAAATAATCCTGATTTTCGGTTTATATTACCGATGGAAGATGTACACGTAAAACAGTTCTAATCCGGGTGAAACGTCGATATATGCAATAAAAACAGAACTTCTCCCCTTTTCAATATCTTACTCAGTATTTTAACGAGAAACAAATAGATGATTGAAAATGAAGCATTTAAGGTTATTTTCTGATCAATTATGTGTTTGCATAATTTTTATCGAATATTTAATGAATTAATAACAATAAACTGAAAATTCACAATAACGTGGAAAACGGCCTAATTCGATGATATTTTGTTTAAATCACATAGAGGAAACGGGTATGATAAAGGTCAAAATATTGCTAAATTCGTCGATTTTTAGTGCAAAACAAAATGCAAGAAAACTTGCTTAAAAATGCAAAATTTGCGAAATTCTGAGATTTGAAGGCGAAATCACATATCGTGAGAAAACATGAAGTAGTATCGAAATATTGGTAAAAACGAATATATATACGTAAAATCACACTACATGAATAACGTGTAAAAAGTCACTATATTACCATATATGAGGATTTTTACTTCAAATCATAGAGCGAGGTTTCGTATTATTTAGACCCAGGAAATGACGTGTGACAATGTTGTTTCAAATACAAATGATAAAAATCAGTGTTTTCATTAGAATTAACTAAAATGTTCCAGATTTTCCGTTTATATTACCGATGGAAGATGTACACGTAAAACCGCTCTAATCCGGCTGAAACGTCGATATATGCAATAAAAACAGAACTTCTCCCCTTTCCAATATCTTACTCAGTATTTTAACGAGAAACAAATAGTTGATTGAAAATGAAGTGTTTAAGGTTAATTTCTAATCAATTATGTGTTTGCATCATTTTTATCGTATATTTAATGAATTATCAGCAATAAACTGAAAACTCACAAAAACTTGGAAAAACAGCAAAATATTGCCTAATTCGATGATTTTTAGTACGAAACAAAATGCAAGAAAACTTGCTTAAAATGCAATATTATGCGAAAATCTGAGATTTGAAGGCCAAATCACATATCGTGATACTACATGAAATGGTATGGAAATATTGGTAAAAATGAATATATTTACGTAATATCAAACTACATGAAAAACGTGAAAAAAGTCATTATTATACCAAATTTGAGTATTTTAACGTCGAATCATAAAGCGACGTTTCATGTTTTTTAGACCCTAGAAAAGAAGTATAAAGATGTTGCTTCCAATACAAATGACAAAAATCAATGTGTTTTCATTAAAATTAACTAAAATGTTCCTGATTTTCGGTTTATATTACCGATGGAAAATGTACACGTAAAACCGTTCTACGTCGGCTGAAACGTCGATATATGCAATAAAAACAGAAATTCTCCCCTTTTAAATATCTTACCGAGTATTTTAACGAGAAACAAATAGATGATTTAAAATGAAGTATTTAAGGTTATTTTCTGATCAATTATGTGTTTGCATAATTTTTCTCGTATATTTAATGAATTAATAGCAATAAACTGAAAATTCACAAAAACTTGGAAAAACCTCAAAATATTGCCAAGTTCGATGATATTTTGTTTATATCACATAAAGGAAAAGGGGATGATAAAGGTCAAAATATTGCCTAATTCGATGATTTTTAGTACGAAACAAAATGCAAGAAAACTTGCTTAAAATGCAATATTATGCGAAAATCTGAGATTTGAAAGCCAAATCACATATCGTGATACTACATGAAATAGTATCGAAATATTGATAAAAATGAATATATTTACGCAATATCAAACTAAATGAAAAACGTGAAAAAGGTCATTATTATACCAAATTTGAGGATTTTAACTTCGAATCATGGAGCGAGGTTTCGTGTTTTTTAGACCCTAGAAAAGACGTATAAAGATGTTGCTTTCAAAACAAATGATAAAAATCAATGAGTTTTCATTAAAATTAACTAAAATGTTCCTGATTTTCGGTTTATATTACCGATGGAAGATGTAGACGTAAAACCGTTCTAATCCGGCTGAAACGTCGATATATGGAATAAAAACGGAACTTCTCCCCTTTTCAATATTTTACTCAGTATTTTAACGAGAAACAAATAGATGATTGAAAATAAAGTATTTAAGGTTATTTTCTGATCAATTATGTGTTTGCATAATTTTAATCGTATATTTAATGAATTAATAACAATAAACTGAAAATTCAGAATAACGTGGAAAACGGCCTAATTCGATGATATTTTGTTTAAATCACATAGAGGAAATGGGGATGATAAAGGTCAAAATATTGCTAAATTCGATGATTTTTAGTGCAAAACAAGATGCAAGAAAACTTGCTTAAAAATGCAAAATTTGCGAAATTCTGAGATTTGAAGGCGAAATCACATATCGTGAGAAAACATGAAGTAGTATCGAAATATTGGTAAAAACGAATATATATACGTAAAATCACACTACATGAATAACGTGTAAAAAGTCACTATATATATGAGGATTTTTACTTCAAATCATAGAGCGAGGTTTCGTATTATTTAGACCCAAGAAAAGACGTGTGACAATGTTGTTTCAAATACAAATGATTAAAATCAATGTGTTTTCATTAGAATTAACTAAAATGTTCCAGATTTTCCGTTTATATTACCGATGGAAGATTTACACGTAAAACCGCTCTAATCCGGCTGAAACGTCGATATATGCAATAAAAACAGAACTTCTCCCCTTTCCAATATCTTACGTGAAAAAGGTCATTATTATACCAAATTTGAGGATTTTAACTTCGAATCATGGAGCGAGGTTTCGTATTTTTTAGACCCTAGACAAGACGTATAAAGATGTTGCTTTCAAAACAAATGATAAAAATCAATGAGTTTTCATTAAAATTAACTAAAATGTTCCTGATTTTCGGTTTATATTACCGATGGAAGATGTAGACGTAAAACCGTTCTAATCCGGCTGAAACGTCGATATATGGAATAAAAACGGAACTTCTCCCCTTTTCAATATTTTACTCAGTATTTTAACGAGAAACAAATAGATGATTGAAAATAAAGTATTTAAGGTTATTTTCTGATCAATTATGTGTTTGCATAATTTTAATCGTATATTTAATGAATTAATAACAATAAACTGAAAATTCAGAATAACGTGGAAAACGGCCTAATTCGATGATATTTTGTTTAAATCACATAGAGGAAATGGGGATGATAAAGGTCAAAATATTGCTAAATTCGATGATTTTTAGTGCAAAACAAGATGCAAGAAAACTTGCTTAAAAATGCAAAATTTGCGAAATTCTGAGATTTGAAGGCGAAATCACATATCGTGAGAAAACATGAAGTAGTATCGAAATATTGGTAAAAACGAATATATATACGTAAAATCACACTACATGAATAACGTGTAAAAAGTCACTATATATATGAGGATTTTTACTTCAAATCATAGAGCGAGGTTTCGTATTATTTAGACCCAAGAAAAGACGTGTGACAATGTTGTTTCAAATACAAATGATTAAAATCAATGTGTTTTCATTAGAATTAACTAAAATGTTCCAGATTTTCCGTTTATATTACCGATGGAAGATTTACACGTAAAACTGCTCTAATCCGGCTGAAACGTCGATATATGCAATAAAAACAGAACTTCTCCCCTTTCCAATATCTTACGTGAAAAAGGTCATTATTATACCAAATTTGAGGATTTTAACTTCGAATCATGGAGCGAGGTTTCGTATTTTTTAGACCCTAGACAAGACGTATAAAGATGTTGCTTTCAAAACAAATGATAAAAATCAATGTGTTTTCATTAAAATTAACTAAAATGTTCCTGATTTTTTTGTTTATATTACCGATGGAAGATATACACGTAAAACCATTCTAATCCGGCTGAAACGTCGATATATGCAATTAAAACGGAACTTCTCTCCTTTTCAATATTTTACTCAGTATTTTAACGAGAAACAAATAGATGATTGAAAATAAAGTATTTAAGGTTATTTTCTGATCAATTATGTGTTTGCATAATTTTAATCGTATATTTAATGAATTAATAACAATAAACTGAAAATTCACAATAACGTGGAAAACGGCCTAATTCGATGATATTTTGTTTAAATCACATAGAGGAAACGGGTATGATAATGGTCAAAATATTGCTAAATTCGATGATTTTTAGTGCAAAACAAAATGCAAGAAAACTTGCTTAAAAATGCAAAATTTGCGAAATTCTGAGATTTGAAGGCGAAATCACATATCGTGAGAAAATATGAAGTATTATCGAAATAATGGTAAAAACGAATATATATACGTAAAATCACACTACATGAATAACGTGTAAAAAGTCACTATATATATGAGGATTTTTACTTCAAATCATAGAGCGAGGTTTCGTATTATTTAGACCCAAGAAAAGACGTGTGACAATGTTGTTTCAAATACAAATGATAAAAATCAATGTGTTTTCATTAGAATTAACTAAAATGTTCCAGATTTTCCGTTTATATTACCGATGGAAGATGTACACGTAAAACCGATCTAATCCGGCTGAAACGTCGATATATGCAATAAAAACAGAACTTCTCCCCTTTCCAATATCTTACTCAGTATTTTAACGAGAAACAAATAGTTGATTGAAAATGAAGTGTTTAAGGTTAATTTCTAATCAATTATGTGTTTGCATCATTTTTATCGTATATTTAATGAATTATTAGCAATAAACTGAAAACTAACAAAAACTTGGAAAAACAGCAAAATATTGCCTAATTCGATGATATTTTGTTTATATCACATAAAGGAAAAGGGGATGATAACTGTCAAAATATTGCTGAATTCGATGATTTTTAGTACGAAACAAAATGCAAGAAAACTTGCTTAAAATGCAATATTATGCGAAAATCTGAGATTTCTAGGCCAAATCACATATCGTGATACTACATGAAATAGTATGGAAATATTGGTAAAAATGAATATATTTACGTAATATCAAACTACATGAAAAACGTGAAAAAAGTCATTATTACACTAAATTTGAGTATTTTAACGTCGAATCATAAAGCGACGTTTCGTATTTTTTAGACCCTAGAAAAGAAGTATAAAGATGTTGCTTCCAATACAAATGACAAAAATCAATGTGTTTTCATTAAAATTAACTAAAATATTCCTGATTCTCGGTTTAAATTACCGATGGAAAATGTACACGTAAAACCGTTCTACGCCGGCTCAAACGTCGATATATGCAATAAAAACAGAAATTCTCCCCTTTTAAATATCTTACCGAGTATTTTAACGAGAAAGAAATAGTTGATTGAAAATGAAGTGTTTAAGTTTAATTTCTAATCAATTATGTGTTTGCATCATTTTTATCGTATATTTTATGAATTAATAGCAATAAACTGAAAATTCACAAAACGTAGAAAAACAGCAAAATATTGCCTAATTCGATGATATTTTGTTTATATCACAATAAAGGAAACGGGATGATAAACGTCAAAATATTGCTGAATTCGATGATTTTTAGTACGAAACAAAATGCAAGAAAACTTGCTTAAAATGCAATATTATGGGAAAATCTGAGATTTGAAGGCCAAATCACATATCGTGATACTACTTGAAATAGTATGGAATTATTGGTAAAAATTAATATATTTACGTTATATCAAACTACATGAAAAACGTGAAAAAGGTCATTATTATACCAAATTTGAGGATTTTAACTTCGAATCATAGAGCGACTTTTCGTATTTTTTAGACCCTAGAAAAGACGTATAAAGATGTTGCTTCCAATACAAATGATAAAAATCAATGTGTTTACATTAAAATTAACTAAAATAATCCTGATTTTCGGTTTATATTACCGATGGAAGATGTACACGTAAAACAGTTCTAATCCGGGTGAAACGTCGATATATGCAATAAAAACAGAACTTCTCCCCTTTTCAATATCTTACTCAGTATTTTAACGAGAAACAAATAGATGATTGAAAATGAAGCATTTAAGGTTATTTTCTGATCAATTATGTGTTTGCATAATTTTTATCGAATATTTAATGAATTAATAACAATAAACTGAAAATTCACAATAACGTGGAAAACGGCCTAATTCGATGATATTTTGTTTAAATCACATAGAGGAAACGGGTATGATAAAGGTCAAAATATTGCTAAATTCGTCGATTTTTAGTGCAAAACAAAATGCAAGAAAACTTGCTTAAAAATGCAAAATTTGCGAAATTCTGAGATTTGAAGGCGAAATCACATATCGTGAGAAAACATGAAGTAGTATCGAAATATTGGTAAAAACGAATATATATACGTAAAATCACACTACATGAATAACGTGTAAAAAGTCACTATATTACCATATATGAGGATTTTTACTTCAAATCATAGAGCGAGGTTTCGTATTATTTAGACCCAGGAAATGACGTGTGACAATGTTGTTTCAAATACAAATGATAAAAATCAGTGTTTTCATTAGAATTAACTAAAATGTTCCAGATTTGCCGTTTATATTACCGATGGAAGATGTACACGTAAAACCGCTCTAATCCGGCTGAAACGTCGATATATGCAATAAAAACAGAACTTCTCCCCTTTGCAATATCTTACTCAGTATTTTAACGAGAAACAAATAGTGGATTGAAAATGAAGTATTTAAGGTTATTTTCTGATCAATTATGTGTTTGTATAATTTTTATCGTATATTTAATGAATTAATAACAATAAACTGAAAATTCACAAAAACGTGGAAATCAGCAAAATATTGCCTAATTCGATGATATTTTGTTTATATCACATAAAGGAAAAGGGGATGATAAACGTCAAAATATTGCTGAATTCGATGATTTTTAGTACGAAACAAAATGCAAGAAAACTTGCTTAAAATGCAATATTATGCGAAAATCTGAGATTTGAAGGCCAAATCACATATCGTGATACTATATGAAATGGTATGGAAATATTGGTAAAAATGAATATATTTACGTAATATCAAACTACATGAAAAACGTGAAAAAAGTCATTATTATACCAAATTTGAGTATTTTAACGTCGAATCATAAAGCGACGTTTCATGTTTTTTAGACCCTAGAAAAGAAGTATAAAGATGTTGCTTCCAATACAAATGACAAAAATCAATGTGTTTTCATTAAAATTAACTAAAATGTTCCTGATTTTCGGTTTATATTACCGATGGAAAATGTACACGTAAAACCGTTCTACGCCGGCTGAAACGTCGATATATGCAATAAAAACAGAAATTCTCCCCTTTTAAATATCTTACCGAGTATTTTAACGAGAAACAAATAGATGATTTAAAATGAAGTATTTAAGGTTATTTTCTGATCAATTATGTGTTTGCATAATTTTTCTCGTATATTTAATGAATTAATAGCAATAAACTGAAAATTCACAAAAACTTGGAAAAACCTCAAAATATTGCCTAGTTCGATGATATTTTGTTTATATCACATAAAGGAAAAGGGGATGATAAAGGTCAAAATATTGCTAAATTCGATGATTTCTAGTACGAAACAAAATGCAAGAAAACTTGCTTAAAATGCAATATTATGCGAAAATCTGAGATTTGTAGGCCAAATCACATATCGTGATACTACATGAAATAGTATGGAAATATTGGTAAAAATGAATATATTTACGTAATATCAAACTACATGAAAAACGTGAAAAAAGTCATTATTATACCAAATTTGAGTATTTTAACGTCGAATCATAAAGCGACGTTTCGTATTTTTTAGACCCTAGAAAAGAAGTATAAAGATGTTGCTTCCAATACAAATGACAAAAACCAATGTGTTTTCATTAAAATTAACTAAAATGTTCCTGATTTTCGGTTTATATTACCGATGGAAAATGTACACGTAAAACCGTTCTACGCCGGCTCAAACGTCGATATATGCAATAAAAACAGAAATTCTCCCCTTTCCAATATCTTACTCAGTATTTTAACGATTATGACTTTGGACTATCTAATGCAGTTATTAGAAACATACAAATTAAAGAAATTAATTCAGATTTAGAAGAACTAAGAAATGCACAGAGACCTGAAAGCTGCAGTATTAAAAGTTATGACAAGTTCTGTAATAATAGGTATTTGTATGGTCAGCACAGTAACCGGACCAGGCAATGTGATGTAGTAATTGCGCGAATTCGCCTTGGCTATAGACACATCTGGCAGGTTAGTGAGGCTGAGCCAGTACCAGAATATTCAGATTGTAAACTCTGTGATAAACCTTTAATGCATTCACTAGAACACTATATTGATGAATGTGAAACCGTAAAGAACTTTAGACCTCCTGGCCTATTGTACCACCAACTGTGTAACTATTTTATTGACTCAGGTGTTCTGGACGACATCCTAACAATTTACCCAAAATTTGCTTGTCCATTTTAAAGAATGAAGAACAATTTCTACTTATATTCTAAGCTGCATCACTTATGAACCCATCCCTGCCCTTGTGTGGCAGTGCACAATAGAAAGTTGTTTTCACATATCCACACATTAAAACATTGATTGTAACCGTGATATATATGTGCTTCAGCCTACAGTTTAGACCTATTGTCTTATGTATGACCCTCTGTCCTGCGTGACAGTGAATACTAGCATTAACCTCAATTTAATAAGACTATCAAAATCCTCAGATTAGGCAAAATTGTAATTAATTTTGTCAATAAAGATGTTAATAATAATAATAAGTATTTTAACGAGAAACAAATAGTTGATTGAAAATGAAGTGTATAAGTTTAATTTCTAATCAATTATGTGTTTGCATCATTTTTATCGTATATTTTATGAATTAATAGCAATAAACTGAAAATTCACAAAACGTAGAAAAACAGCAAAATATTGCCTAATTCGATGATATTTTGTTTATATCACATGAAGGAAACGGGATGATAAACGGAACGGAAGCAGTAGCACGTCGCGCTCGCAGTGAGATCTAGGCGATACGCTGTTTGAGCGCCCCCGCACCTGCAACTACCTGCCTCTGCATTATTGCAGTTACATGGGACCACCGTTTTGAGGCATCTGACATCACAACCACCACAGTGATCCAACAGCATCGATTCAACAACAGCCAGAGATGCAGAGCGCTAGTAGCACCTGTTGCTAACTTGCAAGGTCAGGGCCGCTTGGTCGGCCCAGACGAGCATACTCTCGTGGTAACCCTACCTGGGGCCACATCCTTATCACAGCCATCTTCCATCCAAGGCAACACCCAGGCAAACTGGCACACACCTCTTTTTCAGGCAACGACGGCTCTTCCTCTCGGCGTGTTCACGGTTTATGTTACAGCTCTATCAGTGATATAACGTGCAAAGATACATTACCCTAGTGGGCCAACCCGTACTGCCACCCTGAATAAAACCAGGGACAGCTGGATGGCCTAACTTACGTAATGTGTATTGCCGTGTATAGCACTCTTTCTCTCCTCTGCTAAACATTTCTTCCTCTTCAGGCCGGGACCTACCCCCTGTGCGGTGAAAGTGCAGTGGGGTATTCGTCCTTTCCTCCCAGGTGGGGTCACAGCACGTGCTTGCGCCCTGTGTCTCCCTGCCTGGCTTGTTTGCTATGCCGATCCACTGCTAGAACCTCGTGATAGTGCGAGTCAACTAGCAGTGGGGGTTGCCCTTGAGTAACACCTTCAGGACTCACGAATACTTTGTATTTGTGCCGAACCGGGTTCAATTAGCCTGCTAGGAACCCGGAATTACGCCTCTGACAACCGAGCTCCATCCCACAGCTCACGAGCACACTGACCCCCCCACTGAGCTAATGGAATCGCAGTGATTGGCACAAGACACGGGACTGTCAGTAGATAGTGAGTCACAATGGCTCACTGTCTACGGATGACCTACACTGGGAATACACCCATAGACACTGTTGACTGCATCACTACCTTTTACAATGCCACTGGCACACCAGCCACTAACCATATAAAACATGCCAACACAAACACCATCAAATTTCTCATTGCCTCAGAAGACGACCTTTTTGCCTGTTTCAGGGAACCTGCTTTATCAAAACTCACACAAGCTTCACTGACTCCTGTCCTCACAATTGAACAAAAAACTAAATGCTCCATCCTTGTAAGAAATGTCGACAGCTCTGTCCTATCAGCACCTAACACTATCAATCTCTCCCAAGACATCTCACACAGGAATGCTATTACTGTCATGGAAATATACCCAGTGCCCAACACAAAACACCTTAAGATCCAGTGTTCCTCCCCTACAGAAGCTCAAAAACTCTTGCATCATGGGATAAAAATCCTCAACACCAGCACTCCTCCCTATCTCATTAGTCCAGTTGACTATCTTCCTTTGCTGCAATGCTTTAAATGCTACAAATACAGTCATGAAACCCGGAAATGTAAAAGCCCACAAATTTGTTCAAAATGTTCTGCAGAAGGCCATTTTTACACTCAGTGCTCTGCCAACACTTTAAAATGCATCAATTGCCAAGGAGGTCATTCAGCAGTTGACAAATCTTGCCCTTTGAGAAAGCAAACCCTAAAATCTCTTCGCAATAACCAACCTCGCACTCAAGCACACCCTCATTCCTCTTCTTCAACCTCCCATAACCTATCTCATCACCAAACAGCATCAGCCACCTCAATGTCCTATGCCAGTGTCCTTAATGCTTCACCTCACCAGCAACATCATCATAATACTGCACAACAAACTCAGTCCTCTCCACCTCTCTTCCCTCACCCACCACCTCCACCTTATTCTCCTCTTCAGAACCTTGCATATGAACGAGTCACTGCCTGTGTACAAGCTGCTTACTTGAAGGCCAAGGACGATGGCCGTGACTTTGCTGACTATCTTCCAATCTTTCTCACTCATAACGGCCTTCCTAGTATCTCTGTTCCTCCTACTCAACTATTGCGCTCTGCTCCATTCTCGCCTACAGTCCTCACTCCACAAAACACCATGACTTCAGCTGAAGAAAATACTACAGTTCCCCCACAATCTCCTACCAACCCACTCCTGACTGCTACAGAAAACGGTGCAACTGACCAAACAGCACATCCTGGACTATCCCAAACTGAAGCATCCATGTCAAAGGCACTTTCAACCTCTTCTCCCAACATTGTCCTCTCCACTTCCAATCTGACTACTAACACTACAACCTCTGATACCTCTCACCCGGTCCCTGTCAACAAGCCTTCTGTCTCCCTCCATCCCCCAACAACTTCAGTCATTTCTTCTGTAACTCATCTTGTCTCGTCCCGAGCCCGTTCAACAACCCGTTGTCTTACTCCCACCTCCCGCGGTAAATATCCTACAATTCCTACCACCATCCTCCAAGATGCACCCTCCTCAATAACTGCCCAACTCATTGAATCACGCAACCCTCATGCTCTTGTACATGCACAAAACCCCACCAGCACCCCATCAAAACCTAAAAATTCATAAAGATCATACAGTTTAATGTGCGGGCATATTTCAACATTAGACACATGGTGTCAGATTTTATTGAGATCGAGAGACCTGATGTGCTATTATTAAATAGCACATACATTACGAACTCATATAAAATCAAACATTATGGCTACTCCTCTTACCAGTCACCAGATGAAGCACATGAAGGAGTTGCAATACTCATCCGTTCTTCATACAAACACGAACTCTTACACACTCATTGGCTTCACAAACATTTCCTAGCCATTAAAGTTCATACACAAATGGGGTCTCTCATCATCTGCACAACCTACACCCGTCCTAACACCGACATTCCCATGCAAGATTTCATAACTCTCTTCAACAACTCTCACTTGCCTGTTTTTCTGCTTGCAGACCTCAATGCACAACACCCTACATTCCACCACAATACCACAAATCAGCATGGCAGACAGCTTCACCAAATATACACCCAAAAACATCTATTCTTTCTTGGCCCTGATTTCCCCACTTGTTTCACACATACAGGTTCTGGCCGGCCTGATCTCATATTCACCAACAGACACGGCAGCAACTTGCAACACTTCATTTCACCAGGGCCCATTACGGGCTCTGATCATATTCCCTTAATTCTCACAGTCTCCACAAATCCTATTCTCATCCCCAGCACTCCTCAATTCTCATACCATAGGGCAAACTGGGACATGTTCAAACAACACATTGATGACACTGATCTCACTTATGAATACAATGACAAACATCACACTGACATCGACACACAAGCACGCAACATACAAGACACCATCATTCATGCAGCAAACATCTCCATTCCTAAAACAGCACACAAACCACATTTCACTTTCACCCCCTCCATTCGCTCCAAACGCCTCTTAGCTTGCTATCACACTAGATTCTTACAAAACATACATCGTCATGGACAAATACTATGGGACCTAACAGCATTAAAAAACCATATCCTTAACAGCCTAGATGAAGATCACACAAAACATTGGAAACACCTTATAGAACAAGCAGAACAATACAGAAAACTGACACCTCAAGAATTCTGGAAACGAATCAAACGATTACAAGGATCAACTCACACACCGTTTAAATACCTTCTACATAATAACAACAAAATCACTGATCCTGAAGCAGTTCTCAACATTTTTATACACCACTGGGAACAAATCTTTCACCCACATCCTCCTGAACCATTTGCACGCCCCAACATTGAAATAGTCGAAGACTGGATACACCAAAATAGACAAGCAACTACACCAGACGACCTCATTCACCTTGAAAATCTCAATTCAAACACTGAACTACAGACTCCCCTAACTCTAGCTGATGTCAAGACAGCTCTCATGGGCACTCGTCGTAGAGCCCCTGGTGCGTCTGGCATTGGACATATCCTTCTTAGACAACTCCCTGCTTCTATCATTACTGCTATCACTAACCTATTC
This sequence comes from Procambarus clarkii, assembly GCF_040958095.1. Classification (NCBI taxonomy): domain Eukaryota; kingdom Metazoa; phylum Arthropoda; class Malacostraca; order Decapoda; family Cambaridae; genus Procambarus; species Procambarus clarkii. The sequence goes on along the minus strand of NC_091161.1, from coordinate 26,045,138 downwards.
AACGCCTCCCTTGCCTCTGGATACTTTCCACTCAACTTTAAGTCTGCCACAGCCGTTCTTATTCCAAAACCTGGGAAACCCCACACTGACCCAAAGAACTATTGACCCATCAGCCTTCTAGAGACACTTGGCAAAGTCTTTGAAAGGCTGATCAACCAGAGACTTAGAACCCACCTTGAACACAATGACTTACTCACTAACAAACAGTTTGGATTTCGGCCTCACCGGTCCACTCACGACGCCTTAAACATCATGACTAACTACCTCAGTATCAATCAGCACCAAAGACTTAAGACTGCACTCATCACTAAGGACGTTGAGAAGGCCTTTGACACTGTTTGGCATGACGGCTTAAAATTCAAACTATGCAACAACTTTAATCTTCCTCTTATCACCACCAAACTTCTTTCGAACTACTTAGACACTAGGACAATGCGAATTAAGTTCCTCCAACAACACTCTGACTACTTCAACTTACACGCCGGTGTTCCCCAAGGTTCTGTTCTTGCCCCAACACTCTACATCCTATACATAAACGACATTCCTGACCCTGTTCATCACACTTCATTAACCATATGTTATGCTGATGATGTCTCTCACCTTGTCACCAGCAACACCATTGATACACTAACAAACAGAGCACAAACAGAACTTGATGTTGTCACTGAGTGGGAGTACAAATGGCGTATAAAAACCAACTCCAGCAAATCTAAAATCACCTACTTTTTCTGTAAAAGAACTATTCGCCCAATTCCTCTCAAACTCTATTCATACACTCAAAATCCTACTTACATCTCTGTATCTCCCTCCTCCACAGTCCTGGGACTCACATTTGATCGACAACTACTCTTTCACACACACATAACACAGAAACATGCAATAGCTCTTCAAGCCATGAAGAAACTATACAGACTTAGATTTGCAAAACCTGACACAAAAATGCACCTTTACAAAGCACTTATTAGACCTCTCCTAACATACGCTCCACTAGCTCTTTCTCTATCTGCACGCACTAACAAAATAAAACTTCAAAGAATACAGAACAGAGCACTAAGATGGGTACTCAACACCCGATGGCAAGAGTTAAATACCAGTCAAAGTCTCCATGAAAGTACTAACATTCCTGCCCTAAATACCTACTGGAAAACTCTATCAGACAAACAAATCGATAGACTACTCACTCATCATGAACAACACATTGATTTTCTCCTACACACTCTCAGACTACCACGAAACAACCATGACCTCTTCTCTACCATCCATGATCCTCTTCCTAACTCTGTATTTCGTTAAACTTTAGCTCTCAACACCCAGCATCCACTATCATTACATATTCAGCTCTCAACAACCAGCACAAACAATCCGTAAAAAAGTTCAGCCCTGACGCTCTTGAGCCAATCACTGTGATGTTGTGAGTTTGTGATGTCCCGATGTTGTCACTGAAAACACCCGACTGAGTCCCTGCCTCGAAAGCCGCAACCTAACGACACGCAGCTGGGTTTAGCCCTGGCACTTTTTCTCTTACAAATCTTCTTCCTCTCACCCCCCCTTATCTTCTTCTGTCCCCACTTCCAAGCTCGCCCCTATGGGCATCTTCTCCTGTATTATTCTGATTCTGATTCTGATGATAAACGTCAAAATATTGCTGAATTCGATGATTTTTAGTACGAAACAAAATGGAAGAAAACTTGCTTAAAATGCAATATTATGGGAAAATCTGAGATTTGAAGGCCAAATCACATAGCGTGATACTACTTGAAATAGTATGGAAATATTGGTAAAAATTAATATATTTACGTAATATCAAACTACATGAAAAACGTGAAAAAGGTCATTATTATACCAAATTTGAGGATTTTAACTTCGAATCATAGAGCGACGTTTCGTATTTTTTAGACCCTAGAAAAGAAGTATAAAGATGTTGCTTCCAATACAAATGACAAAAATCAATGTGTTTTCATTAAAATTAACTAAAATATTCCTGATTTTCGGTTTATATTACCGATGGAAAATGTACACGTAAAACCGTTCTACGCCGGCTCAAACGTCGATATATGCAATAAAAACAGAAATTCTCCCCTTTTAAATATCTTACTGAGTATTTTAACGAGAAAGAAATAGTTGATTGAAAATGAAGTGTTTAAGTTTAATTTCTAATCAATTATGTGTTTGCATCAATTTTATCGTATATTTTATGAATTAATAGCAATAAACTGAAAATTCACAAAACGTAGAAAAAAAGCAAAATATTGCCTAATTCGATGATATTTTGTTTATATCACATAAACGAAACGGGATGATAAACGTCAAAATATTGCTGAATTCGATGATTTTTAGTACGAAACAAAATGCAAGAAAACTTGCTTAAAATGCAATATTATGGGAAAATCTGAGATTTGAAGGCCAAATCACATATCGTGATACTGCTTGAAATAGTATGGAAATATTGGTAAAAATGAATATATTTACGTAATATGAAACTACATGAAAAACGTGAAAAAGGTCATTATTATACCAAATTTGAGGATTTTAACTTCGAATCATAGAGCGACTTTTCGTATTTTTTAGACCCTAGAAAAGACGTATAAAGATGTTGCTTCCAATACAAATGAAAAAAATCAATGTGTTTACATTAAAATTAAAAAAATAATCCTGATTTTCGGTTTATATTACCGATGGAAGATGTACACGTAAAACAGTTCTAATCCGGCTGAAACGTCGATATATGCAATAAAAACAGAACTTCTCCCCTTTTCAATATCTTACTCAGTATTTTAACGAGAAACAAATAGATGATTGAAAATGAAGTATTTAAGGTTATTTTCTGATCAATTATGTGTTTGCATAATTTTTCTCGTATATTTAATGAATTAATAGCAATAAACTGAAAATTCACAAAAACTTGGAAAAACCTCAAAATATTGCCTAGTTCGATGATATTTTGTTTATATAACATAAAGGAAAAGGGGATGATAAAGGTCAAAATATTGCTAAATTCGATGATTTCTAGTACGAAACAAAATGCAAGAAAACTTGCTTAAAATGCAATATTATGCGAAAATCTGAGATTTGAAGGCCAAATCACATATCGTGATACTACATGAAATAGTATCGAAATATTGATAAAAATGAATATATTTACGTAATATCAAACTAAATGAAAAACGTGAAAAAGGTCATTATTATACCAAATTTGAGGATTTTAACTACGAATCATGGAGCGAGGTTTCGTATTTTTTAGACCCTAGAAAAGACGTATAAAGATGTTAATTTCAAAACAAATGATAAAAATCAATGTGTTTTCAATAAAATTAACTAAAATGTTCCTGATTTTTGGTTTATATTACCGATGGAAGATGTACACGTAAAACCGTTCTAATCCGGCTGAAACGTCGATATATGCAATAAAAACGGAACTTCTCCCCTTTTCAATATTTTACTCAGTATTTAAACGAGAAACAAATAGATGATTGAAAATAAAGTATTTAAGGTTATTTTCTGATCAATTATGTGTTTGCATAATTTTAATCGTATATTTAATGAATTAATAACAATAAACTGAAAATTCACAATAACGTGGAAAACGGCCTAATTCGATGATATTTTGTTTAAATCACATAGAGGAAACGGGGATGATAAAGGTCAAAATATTGCTAAATTCGATGATTTTTAGTGCAAAACAAAATGCAAGAAAACTTGCTTAAAAATGCAAAATTTGCGAAATTCTGAGATTTGAAGGCGAAATCACATATCGTGAGAAAACATGAAGTAGTATCGAAATATTGGTAAAAACGAATATATATACGTAAAATCACACTACATGAATAACGTGTAAAAAGTCACTATATTACCATATATGAGGATTTTTACTTCAAATCATAGAGCGAGGTTTCGTATTATTTAGACCCAAGAAAAGACGTGTCACAATGTTGTTTCAAATACAAATGATAAAAATCAATGTGTTTTCATTAGAATTAACTAAAATGTTCCAGATTTTCCGTTTATATTACCGATGGAAGATGTACACGTAAAACCGCTCGAATCCGGCTGAAACGTCGATATATGCAATAAAAACAGAACTTCTCCCCTTTCCAATATCTTACTCAGTATTTTAACGAGAAACAAATAGTTGATTGAAAATGAAGTGTTTAAGGTTAATTTCTAATCAATTATGTGTTTGCATCATTTTTATCGTATATTTAATGAATTATTAGCAATAAACTGAAAACTAACAAAAACTTGGAAAAACAGCAAAATATTGCCTAATTCGATGATATTTTGTTTATATCACATAAAGGAAAAGGGGATGATAACTGTCAAAATATTGCTGAATTCGATGATTTTTAGTACGAAACAAAATGTAAGAAAACTTGCTTAAAATGCAATATTATGCGAAAATCTGAGATTTGTAGGCCAAATCACATATCGTGATACTACTTGAAATAGTATGGAAATATTGGTAAAAATGAATATATTTACGTAATATCAAACTACATGAAAAACGTGAAAAAAGTCATTATTATACCAAATTTTAGTATTTTAACGTCGAATCATAAAGCGACGTTTCGTATTTTTTAGACCCTAGAAAAGAAGTATAAAGATGTTGCTTCCAATACAAATGACAAAAATCAATGTGTTTTCATTAAAATTAACTAAAATGTTCCTGATTTTCGGTTTATATTACCGATGGAAATGTACACGTAAAACCGTTCTACGCCGGCTCAAACGTCGATATATGCAATAAAAACAGAAATTCTCCCCTTTTAAATATCTTACCGAGTATTTTAACGAGAAAGAAATAGTTGATTGAAAATGAAGTGTTTAAGTTTAATTTCTAATCAATTATGTGTTTGCATCATTTTTATCGTATATTTTATGAATTAATAGCAATAAACTGATAATTCACAAAACGTAGAAAAACAGCAAAATATTGCCTAATTCGATGATATTTTGTTTATATCACATAAAGGAAACGGGATGATAAACGTCAAAATATTGCTGAATTCGATGATTTTTAGTACGAAACAAAATGCAAGAAAACTTGCTTAAATGCAATATTATGGGAAAATCTGAGATTTGAAGGCCAAATCACATATCGTGATACTACTTGAAATAGTATGGAAATATTCGTAAAAATTAATATATTTACGTAATATCAAACTACATGAAAAACGTGAAAAAGGTCATTATTATACCAAATTTGAGGATTTTAACTTCGAATCATAGAGCGACGTTTCGTATTTTTTAGACCCTAGAAAAGACGTATAAAGATGTTGCTTCCAATACAAATGATAAAAATCAATGTGTTTACATTAAAATTAACTAAAATAATCCTGATTTTCGGTTTATATTACCGATGGAAGATGTACACGTAAAACAGTTCTAATCCGGCTGAAACGTCGATATATGCAATAAAAACAGAACTTCTCCCCTTTTCAATATCTTACTCAGTATTTTAACGAGAAACAAATAGATGATTGAAAATGAAGTATTTAAGGTTATTTTCTGATCAATTATGTGTTTGCATAATTTTTATCGTATATTTAATGAATTAATAACAATAAACTTAAAATTCACAATAACGTGGAAAACGGCCTAATTCGATGATATTTTGTTTAAATCACATAGAGGAAACGGGTATGATAAAGGTCAAAATATTGCTAAATTCGACGATTTTTAGTGCAAAACAAAATGCAAGAAAACTTGCTTAAAAATGCAAAATTTGCGAAATTCTGAGATTTGAAGGCGAAATCACATATCGTGAGAAAACATGAAGTAGTATCGAAATATTGGTAAAAACGAATATATATACGTAAAATCACACTACATGAATAACGTGTAAAAAGTCACTATATTACCATATATGAGGATTTTTACTTCAAATCATAGAGCGAGGTTTCGTATTATTTAGACCCAGGAAATGACGTGTGACAATGTTGTTTCAAATACAAATGATAAAAATCAGTGTTTTCATTAGAATTAACTAAAATGTTAAAGATTTTCCGTTTATATTACCGATGGAAGATGTACACGTAAAACCGCTCTAATCCGGCTGAAACGTCGATATATGCAATAAAAACAGAACTTCTCCCCTTTCCAATATCTTACTCAGTATTTTAACGAGAAACAAATAGTTGATTGAAAATGAAGTGTTTAAGGTTAATTTCTAATCAATTATGTGTTTGCATCATTTTTGTCGTATATTTAATGAATTATCAGCAATAAACTGAAAACTCACAAAAACTTGGAAAAACAGCAAAATATTGCCTAATTCGATGATATTTTGTTTATATCACATAAAGGAAAAGGGGATGATAAACGTCAAAATATTGCTGAATTCGATGATTTTTAGTACGAAACAAAATGCAAGAAAACTTGCTTAAAATGCAATATTATGCGAAAATCTGAGATTTGAAGGCCAAATCACATATCGTGATACTACATGAAATGGTATGGAAATATTGGTAAAAATTAATATATTTACGTAATATCAAACTACATGAAAAACGTGAAAAAAGTCATTATTATACCAAATTTGAGTATTTTAACGTCGAATCATAAAGCGACGTTTCATGTTTTTTAGACCCTAGAAAAGAAGTATAAAGATGTTGCTTCCAATACAAATGACAAAAATCAATGTGTTTTCATTAAAATTAACTAAAATGTTCCTGATTTTCGGTTTATATTACCGATGGAAAATGTACACGTAAAACTGTTCTACGCCGGCTGAAACGACGATATATGCAATAAAAACAGAAATTCTCCCCTTTCCAATATCTTACTCAGTATTTTAACGATTATGACTTTGGACTATCTAATGCAGTTATTAGAAACATACAAATTAAAGAAATTAATTCAGATTTAGAAGAACTAAGAAATGCACAGAGACCTGAAAGCTGCAGTATTAAAAGTTATGACAAGTTCTGTAATAATAGGTATTTGTATGGTCAGCACAGTAACCGGACCAGGCAATGTGATGTAGTAATTGCGCGAATTCGCCTTGGCTATAGACACATCTGGCAGGTTAGTGAGGCTGAGCCACTACCAGAATATTCAGATTGTAAACTCTGTGATAAACCTTTAATGCATTCACTAGAACACTATATTGATGAATGTGAAACCGTAAAGGACTTTAGACCTCCTGGCCTATTGTACCACCAACTGTGTAACTATTTTATTGACTCAGGTGCTCTGGACGACATCCTAACAATTTACCCAAAATTTGCTTGTCCATTTTAAAGAATGAAGAACAATTTCTACTTATATTCTAAGCTGCATCACTTATGAACCTATCCCTGCCCATGTGTGGCAGTGCACAATAGAAAGTTGTTTTCACATATCCACACATTAAAACATTGATTGTAACCGTGATATATATGTGCTTCAGCCTACAGTTTAGACCTATTGTCTTATGTATGACCCTCTGTCCTGCGTGACAGTGAATACTAGCATTAACCTCAATTTAATAAGACTATCAAAATCCTCAGATTAGGCAAAATTGTAATTAATTTTGTCAATAAAGATGTTAATAATAATAATAAGTATTTTAACGAGAAAGAAATAGTTGATTGAAAATGAAGTGTTTAATTTTAATTTCTAATCAATTATGTGTTTGCATCATTTTTATCGTATATTTTATGAATTATTAGCAATAAACTGAAAATTCACAAAACGTAGAAAAACAGCAAAATATTGCCTAATTCGATGATATTTTGTTTATATCACATAAAGGAAACGGGATGATAAACGTCAAAATATTGCTGAATTCGATGATTTTTAGTACGAAACAAAATGGAAGAAAACTTGCTTAAAATGCAATATTATGGGAAAATCTGAGATTTGAAGGCCAAATCACATATCGTGATACTACTTGAAATAGTATGGAAATATTGGTAAAAATTAATATATTTACGTAATATCAAACTACATGAAAAACGTGAAAAAGGTCATTATTATACCAAATTTGAGGATTTTAACTTCGAATCATAGAGCGACGTTTCGTATTTTTTAGACCCTAGAAAAGACGTATAAAGATGTTGCTTCCAATACAAATGATAAAAATCAATGTGTTTACATTAAAATTAACTAAAATAATCCTGATTTTCGGTTTATATTACCGATGGAAGATGTACACGTAAAACAGTTCTAATCCGGCTGAAACGTCGATATATGCAATAAAAACAGAACTTCTCCCCTTTTCAATATCTTACTCAGTATTTTATCGAGAAACAAATAGATAATTGAAAATGAAGTATTTAAGGTTATTTTCTGATCAATTATGTGTTTGCATAATTTTTATCGTATATTTAATGAATTAATAACAATAAACTGAAAATTCACAATAACGTGGAAAACGGCCTAATTCGATGATATTTTGTTTAAATCACATAGAGGAAACGGGTATGATAAAGGTCAAAATATTGCTAAATTCGACGATTTTTAGTGCAAAACAAAATGCAAGAAAACTTGCTTAAAAATGCAAAATTTGCGAAATTCTGAGATTTGAAGGCGAAATCACATATCGTGAGAAAACATGAAGTAGTATCGAAATATTGGTAAAAACGAATATATATACGTAAAATCACACTACATGAATAACGTGTGAAAAGTCACTATATATATGAGGATTTTTACTTCAAATCATAGAGCGAGGTTTCGTATTATTTAGACCCAAGAAAAGACGTGTGACAATGTTGTTTCAAATACAAATGATAAAAATCAATGTGTTTTCATTAGAATTAACTAAAATGTTCCAGATTTTCCGTTTATATTACCGATGGAAGATGTACACGTAAAACCGCTCTAATCCGGCTGAAACGTCGATATATGCAATAAAAACAGAACTTCTCCCCTTTCCAATATTTTACTCAGTATTTTAACGAGAAACAAATAGTTGATTGAAAATGAAGTGTTTAAGGTTAATTTCTAATCAATTATGTGTTTGCATCATTTTTATCGTATATTTAATGAATTATTAGCAATAAACTGAAAACTAACAAAAACTTGGAAAAACAGCAAAATATTGCCTAATTCGATGATATTTTGTTTAAATCACATAAAGGAAAAGGGGATGATAACTGTCAAAATATTGCTGAATTCGATGATTTTTAGTACGAAACAAAATGCAAGAAAACTTGCTTAAAATGCAATATTATGCGAAAATCTGAGATTTGCAGGCCAAATCACATATCGTGATACTACATGAAATAGTATGGAAATATTGGTAAAAATGAATATATTTACGTAATATCAGACTACATGAAAAACGTGAAAAAAGTCATTATTATACCAAATTTGAGTATTTTAACGTCGAATCATAAAGCGACGTTTCGTATTTTTTAGACCCTAGAAAAGAAGTATAAAGATGTTGCTTCCAATACAAATGACAAAAATCAATGTGTTTTCATTAAAATTAACTAAAATATTCCTGATTTTCGGTTTATATTACCGATGGAAAATGTACACGTAAAACCGTTCTACGCCGGCTCAAACGTCGATATATGCAATAAAAACAGAAATTCTCCCCTTTTAAATATCTTACCGAGTATTTTAACGAGAAAGAAATAGTTGATTGAAAATGAAGTGTTTAAGTTTAATTTCTAATCAATTATGTGTATGCATCATTTTTATCGTATATTTAATGAATTATTAGCAATAAACTGAAAACTAACAAAAACTTGGAAAAACAGCAAAATATTGCCTAATTCGATGATATTTTGTTTATATCACATAAAGGAAAAGGGGATGATAACTGTCAAAATATTGCTGAATTCGATGATTTTTAGTACGAAACAAAATGCAAGAAAACTTGCTTAAAATGCAATATTATGCGAAAATCTGAGATTTGCAGGCCAAATCACATATCGTGATACTACATGAAATAGTATGGAAATATTGGTAAAAATGAATATATTTACGTAATATCAGACTACATGAAAAACGTGAAAAAAGTCATTATTATACCAAATTTGAGTATTTTAACGTCGAATCATAAAGCGACGTTTCGTATTTTTTAGACCCTAGAAAAGAAGTATAAAGATGTTGCTTCCAATACAAATGACAAAAATCAATGTGTTTTCATTAAAATTAACTAAAATATTCCTGATTTTCGGTTTATATTACCGATGGAAAATGTACACGTAAAACCGTTCTACGCCGGCTCAAACGTCGATATATGCAATAAAAACAGAAATTCTCCCCTTTTAAATATCTTACCGAGTATTTTAACGAGAAAGAAATAGTTGATTGAAAATGAAGTGTTTAAGTTTAATTTCTAATCAATTATGTGTTTGCATCATTTTTATCGTATATTTTATGAATTAATAGCAATAAACTGAAAATTCACAAAACGTAGAAAGCAGCAAAATATTGCCTAATTCGATGATATTTTGTTTATATCACATAAAGGAAACGGGATGATAAACGTCAAAATATTGCTGAATTCGATGATTTTTAGTACGAAACAAAATGCAGGAAAACTTGCTTAAAATGCAATATTATGGGAAAATCTGAGATTTGAAGGCCAAATCACATATCGTGATACTACTTGAAATAGTATGGAAATATTGGTAAAAATTAATATATTTACGTAATATCAAACTACATGAAAAACGTGAAAAAGGTCATTATTATACCAAATTTGAGGATTTTAACTTCGAATCATAGAGCGACTTTTCGTATTTTTTAGACCCTAGAAAAGACGTATAAAGATGTTGCTTCCAATACAAATGATAAAAATCAATGTGTTTACATTAAAATTAACTAAAATAATCCTGATTTTCGGTTTATATTACCGATGGAAGATGTACACGTAAAACAGTTCTAATCCGGCTGAAACGTCGATATATGCAATAAAAACAGAACTTCTCCCCTTTTCAATATCTTACTCAGTATTTTAACGAGAAACAAATAGATGATTGAAAATGAAGTATTTAAGGTTATTTTCTGATCAATTATGTGTTTGCATAATTTTTATCGAATATTTAATGAATTAATAACAATAAACTGAAAATTCACAATAACGTGGAAAACGGCCTAATTCGATGATATTTTGTTTAAATCACATAGAGGAAACGGGTATGATAAAGGTCAAAATATTGCTAAATTCGACGATTTTTAGTGCAAAACAAAATGCAAGAAAACTTGCTTAAAAATGCAAAATTTGCGAAATTCTGAGATTTGAAGGCGAAATCACATATCGTGAGAAAACATGAAGTAGTATCGAAATATTGGTAAAAACGAATATATATACGTAAAATCACACTACATGAATAACGTGTAAAAAGTCACTATATTACCATATATGAGGATTTTTACTTCAAATCATATAGCGAGGTTTCGTATTATTTAGACACAGGAAATGACGTGTGACAATGTTGTTTCAAATACAAATGATAAAAATCAGTGTTTTCATTAGAATTAACTAAAATGTTCCAGATTTTCCGTTTATATTACCGATGGAAGATGTACACGTAAAACCGCTCTAATCCGGCTGTAACGTCGATATATGCAATAAAAACAGAACTTATCCCCTTTCCAATATCTTACTCAGTATTTTAACGAGAAACAAATAGTTGATTGAAAATGAAGTGTTTAAGGTTAATTTCTAATCAATTATGTGTTTGCATCATTTTTATCGTATATTTAATGAATTATCAGCAATAAACTGAAAACTCACAAAAACTTGGAAAAACACCAAAATATTGCCTAATTCGATGATATTTTGTTTATATCACATAAAGGAAAAGGGGATGATAACTGTCAAAATATTGCTGAATTCGATGATTTTTAGTACGAAACAAAATGCAAGAAAACTTGCTTAAAATGCAATATTATGCGAAAATCTGAGATTTGCAGGCCAAATCACATATCGTGATACTACATGAAATAGTATGGAAATATTGGTAAAAATGAATATATTTACGTAATATCAGACTACATGAAAAACGTGAAAAAAGTCATTATTATACCAAATTTGAGTATTTTAACGTCGAATCATAAAGCGACGTTTCGTATTTTTTAGACCCTAGAAAAGAAGTATAAAGATGTTGCTTCCAATACAAATGACAAAAATCAATGTGTTTTCATTAAAATTAACTAAAATATTCCTGATTTTCGGTTTATATTACCGATGGAAAATGTACACGTAAAACCGTTCTACGCCGGCTCAAACGTCGATATATGCAATAAAAACAGAAATTCTCCCCTTTTAAATATCTTACCGAGTATTTTAACGAGAAAGAAATAGTTGATTGAAAACGAAGTGTTTAAGTTTAATTTCTAATCAATTATGTGTGCATCATTTTTATCGTATATTTTATGAATTAATAGCAATAAACTGAAAATTCACAAAACGTAGAAAAGCAGCAAAATATTGCCTAATTCGATGATATTTTGTTTATATCACATAAAGGAAACGGGATGATAAACGTCAAAATATTGCTGAATTCGATGATTTTTAGTACGAAACAAAATGCAGGAAAACTTGCTTAAAATGCAATATTATGGGAAAATCTGAGATTTGAAGGCCAAATCACATATCGTGATACTATTGAAATAGTATGGAAATATTGGTAAAAATTAATATATTTACGTAATATCAAACTACATGAAAAACGTGAAAAAGGTCATTATTATACCAAATTTGAGGATTTTAACTTCGAATCATAGAGCGACTTTTCGTATTTTTTAGACCCTAGAAAAGACGTATAAAGATGTTGTTTCCAATACAAATGATAAAAATCAATGTGTTTACATTAAAATTAACTAAAATAATCCTGATTTTCGGTTTATATTACCGATGGAAAATGTACACGTAAAACAGTTCTAATCCGGCTGAAACGTCGATATATGCAATAAAAACAGAACTTCTCCCCTTTTCAATATCTTACTCAGTATTTTAACGAGCAACAAATAGATGATTGAAAATGAAGTATTTAAGGTTATTTTCTGATCAATTATGTGTTTGCATAATTTTTATCGAATATTTAATGAATTAATAACAATAAACTGAAAATTCACAATAACGTGGAAAACGGCCTAATTCGATGATATTTTGTTTAAATCACATAGAGGAAACGGGTATGATAAAGGTCAAAATATTGCTAAATTCGACGATTTTTAGTGCAAAACAAAATGCAAGAAAACTTGCTTAAAAATGCAAAATTTGCGAAATTCTGAGATTTGAAGGCGAAATCACATATCGTGAGAAAACATGAAGTAGTATCGAAATATTGGTAAAAACGAATATATATACGTAAAATCACACTACATGAATAACGTGTAAAAAGTCACTATATTACCATATATGAGGATTTTTACTTCAAATCATATAGCGAGGTTTCGTATTATTTAGACACAGGAAATGACGTGTGACAATGTTGTTTCAAATACAAATGATAAAAATCAGTGTTTTCATTAGAATTAACTAAAATGTTCCAGATTTTCCGTTTATATTACCGATGGAAGATGTACACGTAAAACCGCTCTAATCCGGCTGTAACGTCGATATATGCAATAAAAACAGAACTTATCCCCTTTCCAATATCTTACTCAGTATTTTAACGAGAAACAAATAGTTGATTGAAAATGAAGTGTTTAAGGTTAATTTCTAATCAATTATGTGTTTGCATCATTTTTATCGTATATTTAATGAATTATCAGCAATAAACTGAAAACTCACAAAAACTTGGAAAAACACCAAAATATTGCATAATTCGATGATATTTTGTTTATATCACATAAAGGAAAAGGGGATGATAAACGTCAAAATATTGCTGAATTCGATGATTTTTAGTACGAAACAAAATGCAAGAAAACTTGCTTAAAATGCAATATTATGCGAAAATCTGAGATTTGAAGGCCAAATCACATATCGTGATACTACATAAAAGGGTATGGAAATATTGGTAAAAATGAATATATTTACGTAATATCAAACTACATGAAAAACGTGAAAAAAGTCATTATTATACCAAATTTGAGTATTTTAACGTCGAATCATAAAGCGACGTTTCATGTTTTTTAGACCCTAGAAAAGAAGTATAAAGATGTTGCTTCTAATACAAATGACGAAAATCAATGTGTTTTCATTAAAATTAACTAAAATGTTCCTGATTTTCGGTTTATATTACCGATGGAAAATGTACACGTAAAACCGTTCTACGCCGGCTCAAACGTCGATATATGCAATAAAAACAGAAATTCTCCCCTTTTAAATATCTTACCGAGTATTTTAACGAGAAAGAAATAGTTGATTGAAAATGAAGTGTTTAAGTTTAATTTCTAATCAATTATGTGTTTGCATCATTTTTATCGTATATTTTATGAATTAATAGCAATAAACTGAAAATTCACAAAACGTAGAAAAGCAGCAAAATATTGCCTAATTCGTTGATATTTTGTTTATATCACATAAAGGAAACGGGATGATAAACGTCAAAATATTGCTGAATTCGATGATTTTTAGTACGAAACAAAATGCAGGAAAACTTGCTTAAAATGCAATATTATGGGAAAATCTGAGATTTGAAGGCCAAATCACATATCGTGATACTACTTGAAATAGTATGGAAATATTGGTAAAAATTAATATATTTACGTAATATCAAACTACATGAAAAACGTGAAAAAGGTCATTATTATACCAAATTTGAGGATTTTAACTTCGAATCATAGAGCGACTTTTCGTATTTTTTAGACCCTAGAAAAGACGTATAAAGATGTTGCTTCCAATACAAATGATAAAAATCAATGTGTTTACATTAAAATTAACTAAAATAATCCTGATTTTCGGTTTATATTACCGATGGAAGATGTACACGTAAAACAGTTCTAATCCGGCTGAAACGTCGATATATGCAATAAAAACAGAACTTCTCCCCTTTTCAATATCTTACTCAGTATTTTAACGAGAAACAAATAGATGATTGAAAATGAAGTATTTAAGGTTATTTTCTGATCAATTATGTGTTTGCATAATTTTTATCGAATATTTAATGAATTAATAACAATAAACTGAAAATTCACAATAACGTGGAAAACGGCCTAATTCGATGATATTTTGTTTAAATCACATAGAGGAAACGGGTATGATAAAGGTCAAAATATTGCTAAATTCGACGATTTTTATTGCAAAACAAAATGCAAGAAAACTTGCTTAAAAATGCAAAATTTGCGAAATTCTGAGATTTGAAGGCAAAATCACATATCGTGAGAAAACATGAAGTAGTATCGAAATATTGGTAAAAACGAATATATATACGTAAAATCACACTACATGAATAACGTGTAAAAAGTCACTATATTACCATATATGAGGATTTTTACTTCAAATCATATAGCGAGGTTTCGTATTATTTAGACACAGGAAATGACGTGTGACAATGTTGTTTCAAATACAAATGATAAAAATCAGTGTTTTCATTAGAATTAACTAAAATGTTCCAGATTTTCCGTTTATATTACCGATGGAAGATGTACACGTAAAACCGCTCTAATCCGGCTGTAACGTCGATATATGCAATAAAAACAGAACTTATCCCCTTTCCAATATCTTACTCAGTATTTTAACGAGAAACAAATAGATGATTGAAAATGAAGTATTTAAGGTTATTTTCTGATCAATTATGTGTTTGCATAATTTTTATCGAATATTTAATGAATTAATAACAATAAACTGAAAATTCACAATAACGTGGAAAACGGCCTAATTCGATGATATTTTGTTTAAATCACATAGAGGAAACGGGTATGATAAAGGTCAAAATATTGCTAAATTCGACGATTTTTAGTACAAAACAAAATGCAAGAAAACTTGCTTAAAAATGCAAAATTTGCGAAATTCTGAGATTTGAAGGCAAAATCACATATCGTGAGAAAACATGAAGTAGTATCGAAATATTGGTAAAAACGAATATATATACGTAAAATCACACTACATGAATAACGTGTAAAAAGTCACTATATTACCATATATGAGGATTTTTACTTCAAATCATATAGCGAGGTTTCGTATTATTTAGACACAGGAAATGACGTGTGACAATGTTGTTTCAAATACAAATGATAAAAATCAGTGTTTTCATTAGAATTAACTAAAATGTTCCAGATTTTCCGTTTATATTACCGATGGAAGATGTACACGTAAAACCGCTCTAATCCGGCTGTAACGTCGATATATGCAATAAAAACAGAACTTATCCCCTTTCCAATATCTTACTCAGTATTTTAACGAGAAACAAATAGTTGATTGAAAATGAAGTGTTTAAGGTTAATTTCTAATCAATTATGTGTTTGCATCATTTTTATCGTATATTTAATGAATTATCAGCAATAAACTGAAAACTCACAAAAACTTGGAAAAACACCAAAATATTGCATAATTCGATGATATTTTGTTTATATCACATAAAGGAAAAGGGGATGATAAACGTCAAAATATTGCTGAATTCGATGATTTTTAGTACGAAACAAAATGCAAGAAAACTTGCTTAAAATGCAATATTATGCGAAAATCTGAGATTTGAAGGCCAAATCACATATCGTGATACTACATAAAATGGTATGGAAATATTGGTAAAAATGAATATATTTACGTAATATCAAACTACATGAAAAACGTGAAAAAAGTCATTATTATACCAAATTTGAGTATTTTAACGTCGAATCATAAAGCGACGTTTCATGTTTTTTAGACCCTAGAAAAGAAGTATAAAGATGTTGCTTCTAATACAAATGACAAAAATCAATGTGTTTTCATTAAAATTAACTAAAATGTTCCTGATTTTCGGTTTATATTACCGATGGAAAATGTACACGTAAAACCGTTCTACGCCGGCTCAAACGTCGATATATGCAATAAAAACAGAAATTCTCCCCTTTTAAATATCTTACCGAGTATTTTAACGAGAAAGAAATAGTTGATTGAAAATGAAGTGTTTAAGTTTAATTTCTAATCAATTATGTGTTTGCATCATTTTTATCGTATATTTTATGAATTAATAGCAATAAACTGAAAATTCACAAAACGTAGAAAAGCAGCAAAATATTGCCTAATTCGATGATATTTTGTTTATATCACATAAAGGAAACGGGATGATAAACGTCAAAATATTGCTGAATTCGATGATTTTTAGTACGAAACAAAATGCAGGAAAACTTGCTTAAAATGCAATATTATGGGAAAATCTGAGATTTGAAGGCCAAATCACATATCGTGATACTACTTGAAATAGTATGGAAATATTGGTAAAAATTAATATATTTACGTAATATCAAACTACATGAAAAACGTGAAAAAGGTCATTATTATACCAAATTTGAGGATTTTAACTTCGAATCATAGAGCGACTTTTCGTATTTTTTAGACCCTAGAAAAGACGTATAAAGATGTTGCTTCCAATACAAATGATAAAAATCAATGTGTTTACATTAAAATTAACTAAAATAATCCTGATTTTCGGTTTATATTACCGATGGAAGATGTACACGTAAAACAGTTCTAATCCGGCTGAAACGTCGATATATGCAATAAAAACAGAACTTCTCCCCTTTTCAATATCTTACTCAGTATTTTAACGAGAAACAAATAGATGATTGAAAATGAAGTATTTAAGGTTATTTTCTGATCAATTATGTGTTTGCATAATTTTTATCGAATATTTAATGAATTAATAACAATAAACTGAAAATTCACAATAACGTGGAAAACGGCCTAATTCGATGATATTTTGTTTAAATCACATAGAGGAAACGGGTATGATAAAGGTCAAAATATTGCTAAATTCGACGATTTTTAGTGCAAAACAAAATGCAAGAAAACTTGCTTAAAAATGCAAAATTTGCGAAATTCTGAGATTTGAAGGCGAAATCACATATCGTGAGAAAACATGAAGTAGTATCGAAATATTGGTAAAAACGAATATATATACGTAAAATCACACTACATGAATAACGTGTAAAAAGTCACTATATTACCATATATGAGGATTTTTACTTCAAATCATATAGCGAGGTTTCGTATTATTTAGACACAGGAAATGACGTGTGACAATGTTGTTTCAAATACAAATGATAAAAATCAGTGTTTTCATTAGAATTAACTAAAATGTTCCAGATTTTCCGTTTATATTACCGATGGAAGATGTACACGTAAAACCGCTCTAATCCGGCTGTAACGTCGATATATGCAATAAAAACAGATCTTATCCCCTTTCCAATATCTTACTCAGTATTTTAACGAGAAACAAATAGTTGATTGAAAATGAAGTGTTTAAGGTTAATTTCTAATCAATTATGTGTTTGCATCATTTTTATCGTATATTTAATGAATTATCAGCAATAAACTGAAAACTCACAAAAACTTGGAAAAACAGCAAAATATTGCCTAATTCGATGATATTTTGTTTATATCACATAAAGGAAAAGGGGATGATAAACGTTAAAATATTGCTGAATTCGATGATTTTTAGTACGAAACAAAATGCAAGAAAACTTGCTTAAAATGCAATATTATGCGAAAATCTGAGATTTGAAGGCCAAATCACATATCGTGATACTACATAAAATGGTATGGAAATATTGGTAAAAATGAATATATTTACGTAATATCAAACTACATGAAAAACGTGAAAAAAGTCATTATTATACCAAATTTGAGTATTTTAACGTCGAATCATAAAGCGACGTTTCATGTTTTTTAGACCCTAGAAAAGAAGTATAAAGATGTTGCTTCTAATACAAATGACAAAAATCAATGTGTTTTCATTAAAATTAACTAAAATGTTCCTGATTTTCGGTTTATATTACCGATGGAAAATGTACACGTAAAACCGTTCTACGCCGGCTGAAACGTCGATATATGCAATAAAAACAGAAATTCTCCCCTTTTAAATATCTTACCCAGTATTTTAACGAGAAACAAATAGATGATTGAAAATGAAGTATTTAAGGTTATTTTCTGATCAATTATGTGTTTGCATCATTTTTCTCGTATATTTAATGAATTAATAGCAATAAACTGAAAATTCACAAAAACTTGGAAAAACCTCAAAATATTGCCTAGTTCGATGATATTTTGTTTATATCACATAAAGGAAAAGGGGATGATAAAGGTCAAAATATTGCGAAATTCGATGATTTCTAGTACGAAACAAAATGCAAGAAAACTTGCTTAAAATGCAATATTATGCGAAAATCTGAGATTTGAAGGCCAAATCACATATCGTGATACTACATGAAATAGTATCGAAATATTGATACAAATGAATATATTTACGTAATATCAAACTAAATGAAAAACGTGAAAAAGGTCATTATTATACAAAATTTGAGGATTTTAACTTCGAATCATAGAGCGAGGTTTGGTATTTTTTAGACCCTAGAAAAGACGTATAAAGATGTTGCTTTCAAAACAAATGATAAAAATCAATGTGTTTACATTAAAATTAACTAAAATAATCCTGATTTTCGGTTTATATTACCGATGGAAGATTTACACGTAAAACAGTTCTAATCCCGCTGAAACGTCTATTTATGCAATAAAAACAGAACTTCTCCCCTTTTCAATATCTTACTCAGTATTTTAACGAGAAACAAATAGATGATTGAAAATGAAGTATTTAAGGTTATTTTCTGATCAATTATGTGTTTGCATAATTTTTATCGTATATTTAATGAATTAATAACAATAAACTGAAAATTCACAATAACGTGGAAAACGGCCTAATTCGATGATATTTTGTTTAAATCACATAGAGGAAACGGGTATGATAAAGGTCAAAATATTGCTAAATTCGACGATTTTTAGTGCAAAAGAAAATGCAAGAAAACTTGCTTTAAAATGCAAAATTTGCGAAATTCTGAGATTTGAAGGCGAAATCACATATCGTGAGAAAACGTGAAGTAGTATCGAAATATTGGTAAAAAATGAATATATTTACGTAAAATCACACTATATGAATAACGTGTAAAAAGTCACTATATTACCATATATGAGGATTTTTACTTCAAATCATAGAGCGAGGTTTCGTATTATTTAGACCCAAGAAAAGACGTGTGACAATGTTGTTTCAAATACAAATGATAAAAATCAGTGTTTTCATTAGAATTAACTAAAATGTTCCAGATTTTCCGTTTATATTACCGATGGAAGATGTACACGTAAAACCGCTCTAATCCGGCAGAAACGTCGATAAATGCAATAAAAACAGAACTTCTCCCCTTTCCAATATCTTACTCAGTATTTTAACGAGAAACAAATAGTTGATTAAAAATGAAGTGTTTAAGGTTAATTTCTAATCAATTATGTGTTTGCATCATTTTTATCGTATATTTAATGAATTATCAGCAATAAACTGAAAACTCACAAAAACTTGGAAAAACAGCAAAATATTGCCTAATTCGATGATATTTTGTTTATATCACATAAAGGAAAAGGGGATGATCAACGTCAAAATATTGCTGAATTCGATGATTTTTAGTACGAAACAAAATGCAAGAAAACTTGCTTAAAATGCAATATTATGCGAAAATCTGAGATATGAAGGCAAAATCACATATCGTGATACTACATGAAATGATATGGAAATATTGGTAAAAATGCATATATTTACGTAATATTAAACTACATGAAAAACGTGAAAAAAGTCATTATTATACCAAATTTGAGTATTTTAACGTCGAATCATAAAGCGACGTTTCATGTTTTTTAGACCCTAGAAAAGAAGTATAAAGATGTTGCTTCCAATACAAATGACAAAAATCAATGTGTTTTCATTAAAATTAACTAAAATGTTCCTGATTTTCGGTTTATATTACCGATGGAAAATGTACACGTAAAACCGTTCTTCGCCGGCTGAAACGTCGATATATGCAATAAAAACAGAAATTCTCCTCTTTTAAATATCTTACCCAGTATTTTAACGAGAAACAAATAGATGATTGAAAATGAAGTATTTAAGGTTATTTTCTGATCAATTATGTGTTTGCATAATTTTTCTCGTATATTTAATGAATTAATAGCAATAAACTGAAAATTCACAAAAACTTGGAAAAACCTCAAAATATTGCCTAGTTCGATGATATTTTGTTTATATCACATAAAGGAAAAGGGGATGATAAAGGTCAAAATATTGCTAAATTCCATGATTTCTAGTACGAAACAAAATGCAAGAAAACTTGCTTAAAATGCAATATTATGCGAAAATCTGAGATTTGAAGGCCAAATCACATATCGTGATACTACATGAAATAGTATCGAAATATTGATAAAAATGAATATATTTACGTAATATCAAACTAAATGAAAAACGTGAAAAAGGTCATTATTATACCAAAAATAAGGATTTTAACTTCGAATCATGGATCGAGGTTTCGTATTTTTTAGACCCTAGAAAAGACGTATAAAGATGTTGCTTTCAAAACAAATGATAAAAATCAATGTGTTTTCAATAAAATTAACTAAAATGTTCCTGATTTTTGGTTTATATTACCGATGGAAGATGTACACGTAAAACCGTTCTAATCCGGCTGAAACGTCGATATATGCAATAAAAACGGAACTTCTCCCCTTTTCAATATTTTACTCAGTATTTTAACGAGAAACAAATAGATGATTGAAAATAAAGTATTTAAGGTTATTTTCTGATTAATTATGTGTTTGCATAATTTTAATCGTATATTTAATGAATTAATAACAATAAACTGAAAATTCACAATAACGTGGAAAACGGCCTAATTCGATGATATTTTGTTTAAATCACATAGAGGAAACGGGGATGATAAAGGTCAAAATATTGCTAAATTCGATGATTTTTAGTGCAAAACAAAATGCAAGAAAACTTGCTTAAAAATGCAAAATTTGCGAAATTCTGAGATTTGAAGGCGAAATCACATATCGTGAGAAAACATGAAGTAGTATCGAAATATTGGTAAAAACGAATATATATACGTAAAATCACACTACATGAATAACGTGTAAAAAGTCACTATATTACCATATATGAGGATTTTTACTTCAAATCATAGAGCGAGGTTTCGTATTATTTAGACCCAAGAAAAGACGTGTGACAATGCTGTTTCAAATACAAATGATAAAAATCAATGTGTTTTCATTAGAATTAACTAAAATGTTCCAGATTTTGCGTTTATATTACCGATGGAAGATGTACACGTAAAACCGCTCTAATCCGGCTGAAACGTCGATATATGCAATAAAAACAGAACTTCTCCCCTTTCCAATATCTTACTCAGTATTTTAACGAGAAACAGATAGTTGATTGAAAATTAAGTGTTTAATGTTAATTTCTAATCAATTATGTGTTTGCATCATTTTTATCGTATATTTAATGAATTATTAGCAATAAACTGAAAACTAACAAAAACTTGGAAAAACAGCAAAATATTGCCTAATTCGATGATATTTTGTTTATATCACATAAAGGAAAAGGGAATGATAACTGTCAAAATATTGCTGAATTCGATGATTTTTAGTACGAAACAAAATGCAAGAAAACTTGCTTAAAATGCAATATTATGCGAAAATCTGAGATTTGTAGGCCAAATCACATATCGTGATACTACATGAAATAGTATGGAAATATTGGTAAAAATGAATATATTTACATAATATCAAACTACATGAAAAACGTGAAAAAGTCTTTATTATACCAAATTTGAGTATTTTAACGTCGAATCATAAAGCGACGTTTCGTATTTTTTAGACCCTAGAAAAGAAGTATAAAGATGTTGCTTCGAATACAAATGACAAAAATCAATGTGTTTTCATTAAAATTAACTAAAATGTTCCTGATTTTCGGTTTATATTACCGATGGAAAATGTACACGTAAAACCGTTCTACGCCGGCTGAAACGTCGATATATGCAATAAAAACAGAAATTCTCCCCTTTTAAATATCTTACCAAGTATTTTAACGAGAAACAAATAGATGATTGAAAATGAAGTATTAAGGTTATTTTCTGATCAATTATGTGTTTGCATAATTTTTCTCGTATATTTAATGAATTAATAGCAATAAACTGAAAATTCACAAAAACTTGGAAAAACCTCAAAATATTGCCTAGTTCGATGATATTTTGTTTATATCACATAAAGGAAAAGGGGATGATAAAGGTCAAAATATTGCGAAATTCGATGATTTCTAGTACGAAACAAAATGCAAGAAAACTTGCTTAAAATGCAATATTATGCGAAAATCTGAGATTTGAAGGCCAAATCACATATCGTGATACTACATGAAATAGTATCGAAATATTGATACAAATGAATATATTTACGTAATATCAAACTAAATGAAAAACGTGAAAAAGGTCATTATTATACAAAATTTGAGGATTTTAACTTCGAATCATAGAGCGAGGTTTGGTATTTTTTAGACCCTAGAAAAGACGTATAAAGATGTTGCTTTCAAAACAAATGATAAAAATCAATGTGTTTACATTAAAATTAACTAAAATAATCCTGATTTTCGGTTTATATTACCGATGGAAGATTTACACGTAAAACAGTTCTAATCCCGCTGAAACGTCTATTTATGCAATAAAAACAGAACTTCTCCCCTTTTCAATATCTTACTCAGTATTTTAACGAGAAACAAATAGATGATTGAAAATGAAGTATTTAAGGTTATTTTCTGATCAATTATGTGTTTGCATAATTTTTATCGTATATTTAATGAATTAATAACAATAAACTGAAAATTCACAATAACGTGGAAAACGGCCTAATTCGATGATATTTTGTTTAAATCACATAGAGGAAACGGGTATGATAAAGGTCAAAATATTGCTAAATTCGACGATTTTTAGTGCAAAAGAAAATGCAAGAAAACTTGCTTTAAAATGCAAAATTTGCGAAATTCTGAGATTTGAAGGCGAAATCACATATCGTGAGAAAACGTGAAGTAGTATCGAAATATTGGTAAAAAATGAATATATTTACGTAAAATCACACTACATGAATAACGTGTAAAAAGTCACTATATTATCATATATGAGGATTTTTACTTCAAATCATAGAGCGAGGTTTCGTATTATTTAGACCCAAGAAAAGACGTGTGACAATGTTGTTTCAAATACAAATGATAAAAATCAGTGTTTTCATTAGAATTAACTAAAATGTTCCAGATTTTCCGTTTATATTACCGATGGAAGATGTACACGTAAAACCGCTCTAATCCGGCAGAAACGTCGATAAATGCAATAAAAACAGAACTTCTCCCCTTTCCAATATCTTACTCAGTATTTTAACGAGAAACAAATAGTTGATTAAAAATGAAGTGTTTAAGGTTAATTTCTAATCAATTATGTGTTTGCATCATTTTTATCGTATATTTAATGAATTATCAGCAATAAACTGAAAACTCACAAAAACTTGGAAAAACAGCAAAATATTGCCTAATTCGATGATATTTTGTTTATATCACATAAAGGAAAAGGGGATGATCAACGTCAAAATATTGCTGAATTCGATGATTTTTAGTACGAAACAAAATGCAAGAAAACTTGCTTAAAATGCAATATTATGCGAAAATCTGAGATATGAAGGCAAAATCACATATCGTGATACTACATGAAATGATATGGAAATATTGGTAAAAATGAATATATTTACGTAATATTAAACTACATGAAAAACGTGAAAAAAGTCATTATTATACCAAATTTGAGTATTTTAACGTCGAATCATAAAGCGACGTTTCATGTTTTTTAGACCCTAGAAAAGAAGTATAAAGATGTTGCTTCCAATACAAATGACAAAAATCAATGTGTTTTCATTAAAATTAACTAAAATGTTCCTGATTTTCGGTTTATATTACCGATGGAAAATGTACACGTAAAACCGTTCTTCGCCGGCTGAAACGTCGATATATGCAATAAAAACAGAAATTCTCCTCTTTTAAATATCTTACCCAGTATTTTAACGAGAAACAAATAGATGATTGAAAATGAAGTATTTAAGGTTATTTTCTGATCAATTATGTGTTTGCATAATTTTTCTCGTATATTTAATGAATTAATAGCAATAAACTGAAAATTCACAAAAACTTGGAAAAACCTCAAAATATTGCCTAGTTCGATGATATTTTGTTTATATCACATAAAGGAAAAGGGGATGATAAAGGTCAAAATATTGCTAAATTCCATGATTTCTAGTACGAAACAAAATGCAAGAAAACTTGCTTAAAATGCAATATTATGCGAAAATCTGAGATTTGAAGGCCAAATCACATATCGTGATACTACATGAAATAGTATCGAAATATTGATAAAAATGAATATATTTACGTATTATCAAACTAAATGAAAAACGTGAAAAAGGTCATTATTATACCAAATTTGAGGATTTTAACTTCGAATCATGGAGCGAGGTTTGGTATTTTTTAGACCCTAGAAAAGACGTATAAAGATGTTGCTTTCAAAACAAATGATAAAAATCAATGTGTTTTCATTAAAATTAACTAAAATGTTCCTGATTTTTGGTTTATATTACCGATGGAAGATGTACACGTAAAACCGTTCTAATCCGGCTGAAACGTCGATATATGCAATAAAAACGGAACTTCTTCCCTTTTCAATATTTTACTCAGTATTTTAACGAGAAACAAATAGATGATTGAAAATAAAGTATTTAAGGTTATTTTCTGATCAATTATGTGTTTGCATAAATTTAATCGTATATTTAATGAATTAATAACAATAAACTGAAAATTCACAATAACGTGGAAAACGGCCTAATTCGATGATATTTTGTTTAAATCACATAGAGGAAACGGAGATGATAAAGGTCAAAATATTGCAAAATTCGATGATTTTTAGTGCAAAACAAAATGCAAGAAAACTTGCTTAAAAATGCAAAATTTGCGAAATTCTGAGATTTGAAGGCGAAATCACATATCGTGAGAAAACATGAAGTAGTATCGAAATATTGGTAAAAACGAATATATATACGTAAAATCACACTACATGAATAACGTGTAAAAAGTCACTATATTACCATATATGAGGATTTTTACTTCAAATCATAGAGCGAGGTTTCGTATTATTTAGACCCAAGAAAAGACGTGTGACAATGTTGTTTCAAATACAAATGATAAAAATCAATGTGTTTTCATTAGAATTAACTAAAATGTTCCAGATTTTCCGTTTATATTACCGATGGAAGATGTACACGTAAAACCGCTCTAATCCGGCTGAAACGTCGATATATGCAATAAAAACAGAACTTCTCCCCTTACCAATATCTTACTCAGTATTTTAACGAGAAACAACTATTTGATTGAAAATGAAGTGTTTAAGGTTAATTTCTGATCAATTATGTGTTTGCATAATTTTTATCGTAAATAAATATTAAAACTATTTATAATAATAAACTGAAAACGCAATAAACGCAATAAACTGAAAACTAACAAAAACTTGGAAAAACAGCAAAATATTGCCTAATTCGATGATATTTTGTTTATATCACATAAAGGAAAAGGTTATGATAACTGTCAAAATATTGCTGAATTCGATGATTTTTAGTACGAAACAAAATGCAAGAAAACTTGCTTAAAATGCAATATTATGCAAAAATCTGAGACTTGTAGGCCAAATCACATATCGTGATACTACATGAAATAGTATGGAAATATTGGTAAAAATGAATATATTTACGTAATATCAAACTACATGAAAAACGTGAAAAAAGTCATTATTATACCAAATTTGAGTATTTTAACGTCGAATCATAAAGCGACGTTTCGTATTTTTTAGACCCTAGAAAAGAAGTATAAAGATGTTGCTTCCAATACAAATGACAAAAATCAATGTGTTTTCATTAAAATTAACTAAAATGTTCCTGATTTTCGGTTTATATTACCGATGGAAAATGTACACGTAAAACCGTTCTACGCCGGCTCAAACGTCGATATATGCAATAAAATCAGAAATTCTCCCCTTTCTGATGATATCTTACTCAGTATTTTAACGAGAAACAAATAGTTGATTGAAAATGAAGTGTTTAAGTTTAATTTCTAATCAATTATGTGTTTGCATTATTTTTATCGTATATTTTATGAATTAATAGCAATAAACTGAAAATTCATAAAACGTAGAAAAACAGCAAAATATTGCCTAATTCGATGATATTTTGTTTATATCACATAAACGAAACGGGATGATAAACGTCAAAATATTGCTGAATTCGATGATTTTTAGTACGAAACAAAATGCAAGAAAACTTGCTTAAAATGCAATATTATGGGAAAATCTGAGATTTGAAGGCCAAATCACATATCGTGATACTACTTGAAATAGTATGGAAATATTGGTAAAAATTAATATATTTACGTAATATCAAACTACATGAAAAACGTGAAAAAGGTCATTATTATACCAAATTTGAGGATTTTAACTTCGAAACATAGAGCGACGTTTCGTATTTTTTAGACCCTAGAAAAGACGTATAAAGATGTTGCTTCCAATACAAATGATAAAAATCAATGTGTTTACATTTAAATTAAATAAAATAATCCTGATTTTCGGTTTATATTACCGATGGAAGATGTACACGTAAAACAGTTCTAATCCGGCTGAAACGTCGATATATGCAATAAAAACAGAACTTCTCCCCTTTTCAATATCTTACTCAGTATTTTAACGAGAAACAAATATATGATTGAAAATGAAGTATTTAAGGTTATTTTCTGATCAATTATGTGTTTGCATAATTTTTATCGTATATTTAATGAATTAATAACAATAAACTGAAAATTCACAATAACGTGGAAAACGGCCTAATTCGATTATATTTTGTTTAAATCACATAGAGGAAACGGGTATGATAAAGGTCAAAATATTGCTAAATTCGACGATTTTTAGTGCAAAACAAAATGCAAGAAAACTTGCTTAAAAATGCAAAATTTGCGAAATTCTGAGATTTGAAAGCGAAATCACATATCGTGAGAAAACGTGAAGTAGTATCGAAATATTGGTAAAAAATGAATATATTTACGCAAAATCACACTACATGAATAACGTGTAAAAAGTCACTATATTACCATATATGAGGATTTTTACTTCAAATCATAGAGCGAGGTTTCGTATTATTTAGACCCAAGAAAAGACGTGTGACAATGTTGTTTCAAATACAAATGATAAAAATCAGTGTTTTCATTAGAATTAACTAAAATGTTCCAGATTTTCCGTTTATATTACCGATGGAAGATGTACACGTAAAACCGTTCTAATCCGGCTGAAACGTCGATATATGCAATAAAAACAGAACTTCTCCCCTTTCCAATATCTTACTCAGTATTTTAACGAGAAACAAATAGTTGATTGAAAATGAAGTGTTTAAGGTTAATTTCTAATCAATTATGTGTTTGCATCATTTTTATCGTATATTTAATGAATTATCAGCAATAAACTGAAAACTCACAAAAACTTGGAAAAACAGCAAAATATTGCCTAATTCGATGATATTTTGTTTATATCACATAAAGGAAAAGGGGATGATAAACGTCAAAATATTGCTGAATTCGATGATTTTTAGTACGAAACAAAATGCAAGAAAACTTGCTTAAAATGCAATATTATGCGAAAATCTGAGATATGAAGGCCAAATCACATATCGTGATACTACATGAAATAGTATTGAAATATTGATAAAAATGAATATATTTACGTATTATCAAACTAAATGAAAAACGTGAAAAAGGTCATTATTATACCAAATTTGAGGATTTTAACTTCGAATCATGGAGCGAGGTTTGGTATTTTTTAGACCCTAGAAAAGACGTATAAAGATGTTGCTTTCAAAACAAATGATAAAAATTTCATTCATTGTGTTTTCATTAAAATTAACTAAAATGTTCCTGATTTTTGGTTTATATTACCGATGGAAGATGTACACGTAAAACCGTTCTAATCCGGCTGAAACGTCGATATATGCAATAAAAACGGAACTTCTCCCCTTTTCAATATTTTACTCAGTATTTTAACGAGAAACAAATAGATGATTGAAAATAAAGTATTTAAGGTTATTTTCTGATCAATTATGTGTTTGCATAAATTTAATCGTATATTTAATGAATTAATAACAATAAACTGAAAATTCACAATAACGTGGAAAACGGCCTAATTCGATGATATTTTGTTTAAATCACATAGAGGAAACGGGGATGATAAAGGTCAAAATATTGCAAAATTCGATGATTTTTAGTGCAAAACAAAATGCAAGAAAACTTGCTTAAAAATGCAAAATTTGCGAAATTCTGAGATTTGAAGGCGAAATCACATATCGTGAGAAAACATGAAGTAGTATCGAAATATTGGTAAAAACGAATATATATACGTAAAATCACACTACATGAATAACGTGTGAAAAGTCACTATATATATGAGGATTTTTACTTCAAATCATAGAGCGAGGTTTCGTATTATTTAGACCCAAGAAAAGACGTGTGACAATGTTGTTTCAAATACAAATGATAAAAATCAATGTGTTTTCATTAGAATTAACTAAAATGTTCCAGATTTTCCGTTTATATTACCGATGGAAGATGTACACGTAAAACCGCTGAAATCCGGCTGAAACGTCGATATATGCAATAAAAACAGAACTTCTCCCCTTTCCAATATCTTACTCAGTATTTTAACGAGAAACAAATATTTGATTGAAAATGAAGTGTTTAAGGTTAATTTCTAATCAATTATGTGTTTGCATCATTTTTATCGTATATTTAATGAATTATTAGCAATAAACTGAAAACTAACAAAAACTTGGAAAAACAGCAAAATATTGCCTAATTCGATGATATTTTGTTTATATCACATAAAGGAAAAGGGGATGATAACTGTCAAAATATTGCTGAATTCGATGATTTTTAGTACGAAACAAAATGCAAGAAAACTTGCTTAAAATGCAATATTATGCAAAAATCTGAGATTTGTAGGCCAAATCACATATCGTGATACTACATGAAATAGTATGGAAATATTGGTAAAAATGAATATATTTACGTAATATCAAACTACATGAAAAACGTGAAAAAAGTCATTATTATACCAAATTTGAGTATTTTAACGTCGAATCATAAAGCGACGTTTCGTATTTTTTAGACCCTAGAAAAGAAGTATAAAGATGTTGCTTCCAATACAAATGACAAAAATCAATGTGTTTTCATTAAAATTAACTAAAATGTTCCTGATTTTCGGTTTATATTACCGATGGAAAATGTACACGTAAAACCGTTCTACGCCGGCTCAAACGTCGATATATGCAATAAAAACAGAAATTCTCCCCTTTCCAATATCTTACTCAGTATTTTAACGAGAAACAAATAGTTGATTGAAAATGAAGTGTTTAAGTTTAATTTCTAATCAATTATGTGTTTGCATCATTTTTATCGTATATTTTATGAATTAATAGCAATAAACTGAAAATTCATAAAACGTAGAAAAACAGCAAAATATTGCCTAATTCGATGATATTTTGTTTATATCACATAAAGGAAACGGGATGATAAACGTCAAAATATTGCTGAATTCGATGATTTTTAGTACGAAACAAAATGCAAGAAAACTTGCTTAAAATGCAATATTATGCGAAAATCTGAGATTTGAACGCCAAATCACATATCGTGATACTACTTGAAATAGTATGGAAATATTGGTAAAAATTAATATATTTACGTAATATCAAACTACATGAAAAACGTGAAAAAGGTCATTATTATACCAAATTTGAGGATTTTAACTTCGAAACATAGAGCGACGTTTCGTATTTTTTAGACCCTAGAAAAGACGTATAAAGATGTTGCTTCCAATACAAATGATAAAAATCAATGTGTTTACATTTAAATTAAATAAAATAATCCTGATTTTCGGTTTATATTACCGATGGAAGATGTACACGTAAAACAGTTCTAATCCGGCTGAAACGTCGATATATGCAATAAAAACAGAACTTCTCCCCTTTTCAATATCTTACTCAGTATTTTAACGAGAAACAAATATATGATTGAAAATGAAGTATTTAAGGTTATTTTCTGATCAATTATGTGTTTGCATAATTTTTATCGTATATTTAATGAATTAATAACAATAAACTGAAAATTCACAATAACGTGGAAAACGGCCTAATTCGATTATATTTTGTTTAAATCACATAGAGGAAACGGGTATGATAAAGGTCAAAATATTGCTAAATTCGACGATTTTTAGTGCAAAACAAAATGCAAGAAAACTTGCTTAAAAATGCAAAATTTGCGAAATTCTGAGATTTGAAAGCGAAATCACATATCGTGAGAAAACGTGAAGTAGTATCGAAATATTGGTAAAAAATGAATATATTTACGCAAAATCACACTACATGAATAACGTGTAAAAAGTCACTATATTACCATATATGAGGATTTTTACTTCAAATCATAGAGCGAGGTTTCGTATTATTTAGACCCAAGAAAAGACGTGTGACAATGTTGTTTCAAATACAAATGATAAAAATCAGTGTTTTCATTAGAATTAACTAAAATGTTCCAGATTTTCCGTTTATATTACCGATGGAAGATGTACACGTAAAACCGTTCTAATCCGGCTGAAACGTCGATATATGCAATAAAAACAGAACTTCTCCCCTTTCCAATATCTTACTCAGTATTTTAACGAGAAACAAATAGTTGATTGAAAATGAAGTGTTTAAGGTTAATTTCTAATCAATTATGTGTTTGCATCATTTTTATCGTATATTTAATGAATTATCAGCAATAAACTGAAAACTCACAAAAACTTGGAAAAACAGCAAAATATTGCCTAATTCGATGATATTTTGTTTATATCACATAAAGGAAAAGGGGATGATAAACGTCAAAATATTGCTGAATTCGATGATTTTTAGTACGAAACAAAATGCAAGAAAGCTTGCTTAAAATGCAATATTATGCGAAAATCTGAGATATGAAGGCCAAATCACATATCGTGATACTACATGAAATAGTATTGAAATATTGATAAAAATGAATATATTTACGTATTATCAAACTAAATGAAAAACGTGAAAAAGGTCATTATTATACCAAATTTGAGGATTTTAACTTCGAATCATGGAGCGAGGTTTGGTATTTTTTAGACCCTAGAAAAGACGTATAAAGATGTTGCTTTCAAAACAAATGATAAAAATTTCATTCATTGTGTTTTCATTAAAATTAACTAAAATGTTCCTGATTTTTGGTTTATATTACCGATGGAAGATGTACACGTAAAACCGTTCTAATCCGGCTGAAACGTCGATATATGCAATAAAAACGGAACTTCTCCCCTTTTCAATATTTTACTCAGTATTTTAACGAGAAACAAATAGATGATTGAAAATAAAGTATTTAAGGTTATTTTCTGATCAATTATGTGTTTGCATAAATTTAATCGTATATTTAATGAATTAATAACAATAAACTGAAAATTCACAATAACGTGGAAAACGGCCTAATTCGATGATATTTTGTTTAAATCACATAGAGGAAACGGGGATGATAAAGGTCAAAATATTGCAAAATTCGATGATTTTTAGTGCAAAACAAAATGCAAGAAAACTTGCTTAAAAATGCAAAATTTGCGAAATTCTGAGATTTGAAGGCGAAATCACATATCGTGAGAAAACATGAAGTAGTATCGAAATATTGGTAAAAACGAATATATATACGTAAAATCACACTACATGAATAACGTGTGAAAAGTCACTATATTACCATATATGAGGATTTTTACTTCAAATCATAGAGCGAGGTTTCGTATTATTTAGACCCAAGAAAAGACGTGTGACAATGTTGTTTCAAATACAAATGATAAAAATCAATGTGTTTTCATTAGAATTAACTAAAATGTTCCAGATTTTCCGTTTATATTACCGATGGAAGATGTACACGTAAAACCGCTGAAATCCGGCTGAAACGTCGATATATGCAATAAAAACAGAACTTCTCCCCTTTCCAATATCTTACTCAGTATTTTAACGAGAAACAAATATTTGATTGAAAATGAAGTGTTTAAGGTTAATTTCTAATCAATTATGTGTTTGCATCATTTTTATCGTATATTTAATGAATTATTAGCAATAAACTGAAAACTAACAAAAACTTGGAAAAACAGCAAAATATTGCCTAATTCGATGATATTTTGTTTATATCACATAAAGGAAAAGGGGATGATAACTGTCAAAATATTGCTGAATTCGATGATTTTTAGTACGAAACAAAATGCAAGAAAACTTGCTTAAAATGCAATATTATGCAAAAATCTGAGATTTGTAGGCCAATTCACATATCGTGATACTACATGAAATAGTATGGAAATATTGGTAAAAATGAATATATTTACGTAATATCAAACTACATGAAAAACGTGAAAAAAGTCATTATTATACCAAATTTGAGTATTTTAACGTCGAATCATAAAGCGACGTTTCGTATTTTTTAGACCCTAGAAAAGAAGTATAAAGATGTTGCTTCCAATACAAATGACAAAAATCAATGTGTTTTCATTAAAATTAACTAAAATGTTCCTGATTTTCGGTTTATATTACCGATGGAAAATGTACACGTAAAACCGTTCTACGCCGGCTCAAACGTCGATATATGCAATAAAAACAGAAATTCTCCCCTTTCCAATATCTTACTCAGTATTTTAACGAGAAACAAATAGTTGATTGAAAATGAAGTGTTTAAGTTTAATTTCTAATCAATTATGTGTTTGCATCATTTTTATCGTATATTTTATGAATTAATAGCAATAAACTGAAAATTCATAAAACGTAGAAAAACAGCAAAATATTGCCTAATTCGATGATATTTTGTTTATATCACATAAAGGAAACGGGATGATAAACGTCAAAATATTGCTGAATTCGATGATTTTTAGTACGAAACAAAATGCAAGAAAACTTGCTTAAAATGCAATATTATGGGAAAATCTGAGATTTGAACGCCAAATTAAAAATTTCAAGTAGTATCGTGATACTACTTGAAATAGTATGGAAATATTGGTAAAAATTAATATATTTACGTAATATCAAACTACATGAAAAACGTGAAAAAGGTCATTATTATACCAAATTTGAGTATTTTAACTTCGAATCATAGGACGACGTTTCGTATTTTTTAGACCCTAGAAAAGACGTATAAAGATGTTGCTTCCAATACAAATGATAAAAATCAATGTGTTTACATTAAAATTAACTAAAATAATCCTGATTTTCGGTTTATATTACCGATGGAAGATGTACACGTAAAACAGTTCTAATCCGGCTGAAACGTCGATATATGCAATAAAAACAGAACTTCTCCCCTTTTCAATATCTTACTCAGTATTTTAACGAGAAACAAATATATGATTGAAAATGAAGTATTTAAGGTTATTTTCTGATCAATTATGTGTTTGCATAATTTTTATCGTATATTTAATGAATTAATAACAATAAACTGAAAATTCACAATAACGTGGAAAACGGCCTAATTCGATTATATTTTGTTTAAATCACATAGACGAAACGGGTATGATAAAGGTCAAAATATTGCTAAATTCGACGATTTTTAGTGCAAAACAAAATGCAAGAAAACTTGCTTAAAAATGCAAAATTTGCGAAATTCTGAGATTTGAAAGCGAAATCACATATCGTGAGAAAACATGAAGTAGTATCGAAATATTGGTAAAAACGAATATATTTACGGAAAATCACACTACATGAATAACGTGTAAAAAGTCACTATATTACCATATATGAGGATTTTTACTTCAAATCATAGAGCGAGGTTTCGTATTATTTAGACCCAAGAAAAGACGTGTGACAATGTTGTTTCAAATACAAATGATAAAAATCAGTGTTTTCATTAGAATTAACTAAAATGTTCCAGATTTTCCGTTTATATTACCGATGGAAGATGTACACGTAAAACCGCTCTAATCCGGCTGAAACGTCGATATATGCAATAAAAACAGAACTTCTCCCCTTTCCAATATCTTACTCAGTATTTTAACGAGAAACAAATAGTTGATTGAAAATGAAGTGTTTAAGGTTAATTTCTAATCAATTATGTGTTTGCATAATTTTTATCGTATATTTAATGAATTATCAGCAATAAACTGAAAACTCACAAAAACTTGGAAAAACAGCAAAATATTGCCTAATTCGATGATATTTTGTTTATATCACATAAAGGAAAAGGGGATGATAAACGTCAAAATATTGCTGAATTCAATGATTTTTAGTACGAAACAAAATGCAAGAAAACTTGCTTAAAATGCAATATTATGCGAAAATCTGAGATTTGAAGGCCAAATCACATATCGTGATACTACATGAAATGGTATGGAAATATTGGTAAAAATGAATATATTTACGTAATATTAAACTACATGAAAAACGTGAAAAAAGTCATTATTATACCAAATTTGAGTATTTTAACGTCGAATCATTAAGCGACGTTTCATGTTTTTTAGACCCTAGAAAAGAAGTATAAAGATGTTGCTTCCAATACAAATGACAAAAATCAATGTGTTTTCATTAAAATTAACTAAAATGTTCCTGATTTTCGGTTTATATTACCGATGGGAAATGTACACGTAAAACCGTTCTACGCCGGCTGAAACGTAGATATATGCAATAAAAACAGAAATTCTCCCCTTTTAAATATCTTACCCAGTATTTTAACGAGAAACAAATAGATGATTGAAAATGAAGTATTTAAGGTTATTTTCTGATCAATTATGTGTTTGCATAATTTTTCTCGTATGTTTAATGAATTAATAGCAATAAACTGAAAATTCACAAAAACTTGGAAAAACCTCAAAATATTGCCTAGTTCGATGATATTTTGTTTATATCACATAAAGGAAAAGGGGATGATAAAGGTCAAAATATTGCTAAATTCGATGATTTCTAGTACGAAACAAAATGCAAGAAAACTTGCTTAAAATGCAATATTATGCGAAAATCTGAGATTTGAAAGCCAAATCACATATCGTGATACTACATGAAATAGTATCGAAATATTGGTAAAAATGAATATATTTACGTAATATTAAACTACATGAAAAACGTGAAAAAAGTCATTATTATACCAAATTTGAGGATTTTAACGTCGAATCATAAAGCGACGTTTCATGTTTTTTAGACCCTAGAAAAGAAGTATAAAGATGTTGCTTCCAATACAAATTACAAAAATCAATGTGTTTTCATTAAAATTAACTAAAATGTTCCTGATTTTTGGTTTATATTACCGATGGAAGATGTACACGTAAAACAGTTCTAATCCGGCTGAAACGTCGATATATGCAATAAAAACAGAACTTCTCCCCTTTTCAATATCTTACTCAGTATTTTAACGAGAAACAAATATATGATTGAAAATGAAGTATTTAAGGTTATTTTCTGATCAATTATGTGTTTGCATAATTTTTATCGTATATTTAATGAATTAATAACAATAAACTGAAAATTCACAATAACGTGGAAAACGGCCTAATTCGATTATATTTTGTTTAAATCACATAGAGGAAACGGGTATGATAAAGGTCAAAATATTGCTAAATTCGACGATTTTTAGTGCAAAACAAAATGCAAGAAAACTTGCTTAAAAATGCAAAATTTGCGAAATTCTGAGATTTGAAAGCGAAATCACATATCGTGAGAAAACATGAAGTAGTATCGAAATATTGGTAAAAACGAATATATTTACGGAAAATCACACTACATGAATAACGTGTAAAAAGTCACTATATTACCATATATGAGGATTTTTACTTCAAATCATAGAGCGAGGTTTCGTATTATTTAGACCCAAGAAAAGACGTGTGACAATGTTGTTTCAAATACAAATGATAAAAATCAGTGTTTTCATTAGAATTAACTAAAATGTTCCATATTTTCCGTTTATATTACCGATGGAAGATGTACACGTAAAACCGCTCTAATCCGGCTGAAACGTCGATATATGCAATAAAAACAGAACTTCTCCCCTTTCCAATATCTTACTCAGTATTTTAACGAGAAACAAATAGTTGATTGAAAATGAAGTGTTTAAGGTTAATTTCTAATCAATTATGTGTTTGCATAATTTTTATCGTATATTTAATGAATTATCGGCAATAAACTGAAAACTCACAAAAACTTGGAAAAACAGCAAAATATTGCCTAATTCGATGATATTTTGTTTATATCACATAAAGGAAAAGGGGATGATAAACGTCAAAATATTGCTGAATTCGATGATTTTTAGTACGAAACAAAATGCAAGAAAACTTGCTTAAAATGCAATATTATGCGAAAATCTGAGATTTGAAGGCCAAATTACATATCGTGATACTACATGAAATGGTATGGAAATATTGGTAAAAATGAATATATTTACGTAATATTAAACTACATGAAAAACGTGAAAAAAGTCATTATTATACCAAATTTGAGTATTTTAACGTCGAATCATAAAGCGACGTTTCATGTTTTTTAGACCCTAGAAAAGAAGTATAAAGATGTTGCTTCCAATACAAATGACAAAAATCAATGTGTTTTCATTAAAATTAACTAAAATGTTCCTGATTTTCGGTTTATATTACCGATGGAAAATGTACACGTAAAACCGTTCTACGCCGGCTGAAACGTAGATATATGCAATAAAAACAGAAATTCTCCCCTTTTAAATATCTTACCCAGTATTTTAACGAGAAACAAATAGATGATTGAAAATGAAGTATTTAAGGTTATTTTCTGATCAATTATGTGTTTGCATAATTTTTCTCGTATATTTAATGAATTAATAGCAATAAACTGAAAATTCACAAAAACTTGGAAAAACCTCAAAATATTGCCTAGTTCGATGATATTTTGTTTATATCACATAAAGGAAAAGGGGATGATAAAGGTCAAAATATTGCTAAATTCGATGATTTCTAGTACGAAACAAAATGCAAGAAAACTTGCTTAAAATGCAATATTATGCGAAAATCTGAGATTTGAAAGCCAAATCACATATCGTGATACTACATGAAATAGTATCGAAATATTGGTAAAAATGAATATATTTACGTAATATTAAACTACATGAAAAACGTGAAAAAAGTCATTATTATACCAAATTTGAGGATTTTAACGTCGAATCATAAAGCGACGTTTCATGTTTTTTAGACCCTAGAAAAGAAGTATAAAGATGTTGCTTCCAATACAAATGACAAAAATCAATGTGTTTTCATTAAAATTAACTAAAATGTTCCTGATTTTTGGTTTATATTACCGATGGAAGATGTACACGTAAAACAGTTCTAATCCGGCTGAAACGTCGATATATGCAATAAAAACAGAACTTCTCCCCTTTTCAATATCTTACTCAGTATTTTAACGAGAAACAAATATATGATTGAAAATGAAGTATTTAAGGTTATTTTCTGATATATTATGTGTTTGCATAATTTTTATCGTATATTTAATGAATTAATAACAATAAACTGAAAATTCACAATAACGTGGAAAACGGCCTAATTCGATTATATTTTGTTTAAATCACATAGAGGAAACGGGTATGATAAAGGTCAAAATATTGCTAAATTCGACGATTTTTAGTGCAAAACAAAATGCAAGAAAACTTGCTTAAAAATGCAAAATTTGCGAAATTCTGAGATTTGAAAGCGAAATCACATATCGTGAGAAAACATGAAGTAGTATCGAAATATTGGTAAAAACGAATATATTTACGGAAAATCACACTACATGAATAACGTGTAAAAAGTCACTATATTACCATATATGAGGATTTTTACTTCAAATCATAGAGCGAGGTTTCGTATTATTTAGACCCAAGAAAAGACGTGTGACAATGTTGTTTCAAATACAAATGATAAAAATCAGTGTTTTCATTAGAATTAACTAAAATGTTCCATATTTTCCGTTTATATTACCGATGGAAGATGTACACGTAAAACCGCTCTAATCCGGCTGAAACGTCGATATATGCAATAAAAACAGAACTTCTCCCCTTTCCAATATCTTACTCAGTATTTTAACGAGAAACAAATAGTTGATTGAAAATGAAGTGTTTAAGGTTAATTTCTAATCAATTATGTGTTTGCATAATTTTTATCGTATATTTAATGAATTATCAGCAATAAACTGAAAACTCACAAAAACTTGGAAAAACAGCAAAATATTGCCTAATTCGATGATATTTTGTTTATATCACATAAAGGAAAAGGGGATGATAAACGTCAAAATATTGCTGAATTCGATGATTTTTAGTACGAAACAAAATGCAAGAAAACTTGCTTAAAATGCAATATTATGCGAAAATCTGAGATTTGAAGGCCAAATTACATATCGTGATACTACATGAAATGGTATGGAAATATTGGTAAAAATGAATATATTTACGTAATATTAAACTACATGAAAAACGTGAAAAAAATCATTATTATACCAAATTTGAGTATTTTAACGTCGAATCATAAAGCGACGTTTCATGTTTTTTTAGACCCTAGAAAAGAAGTATAAAGATGTTGCTTCCAATACAAATGACAAAAATCAATGTGTTTTCATTAAAATTAACTAAAATGTTCCTGATTTTCGGTTTATATTACCGATGGAAAATGTACACGTAAAACCGTTCTACGCCGGCTGAAACGTAGATATATGCAATAAAAACAGAAATTCTCCCCTTTTAAATATCTTACCCAGTATTTTAACGAGAAACAAATAGATGATTGAAAATGAAGTATTTAAGGTTATTTTCTGATCAATTATGTGTTTGCATAATTTTTCTCGTATATTTAATGAATTAATAGCAATAAACTGAAAATTCACAAAAACTTGGAAAAACCTCAAAATATTGCCTAGTTCGATGATATTTTGTTT
This sequence comes from Procambarus clarkii, assembly GCF_040958095.1. Taxonomy (NCBI): domain Eukaryota; kingdom Metazoa; phylum Arthropoda; class Malacostraca; order Decapoda; family Cambaridae; genus Procambarus; species Procambarus clarkii. The sequence goes on along the minus strand of NC_091161.1, from coordinate 26,005,249 downwards.
ATATCACATAAAGGAAAAGGGGATGATAAAGGTCAAAATATTGCTAAATTCGATGATTTCTAGTACGAAACAAAATGCAATATTATGCGAAAATCTGAGATTTGAAAGCCAAATCACATATCGTGATACTACATGAAATAGTATCGAAATATTGGTAAAAATGAATATATTTACGTAATATTAAACTACATGAAAAACGTGAAAAAAGTCATTATTATACCAAATTTGAGGATTTTAACGTCGAATCATAAAGCGACGTTTCATGTTTTTTAGACCCTAGAAAAGAAGTATAAAGATGTTGCTTCCAATACAAATGACAAAAATTAATGTGTTTTCATTAAAATTAACTAAAATGTTCCTGATTTTTGGTTTATATTACCGATGGAAGATGTACACGTAAAACCGTTCTAATCCGGCTGAAACGTCGATATATGCAATAAAAACGGAACTTCTCCCCTTTTCAATATTTTACTCAGTATTTTAACGAGAAACAAATAGATGATTGAAAATAAAGTATTTAAGGTTATTTTCTGATCAATTATGTGTTTGCATAAATTTAATCGTATATTTAATGAATTAATAACAATAAACTGAAAATTCACAATAACGTGGAAAACGGCCTAATTCGATGATATTTTGTTTAAATCACATAGAGGAAACGGGGATGATAAAGGTCAAAATATTGCTAAATTCGACGATTTTTAGTGCAAAACAAAATGCAAGAAAACTTGCTTAAAAATGCAAAATTTGCGAAATTCTGAGATTTGAAGGCGAAATCACATATCGTGAGAAAACATGAAGTAGTATCGAAATATTGGTAAAAACGAATATATTTAAACCGCTCTAATCCGGCTGAAACGTCGATATATGCAATAAAAACAGAACTTCTCCCCTTTCCAATATCTTACTCAGTATTTTAACGAGAAACAAATAGTTGATTGAAAATGAAGTGTTTAAGGTTAATTTCTAATCAATTATGTGTTTGCATCATTTTTATCGTATATTTAATGAATTATCAGCAATAAACTGAAAACTCACAAAAACTTGGAAAAACAGCAAAATATTGCCTAATTCGATGATATTTTGTTTATATCACATAAAGGAAAAGGGGATGATAAACGTCAAAATATTGCTGAATTCGATGATTTTTAGTACGAAACAAAATGCAAGAAAACTTGCTTAAAATGCAATATTATGCGAAAATCTGAGATTTGTAGGCTAAATCACATATCGTGATGCTACATGAAATCGTATGGAAATATTGGTAAAAATGAATATATTTACGTAATATCAAACTACATGAAAAACGTGAAAAAAGTCATTATTATACCAAATTTGAGTATTTTAACGTCGAATCATAAAGCGACGTTTCATGTTTTTTAGACCCTAGAAAAGAAGTATAAAGATGTTGCTTCCAATACAAATGACAAAAATCAATGTGTTTTCATTAAAATTAACTAAAATGTTCCTGATTTTCGGTTTATATTACCGATGGAAAATGTACACGTAAAACCGTTCTACGCCGGCTCAAACGTCGATATATGCAATAAAAACAGAAATTCTCCCCTTTCCAATATCTTACTCAGTATTTTAACGAGAAACAAATAGTTGTTTGAAAATGAAGTGTTTAAGTTTAATTTCTAATCAATTATGTGTTTGCATCATTTTTATCGTATATTTTATGAATTAATAGCAATCAACTGAAAATTCATAAAACGTAGAAAAACAGCAAAATATTGCCTAATTCGATGATATTTTGTTTATATCACATAAAGGAAACGGGATGATAAACGTCAAAATATTGCTGAATTCGATGATTTTTAGTACGAAACAAAATGCAAGAAAACTTGCTTAAAATGCAATATTATGGGAAAATCTGAGATTTGAACGCCAAATCACATATCGTGATACTACTTGAAATAGTATGGAAATATTGGTAAAAATTAATATATTTACGTATTATCAAACTACATGAAAAACGTGAAAAAGGTCATTATTATACCAAATTTGAGGATTTCAACTTCGAATCATAGAGCGACGTTTCGTATTTTTTAGACCCTAGAAAAGACGTATAAAGATGTTGCTTCCAATACAAATGATAAAAATCAATGTGTTTACATTAAAATTAACTAAAATAATCCTGATTTTCGGTTTATATTACCGATGGAAGATGTACACGTAAAACAGTTCTAATCCGGCTGAAACGTCGATATATGCAATAAAAACAGAACTTCTCCCCTTTTCAATATCTTACTCAGTATTTTAACGAGAAACAAATAGATGATTGAAAATGAAGTATTTAAGGTTATTTTCTGATCAATTATGTGTTTGCATAATTTTTATCGTATATTTAATGAATTAATAACAATAAACTGAAAATTCACAATAACGTGGAAAACGGCCTAATTCGATGATATTTTGTTTAAATCACATAGAGGAAACGGGCATGATAAAGGTCAAAATATTGCTAAATTCGACGATTTTTAGTGCAAAAGAAAATGCAAGAAAACTTGCATAAAAATGCAAAATTTGCGAAATTCTGAGATTTGAAGGCGAAATCACATATCGTGAGAAAACATGAAGTAGTATCGAAATATTGGTAAAAACGAATATATTTACGGAAAATCACACTACATGAATAACGTGTAAAAAGTCACTATATTACCATATATGAGGATTTTTACTTCAAATCATAGAGCGAGGTTTCGTATTATTTAGACCCAAGAAAAGACGTGTGACAATGTTGTTTCAAATACAAATGATAAAAATCAGTGTTTTCATTAGAATTAACTAAAATGTTCTAGATTTTCCGTTTATATTACCGATGGAAGATGTACACGTAAAACCGCTCTAATCCGGCTGAAACGTCGATATATGCAATAAAAACAGAACTTCTCCCCTTTCCAATATCTTACTCAGTATTTTAACGAGAAACAAATAGTTGATTGAAAATGAAGTGTTTAAGGTTAATTTCTAATCAATTATGTGTTTGCATCATTTATATCGTATATTTAATGAATTATCAGCAATAAACTGAAAGCTCACAAAAACTTGGAAAAACAGCAAAATATTGCCTAATTCGATGATATTTTGTTTATATCACATAAAGGAAAAGGGGATGATAAACGTCAAAATATTGCTGAATTCGATGATTTTTAGTACGAAACAAAATGCAAGAAAACTTGCTTAAAATGCAATATTATGCGAAAATCTGAGATTTGAAGGCCAAATCACATATCGTGATACTACATGAAATGGTATGGAAATATTGGTAAAAATGAATATATTTACGTAATATTAAACTACATGAAAAACGTGAAAAAAGTCATTATTATACCAAATTTGAGTATTTTAACGTCGAATCATAAAGCGACGTTTCATGTTTTTTAGACCCTAGAAAAGAAGTATAAAGATGTTGCTTCCAATACAAATGACAAAAATCAATGTGTTTTCATTAAAATTAACTAAAATGTTTCTGATTTTCGGTTTATATTACCGATGGAAAATGTACACGTAAAACCGTTCTACGCCGGCTGAAACGTAGATATATGCAATAAAAACAGAAATTCTCCCCTTTTAAATATCTTACCCAGTATTTTAACGAGAAACAAATAGATGATTGAAAATGAAGTATTTAAGGTTATTTTCTGATCAATTATGTGTTTGCATAATTTTTCTCGTATATTTAATGAATTAATAGCAATAAACTGAAAATTCACAAAAACCTGGAAAAACCTCAAAATATTGCCTAGTTCGATGATATTTTGTTTATATCACATAAAGGAAAAGGGGAAGATAAAGGTCAAAATATTGCTAAATTCGATGATTTCTAGTACGAAACAAAATGCAAGAAAACTTGCTTAAAATGCAATATTATGCGAAAATCTGAGATTTGAAAGCCAAATCACATATCGTGATACTACATGAAATAGTATCGAAATATTGATAAAAATGAATATATTTACGTAATATCAAACTAAATGAAAAACGTGAAAAAGGTCATTATTATACCAAATTTGAGGATTTTAACTTCGAATCATGGATCGAGGTTTCGTATTTTTTAGACCCTAGAAAAGATGTATAAAGATGTAGCTTTCAAAACAAATGATAAAAATCAATGTGTTTTCATTAAAATTAACTAAAATGTTCCTGATTTTTGGTTTATATTACCGATGGAAGATGTACACGTAAAACCGTTCTAATCCGGCTGAAACGTCGATATATGCAATAAAAACGGAACTTCTCCCCTTTTCAATATTTTACTCAGTATTTTAACGAGAAACAAATAGATGATTGAAAATAAAGTATTTAAGGTTATTTTCTGATCAATTATGTGTTTGCATAATTTTAATCCTATATTTAATGAATTAATAACAATAAACTGAAAATTCACAATAACGTGGAAAACGGCCTAATTCGATGATATTTTGTTTAAATCACATAGAGGAAACGGGTATGATAAAGGTCAAAATATTGCTAAATTCGACGATTTTTAGTGCAAAAGAAAATGCAAGAAAACGTGCTTAAAAATGCAAAATTTGCGAAATTCTGAGATTTGAAGGCGAAATCACATATCGTGAGAAAACATGAAGTAGTATCGAAATATTGGTAAAAACGAATATATTTACGGAAAATCACACTACATGAATAACGTGTAAAAAGTCACTATATTACCATATATGAGGATTTTTACTTCAAATCATAGAGCGAGGTTTCGTATTATTTAGACCCAAGAAAAGACGTTTGACAATGTTGTTTCAAATACAAATGATAAAAATCAGTGTTTTCATTAGAATTAACTAAAATGTTCCAGATTTTCCGTTTATATTACCGATGGAAGATGTACACGTAAAACCGCTCTAATAGGGCTGAAACGTCGATATATGCAATAAAAACAGAACTTCTCCCCTTTCCAATATCTTACTCAGTATTTTAACGAGAAACAAATAGTTGATTGAAAATGAAGTGTTTAAGGTTAATTTCTAATCAATTATGTGTTTGCATCATTTTTATCGTATATTTAATGAATTATCAGCAATAAACTGAAAACTCGCAAAAACTTGGAAAAACAGCAAAATATTGCCTAATTCGATGATATTTTGTTTATATCACATAAAGGAAAAGGGGATGATAAACGTCAAAATATTGCTGAATTCGATTATTTTTAGTACGAAACAAAATGCAAGAAAACTTGCTTAAAATGCAATATTATGCGAAAATCTGAGATTTGAAGGCCAAATCACATATCGTGATACTACATGAAATGGTATGGAAATATTGGTAAAAATGAATATATTTACGTAATATTAAACTACATGAAAAACGTGAAAAAAGTCATTATTATACCAAATTTGAGTATTTTAACGTCGAATCATAAAGCGACGTTTCATGTTTTTTAGACCCTAGAAAAGAAGTATAAAGATGTTGCTTCCAATACAAATGACAAAAATCAATGTGTTTTCATTAAAATTAACTAAAATGTTCCTGATTTTCGGTTTATATTACCGATGGAAAATGTACACGTAAAACCGTTCTACGCCGGCTGAAACGTAGATATATGCAATAAAAACAGAAATTCTCCCCTTTTAAATATCTTACCCAGTATTTTAACGAGAAACAAATAGATGATTGAAAATGAAGTATTTAAGGTTATTTTCTGATCAATTATGTGTTTGCATAATTTTTCTCGTATATTTAATGAATTAATAGCAATAAACTGAAAATTCACAAAAACTTGGAAAAACCTCAAAATATTGCCTAGTTCGATGATATTTTGTTTATATCACATAAAGGAAAAGGGGAAGATAAAGGTCAAAATATTGCTAAATTCGATGATTTCTAGTACGAAACAAAATGCAAGAAAACTTGCTTAAAATGCAATATTATGCGAAAATCTGAGATTTGAAAGCCAAATCACATATCGTGATACTACATGAAATAGTATCGAAATATTGGTAAAAATGAATATATTTACGTAATATTAAACTACATGAAAAACGTGAAAAAAGTCATTATTATACCAAATTTGAGGATTTTAACGTCGAATCATAAAGCGACGTTTCATGTTTTTTAGACCCTAGAAAAGAAGTATAAAGATGTTGCTTCCAATACAAATGACAAAAATAAATGTGTTTTCATTAAAATTAACTAAAATGTTCCTGATTTTTGGTTTATATTACCGATGGAAGATGTACACGTAAAACCGTTCTAATCCGGCTGAAACGTCGATATATGCAATAAAAACGGAACTTCTCCCCTTTTCAATATTTTACTCAGTATTTTAACGAGAAACAAATAGATGATTGAAAATAAAGTATTTAAGGTTATTTTCTGATCAATTATGTGTTTGCATAAATTTAATCGTATATTTAATGAATTAATAACAATAAACTGAAAATTCACAATAACGTGGAAAACGGCCTAATTCGATGATATTTTGTTTAAATCACATAGAGGAAACGGGGATGATAAAGGTCAAAATATTGCTAAATTCGACGATTTTTAGTGCAAAACAAAATGCAAGAAAACTTGCTTAAAAATGCAAAATTTGCGAAATTCTGAGATTTGAAGGCGAAATCACATATCGTGAGAAAACATGAAGTAGTATCGAAATATTGGTAAAAACGAATATATTTACGGAAAATCACACTACATGAATAACGTGTAAAAAGTCACTATATTACCATTTATGAGGATTTTTACTTCAAATCATAGAGCGAGGTTTCGTATTATTTAGACCCAAGAAAAGACGTGTGACAATGTTGTTTCAAATACAAATGATAAAAATCAATGTGTTTTCATTAGAATTAACTAAAATGTTCCAGATTTTCCGTTTATATTACCGATGGAAGATGTACACGTAAAACCGCTCTAATCCGGCTGAAACGTCGATATATGCAATAAAAACAGAACTTCTCCCCTTTCCAATATCTTACTCAGTATTTTAACGAGAAACAAATAGTTGATTGAAAATGAAGTGTTTAAGGTTAATTTCTAATCAATTATGTGTTTGCATAATTTTTATCGTATATTTAATGAATTATCAGCAATAAACTGAAAACTCACAAAAACTTGGAAAAACAGCAAAATATTGCCTAATTCGATGATATTTTGTTTATATCACATAAAGGAAAAGGGGATGATAAACGTCAAAATATTGCTGAATTCGATGATTTTTAGTACGAATCAAAATGCAAGAAAACTTGCTTAAAATGCAATATTATGCGAAAATCTGAGATTTGAAGGCCAAATCACATATCGTGATACTACATGAAATGGTATGGAAATATTGGTAAAAATGAATATATTTACGTAATATTAAACTACATGAAAAACGTGAAAAAAGTCATTATTATACCAAATTTGAGTATTTTAACGTCGAATCATTAAGCGACGTTTCATGTTTTTTAGACCCTAGAAAAGAAGTATAAAGATGTTGCTTCCAATACAAATGACAAAAATCAATGTGTTTTCATTAAAATTAACTAAAATGTTCCTGATTTTCGGTTTATATTACCGATGGGAAATGTACACGTAAAACCGTTCTACGCCGGCTGAAACGTAGATATATGCAATAAAAACAGAAATTCTCCCCTTTTAAATATCTTACCCAGTATTTTAACGAGAAACAAATAGATGATTGAAAATGAAGTATTTAAGGTTATTTTCTGATCAATTATGTGTTTGCATAATTTTTCTCGTATATTTAATGAATTAATAGCAATAAACTGAAAATTCACAAAAACTTGGAAAAACCTCAAAATATTGCCTAGTTCGATGATATTTTGTTTATATCACATAAAGGAAAAGGGGATGATAAAGGTCAAAATATTGCTAAATTCGATGATTTCTAGTACGAAACAAAATGCAAGAAAACTTGCTTAAAATGCAATATTATGCGAAAATCTGAGATTTGAAAGCCAAATCACATATCGTGATACTACATGAAATAGTATCGAAATATTGGTAAAAATGAATATATTTACGTAATATTAAACTACATGAAAAACGTTAAAAAAGTCATTATTATACCAAATTTGAGGATTTTAACGTCGAATCATAAAGCGACGTTTCATGTTTTTTAGACCCTAGAAAAGAAGTATAAAGATGTTGCTTCCAATACAAATTACAAAAATCAATGTGTTTTCATTAAAATTAACTAAAATGTTCCTGATTTTTGGTTTATATTACCGATGGAAGATGTACACGTAAAACAGTTCTAATCCGGCTGAAACGTCGATATATGCAATAAAAACAGAACTTCTCCCCTTTTCAATATCTTACTCAGTATTTTAACGAGAAACAAATATATGATTGAAAATGAAGTATTTAAGGTTATTTTCTGATCAATTATGTGTTTGCATAATATTTATCGTATATTTAATGAATTAATAACAATAAACTGAAAATTCACAATAACGTGGAAAACGGCCTAATTCGATTATATTTTGTTTAAATCACATAGAGGAAACGGGTATGATAAAGGTCAAAATATTGCTAAATTCGACGATTTTTAGTGCAAAACAAAATGCAAGAAAACTTGCTTAAAAATGCAAAATTTGCGAAATTCTGAGATTTGAAAGCGAAATCACATATCGTGAGAAAACATGAAGTAGTATCGAAATATTGGTAAAAACGAATATATTTACGGAAAATCACACTACATGAATAACGTGTAAAAAGTCACTATATTACCATATATGAGGATTTTTACTTCAAATCATAGAGCGAGGTTTCGTATTATTTAGACCCAAGAAAAGACGTGTGACAATGTTGTTTCAAATACAAATGATAAAAATCAGTGTTTTCATTAGAATTAACTAAAATGTTCCATATTTTCCGTTTATATTACCGATGGAAGATGTACACGTAAAACCGCTCTAATCCGGCTGAAACGTCGATATATGCAATAAAAACAGAACTTCTCCCCTTTCCAATATCTTACTCAGTATTTTAACGAGAAACAAATAGTTGATTGAAAATGAAGTGTTTAAGGTTAATTTCTAATCAATTATGTGTTTGCATAATTTTTATCGTATATTTAATGAATTATCAGCAATAAACTGAAAACTCACAAAAACTTGGAAAAACAGCAAAATATTGCCTAATTCGATGATATTTTGTTTATATCACATAAAGGAAAAGGGGATGATAAACGTCAAAATATTGCTGAATTCGATGATTTTTAGTACGAAACAAAATGCAAGAAAACTTGCTTAAAATGCAATATTATGCGAAAATCTGAGATTTGAAGGCCAAATTACATATCGTGATACTACATGAAATGGTATGGAAATATTGGTAAAAATGAATATATTTACGTAATATTAAACTACATGAAAAACGTGAAAAAAGTCATTATTATACCAAATTTGAGTATTTTAACGTCGAATCATAAAGCGACGTTTCATGTTTTTTAGACCCTAGAAAAGAAGTATAAAGATGTTGCTTCCAATACAAATGACAAAAATCAATGTGTTTTCATTAAAATTAACTAAAATGTTCCTGATTTTCGGTTTATATTACCGATGGAAAATGTACACGTAAAACCGTTCTACGCCGGCTGAAACGTAGATATATGCAATAAAAACAGAAATTCTCCCCTTTTAAATATCTTACCCAGTATTTTAACGAGAAACAAATAGATGATTGAAAATGAAGTATTTAAGGTTATTTTCTGATCAATTATGTGTTTGCATAATTTTTCTCGTATATTTAATGAATTAATAGCAATAAACTGAAAATTCACAAAAACTTGGAAAAACCTCAAAATATTGCCTAGTTCGATGATATTTTGTTTATATCACATAAAGGAAAAGGGGATGATAAAGGTCAAAATATTGCTAAATTCGATGATTTCTAGTACGAAACAAAATGCAAGAAAACTTGCTTAAAATGCAATATTATGCGAAAATCTGAGATTTGAAAGCCAAATCACATATCGTGATACAACATGAAATAGTATCGAAATATTGGTAAAAATGAATATATTTACGTAATATTAAACTACATGAAAAACGTGAAAAAAGTCATTATTATACCAAATTTGAGGATTTTAACGTCGAATCATAAAGCGACGTTTCATGTTTTTTAGACCCTAGAAAAGAAGTATAAAGATGTTGCTTCCAATACAAATGACAAAAATCAATGTGTTTTCATTAAAATTAACTAAAATGTTCCTGATTTTTGGTTTATATTACCGATGGAAGATGTACACGTAAAACAGTTCTAATCCGGCTGAAACGTCGATATATGCAATAAAAACAGAACTTCTCCCCTTTTCAATATCTTACTCAGTATTTTAACGAGAAACAAATATATGATTGAAAATGAAGTATTTAAGGTTATTTTCTGATCAATTATGTATTTGCATAATTTTTATCGTATATTTAATGAATTAATAACAATAAACTGAAAATTCACAATAACGTGGAAAACGGCCTAATTCGATTATATTTTGTTTAAATCACATAGAGGAAACGGGTATGATAAAGGTCAAAATATTGCTAAATTCGACGATTTTTAGTGCAAAACAAAATGCAAGAAAACTTGCTTAAAAATGCAAAATTTGCGAAATTCTGAGATTTGAAAGCGAAATCACATATCGTGAGAAAACATGAAGTAGTATCGAAATATTGGTAAAAACAAATATATTTACGGAAAATCACACTACATGAATAACGTGTAAAAAGTCACTATATTACCATATATGAGGATTTTTACTTCAAATCATAGAGCGAGGTTTCGTATTATTTAGACCCAAGAAAAGACGTGTGACAATGTTGTTTCAAATACAAATGATAAAAATCAGTGTTTTCATTAGAATTAACTAAAATTTTCCATATTTTCCGTTTATATTACCGATGGAAGATGTACACGTAAAACCGCTCTAATCCGGCTGAAACGTCGATATATGCAATAAAAACAGAACTTCTCCCCTTTCCAATATCTTACTCAGTATTTTAACGAGAAACAAATAGTTGATTGAAAATGAAGTGTTTAAGGTTAATTTCTAATCAATTATGTGTTTGCATAATTTTTATCGTATATTTAATGAATTATCAGCAATAAACTGAAAACTCACAAAAACTTGGAAAAACAGCAAAATATTGCCTAATTCGATGATATTTTGTTTATATCACATAAAGGAAAAGGGGATGATAAACGTCAAAATATTGCTGAATTCGATGATTTTTAGTACGAAACAAAATGCAAGAAAACTTGCTTAAAATGCAATATTATGCGAAAATCTGAGATTTGAGGGCCAAATTACATATCGTGATACTACATGAAATGGTATGGAAATATTGGTAAAAATGAATATATTTACGTAATATTAAACTACATGAAAAACGTGAAAAAAATCATTATTATACCAAATTTGAGTATTTTAACGTCGAATCATAAAGCGACGTTTCATGTTTTTTAGACCCTAGAAAAGAAGTATAAAGATGTTGCTTCCAATACAAATGACAAAAATCAATGTGTTTTCATTAAAATTAACTAAAATGTTCCTGATTTTCGGTTTATATTACCGATGGAAAATGTACACGTAAAACCGTTCTACGCCGGCTGAAACGTAGATATATGCAATAAAAACAGAAATTCTCCCCTTTTAAATATCTTACCCAGTATTTTAACGAGAAACAAATAGATGATTGAAAATGAAGTATTTAAGGTTATTTTCTGATCAATTATGTGTTTGCATAATTTTTCTCGTATATTTAATGAATTAATAGCAATAAACTGAAAATTCACAAAAACTTGGAAAAACCTCAAAATATTGCCTAGTTCGATGATATTTTGTTTATATCACATAAAGGAAAAGGGGATGATAAAGGTCAAAATATTGCTAAATTCGATGATTTCTAGTACGAAACAAAATGCAAGAAAACTTGCTTAAAATGCAATATTATGCGAAAATCTGAGATTTGAAAGCCAAATCACATATCGTGATACTACATGAAATAGTATCGAAATATTGGTAAAAATGAATATATTTACGTAATATTAAACTACATGAAAAACGTGAAAAAAGTCATTATTATACCAAATTTGAGGATTTTAACGTCGAATCATAAAGCGACGTTTCATGTTTTTTAGACCCTAGAAAAGAAGTATAAAGATGTTGCTTCCAATACAAATGACAAAAATCAATGTGTTTTCATTAAAATTAACTAAAATGTTCCTGATTTTTGGTTTATATTACCGATGGAAGATGTACACGTAAAACCGTTCTAATCCGGCTGAAACGTCGATATATGCAATAAAAACGGAACTTCTCCCCTTTTCAATATTTTACTCAGTATTTTAACGAGAAACAAATAGATGATTGAAAATAAAGTATTTAAGGTTATTTTCTGATCAATTATGTGTTTGCATAAATTTAATCGTATATTTAATGAATTAATAACAATAAACTGAAAATTCACAATAACGTGGAAAACGGCCTAATTCGATGATATTTTGTTTAAATCACATAGAGGAAACGGGGATGATAAAGGTCAAAATATTGCTAAATTCGACGATTTTTAGTGCAAAACAAAATGCAAGAAAACTTGCTTAAAAATGCAAAATTTGCGAAATTCTGAGATTTGAAGGCGAAATCACATATCGTGAGAAAACATGAAGTAGTATCGAAATATTGGTAAAAACGAATATATTTACGGAAAATCACACTACATAAATAACGTGTAAAAAGTCACTATATTACCATTTATGAGGATTTTTACTTCAAATCATAGAGCGAGGTTTCGTATTATTTAGACCCAAGAAAAGACGTGTGACAATGTTGTTTCAAATACAAATGATAAAAATCAATGTGTTTTCATTAGAATTAACTAAAATGTTCCAGATTTTCCGTTTATATTACCGATGGAAGATGTACACGTAAAACCGCTCTAATCCGGCTGAAACGTCGATATATGCAATAAAAACAGAACTTCTCCCCTTTCCAATATCTTACTCAGTATTTTAACGAGAAACAAATAGTTGATTGAAAATGAAGTGTTTAAGGTTAATTTCTAATCAATTATGTGTTTGCATCATTTATATCGTATATTTAATGAATTATCAGCAATAAACTGAAAGCTCACAAAAACTTGGAAAAACAGCAAAATATTGCCTAATTCGATGATATTTTGTTTATATCACATAAAGGAAAAGGGGATGATAAACGTCAAAATATTGCTGAATTCGATGATTTTTAGTACGAAACAAAATGCAAGAAAACTTGCTTAAAATGCAATATTATGCGAAAATCTGTGATTTGAAGGCCAAATCACATATCGTGATACTACATGAAATGGTATGGAAATATTGGTAAAAATGAATATATTTACGTAATATTAAACTACATGAAAAACGTGAAAAAAGTCATTATTATACCAAATTTGAGTATTTTAACGTCGAATCATAAAGCGACGTTTCATGTTTTTTAGACCCTAGAAAAGAAGTATAAAGATGTTGCTTCCAATACAAATGACAAAAATCAATGTGTTTTCATTAAAATTAACTAAAATGTTTCTGATTTTCGGTTTATATTACCGATGGAAAATGTACACGTAAAACCGTTCTACGCCGGCTGAAACGTAGATATATGCAATAAAAACAGAAATTCTCCCCTTTTAAATATCTTACCCAGTATTTTAACGAGAAACAAATAGATGATTGAAAATGAAGTATTTAAGGTTATTTTCTGATCAATTATGTGTTTGCATAATTTTTCTCGTATATTTAATGAATTAATAGCAATAAACTGAAAATTCACAAAAACTTGGAAAAACCTCAAAATATTGCCTAGTTCGATGATATTTTGTTTATATCACATAAAGGAAAAGGGGAAGATAAAGGTCAAAATATTGCTAAATTCGATGATTTCTAGTACGAAACAAAATGCAAGAAAACTTGCTTAAAATGCAATATTATGCGAAAATCTGAGATTTGAAAGCCAAATCACATATCGTGATACTACATGAAATAGTATCGAAATATTGATAAAAATGAATATATTTACGTAATATCAAACTAAATGAAAAACGTGAAAAAGGTCATTATTATACCAAATTTGAGGATTTTAACTTCGAATCATGGATCGAGGTTTCGTATTTTTTAGACCCTAGAAAAGACGTATAAAGATGTAGCTTTCAAAACAAATGATAAAAATCAATGTGTTTTCATTAAAATTAACTAAAATGTTCCTGATTTTTGGTTTATATTACCGATGGAAGATGTACACGTAAAACCGTTCTAATCCGGCTGAAACGTCGATATATGCAATAAAAACGGAACTTCTCCCCTTTTCAATATTTTACTCAGTATTTTAACGAGAAACAAATAGATGATTGAAAATAAAGTATTTAAGGTTATTTTCTGATCAATTATGTGTTTGCATAATTTTAATCCTATATTTAATGAATTAATAACAATAAACTGAAAATTCACAATAACGTGGAAAACGGCCTAATTCGATGATATTTTGTTTAAATCACATAGAGGAAACGGGTATGATAAAGGTCAAAATATTGCTAAATTCGACGATTTTTAGTGCAAAAGAAAATGCAAGAAAACGTGCTTAAAAATGCAAAATTTGCGAAATTCTGAGATTTGAAGGCGAAATCACATATCGTGAGAAAACATGAAGTAGTATCGAAATATTGGTAAAAACGAATATATTTACGGAAAATCACACTACATGAATAACGTGTAAAAAGTCACTATATTACCATATATGAGGATTTTTACTTCAAATCATAGAGCGAGGTTTCGTATTATTTAGACCCAAGAAAAGACGTTTGACAATGTTGTTTCAAATACAAATGATAAAAATCAGTGTTTTCATTAGAATTAACTAAAATGTTCCAGATTTTCCGTTTATATTACCGATGGAAGATGTACACGTAAAACCGCTCTAATAGGGCTGAAACGTCGATATATGCAATAAAAACAGAACTTCTCCCCTTTCCAATATCTTACTCAGTATTTTAACGAGAAACAAATAGTTGATTGAAAATGAAGTGTTTAAGGTTAATTTCTAATCAATTATGTGTTTGCATCATTTTTATCGTATATTTAATGAATTATCAGCAATAAACTGAAAACTCGCAAAAACTTGGAAAAACAGCAAAATATTGCCTAATTCGATGATATTTTGTTTATATCACATAAAGGAAAAGGGGATGATAAACGTCAAAATATTGCTGAATTCGATTATTTTTAGTACGAAACAAAATGCAAGAAAACTTGCTTAAAATGCAATATTATGCGAAAATCTGAGATTTGAAGGCCAAATCACATATCGTGATACTACATGAAATGGTATGGAAATATTGGTAAAAATGAATATATTTACGTAATATTAAACTACATGAAAAACGTGAAAAAAGTCATTATTATACCAAATTTGAGTATTTTAACGTCGAATCATAAAGCGACGTTTCATGTTTTTTAGACCCTAGAAAAGAAGTATAAAGATGTTGCTTCCAATACAAATGACAAAAATCAATGTGTTTTCATTAAAATTAACTAAAATGTTCCTGATTTTCGGTTTATATTACCGATGGAAAATGTACACGTAAAACCGTTCTACGCCGGCTGAAACGTAGATATATGCAATAAAAACAGAAATTCTCCCCTTTTAAATATCTTACCCAGTATTTTAACGAGAAACAAATAGATGATTGAAAATGAAGTATTTAAGGTTATTTTCTGATCAATTATGTGTTTGCATAATTTTTCTCGTATATTTAATGAATTAATAGCAATAAACTGAAAATTCACAAAAACTTGGAAAAACCTCAAAATATTGCCTAGTTCGATGATATTTTGTTTATATCACATAAAGGAAAAGGGGAAGATAAAGGTCAAAATATTGCTAAATTCGATGATTTCTAGTACGAAACAAAATGCAAGAAAACTTGCTTAAAATGCAATATTATGCGAAAATCTGAGATTTGAAAGCCAAATCACATATCGTGATACTACATGAAATAGTATCGAAATATTGGTAAAAATGAATATATTTACGTAATATTAAACTACATGAAAAACGTGAAAAAAGTCATTATTATACCAAATTTGAGGATTTTAACGTCGAATCATAAAGCGACGTTTCATGTTTTTTAGACCCTAGAAAAGAAGTATAAAGATGTTGCTTCCAATACAAATGACAAAAATCAATGTGTTTTCATTAAAATTAACTAAAATGTTCCTGATTTTTGGTTTATATTACCGATGGAAGATGTACACGTAAAACCGTTCTAATCCGGCTGAAACGTCGATATATGCAATAAAAACGGAACTTCTCCCCTTTTCAATATTTTACTCAGTATTTTAACGAGAAACAAATAGATGATTGAAAATAAAGTATTTAAGGTTATTTTCTGATCAATTATGTGTTTGCATAAATTTAATCGTATATTTAATGAATTAATAACAATAAACTGAAAATTCACAATAACGTGGAAAACGGCCTAATTCGATGATATTTTGTTTAAATCACATAGAGGAAACGGGGATGATAAAGGTCAAAATATTGCTAAATTCGACGATTTTTAGTGCAAAACAAAATGCAAGAAAACTTGCTTAAAAATGCAAAATTTGCGAAATTCTGAGATTTGAAGGCGAAATCACATATCGTGAGAAAACATGAAGTAGTATCGAAATATTGGTAAAAACGAATATATTTACGGAAAATCACACTACATGAATAACGTGTAAAAAGTCACTATATTACCATTTATGAGGATTTTTACTTCAAATCATAGAGCGAGGTTTCGTATTATTTAGACCCAAGAAAAGACGTGTGACAATGTTGTTTCAAATACAAATGATAAAAATCAATGTGTTTTCATTAGAATTAACTAAAATGTTCCAGATTTTCCGTTTATATTACCGATGGAAGATGTACACGTAAAACCGCTCTAATCCGGCTGAAACGTCGATATATGCAATAAAAACAGAACTTCTCCCCTTTCCAATATCTTACTCAGTATTTTAACGAGAAACAAATAGTTGATTGAAAATGAAGTGTTTAAGGTTAATTTCTAATCAATTATGTGTTTGCATAATTTTTATCGTATATTTAATGAATTATCAGCAATAAACTGAAAACTCACAAAAACTTGGAAAAACAGCAAAATATTGCCTAATTCGATGATATTTTGTTTATATCACATAAAGGAAAAGGGGATGATAAACGTCAAAATATTGCTGAATTCGATGATTTTTAGTACGAAACAAAATGCAAGAAAACTTGCTTAAAATGCAATATTATGCGAAAATCTGAGATTTGAAGGCCAAATCACATATCGTGATACTACATGAAATGGTATGGAAATATTGGTAAAAATGAATATATTTACGTAATATTAAACTACATGAAAAACGTGAAAAAAGTCATTATTATACCAAATTTGAGTATTTTAACGTCGAATCATTAAGCGACGTTTCATGTTTTTTAGACCCTAGAAAAGAAGTATAAAGATGTTGCTTCCAATACAAATGACAAAAATCAATGTGTTTTCATTAAAATTAACTAAAATGTTCCTGATTTTCGGTTTATATTACCGATGGGAAATGTACACGTAAAACCGTTCTACGCCGGCTGAAACGTAGATATATGCAATAAAAACAGAAATTCTCCCCTTTTAAATATCTTACCCAGTATTTTAACGAGAAACAAATAGATGATTGAAAATGAAGTATTTAAGGTTATTTCTGATCAATTATGTGTTTGCATAATTTTTCTCGTATATTTAATGAATTAATAGCAATAAACTGAAAATTCACAAAAACTTGGAAAAACCTCAAAATATTGCCTAGTTCGATGATATTTTGTTTATATCACATAAAGGAAAAGGGGATGATAAAGGTCAAAATATTGCTAAATTCGATGATTTCTAGTACGAAACAAAATGCAAGAAAACTTGCTTAAAATGCAATATTATGCGAAAATCTGAGATTTGAAAGCCAAATCACATATCGTGATACTACATGAAATAGTATCGAAATATTGGTAAAAATGAATATATTTACGTAATATTAAACTACATGAAAAACGTGAAAAAAGTCATTATTATACCAAATTTGAGGATTTTAACGTCGAATCATAAAGCGACGTTTCATGTTTTTTAGACCCTAGAAAAGAAGTATAAAGATGTTGCTTCCAATACAAATTACAAAAATCAATGTGTTTTCATTAAAATTAACTAAAATGTTCCTGATTTTTGGTTTATATTACCGATGGAAGATGTACACGTAAAACAGTTCTAATCCGGCTGAAACGTCGATATATGCAATAAAAACAGAACTTCTCCCTTTTCAATATCTTACTCAGTATTTTAACGAGAAACAAATATATGATTGAAAATGAAGTATTTAAGGTTATTTTCTGATCAATTATGTGTTTGCATAATATTTATCGTATATTTAATGAATTAATAACAATAAACTGAAAATTCACAATAACGTGGAAAACGGCCTAATTCGATTATATTTTGTTTAAATCACATAGAGGAAACGGGTATGATAAAGGTCAAAATATTGCTAAATTCGACGATTTTTAGTGCAAAACAAAATGCAAGAAAACTTGCTTAAAAATGCAAAATTTGCGAAATTCTGAGATTTGAAAGCGAAATCACATATCGTGAGAAAACATGAAGTAGTATCGAAATATTGGTAAAAACGAATATATTTACGGAAAATCACACTACATGAATAACGTGTAAAAAGTCACTATATTACCATATATGAGGATTTTTACTTCAAATCATAGAGCGAGGTTTCGTATTATTTAGACCCAAGAAAAGACGTGTGACAATGTTGTTTCAAATACAAATGATAAAAATCAGTGTTTTCATTAGAATTAACTAAAATGTTCCATATTTTCCGTTTATATTACCGATGGAAGATGTACACGTAAAACCGCTCTAATCCGGCTGAAACGTCGATATATGCAATAAAAACAGAACTTCTCCCCTTTCCAATATCTTACTCAGTATTTTAACGAGAAACAAATAGTTGATTGAAAATGAAGTGTTTAAGGTTAATTTCTAATCAATTATGTGTTTGCATAATTTTTATCGTATATTTAATGAATTATCAGCAATAAACTGAAAACTCACAAAAACTTGGAAAAACAGCAAAATATTGCCTAATTCGATGATATTTTGTTTATATCACATAAAGGAAAAGGGGATGATAAACGTCAAAATATTGCTGAATTCGATGATTTTTAGTACGAAACAAAATGCAAGAAAACTTGCTTAAAATGCAATATTATGCGAAAATCTGAGATTTGAAGGCCAAATTACATATCGTGATACTACATGAAATGGTATGGAAATATTGGTAAAAATGAATATATTTACGTAATATTAAACTACATGAAAAACGTGAAAAAAGTCATTATTATACCAAATTTGAGTATTTTAACGTCGAATCATAAAGCGACGTTTCATGTTTTTTAGACCCTAGAAAAGAAGTATAAAGATGTTGCTTCCAATACAAATGACAAAAATCAATGTGTTTTCATTAAAATTAACTAAAATGTTCCTGATTTTCGGTTTATATTACCGATGGAAAATGTACACGTAAAACCGTTCTACGCCGGCTGAAACGTAGATATATGCAATAAAAACAGAAATTCTCCCCTTTTAAATATCTTACCCAGTATTTTAACGAGAAACAAATAGATGATTGAAAATGAAGTATTTAAGGTTATTTTCTGATCAATTATGTGTTTGCATAATTTTTCTCGTATATTTAATGAATTAATAGCAATAAACTGAAAATTCACAAAAACTTGGAAAAACCTCAAAATATTGCCTAGTTCGATGATATTTTGTTTATATCACATAAAGGAAAAGGGGATGATAAAGGTCAAAATATTGCTAAATTCGATGATTTCTAGTACGAAACAAAATGCAAGAAAACTTGCTTAAAATGCAATATTATGCGAAAATCTGAGATTTGAAAGCCAAATCACATATCGTGATACTACATGAAATAGTATCGAAATATTGGTAAAAATGAATATATTTACGTAATATTAAACTACATGAAAAACGTGAAAAAAGTCATTATTATACCAAATTTGAGGATTTTAACGTCGAATCATAAAGCGACGTTTCATGTTTTTTAGACCCTAGAAAAGAAGTATAAAGATGTTGCTTCCAATACAAATGACAAAAATCAATGTGTTTTCATTAAAATTAACTAAAATGTTCCTGATTTTTGGTTTATATTACCGATGGAAGATGTACACGTAAAACAGTTCTAATCCGGCTGAAACGTCGATATATGCAATAAAAACAGAACTTCTCCCCTTTTCAATATCTTACTCAGTATTTTAACGAGAAACAAATATATGATTGAAAATGAAGTATTTAAGGTTATTTTCTGATCAATTATGTATTTGCATAATTTTTATCGTATATTTAATGAATTAATAACAATAAACTGAAAATTCACAATAACGTGGAAAACGGCCTAATTCGATTATATTTTGTTTAAATCACATAGAGGAAACGGGTATGATAAAGGTCAAAATATTGCTAAATTCGACGATTTTTAGTGCAAAACAAAATGCAAGAAAACTTGCTTAAAAATGCAAAATTTGCGAAATTCTGAGATTTGAAAGCGAAATCACATATCGTGAGAAAACATGAAGTAGTATCGAAATATTGGTAAAAACGAATATATTTACGGAAAATCACACTACATGAATAACGTGTAAAAAGTCACTATATTACCATATATGAGGATTTTTACTTCAAATCATAGAGCGAGGTTTCGTATTATTTAGACCCAAGAAAAGACGTGTGACAATGTTGTTTCAAATACAAATGATAAAAATCAGTGTTTTCATTAGAATTAACTAAAATTTTCCATATTTTCCGTTTATATTACCGATGGAAGATGTACACGTAAAACCGCTCTAATCCGGCTGAAACGTCGATATATGCAATAAAAACAGAACTTCTCCCCTTTCCAATATCTTACTCAGTATTTTAACGAGAAACAAATAGTTGATTGAAAATGAAGTGTTTAAGGTTAATTTCTAATCAATTATGTGTTTGCATAATTTTTATCGTATATTTAATGAATTATCAGCAATAAACTGAAAACTCACAAAAACTTGAAAAAACAGCAAAATATTGCCTAATTCGATGATATTTTGTTTATATCACATAAAGGAAAAGGGGATGATAAACGTCAAAATATTGCTGAATTCGATGATTTTTAGTACGAAACAAAATGCAAGAAAACTTGCTTAAAATGCAATATTATGCGAAAATCTGAGATTTGAGGGCCAAATTACATATCGTGATACTACATGAAATGGTATGGAAATATTGGTAAAAATGAATATATTTACGTAATATTAAACTACATGAAAAACGTGAAAAAAATCATTATTATACCAAATTTGAGTATTTTAACGTCGAATCATAAAGCGACGTTTCATGTTTTTTAGACCCTAGAAAAGAAGTATAAAGATGTTGCTTCCAATACAAATGACAAAAATCAATGTGTTTTCATTAAAATTAACTAAAATGTTCCTGATTTTCGGTTTATATTACCGATGGAAAATGTACACGTAAAACCGTTCTACGCCGGCTGAAACGTAGATATATGCAATAAAAACAGAAATTCTCCCCTTTTAAATATCTTACCCAGTATTTTAACGAGAAACAAATAGATGATTGAAAATGAAGTATTTAAGGTTATTTTCTGATCAATTATGTGTTTGCATAATTTTTCTCGTATATTTAATGAATTAATAGCAATAAACTGAAAATTCACAAAAACTTGGAAAAACCTCAAAATATTGCCTAGTTCGATGATATTTTGTTTATATCACATAAAGGAAAAGGGGATGATAAAGGTCAAAATATTGCTAAATTCGATGATTTCTAGTACGAAACAAAATGCAAGAAAACTTGCTTAAAATGCAATATTATGCGAAAATCTGAGATTTGAAAGCCAAATCACATATCGTGATACTACATGAAATAGTATCGAAATATTGGTAAAAATGAATATATTTACGTAATATTAAACTACATGAAAAACGTGAAAAAAGTCATTATTATACCAAATTTGAGGATTTTAACGTCGAATCATAAAGCGACGTTTCATGTTTTTTAGACCCTAGAAAAGAAGTATAAAGATGTTGCTTCCAATACAAATGACAAAAATCAATGTGTTTTCATTAAAATTAACTAAAATGTTCCTGATTTTTGGTTTATATTACCGATGGAAGATGTACACGTAAAACCGTTCTAATCCGGCTGAAACGTCGATATATGCAATAAAAACGGAACTTCTCCCCTTTTCAATATTTTACTCAGTATTTTAACGAGAAACAAATAGATGATTGAAAATAAAGTATTTAAGGTTATTTTCTGATCAATTATGTGTTTGCATAAATTTAATCGTATATTTAATGAATTAATAACAATAAACTGAAAATTCACAATAACGTGGAAAACGGCCTAATTCGATGATATTTTGTTTAAATCACATAGAGGAAACGGGGATGATAAAGGTCAAAATATTGCTAAATTCGACGATTTTTAGTGCAAAACAAAATGCAAGAAAACTTGCTTAAAAATGCAAAATTTGCGAAATTCTGAGATTTGAAGGCGAAATCACATATCGTGAGAAAACATGAAGTAGTATCGAAATATTGGTAAAAACGAATATATTTACGGAAAATCACACTACATAAATAACGTGTAAAAAGTCACTATATTACCATTTATGAGGATTTTTACTTCAAATCATAGAGCGAGGTTTCGTATTATTTAGACCCAAGAAAAGACGTGTGACAATGTTGTTTCAAATACAAATGATAAAAATCAATGTGTTTTCATTAGAATTAACTAAAATGTTCCAGATTTTCCGTTTATATTACCGATGGAAGATGTACACGTAAAACCGCTCTAATCCGGCTGAAACGTCGATATATGCAATAAAAACAGAACTTCTCCCCTTTCCAATATCTTACTCAGTATTTTAACGAGAAACGAAATAGTTGATTGAAAATGAAGTGTTTAAGGTTAATTTCTAATCAATTATGTGTTTGCATCATTTATATCGTATATTTAATGAATTATCAGCAATAAACTGAAAGCTCACAAAAACTTGGAAAAACAGCAAAATATTGCCTAATTCGATGATATTTTGTTTATATCACATAAAGGAAAAGGGGATGATAAACGTCAAAATATTGCTGAATTCGATGATTTTTAGTACGAAACAAAATGCAAGAAAACTTGCTTAAAATGCAATATTATGCGAAAATCTGTGATTTGAAGGCCTAAATCACATATCGTGATACTACATGAAATGGTATGGAAATATTGGTAAAAATGAATATATTTACGTAATATTAAACTACATGAAAAACGTGAAAAAAGTCATTATTATACCAAATTTGAGTATTTTAACGTCGAATCATAAAGCGACGTTTCATGTTTTTTAGACCCTAGAAAAGAAGTATAAAGATGTTGCTTCCAATACAAATGACAAAAATCAATGTGTTTTCATTAAAATTAACTAAAATGTTTCTGATTTTCGGTTTATATTACCGATGGAAAATGTACACGTAAAACCGTTCTACGCCGGCTGAAACGTAGATATATGCAATAAAAACAGAAATTCTCCCCTTTTAAATATCTTACCCAGTATTTTAACGAGAAACAAATAGATTGATTGAAAATGAAGTATTTAAGGTTATTTTCTGAATCAATTATGTGTTTGCATAATTTTTCTCGTATATTTAATGAATTAATAGCAATAAACTGAAAATTCACAAAACTTGGAAAAAACCTCAAAATATTGCCTAGTTCGATGATATTTTGTTTATATCACATAAAGGAAAAGGGGAAGATAAAGGTCAAAATATTGCTAAATTCGATGATTTCTAGTACGAAACAAAATGCAAGAAAACTTGCTTAAAATGCAATATTATGCGAAAATCTGAGATTTGAAAGCCAAATCACATATCGTGATACTACATGAAATAGTATCGAAATATTGATAAAAATGAATATATTTACGTAATATCAAACTAAATGAAAAACGTGAAAAAGGTCATTATTATACCAAATTTGAGGATTTTAACTTCGAATCATGGATCGAGGTTTCGTATTTTTTAGACCCTAGAAAAGACGTATAAAGATGTAGCTTTCAAAACAAATGATAAAAATCAATGTGTTTTCATTAAAATTAACTAAAATGTTCCTGATTTTTGGTTTATATTACCGATGGAAGATGTACACGTAAAACCGTTCTAATCCGGCTGAAACGTCGATATATGCAATAAAAACGGAACTTCTCCCCTTTTCAATATTTTACTCAGTATTTTAACGAGAAACAAATAGATGATTGAAAATAAAGTATTTAAGGTTATTTTCTGATCAATTATGTGTTTGCATAATTTTAATCCTATATTTAATGAATTAATAACAATAAACTGAAAATTCACAATAACGTGGAAAACGGCCTAATTCGATGATATTTTGTTTAAATCACATAGAGGAAACGGGTATGATAAAGGTCAAAATATTGCTAAATTCGACGATTTTTAGTGCAAAAGAAAATGCAAGAAAACGTGCTTAAAAATGCAAAATTTGCGAAATTCTGAGATTTGAAGGCGAAATCACATATCGTGAGAAAACATGAAGTAGTATCGAAATATTGGTAAAAACGAATATATTTACGGAAAATCACACTACATGAATAACGTGTAAAAAGTCACTATATTACCATATATGAGGATTTTTACTTCAAATCATAGAGCGAGGTTTCGTATTATTTAGACCCAAGAAAAGACGTTTGACAATGTTGTTTCAAATACAAATGATAAAAATCAGTGTTTTCATTAGAATTAACTAAAATGTTCCAGATTTTCCGTTTATATTACCGATGGAAGATGTACACGTAAAACCGCTCTAATAGGGCTGAAACGTCGATATATGCAATAAAAACAGAACTTCTCCCCTTTCCAATATCTTACTCAGTATTTTAACGAGAAACAAATAGTTGATTGAAAATGAAGTGTTTAAGGTTAATTTCTAATCAATTATGTGTTTGCATCATTTTTATCGTATATTTAATGAATTATCAGCAATAAACTGAAAACTCGCAAAAACTTGGAAAAACAGCAAAATATTGCCTAATTCGATGATATTTTGTTTATATCACATAAAGGAAAAGGGGATGATAAACGTCAAAATATTGCTGAATTCGATTATTTTTAGTACGAAACAAAATGCAAGAAAACTTGCTTAAAATGCAATATTATGCGAAAATCTGAGATTTGAAGGCCAAATCACATATCGTGATACTACATGAAATGGTATGGAAATATTGGTAAAAATGAATATATTTACGTAATATTAAACTACATGAAAAACGTGAAAAAAGTCATTATTATACCAAATTTGAGTATTTTAACGTCGAATCATAAAGCGACGTTTCATGTTTTTTAGACCCTAGAAAAGAAGTATAAAGATGTTGCTTCCAATACAAATGACAAAAATCAATGTGTTTTCATTAAAATTAACTAAAATGTTCCTGATTTTCGGTTTATATTACCGATGGAAAATGTACACGTAAAACCGTTCTACGCCGGCTGAAACGTAGATATATGCAATAAAAACAGAAATTCTCCCCTTTTAAATATCTTACCCAGTATTTTAACGAGAAACAAATAGATGATTGAAAATGAAGTATTTAAGGTTATTTTCTGATCAATTATGTGTTTGCATAATTTTTCTCGTATATTTAATGAATTAATAGCAATAAACTGAAAATTCACAAAAACTTGGAAAAACCTCAAAATATTGCCTAGTTCGATGATATTTTGTTTATATCACATAAAGGAAAAGGGGAAGATAAAGGTCAAAATATTGCTAAATTCGATGATTTCTAGTACGAAACAAAATGCAAGAAAACTTGCTTAAAATGCAATATTATGCGAAAATCTGAGATTTGAAAGCCAAATCACATATCGTGATACTACATGAAATAGTATCGAAATATTGGTAAAAATGAATATATTTACGTAATATTAAACTACATGAAAAACGTGAAAAAAGTCATTATTATACCAAATTTGAGGATTTTAACGTCGAATCATAAAGCGACGTTTCATGTTTTTTAGACCCTAGAAAAGAAGTATAAAGATGTTGCTTCCAATACAAATGACAAAAATCAATGTGTTTTCATTAAAATTAACTAAAATGTTCCTGATTTTTGGTTTATATTACCGATGGAAGATGTACACGTAAAACCGTTCTAATCCGGCTGAAACGTCGATATATGCAATAAAAACGGAACTTCTCCCCTTTTCAATATTTTACTCAGTATTTTAACGAGAAACAAATAGATGATTGAAAATAAAGTATTTAAGGTTATTTTCTGATCAATTATGTGTTTGCATAAATTTAATCGTATATTTAATGAATTAATAACAATAAACTGAAAATTCACAATAACGTGGAAAACGGCCTAATTCGATGATATTTTGTTTAAATCACATAGAGGAAACGGGGATGATAAAGGTCAAAATATTGCTAAATTCGACGATTTTTAGTGCAAAACAAAATGCAAGAAAACTTGCTTAAAAATGCAAAATTTGCGAAATTCTGAGATTTGAAGGCGAAATCACATATCGTGAGAAAACATGAAGTAGTATCGAAATATTGGTAAAAACGAATATATTTACGGAAAATCACACTACATGAATAACGTGTAAAAAGTCACTATATTACCATTTATGAGGATTTTTACTTCAAATCATAGAGCGAGGTTTCGTATTATTTAGACCCAAGAAAAGACGTGTGACAATGTTGTTTCAAATACAAATGATAAAAATCAATGTGTTTTCATTAGAATTAACTAAAATGTTCCAGATTTTCCGTTTATATTACCGATGGAAGATGTACACGTAAAACCGCTCTAATCCGGCTGAAACGTCGATATATGCAATAAAAACAGAACTTCTCCCCTTTCCAATATCTTACTCAGTATTTTAACGAGAAACAAATAGTTGATTGAAAATGAAGTGTTTAAGGTTAATTTCTAATCAATTATGTGTTTGCATAATTTTTATCGTATATTTAATGAATTATCAGCAATAAACTGAAAACTCACAAAAACTTGGAAAAACAGCAAAATATTGCCTAATTCGATGATATTTTGTTTATATCACATAAAGGAAAAGGGGATGATAAACGTCAAAATATTGCTGAATTCGATGATTTTTAGTACGAAACAAAATGCAAGAAAACTTGCTTAAAATGCAATATTATGCGAAAATCTGAGATTTGAAGGCCAAATCACATATCGTGATACTACATGAAATGGTATGGAAATATTGGTAAAAATGAATATATTTACGTAATATTAAACTACATGAAAAACGTGAAAAAAGTCATTATTATACCAAATTTGAGTATTTTAACGTCGAATCATTAAGCGACGTTTCATGTTTTTTAGACCCTAGAAAAGAAGTATAAAGATGTTGCTTCCAATACAAATGACAAAAATCAATGTGTTTTCATTAAAATTAACTAAAATGTTCCTGATTTTCGGTTTATATTACCGATGGGAAATGTACACGTAAAACCGTTCTACGCCGGCTGAAACGTAGATATATGCAATAAAAACAGAAATTCTCCCCTTTTAAATATCTTACCCAGTATTTTAACGAGAAACAAATAGATGATTGAAAATGAAGTATTTAAGGTTATTTTCTGATCAATTATGTGTTTGCATAATTTTTCTCGTATATTTAATGAATTAATAGCAATAAACTGAAAATTCACAAAAACTTGGAAAAACCTCAAAATATTGCCTAGTTCGATGATATTTTGTTTATATCACATAAAGGAAAAGGGGATGATAAAGGTCAAAATATTGCTAAATTCGATGATTTCTAGTACGAAACAAAATGCAAGAAAACTTGCTTAAAATGCAATATTATGCGAAAATCTGAGATTTGAAAGCCAAATCACATATCGTGATACTACATGAAATAGTATCGAAATATTGGTAAAAATGAATATATTTACGTAATATTAAACTACATGAAAAACGTGAAAAAAGTCATTATTATACCAAATTTGAGGATTTTAACGTCGAATCATAAAGCGACGTTTCATGTTTTTTAGACCCTAGAAAAGAAGTATAAAGATGTTGCTTCCAATACAAATTACAAAAATCAATGTGTTTTCATTAAAATTAACTAAAATGTTCCTGATTTTTGGTTTATATTACCGATGGAAGATGTACACGTAAAACAGTTCTAATCCGGCTGAAACGTCGATATATGCAATAAAAACAGAACTTCTCCCCTTTTCAATATCTTACTCAGTATTTTAACGAGAAACAAATATATGATTGAAAATGAAGTATTTAAGGTTATTTTCTGATCAATTATGTGTTTGCATAATATTTATCGTATATTTAATGAATTAATAACAATAAACTGAAAATTCACAATAACGTGGAAAACGGCCTAATTCGATTATATTTTGTTTAAATCACATAGAGGAAACGGGTATGATAAAGGTCAAAATATTGCTAAATTCGACGATTTTTAGTGCAAAACAAAATGCAAGAAAACTTGCTTAAAAATGCAAAATTTGCGAAATTCTGAGATTTGAAAGCGAAATCACATATCGTGAGAAAACATGAAGTAGTATCGAAATATTGGTAAAAACGAATATATTTACGGAAAATCACACTACATGAATAACGTGTAAAAAGTCACTATATTACCATATATGAGGATTTTTACTTCAAATCATAGAGCGAGGTTTCGTATTATTTAGACCCAAGAAAAGACGTGTGACAATGTTGTTTCAAATACAAATGATAAAAATCAGTGTTTTCATTAGAATTAACTAAAA
Organism: Procambarus clarkii; assembly: GCF_040958095.1. Classification (NCBI taxonomy): domain Eukaryota; kingdom Metazoa; phylum Arthropoda; class Malacostraca; order Decapoda; family Cambaridae; genus Procambarus; species Procambarus clarkii. Next base: position 25,976,324 of record NC_091161.1, on the reverse strand, counting down.
TGTTCCATATTTTCCGTTTATATTACCGATGGAAGATGTACACGTAAAACCGCTCTAATCCGGCTGAAACGTCGATATATGCAATAAAAACAGAACTTCTCCCCTTTCCAATATCTTACTCAGTATTTTAACGAGAAACAAATAGTTGATTGAAAATGAAGTGTTTAAGGTTAATTTCTAATCAATTATGTGTTTGCATAATTTTTATCGTATATTTAATGAATTATCAGCAATAAACTGAAAACTCACAAAAACTTGGAAAAACAGCAAAATATTGCCTAATTCGATGATATTTTGTTTATATCACATAAAGGAAAAGGGGATGATAAACGTCAAAATATTGCTGAATTCGATGATTTTTAGTACGAAACAAAATGCAAGAAAACTTGCTTAAAATGCAATATTATGCGAAAATCTGAGATTTGAAGGCCAAATTACATATCGTGATACTACATGAAATGGTATGGAAATATTGGTAAAAATGAATATATTTACGTAATATTAAACTACATGAAAAACGTGAAAAAAGTCATTATTATACCAAATTTGAGTATTTTAACGTCGAATCATAAAGCGACGTTTCATGTTTTTTAGACCCTAGAAAAGAAGTATAAAGATGTTGCTTCCAATACAAATGACAAAAATCAATGTGTTTTCATTAAAATTAACTAAAATGTTCCTGATTTTCGGTTTATATTACCGATGGAAAATGTACACGTAAAACCGTTCTACGCCGGCTGAAACGTAGATATATGCAATAAAAACAGAAATTCTCCCCTTTTAAATATCTTACCCAGTATTTTAACGCGAAACAAATAGATGATTGAAAATGAAGTATTTAAGGTTATTTTCTGATCAATTATGTGTTTGCATAATTTTTCTCGTATATTTAATGAATTAATAGCAATAAACTGAAAATTCACAAAAACTTGGAAAAACCTCAAAATATTGCCTAGTTCGATGATATTTTGTTTATATCACATAAAGGAAAAGGGGATGATAAAGGTCAAAATATTGCTAAATTCGATGATTTCTAGTACGAAACAAAATGCAAGAAAACTTGCTTAAAATGCAATATTATGCGAAAATCTGAGATTTGAAAGCCAAATCACATATCGTGATACTACATGAAATAGTATCGAAATATTGGTAAAAATGAATATATTTACGTAATATTAAACTACATGAAAAACGTGAAAAAAGTCATTATTATACCAAATTTGAGGATTTTAACGTCGAATCATAAAGCGACGTTTCATGTTTTTTAGACCCTAGAAAAGAAGTATAAAGATGTTGCTTCCAATACAAATGACAAAAATCAATGTGTTTTCATTAAAATTAACTAAAATGTTCCTGATTTTTGGTTTATATTACCGATGGAAGATGTACACGTAAAACAGTTCTAATCCGGCTGAAACGTCGATATATGCAATAAAAACAGAACTTCTCCCCTTTTCAATATCTTACTCAGTATTTTAACGAGAAACAAATATATGATTGAAAATGAAGTATTTAAGGTTATTTTCTGATCAATTATGTATTTGCATAATTTTTATCGTATATTTAATGAATTAATAACAATAAACTGAAAATTCACAATAACGTGGAAAACGGCCTAATTCGATTATATTTTGTTTAAATCACATAGAGGAAACGGGTATGATAAAGGTCAAAATATTGCTAAATTCGACGATTTTTAGTGCAAAACAAAATGCAAGAAAACTTGCTTAAAAATGCAAAATTTGCGAAATTCTGAGATTTGAAAGCGAAATCACATATCGTGAGAAAACATGAAGTAGTATCGAAATATTGGTAAAAACGAATATATTTACGGAAAATCACACTACATGAATAACGTGTAAAAAGTCACTATATTACCATATATGAGGATTTTTACTTCAAATCATAGAGCGAGGTTTCGTATTATTTAGACCCAAGAAAAGACGTGTGACAATGTTGTTTCAAATACAAATGATAAAAATCAGTGTTTTCATTAGAATTAACTAAAATTTTCCATATTTTCCGTTTATATTACCGATGGAAGATGTACACGTAAAACCGCTCTAATCCGGCTGAAACGTCGATATATGCAATAAAAACAGAACTTCTCCCCTTTCCAATATCTTACTCAGTATTTTAACGAGAAACAAATAGTTGATTGAAAATGAAGTGTTTAAGGTTAATTTCTAATCAATTATGTGTTTGCATAATTTTTATCGTATATTTAATGAATTATCAGCAATAAACTGAAAACTCACAAAAACTTAAAAAAACAGCAAAATATTGCCTAATTCGATGATATTTTGTTTATATCACATAAAGGAAAAGGGGATGATAAACGTCAAAATATTGCTGAATTCGATGATTTTTAGTACGAAACAAAATGCAAGAAAACTTGCTTAAAATGCAATATTATGCGAAAATCTGAGATTTGAGGGCCAAATTACATATCGTGATACTACATGAAATGGTATGGAAATATTGGTAAAAATGAATATATTTACGTAATATTAAACTACATGAAAAACGTGAAAAAAATCATTATTATACCAAATTTGAGTATTTTAACGTCGAATCATAAAGCGACGTTTCATGTTTTTTAGACCCTAGAAAAGAAGTATAAAGATGTTGCTTCCAATACAAATGACAAAAATCAATGTGTTTTCATTAAAATTAACTAAAATGTTCCTGATTTTCGGTTTATATTACCGATGGAAAATGTACACGTAAAACCGTTCTACGCCGGCTGAAACGTAGATATATGCAATAAAAACAGAAATTCTCCCCTTTTAAATATCTTACCCAGTATTTTAACGAGAAACAAATAGATGATTGAAAATGAAGTATTTAAGGTTATTTTCTGATCAATTATGTGTTTGCATAATTTTTCTCGTATATTTAATGAATTAATAGCAATAAACTGAAAATTCACAAAAACTTGGAAAAACCTCAAAATATTGCCTAGTTCGATGATATTTTGTTTATATCACATAAAGGAAAAGGGGATGATAAAGGTCAAAATATTGCTAAATTCGATGATTTCTAGTACGAAACAAAATGCAAGAAAACTTGCTTAAAATGCAATATTATGCGAAAATCTGAGATTTGAAAGCCAAATCACATATCGTGATACTACATGAAATAGTATCGAAATATTGGTAAAAATGAATATATTTACGTAATATTAAACTACATGAAAAACGTGAAAAAAGTCATTATTATACCAAATTTGAGGATTTTAACGTCGAATCATAAAGCGACGTTTCATGTTTTTTAGACCCTAGAAAAGAAGTATAAAGATGTTGCTTCCAATACAAATGACAAAAATCAATGTGTTTTCATTAAAATTAACTAAAATGTTCCTGATTTTTGGTTTATATTACCGATGGAAGATGTACACGTAAAACCGTTCTAATCCGGCTGAAACGTCGATATATGCAATAAAAACGGAACTTCTCCCCTTTTCAATATTTTACTCAGTATTTTAACGAGAAACAAATAGATGATTGAAAATAAAGTATTTAAGGTTATTTTCTGATCAATTATGTGTTTGCATAAATTTAATCGTATATTTAATGAATTAATAACAATAAACTGAAAATTCACAATAACGTGGAAAACGGCCTAATTCGATGATATTTTGTTTAAATCACATAGAGGAAACGGGGATGATAAAGGTCAAAATATTGCTAAATTCGACGATTTTTAGTGCAAAACAAAATGCAAGAAAACTTGCTTAAAAATGCAAAATTTGCGAAATTCTGAGATTTGAAGGCGAAATCACATATCGTGAGAAAACATGAAGTAGTATCGAAATATTGGTAAAAACGAATATATTTACGGAAAATCACACTACATGAATAACGTGTAAAAAGTCACTATATTACCATTTATGAGGATTTTTACTTCAAATCATAGAGCGAGGTTTCGTATTATTTAGACCCAAGAAAAGACGTGTGACAATGTTGTTTCAAATACAAATGATAAAAATCAATGTGTTTTCATTAGAATTAACTAAAATGTTCCAGATTTTCCGTTTATATTACCGATGGAAGATGTACACGTAAAACCGCTCTAATCCGGCTGAAACGTCGATATATGCAATAAAAACAGAACTTCTCCCCTTTCCAATATCTTACTCAGTATTTTAACGAGAAACGAATAGTTGATTGAAAATGAAGTGTTTAAGGTTAATTTCTAATCAATTATGTGTTTGCATCATTTTTATCGTATATTTAATGAATTATCAGCAATAAACTGAAAACTCACAAAAACTTGGAAAAACAGCAAAATATTGCCTAATTCGATGATATTTTGTTTATATCACATAAAGGAAAAGGGGATGATAAACGTCAAAATATTGCTGAATTCGATGATTTTTAGTACGAAACAAAACGCAAGAAAACTTGCTTAAAATGCAATATTATGCGAAAATCTGAGATTTGTAGGCTAAATCACATATCGTGATGCTACATGAAATCGTATGGAAATATTGGTAAAAATGAATATATTTACGTAATATCAAACTACATGAAAAACGTGAAAAAAGTCATTATTATACCAAATTTGAGTATTTTAACGTCGAATCATAAAGCGACGTTTCATGTTTTTTAGACCCTAGAAAAGAAGTATAAAGATGTTGCTTCCAATACAAATGACAAAAATCAATGTGTTTTCATTAAAATTAACTAAAATGTTCCTGATTTTCGGTTTATATTACCGATGGAAAATGTACACGTAAAACCGTTCTACGCCGGCTCAAACGTCGATATATGCAATAAAAACAGAAATTCTCCCCTTTCCAATATCTTACTCAGTATTTTAACGAGAAACAAATAGTTGTTTGAAAATGAAGTGTTTAAGTTTAATTTCTAATCAATTATGTGTTTGCATCATTTTTATCGTATATTTTATGAATTAATAGCAATCAACTGAAAATTCATAAAACGTACAAAAACAGCAAAATATTGCCTAATTCGATGATATTTTGTTTATATCACATAAAGGAAAAGGGGATGATAAAGGTCAAAATATTGCTAAATTCGATGATTTCTAGTACGAAACAAAATGCAAGAAAACTTGCTTAAAATGCAATATTATGCGAAAATCTGAGATTTGAAAGCCAAATCACATATCGTGATACTACATGAAATAGTATCGAAATATTGGTAAAAATGAATATATTTACGTAATATTAAACTACATGAAAAACGTGAAAAAAGTCATTATTATACCAAATTTGAGGATTTTAACGTCGAATCATAAAGCGACGTTTCATGTTTTTTAGACCCTAGAAAAGAAGTATAAAGATGTTGCTTCCAATACAAATGACAAAAATCAATGTGTTTTCATTAAAATTAACTAAAATGTTCCTGATTTTTGGTTTATATTACCGATGGAAGATGTACACGTAAAACCGTTCTAATCCGGCTGAAACGTCGATATATGCAATAAAAACGGAACTTCTCCCCTTTTCAATATTTTACTCAGTATTTTAACGAGAAACAAATAGATGATTGAAAATAAAGTATTTAAGGTTATTTTCTGATCAATTATGTGTTTGCATAAATTTAATCGTATATTTAATGAATTAATAACAATAAACTGAAAATTCACAATAACGTGGAAAACGGCCTAATTCGATGATATTTTGTTTAAATCACATAGAGGAAACGGGGATGATAAAGGTCAAAATATTGCTAAATTCGACGATTTTTAGTGCAAAACAAAATGCAAGAAAACTTGCTTAAAAATGCAAAATTTGCGAAATTCTGAGATTTGAAGGCGAAATCACATATCGTGAGAAAACATGAAGTAGTATCGAAATATTGGTAAAAACGAATATATTTACGGAAAATCACACTACATGAATAACGTGTAAAAAGTCACTATATTACCATTTATGAGGATTTTTACTTCAAATCATAGAGCGAGGTTTCGTATTATTTAGACCCAAGAAAAGACGTGTGACAATGTTGTTTCAAATACAAATGATAAAAATCAATGTGTTTTCATTAGAATTAACTAAAATGTTCCAGATTTTCCGTTTATATTACCGATGGAAGATGTACACGTAAAACCGCTCTAATCCGGCTGAAACGTCGATATATGCAATAAAAACAGAACTTCTCCCCTTTCCAATATCTTACTCAGTATTTTAACGAGAAACGAATAGTTGATTGAAAATGAAGTGTTTAAGGTTAATTTCTAATCAATTATGTGTTTGCATCATTTTTATCGTATATTTAATGAATTATCAGCAATAAACTGAAAACTCACAAAAACTTGGAAAAACAGCAAAATATTGCCTAATTCGATGATATTTTGTTTATATCACATAAAGGAAAAGGGGATGATAAACGTCAAAATATTGCTGAATTCGATGATTTTTAGTACGAAACAAAATGCAAGAAAACTTGCTTAAAATGCAATATTATGCGAAAATCTGTGATTTGTAGGCTAAATCACATATCGTGATGCTACATGAAATCGTATGGAAATATTGGTAAAAATGAATATATTTACGTAATATCAAACTACATGAAAAACGTGAAAAAAGTCATTATTATGCCAAATTTGAGTATTTTAACGTCGAATCATAAAGCGACGTTTCATGTTTTTTAGACCCTAGAAAAGAAGTATAAAGATGTTGCTTCCAATACAAATGACAAAAATCAATGTGTTTTCATTAAAATTAACTAAAATGTTCCTGATTTTCGGTTTATATTACCGATGGAAAATGTACACGTAAAACCGTTCTACGCCGGCTCAAACGTCGATATATGCAATAAAAACAGAAATTCTCCCCTTTCCAATATCTTACTCAGTATTTTAACGAGAAACAAATAGTTGTTTGAAAATGAAGTGTTTAAGTTTAATTTCTAATCAATTATGTGTTTGCATCATTTTTATCGTATATTTTATGAATTAATAGCAATCAACTGAAAATTCATAAAACGTAGAAAAACAGCAAAATATTGCCTAATTCGATGATATTTTGTTTATATCACATAAAGGAAACGGGATGATAAACGTCAAAATATTGCTGAATTCGATGATTTTTAGTACGAAACAAAATGCAAGAAAACTTGCTTAAAATGCAATATTATGGGAAAATCTGAGATTTGAACGCCAAATCACATATCGTGATACTACTTGAAATAGTATGGAAATATTGGTAAAAATTTTTATATTTACGTATTATCAAACTACATGAAAAACGTGAAAAAGGTCATTATTATACCAAATTTGAGGATTTTAACTTCGAATCATAGAGCGACGTTTCGTATTTTTTAGACCCTAGAAAAGACGTATAAAGATGTTGCTTCCAATACAAATGATAAAAATCAATGTGTTTACATTAAAATTAACTAAAATAATCCTGATTTTCGGTTTATATTACCGATGGAAGATGTACACGTAAAACAGTTCTAATCCGGCTGAAACGTCGATATATGCAATAAAAACAGATCTTCTCCCCTTTTCAATATCTTACTCAGTATTTTAACGAGAAACAAATAGATGATTGAAAATGAAGTATTTAAGGTTATTTTCTGATCAATTATGTGTTTGCATAATTTTTATCGTATATTTAATGAATTAATAACAATAAACTGAAAATTCACAATAACGTGGAAAACGGCCTAATTCGATGATATTTTGTTTAAATCACATAGAGGAAACGGGTATGATAAAGGTCAAAATATTGCTAAATTCGACGATTTTTAGTGCAAAAGAAAATGCAAGAAAACTTGCTTAAAAATGCAAAATTTGCGAAATTCTGAGATTTGAAGGCGAAATCACATATCGTGAGAAAACATGAAGTAGTATCGAAATATTGGTAAAAACGAATATATTTACGGAAAATCACACTACATGAATAACGTGTAAAAAGTCACTATATTACCATATATGAGGATTTTTACTTCAAATCATAGAGCGAGGTTTCGTATTATTTAGACCCAAGAAAAGACGTGTGACAATGTTGTTTCAAATACAAATGATAAAAATCAGTGTTTTCATTAGAATTAACTAAAATGTTCTAGATTTTCCGTTTATATTACCGATGGAAGATTTACACGTAAAACCGCTCTAATCCGGCTGAAACGTCGATATATGCAATAAAAACAGAACTTCTCCCCTTTCCAATATCTTACTCAGTATTTTAACGAGAAACAAATAGTTGATTGAAAATGAAGTGTTTAAGGTTAATTTCTAATCAATTATGTGTTTGCATCATTTATATGGTATATTTAATGAATTATCAGCAATAAACTGAAAGCTCACAAAAACTTGGAAAAACAGCAAAATATTGCCTAATTCGATGATATTTTGTTTATATCACATAAAGGAAAAGGGGATGATAAACGTCAAAATATTGCTGAATTCGATGATTTTTAGTACGAAACAAAATGCAAGAAAACTTGCTTAAAATGCAATATTATGCGAAAATCTGAGATTTGAAGGCCAAATCACATATCGTGATACTACATGAAATGGTATGGAAATATTGGTAAAAATGAATATATTTACGTAATATTAAACTACATGAAAAACGTGAAAAAAGTCATTATTATACCAAATTTAAGTATTTTAACGTCGAATCATAAAGCGACGTTTCATGTTTTTTAGACCCTAGAAAAGAAGTATAAAGATGTTGCTTCCAATACAAATGACAAAAATCAATGTGTTTTCATTAAAATTAACTAAAATGTTCCTGATTTTCGGTTTATATTACCGATGGAAAATGTACACGTAAAACCGTTCTACGCCGGCTGAAACGTAGATATATGCAATAAAAACAGAAATTCTCCCCTTTTAAATATCTTACCCAGTATTTTAACGAGAAACAAATAGATGATTGAAAATGAAGTATTTAAGGTTATTTTCTGATCAATTATGTGTTTGCATAATTTTTCTCGTATATTTAATGAATTAATAGCAATAAACTGAAAATTCACAAAAACTTGGAAAAACCTCAAAATATTGCCTAGTTCGATGATATTTTGTTTATATCACATAAAGGAAAAGGGGAAGATAAAGGTCAAAATATTGCTAAATTCGATGATTTCTAGTACGAAACAAAATGCAAGAAAACTTGCTTAAAATGCAATATTATGCGAAAATCTGAGATTTGAAAGCCAAATCACATATCGTGATACTACATGAAATAGTATCGAAATATTGATAAAAATGAATATATTTACGTAATATCAAACTAAATGAAAAACGTGAAAAAGGTCATTATTATACCAAATTTGAGGATTTTAACTTCGAATCATGGAGCGAGGTTTCGTATTTTTTAGACCCTAGAAAAGACGTACAAAGATGTAGCTTTCAAAACAAATGATAAAAATCAATGTGTTTTCATTAAAATTAACTAAAATGTTCCTGATTTTTGGTTTATATTACCGATGGAAGATGTACACGTAAAACCGTTCTAATCCGGCTGAAACGTCGATATATGCAATAAAAACGGAACTTCTCCCCTTTTCAATATTTTACTCAGTATTTTAACGAGAAACAAATAGATGATTGAAAATAAAGTATTTAAGGTTATTTTCTGATCAATTATGTGTTTGCATAATTTTAATCCTATATTTAATGAATTAATAACAATAAACTGAAAATTCACAATAACGTGGAAAACGGCCTAATTCGATGATATTTTGTTTAAATCACATAGAGGAAACGGGTATGATAAAGGTCAAAATATTGCTAAATTCGACGATTTTTAGTGCAAAAGAAAATGCAAGAAAACGTGCTTAAAAATGCAAAATTTGCGAAATTCTGAGATTTGAAGGCGAAATCACATATCGTGAGAAAACATGAAGTAGTATCGAAATATTGGTAAAAACGAATATATTTACGGAAAATCACACTACATGAATAACGTGTAAAAAGTCACTATATTACCATATATGAGGATTTTTACTTCAAATCATAGAGCGAGGTTTCGTATTATTTAGACCCAAGAAAAGACGTGTGACAATGTTGTTTCAAATACAAATGATAAAAATCAGTGTTTTCATTAGAATTAACTAAAATGTTCCAGATTTTCCGTTTATATTACCGATGGAAGATGTACACGTAAAACCGCTCTAATTGGGCTGAAACGTCGATATATGCAATAAAAACAGAACTTCTCCCCTTTCCAATATCTTACTCAGTATTTTAACGAGAAACAAATAGTTGATTGAAAATGAAGTGTTTAAGGTTAATTTCTAATCAATTATGTGTTTGCATCATTTTTATCGTATATTTAATGAATTATCAGCAATAAACTGAAAACTCACAAAAACTTGGAAAAACAGCAAAATATTGCCTAATTCGATGATATTTTGTTTATATCACATAAAGGAAAAGGGGATGATACACGTCAAAATATTGCTGAATTCGATGATTTTTAGTACGAAACAAAATGCAAGAAAACTTGCTTAAAATGCAATATTATGCGAAAATCTGAGATTTGAAGGCCAAATCACATATCGTGATACTACATGAAATGGTATGGAAATATTGGTAAAAATGAATATATTTACGTAATATTAAACTACATGAAAAACGTGAAAAAAGTCATTATTATACCAAATTTGAGTATTTTAACGTCGAATCATAAAGCGACGTTTCATGTTTTTTAGACCCTAGAAAAGAAGTATAAAGATGTTGCTTCCAATACATTTGACAAAAATCAATGTGTTTTCATTAAAATTAACTAAAATGTTCCTGATTTTCGGTTTATATTACCGATGGAAAATGTACACGTAAAACCGTTCTACGCCGGCTGAAACGTAGATATATGCAATAAAAACAGAAATTCTCCCCTTTTAAATATCTTACCCAGTATTTTAACGAGAAACAAATAGATGATTGAAAATGAAGTATTTAAGGTTATTTTCTGATCAATTATGTGTTTGCATAATTTTTCTCGTACATTTAATGAATTAATAGCAATAAACTGAAAATTCACAAAAACTTGGAAAAACCTCAAAATATTGCCTAGTTCGATGATATTTTGTTTATATCACATAAAGGAAAAGGGGAAGATAAAGGTCAAAATATTGCTAAATTCGATGATTTCTAGTACGAAACAAAATGCAAGAAAACTTGCTTAAAATGCAATATTATGCGAAAATCTGAGATTTGAAAGCCAAATCACATATCGTGATACTACATGAAATAGTATCGAAATATTGATAAAAATGAATATATTTACGTAATATCAAACTAAATGAAAAACGTGAAAAAGGTCATTATTATACCAAATTTGAGGATTTTAACTTCGAATCATGGAGCGAGGTTTCGTATTTTTTAGACCCTAGAAAAGACGTATAAAGATGTTGCTTTCAAAACAAATGAAAAAAATCAATGTGTTTTCATTAAAATTAACTAAAATGTTCCTGATTTTTGGTTTATATTACCGATGGAAGATGTACACGTAAAACCGTTCTAATCCGGCTGAAACGTCGATATATGCAATAAAAACGGAACTTCTCCCCTTTTCAATATTTTACTCAGTATTTTAACGAGAAACAAATAGATGATTGAAAATAAAGTATTTAAGGTTATTTTCTGATCAATTATGTGTTTGCATAACTTTAATCGTATATTTAATGAATTAATAACAATAAACTGAAAATTCACAATAACGTGGAAAACGGCCTAATTCGATGATATTTTGTTTAAATCACATAGAGGAAACGGGGATGATAAAGGTCAAAATATTGCTAAATTCGATGATTTTTAGTGCAAAACAAAATGCAAGAAAACTTGCTTAAAAATGCAAAATTTGCGAAATTCTGAGATTTGAAGGCGAAATCACATATCGTGAGAAAACATGAAGTAGTATCGAGATATTGGGAAAAATGAATATATATACGTAAAATCACACTACATGAATAACGTGTAAAAAGTCACTATATTACCATATATGAGGATTTTTACTTCAAATCATAGAGCGAGGTTTCGTATTATTTAGACACAAGAAAAGACGTGTGACAATGTTGTTTCAAATACAAATGATAAAAATCAATGTGTTTTCATTAGAATTAACTAAAATGTTCCAGATTTTCCGTTTATATTACCGATGGAAGATGTACACGTAAAACCGCTCTAATCCGGCTGAAACGTCGATATATGCAATAAAAACAGAAATTCTCCCCTTTTAAATATCTTACCCAGTATTTTAACGAGAAACAAATAGATGATTGAAAATGAAGTATTTAAGGTTATTTTCTGATCAATTATGTGTTTGCATAATTTTTCTCGTATATATAATGAATTATCAGCAATAAATTGAAAATTCACAAAAACTTGGAAAAACAGCAAAATATTGCCTAATTCGATGATATTTTGTTTATATCACATAAAGGGAAATGTGGATGATAAAGGCCAAAATATTGCTGAATTCGATGATTTCTAGTACGAAACAAAATGCAAGAAAACTTGCTTAAAATGCAATATTATGCGAAAATCTGAGATTTGAAGGCCAAATCACATATCGTGATACTACATGAAATAGTATCGAAATATTGATAAAAATGAATATATTTACGTAATATCAAACTAAATGAAAAACGTGAAAAAGGTCATTATTATACCAAATTTGAGGATTTTAACTTCGAATCATGGAGCGAGGTTTCGTATTTTTTAGACCCTAGAAAAGACGTATAAAGATGTAGCTTTCAAAACAAATGATAAAAATCAATGTGTTTTCATTAAAATTAACTAAAATGTTCCTGATTTTTGGTTTATATTACCGATGGAAGATGTACACGTAAAACCGTTCTAATCCGGCTGAAACGTCGATATATGCAATAAAAACGGAACTTCTCCCCTTTTCAATATTTTACTCAGTATTTTAACGAGAAACAAATAGATGATTGAAAATAAAGTATTTAAGGTTATTTTCTGATCAATTATGTGTTTGCATAATTTTAATCGTATATTTAATGAATTAATAACAATAAACTGAAAATTCACAATAACGTGGAAAACGGCCTAATTCGATGATATTTTGTTTAAATCACATAGAGGAAACGGGGATGATAAAGGTCAAAATATTGCTAAATTCGATGATTTTTAGTGCAAAAGAAAATGCAAGAAAACGTGCTTAAAAATGCAAAATTTGCGAAATTCTGAGATTTGAAGGCGAAATCACATATCGTGAGAAAACATGAAGTAGTATCGAAATATTGGTAAAAACGAATATATTTACGGAAAATCACACTACATGAATAACGTGTAAAAAGTCACTATATTACCATATATGAGGATTTTTACTTCAAATCATAGAGCGAGGTTTCGTATTATTTAGACCCAAGAAAAGACGTTTGACAATGTTGTTTCAAATACAAATGATAAAAATCAGTGTTTTCATTAGAATTAACTAAAATGTTCCAGATTTTCCGTTTATATTACCGATGGAAGATGTACACGTAAAACCGCTCTAATAGGGCTGAAACGTTGATATATGCAATAAAAACAGAACTTCTCCTTTTTCCAATATCTTACTCAGTATTTTAACGAGAAACAAATATTTGATTGAAAATGAAGTGTTTAAAGTTAATTTCTAATCAATTATGTGTTTGCATCATTTTTATCGTATATTTAATGAATTATCAGCAATAAACTGAAAACTCACAAAAACTTGGAAAAACAGCAAAATATTGCCTAATTCGATGATATTTTGTTTATATCACATAAAGGAAAAGGGGATGATAAACGTCAAAATATTGCTGAATTCGATGATTTTTAGTACGAAACAAAATGCAAGAAAACTTGCTTAAAATGCAATATTATGCGAAAATCTGAGATTTGAAGGCCAAATCACATATCGTGATACTACATGAAATGGTATGGAAATATTGGTAAAAATGAATATATTTACGTAATATTAAACTACATGAAAAACGTGAAAAAAGTCATTATTATACCAAATTTGAGTATTTTAACGTCGAATCATAAAGCGACGTTTCATGTTTTTTAGACCCTAGAAAAGAAGTATAAAGATGTTGCTTCCAATACATTTGACAAAAATCAATGTGTTTTCATTAAAATTAACTAAAATGTTCCTGATTTTCGGTTTATATTACCGATGGAAAATGTACACGTAAAACCGTTCTATGCCGGCTGAAACGTAGATATATGCAATAAAAACAGAAATTCTCCCCTTTTAAATATCTTACCCAGTATTTTAACGAGAAACAAATAGATGATTGAAAATAAAGTATTTAAGGTTATTTTCTGATCAATTATGTGTTTGCATAATTTTTCTCGTATATTTAATGAATTAATAGCAATAAACTGAAAATTCACAAAAACTTGGAAAAACCTCAAAATATTGCCTAGTTCGATGATATTATGTTTATATCACATAAAGGAAAAGGGGATGATAAAGGTCAAAATATTGCTAAATTCGATGATTTCTAGTACGAAACAAAATGCAAGAAAACTTGCTTAAAATGCAATATTATGCGAAAATCTGAGATTTGAAAGCCAAATCACATATCGTGATACTACATGAAATAGTATCGAAATATTGGTAAAAATGAATATATTTACGTAATATTAAACTACATGAAAAACGTGAAAAAAGTCATTATTATACCAAATTTGAGGATTTTAACGTCGAATCATAAAGCGACGTTTCATGTTTTTTAGACCCTAGAAAAGAAGTATAAAGATGTTGCTTCCAATACAAATGACAAAAATCAATGTGTTTTCATTAAAATTAACTAAAATGTTCCTGATTTTTGGTTTATATTACCGATGGAAGATGTACACGTAAAACCGTTCTAATCCGGCTGAAACGTCGATATATGCAATAAAAACGGAACTTCTCCCCTTTTCAATATTTTACTCAGTATTTTAACGAGAAACAAATAGATGATTGAAAATAAAGTATTTAAGGTTATTTTCTGATCAATTATGTGTTTGCATAAATTTAATCGTATATTTAATGAATTAATAACAATAAACTGAAAATTCACAATAACGTGGAAAACGGCCTAATTCGATGATATTTTGTTTAAATCACATAGAGGAAACGGGGATGATAAAGGTCAAAATATTGCTAAATTCGACGATTTTTAGTGCAAAACAAAATGCAAGAAAACTTGCTTAAAAATGCAAAATTTGCGAAATTCTGAGATTTGAAGGCGAAATCACATATCGTGAGAAAACATGAAGTAGTATCGAGATATTGGGAAAAATGAATATATATACGTAAAATCACACTACATGAATAACGTGTAAAAAGTCACTATATTACCATATATGAGGATTTTTACTTCAAATCATAGAGCGAGGTTTCGTATTATTTAGACACAAGAAAAGACGTGTGACAATGTTGTTTCAAATACAAATGATAAAAATCAATGTGTTTTCATTAGAATTAACTAAAATGTTCCAGATTTTCCGTTTATATTACCGATGGAAGATGTACACGTAAAACCGCTCTAATCCGGCTGAAACGTCGATATATGCAATAAAAACAGAAATTCTCCCCTTTTAAATATCTTACCCAGTATTTTAACGAGAAACAAATAGATGATTGAAAATGAAGTATTTAAGGTTATTTTCTGATCAATTATGTGTTTGCATAATTTTTCTCGTATATATAATGAATTATCAGCAATAAATTGAAAATTCACAAAAACTTGGAAAAACAGCAAAATGTTGCCTAATTCGATGATATTTTGTTTATATCACATAAAGGGAAATGTGGATGATAAAGGCCAAAATATTGCTGAATTCGATGATTTCTAGTACGAAACAAAATGCAAGAAAACTTGCTTAAAATGCAATATTATGCGAAAATCTGAGATTTGAAGGCCAAATCACATATCGTGATACTACATGAAATAGTATCGAAATATTGATAAAAATGAATATATTTACGTAATATCAAACTAAATGAAAAACGTGAAAAAGGTCATTATTATACCAAATTTGAGGATTTTAACTTCGAATCATGGAGCGAGGTTTCGTATTTTTTAGACCCTAGAAAAGACGTATAAAGATGTAGCTTTCAAAACAAATGATAAAAATCAATGTGTTTTCATTAAAATTAACTAAAATGTTCCTGATTTTTGGTTTATATTACCGATGGAAGATGTACACGTAAAACCGTTCTAATCCGGCTGAAACGTCGATATATGCAATAAAAACGGAACTTCTCCCCTTTTCAATATTTTACTCAGTATTTTAACGAGAAACAAATAGATGATTGAAAATAAAGTATTTAAGGTTATTTTCTGATCAATTATGTGTTTGCATAATTTTAATCGTATATTTAATGAATTAATAACAATAAACTGAAAATTCACAATAACGTGGAAAACGGCCTAATTCGATGATATTTTGTTTAAATCACATAGAGGAAACGGGGATGATAAAGGTCAAAATATTGCTAAATTCGATGATTTTTAGTGCAAAAGAAAATGCAAGAAAACGTGCTTAAAAATGCAAAATTTGCGAAATTCTGAGATTTGAAGGCGAAATCACATATCGTGAGAAAACATGAAGTAGTATCGAAATATTGGTAAAAACGAATATATTTACGGAAAATCACACTACATGAATAACGTGTGAAAAGTCACTATATTACCATATATGAGGATTTTTACTTCAAATCATAGAGCGAGGTTTCGTATTATTTAGACCCAAGAAAAGACGTTTGACAATGTTGTTTCAAATACAAATGATAAAAATCAGTGTTTTCATTAGAATTAACTAAAATGTTCCAGATTTTCCGTTTATATTACCGATGGAAGATGTACACGTAAAACCGCTCTAATAGGGCTGAAACGTTGATATATGCAATAAAAACAGAACTTCTCCTTTTTCCAATATCTTACTCAGTATTTTAACGAGAAACAAATATTTGATTGAAAATGAAGTGTTTAAGGTTAATTTCTAATCAATTATGTGTTTGCATCATTTTTATCGTATATTTAATGAATTATCAGCAATAAACTGAAAACTCACAAAAACTTGGAAAAACAGCAAAATATTGCCTAATTCGATGATATTTTGTTTATATCACATAAAGGAAAAGGGGATGATAAACGTCAAAATATTGCTGAATTCGATGATTTTTAGTACGAAACAAAATGCAAGAAAACTTGCTTAAAATGCAATATTATGCGAAAATCTGAGATTTGAAGGCCAAATCACATATCGTGATACTACATGAAATGGTATGGAAATATTGGTAAAAATGAATATATTTACGTAATATTAAACTACATGAAAAACGTGAAAAAAGTCATTATTATACCAAATTTGAGTATTTTAACGTCGAATCATAAAGCGACGTTTCATGTTTTTTAGACCCTAGAAAAGAAGTATAAAGATGTTGCTTCCAATACATTTGACAAAAATCAATGTGTTTTCATTAAAATTAACTAAAATGTTCCTGATTTTCGGTTTATATTACCGATGGAAAATGTACACGTAAAACCGTTCTATGCCGGCTGAAACGTAGATATATGCAATAAAAACAGAAATTCTCCCCTTTTAAATATCTTACCCAGTATTTTAACGAGAAACAAATAGATGATTGAAAATAAAGTATTTAAGGTTATTTTCTGATCAATTATGTGTTTGCATAATTTTTCTCGTATATTTAATGAATTAATAGCAATAAACTGAAAATTCACAAAAACTTGGAAAAACCTCAAAATATTGCCTAGTTCGATGATATTATGTTTATATCACATAAAGGAAAAGGGGATGATAAAGGTCAAAATATTGCTAAATTCGATGATTTCTAGTACGAAACAAAATGCAAGAAAACTTGCTTAAAATGCAATATTATGCGAAAATCTGAGATTTGAAAGCCAAATCACATATCGTGATACTACATGAAATAGTATCGAAATATTGGTAAAAATGAATATATTTACGTAATATTAAACTACATGAAAAACGTGAAAAAAGTCATTATTATACCAAATTTGAGGATTTTAACGTCGAATCATAAAGCGACGTTTCATGTTTTTTAGACCCTAGAAAAGAAGTATAAAGATGTTGCTTCCAATACAAATGACAAAAATCAATGTGTTTTCATTAAAATTAACTAAAATGTTCCTGATTTTTGGTTTATATTACCGATGGAAGATGTACACGTAAAACCGTTCTAATCCGGCTGAAACGTCGATATATGCAATAAAAACGGAACTTCTCCCCTTTTCAATATTTTACTCAGTATTTTAACGAGAAACAAATAGATGATTGAAAATAAAGTATTTAAGGTTATTTTCTGATCAATTATGTGTTTGCATAAATTTAATCGTATATTTAATGAATTAATAACAATAAACTGAAAATTCACAATAACGTGGAAAACGGCCTAATTCGATGATATTTTGTTTAAATCACATAGAGGAAACGGGTATGATAAAGGTCAAAATATTGCTAAATTCGACGATTTTTAGTGCAAAACAAAATGCAAGAAAACTTGCTTAAAAATGCAAAATTTGCGAAATTCTGAGATTTGAAGGCGAAATCACATATCGTGAGAAAACATGAAGTAGTATCGAAATATTGGTAAAAACGAATATATTTACGGAAAATCACACTACATGAATAACGTGTAAAAAGTCACTATATTACCATATATGAGGATTTTTACTTCAAATCATAGAGCGAGGTTTCGTATTATTTAGACCCAAGAAAAGACGTGTGACAATGTTGTTTCAAATACAAATGATAAAAATCAGTGTTTTCATTAGAATTAACTAAAATGTTCTAGATTTTCCGTTTATATTACCGATGGAAGATTTACACGTAAAACCGCTCTAATCCGGCTGAAACGTCGATATATGCAATAAAAACAGAACTTCTCCCCTTTCCAATATCTTACTCAGTATTTTAACGAGAAACAAATAGTTGATTGAAAATGAAGTGTTTAAGGTTAATTTCTAATCAATTATGTGTTTGCATCATTTATATGGTATATTTAATGAATTATCAGCAATAAACTGAAAGCTCACAAAAACTTGGAAAAACAGCAAAATATTGCCTAATTCGATGATATTTTGTTTATATCACATAAAGGAAAAGGGGATGATAAACGTCAAAATATTGCTGAATTCGATGATTTTTAGTACGAAACAAAATGCAAGAAAACTTGCTTAAAATGCAATATTATGCGAAAATCTGAGATTTGAAGGCCAAATCACATATCGTGATACTACATGAAATGGTATGGAAATATTGGTAAAAATGAATATATTTACGTAATATTAAACTACATGAAAAACGTGAAAAAAGTCATTATTATACCAAATTTAAGTATTTTAACGTCGAATCATAAAGCGACGTTTCATGTTTTTTAGACCCTAGAAAAGAAGTATAAAGATGTTGCTTCCAATACAAATGACAAAAATCAATGTGTTTTCATTAAAATTAACTAAAATGTTCCTGATTTTCGGTTTATATTACCGATGGAAAATGTACACGTAAAACCGTTCTACGCCGGCTGAAACGTAGATATATGCAATAAAAACAGAAATTCTCCCCTTTTAAATATCTTACCCAGTATTTTAACGAGAAACAAATAGATGATTGAAAATGAAGTATTTAAGGTTATTTTCTGATCAATTATGTGTTTGCATAATTTTTCTCGTATATTTAATGAATTAATAGCAATAAACTGAAAATTCACAAAAACTTGGAAAAACCTCAAAATATTGCCTAGTTCGATGATATTTTGTTTATATCACATAAAGGAAAAGGGGAAGATAAAGGTCAAAATATTGCTAAATTCGATGATTTCTAGTACGAAACAAAATGCAAGAAAACTTGCTTAAAATGCAATATTATGCGAAAATCTGAGATTTGAAAGCCAAATCACATATCGTGATACTACATGAAATAGTATCGAAATATTGATAAAAATGAATATATTTACGTAATATCAAACTAAATGAAAAACGTGAAAAAGGTCATTATTATACCAAATTTGAGGATTTTAACTTCGAATCATGGAGCGAGGTTTCGTATTTTTTAGACCCTAGAAAAGACGTACAAAGATGTAGCTTTCAAAACAAATGATAAAAATCAATGTGTTTTCATTAAAATTAACTAAAATGTTCCTGATTTTTGGTTTATATTACCGATGGAAGATGTACACGTAAAACCGTTCTAATCCGGCTGAAACGTCGATATATGCAATAAAAACGGAACTTCTCCCCTTTTCAATATTTTACTCAGTATTTTAACGAGAAACAAATAGATGATTGAAAATAAAGTATTTAAGGTTATTTTCTGATCAATTATGTGTTTGCATAATTTTAATCCTATATTTAATGAATTAATAACAATAAACTGAAAATTCACAATAACGTGGAAAACGGCCTAATTCGATGATATTTTGTTTAAATCACATAGAGGAAACGGGTATGATAAAGGTCAAAATATTGCTAAATTCGACGATTTTTAGTGCAAAAGAAAATGCAAGAAAACGTGCTTAAAAATGCAAAATTTGCGAAATTCTGAGATTTGAAGGCGAAATCACATATCGTGAGAAAACATGAAGTAGTATCGAAATATTGGTAAAAACGAATATATTTACGGAAAATCACACTACATGAATAACGTGTAAAAAGTCACTATATTACCATATATGAGGATTTTTACTTCAAATCATAGAGCGAGGTTTCGTATTATTTAGACCCAAGAAAAGACGTTTGACAATGTTGTTTCAAATACAAATGATAAAAATCAGTGTTTTCATTAGAATTAACTAAAATGTTCCAGATTTTCCGTTTATATTACCGATGGAAGATGTACACGTAAAACCGCTCTAATAGGGCTGAAACGTCGATATATGCAATAAAAACAGAACTTCTCCCCTTTCCAATATCTTACTCAGTATTTTAACGAGAAACAAATAGTTGATTGAAAATGAAGTGTTTAAGGTTAATTTCTAATCAATTATGTGTTTGCATCATTTTTATCGTATATTTAATGAATTATCAGCAATAAACTGAAAACTCGCAAAAACTTGGAAAAACAGCAAAATATTGCCTAATTCGATGATATTTTGTTTATATCACATAAAGGAAAAGGGGATGATAAACGTCAAAATATTGCTGAATTCGATTATTTTTAGTACGAAACAAAATGCAAGAAAACTTGCTTAAAATGCAATATTATGCGAAAATCTGAGATTTGAAGGCCAAATCACATATCGTGATACTACATGAAATGGTATGGAAATATTGGTAAAAATGAATATATTTACGTAATATTAAACTACATGAAAAACGTGAAAAAAGTCATTATTATACCAAATTTGAGTATTTTAACGTCGAATCATAAAGCGACGTTTCATGTTTTTTAGACCCTAGAAAAGAAGTATAAAGATGTTGCTTCCAATACAAATGACAAAAATCAATGTGTTTTCATTAAAATTAACTAAAATGTTCCTGATTTTCGGTTTATATTACCGATGGAAAATGTACACGTAAAACCGTTCTACGCCGGCTGAAACGTAGATATATGCAATAAAAACAGAAATTCTCCCCTTTTAAATATCTTACCCAGTATTTTAACGAGAAACAAATAGATGATTGAAAATGAAGTATTTAAGGTTATTTTC
Organism: Procambarus clarkii; assembly: GCF_040958095.1. Lineage (NCBI taxonomy): Eukaryota > Metazoa > Arthropoda > Malacostraca > Decapoda > Cambaridae > Procambarus > Procambarus clarkii. Next base: position 25,954,714 of record NC_091161.1, on the reverse strand, counting down.
TGATCAATTATGTGTTTGCATAATTTTTCTCGTATATTTAATGAATTAATAGCAATAAACTGAAAATTCACAAAAACTTGGAAAAACCTCAAAATATTGCCTAGTTCGATGATATTTTGTTTATATCACATAAAGGAAAAGGGGAAGATAAAGGTCAAAATATTGCTAAATTCGATGATTTCTAGTACGAAACAAAATGCAAGAAAACTTGCTTAAAATGCAATATTATGCGAAAATCTGAGATTTGAAGGCCAAATCACATATCGTGATACTACATGAAATAGTGTCGAAATATTGATAAAAATGAATATATTTACGTAATATCAAACTAAATGAAAAACGTGAAAAAGGTCATTATTATACCAAATTTGAGGATTTTAACTTCGAATCATGGAGCGAGGTTTCGTATTTTTTAGACCCTAGAAAAGACGTATAAAGATGTAGCTTTCAAAACAAATGATAAAAATCAATGTGTTTTCATTAAAATTAACTAAAATGTTCCTGATTTTTGGTTTATATTACCGATGGAAGATGTACACGTAAAACCGTTCTAATCCGGCTGAAACGTCGATATATGCAATAAAAACGGAACTTCTCCCTTTTTCAATATTTTACTCAGTATTTTAACGAGAAACAAATAGATGATTGAAAATAAAGTATTTAAGGTTATTTTCTGATCAATTATGTGTTTGCATAATTTTAATCGTATATTTAATGAATTAATAACAATAAACTGAAAATTCACAATAACGTGGAAAACGGCCTAATTCGATGATATTTTGTTTAAATCACATAGAGGAAACGGGGATGATAAAGGTCAAAATATTGCTAAATTCGATGATTTTTAGTGCAAAACAAAATGCAAGAAAACTTGCTTAAAAATGCAAAATTTGCGAAATTCTGAGATTTGAAGGCGAAATCACATATCGTGAGAAAACATGAAGTAGTACCGAAATATTGGTAAAAATGAATATATATACGTAAAATCACACTACATGAATAACGTGCAAAAAGTCACTATATTACCATATATGAGGATTTTTACTTCAAATCATAGAGCGAGGTTTCGTATTATTTAGCCCCAAGAAAAGACGTGTGACAATGTTGTTTCAAATACAAATGATAAAAATCAATGTGTTTTCATTAGAATTAACTAAAATGTTCCAGATTTTCCGTTTATATTACCGATGGAAGATGTACACGTAAAACCGCTCAAATCCGGCTGAAACGTCGATATATGCAATAAAAACAGAAATTCTCCCCTTTTAAATATCTTACCCAGTATTTTAACGAGAAACAAATAGATGATTGAAAATGAAGTATTTAAGGTTATTTTCTGATCAATTATGTGTTTGCATAATTTTTCTCGTATATATAATGAATTATCAGCAATAAATTGAAAATTCACAAAAACTTGGAAAAACAGCAAAATATTGCCTAATTCGATGATATTTTGTTTATATCACATAAAGGAAAAGGGGATGATAACTGTCAAAATATTGCTGAATTCGATGATTTTTAGTACGAAACAAAATGCAAGAAAACTTGCTTAAAATGCAATATTATGGGAAAATCTGAGATTTGAAGGCCAAATCACATATCGTGATACTACATGAAATAGTATCGAAATATTGATAAAAATGAATATATTTACGTAATATTAAACTACATGAAAAACGTGAAAAAGGTCATTATTATACCAAATTTGAGGATTTTAACTTCGAATCATGGAGCGAGGTTTCGTATTTTTTAGACCCTAGAAAAGACGTATAAAGATGTTGCTTCCAATACAAATGATAAAAATCAATGTGTTTACATTAAAATTAACTAAAATAATCCTGATTTTCGGTTTATATTACCGATGGAAGATGTACACGTAAAACAGTTCTAATCCGGCTGAAACGTCGATATATGCAATAAAAACAGAACTTCTCCCCTTTTCAAAATCTTACTCAGTATTATAACGAGAAACTGATAGATGATTGAAAATGAAGTATTTAAGGTTATTTTCTGATCAATTACGTGTTTGCATAATTTTTATCGAATATTTAATGAATTAAAACAATAAACTGAAAATTCAAAATAACGTGGAAAACGGCCTAATTCGATGATATTTTGTTTAAATCACATAGAGGAAACGGGGATGATAAGGTCAAAATATTGCTAAATTCGATGATTTTTAGTGCAAAACAAAATGCAAGAAAACTTGCTTAAAAATGCAAAATTTGCGAAATTCTGAGATTTGAAGGCGAAATCACATATCGTGAGAAAACATGAAGTAGTATCGAAATTATGGGAAAAATGAATATATATACGTAAAATCACACTACATGAATAACGTAAAAAGTCACTATATTACCATATATGAGGATTTTTACTTCAAATCATAGAGCGAGGTTTCGTATTATTTAGACACAAGAAAAGACGTGTGACAATGTTGTTTCAAATACAAATGATAAAAATCAATGTGTTTTCATTAGAATTAACTAAAATGTTCCAGATTTTCCGTTTATATTACCGATGGAAGATGTACACGTAAAACCGCTCTAATCCGGCTGAAACGTCGATATATGCAATAAAAACAGAAATTCTCCCCTTTTAAATATCTTACCCAGTATTTTAACGAGAAACAAATAGATGATTGAAAATGAAGTATTTAAGGTTATTTTCTGATCAATTATGTGTTTGCATAATTTTTCTCGTATATATAATGAATTATCAGCAATAAATTGAAAATTCACAAAAACTTGGAAAAACAGCAAAATATTGCCTAATTCGATGATATTTTGTTTATATCACATAAAGGGAAATGTGGATGATAAAGGCCAAAATATTGCTGAATTCGATGATTTCTAGTACGAAACAAAATGCAAGAAAACTTGCTTAAAATGCAATATTATGCGAAAATCTGAGATTTGAAGGCCAAATCACATATCGTGATACTACATGAAATAGTATCGAAATATTGATAAAAATGAATATATTTACGTAATATCAAACTAAATGAAAAACGTGAAAAAGGTCATTATTATACCAAATTTGAGGATTTTAACTTCGAATCATGGAGCGAGGTTTCGTATTTTTTAGACCCTAGAAAAGACGTATAAAGATGTAGCTTTCAAAACAAATGATAAAAATCAATGTGTTTTCATTAAAATTAACTAAAATGTTCCTGATTTTTGGTTTATATTACCGATGGAAGATGTACACGTAAAACCGTTCTAATCCGGCTGAAACGTCGATATATGCAATAAAAACGGAACTTCTCCCCTTTTCAATATTTTACTCAGTATTTTAACGAGAAACAAATAGATGATTGAAAATAAAGTATTTAAGGTTATTTTCTGATCAATTATGTGTTTGCATAATTTTAATCGTATATTTAATGAATTAATAACAATAAACTGAAAATTCACAATAACGTGGAAAACGGCCTAATTCGATGATATTTTGTTTAAATCACATAGAGGAAACGGGGATGATAAAGGTCAAAATATTGCTAAATTCGATGATTTTTAGTGCAAAAGAAAATGCAAGAAAACGTGCTTAAAAATGCAAAATTTGCGAAATTCTGAGATTTGAAGGCGAAATCACATATCGTGAGAAAACATGAAGTAGTATCGAAATATTGGTAAAAACGAATATATTTACGGAAAATCACACTACATGAATAACGTGTAAAAAGTCACTATATTACCATATATGAGGATTTTTACTTCAAATCATAGAGCGAGGTTTCGTATTATTTAGACCCAAGAAAAGACGTTTGACAATGTTGTTTCAAATACAAATGATAAAAATCAGTGTTTTCATTAGAATTAACTAAAATGTTCCAGATTTTCCGTTTATATTACCGATGGAAGATGTACACGTAAAACCGCTCTAATAGGGCTGAAACGTTGATATATGCAATAAAAACAGAACTTCTCCTTTTTCCAATATCTTACTCAGTATTTTAACGAGAAACAAATATTTGATTGAAAATGAAGTGTTTAAGGTTAATTTCTAATCAATTATGTGTTTGCATCATTTTTATCGTATATTTAATGAATTATCAGCAATAAACTGAAAACTCACAAAAACTTGGAAAAACAGCAAAATATTGCCTAATTCGATGATATTTTGTTTATATCACATAAAGGAAAAGGGGATGATAAACGTCAAAATATTGCTGAATTCGATGATTTTTAGTACGAAACAAAATGCAAGAAAACTTGCTTAAAATGCAATATTATGCGAAAATCTGAGATTTGAAGGCCAAATCACATATCGTGATACTACATGAAATGGTATGGAAATATTGGTAAAAATGAATATATTTACGTAATATTAAACTACATGAAAAAAGTGAAAAAAGTCATTATTATACCAAATTTGAGTATTTTAACGTCGAATCATAAAGCGACGTTTCATGTTTTTTAGACCCTAGAAAAGAAGTATAAAGATGTTGCTTCCAATACATTTGACAAAAATCAATGTGTTTTCATTAAAATTAACTAAAATGTTCCTGATTTTCGGTTTATATTACCGATGGAAAATGTACACGTAAAACCGTTCTATGCCGGCTGAAACGTAGATATATGCAATAAAAACAGAAATTCTCCCCTTTTAAATATCTTACCCAGTATTTTAACGAGAAACAAATAGATGATTGAAAATAAAGTATTTAAGGTTATTTTCTGATCAATTATGTGTTTGCATAATTTTTCTCGTATATTTAATGAATTAATAGCAATAAACTGAAAATTCACAAAAACTTGGAAAAACCTCAAAATATTGCCTAGTTCGATGATATTATGTTTATATCACATAAAGGAAAAGGGGATGATAAAGGTCAAAATATTGCTAAATTCGATGATTTCTAGTACGAAACAAAATGCAAGAAAACTTGCTTAAAATGCAATATTATGCGAAAATCTGAGATTTGAAAGCCAAATCACATATCGTGATACTACATGAAATAGTATCGAAATATTGATAAAAATGAATATATTTACGTAATATCAAACTAAATGAAAAACGTGAAAAAGGTCATTATTATACCAAATTTGAGGATTTTAACTTCGAATCATGGAGCGAGGTTTCGTATTTTTTAGACCCTAGAAAAGACGTATAAAGATGTTGCTTTCAAAACAAATGATAAAAATCAATGTGTTTTCATTAAAATTAACTAAAATGTTCCTGATTTTTGGTTTATATTACCGATGGAAGATGTACACGTAAAACCGTTCTAATCCGGCTGAAACGTCGATATATGCAATAAAAACGGAACTTCTCCCCTTTTCAATATTTTACTCAGTATTTTAACGAGAAACAAATAGATGATTGAAAATAAAGTATTTAAGGTTATTTTCTGATCAATTATGTGTTTGCATAATTTTAATCGTATATTTAATGAATTAATAACAATAAACTGAAAATTCACAATAACGTGGAAAACGGCCTAATTCGATGATATTTTGTTTAAATCACATAGAGGAAACGGGGATGATAAAGGTCAAAATATTGCTAAATTCGATGATTTTTAGTGCAAAACAAAATGCAAGAAAACTTGCTTATAAATGCAAAATTTGCGAAATTCTGAGATTTGAAGGCGAAATCACATATCGTGAGAAAACATGAAGTAGTATCGAAATATTGGGAAAAATGAATATATATACGTAAAATCACACTACATGAATAACGTGTAAAAAGTCACTATATTACCATATATGAGAATTTTTACTTCAAATCATAGAGCGAGGTTTCGTATTATTTAGACCCAAGAAAAGACGTGTGACAATGTTGTTTCAAATACAAATGATAAAAATCAATGTGTTTTCATTAAAATTAACTAAAATGTTCCTGATTTTTGGTTTATATTACCGATGGAAGATGTACACGTAAAACCGTTCTAATCCGGCTGAAACGTCGATATATGCAATAAAAACGGAACTTCTCCACTTTTCAATATTTTACTCAGTATTTTAACGAGAAACAAATAGATGATTGAAAATAAAGTATTTAAGGTTATTTTCTGATCAATTATGTGTTTGCATAATTTTAATCGTATATTTAATGAATTAATAACAATAAACTGAAAATTCACAATAACGTGGAAAACGGCCTAATTCGATGATATTTTGTTTAAATCACATAGAGGAAACGGGTATGATAAAGGTCAAAATATTGCTAAATTCGACGATTTTTAGTGGAAAAGAAAATGCAAGAAAACGTGCTTAAAAATGCAAAATTTGCGAAATTCTGAGATTTGAAGGCGAAATCACATATCGTGAGAAAACATGAAGTAGTATCGAAATATTGGTAAAAACGAATATATTTACGGAAAATCACACTACATGAATAACGTGTAAAAAGTCACTATATTACCATATATGAGGGTTTTTACTTCAAATCATAGAGCGAGGTTTCGTATTATTTAGACCCAAGAAAAGACGTTTGACAATGTTGTTTCAAATACAAATGATAAAAATCAGTGTTTTCATTAGAATTAACTAAAATGTTCCAGATTTTCCGTTTATATTACCGATGGAAGATGTACACGTAAAACCGCTCTAATAGGGCTGAAACGTCGATATATGCAATAAAAACAGAACTTCTCCCCTTTCCAATATCTTACTCAGTATTTTAACGAGAAACAAATAGTTGATTGAAAATGAAGTGTTTAAGGTTAATTTCTAATCAATTATGTGTTTGCATCATTTTTATCGTATATTTAATGAATTATCAGCAATAAACTGAAAACTCGCAAAAACTTGGAAAAACAGCAAAATATTGCCTAATTCGATGATATTTTGTTTATATCACATAAAGGAAAAGGGGATGATCAACGTCAAAATATTGCTGAATTCGATGATTTTTAGTACGAAACAAAATGCAAGAAAACTTGCTTAAAATGCAATATTATGCGAAAATCTGAGATTTGAAGGCCAAATCACATATCGTGATACTACATGAAATGGTATGGAAATATTGGTAAAAATGAATATATTTACGTAATATTAAACTACATGAAAAACGTGAAAAAAGTCATTATTATACCAAATTTGAGTATTTTAACGTCGAATCATAAAGCGACGTTTCATGTTTTTTAGACCCTAGAAAAGAAGTATAAAGATGTTGCTTCCAATACAAATGACAAAAATCAATGTGTTTTCATTAAAATTAACTAAAATGTTCCTGATTTTTGGTTTATATTACCGATGGAAAATGTACACGTAAAACCGTTCTACGCCGGCTGAAACGTAGATATATGCAATAAAAACAGAAATTCTCCCCTTTTAAATATCTTACCCAGTATTTTAACGAGAAACAAATAGATGATTGAAAATGAAGTATTTAAGGTTATTTTCTGTTCAATTATGTGTTTGCATAATTTTTCTCGTATATTTAATGAATTAATAGCAATAAACTGAAAATTCACAAAAACTTGGAAAAACCTCAAAATATTGCCTAGTTCGATGATATTTTGTTTATATCACATAAAGGAAAAGGGGAAGATAAAGGTCAAAATATTGCTAAATTCGATGATTTCTAGTACGAAACAAAATGCAAGACAACTTGCTTAAAATGCAATATTATGCGAAAATCTGAGATTTGAAGGCCAAATCACATATCGTGATACTACATGAAATAGTATCGAAATATTGATAAAAATGAATATATTTACGTAATATCAAACTAAATGAAAAACGTGAAAAAGGTCATTATTATACCAAATTTGAGGATTTTAACTTCGAATCATGGAGCGAGGTTTCGTATTTTTTAGACCCTAGAAAAGACGTATAAAGATGTAGCTTTCAAAACAAATGATAAAAATCAATGTGTTTTCATTAAAATTAACTAAAATGTTCCTGATTTTTGGTTTATATTACCGATGGAAGATGTACACGTAAAACCGTTCTAATCCGGCTGAAACGTCGATATATGCAATAAAAACGGAACTTCTCCCCTTTTCAATATTTTACTCAGTATTTTAACGAGAAACAAATAGATGATTGAAAATAAAGTATTTAAGGTTATTTTCTGATCAATTATGTGTTTGCATAATTTTAATCGTATATTTAATGAATTAATAACAATAAACTGAAAATTCACAATAACGTGGAAAACGGCCTAATTCGATGATATTTTGTTTAAATCACATAGAGGAAACGGGGATGATAAAGGTCAAAATATTGCTAAATTCGATGATTTTTAGTGCAAAACAAAATGCAAGAAAACTTGCTTAAAAATGCAAAATTTGCGAAATTCTGAGATTTGAAGGCGAAATCACATATCGTGAGAAAACATGAAGTAGTATCGAAATATTGGTAAAAACGAATATATATACGTAAAATCACACTACATGAATAACGTGTAAAAAGTCACTATATTACCATATATGAGGATTTTTACTTCAAATCATAGAGCGAGGTTTCGTATTATTTAGACCCAAGAAAAGACGTGTGACAATGTTGTTTCAAATACAAATGATAAAAATCAATGTGTTTTCATTAGAATTAACTAAAATGTTCCAGATTTTCTGTTTATATTACCGATGGAAGATGTACACGTAAAACCGCTCTAATAGGGCTGAAACGTCGATATATGCAATAAAAACAGAACTTCTCCCCTTTCCAATATCTTACTCAGTATTTTAACGAGAAACAAATAGTTGATTGAAAATGAAGTGTTTAAGGTTAATTTCTAATCAATTATGTGTTTGCATCATTTTTATCGTATATTTAATGAATTATCAGCAATAAACTGAAAACTCACAAAAACTTGGAAAAACAGCAAAATATTGCCTAATTCGATGATATTTTGTTTATATCACATAAAGGAAAAGGGGATGATAAACGTCAAAATATTGCTGAATTCGATGATTTTTAGTACGAAACAAAATGCAAGAAAACTTGCTTAAAATGCAATATTATGCGAAAATCTGAGATTTGAAGGCCAAATCACATATCGTGATACTACATGAAATGGTATGGAAATATTGGTAAAAATGAATATATTTACGTAATATTAAACTACATGAAAAACGTGAAAAAAGTCATTATTATACCAAATTTGAGTATTTTAACATCGAATCATAAAGCGACGTTTCATGTTTTTTAGACCCTAGAAAAGAAGTATAAAGATGTTGCTTCCAATACATTTGACAAAAATCAATGTGTTTTCATTAAAATTAACTAAAATGTTCCTGATTTTCGGTTTATATTACCGATGGAAAATGTACACGTAAAACCGTTCTACGCCGGCTGAAACGTAGATATATGCAATAAAAACAGAAATTCTCCCCTTTTAAATATCTTACCCAGTATTTTAACGAGAAACAAATAGATGATTGAAAATGAAGTATTTAAGGTTATTTTCTGATCAATTATGTGTTTGCATAATTTTTCTCGTATATATAATGAATTAATAGCAATAAACTGAAAATTCACAAAAACTTGGAAAAACCTCAAAATATTGCCTAGTTCGATGATATTTTGTTTATATCACATAAAGGAAAAGGGGAAGATAAAGGTCAAAATATTGCTAAATTCGATGATTTCTAGTACGAAACAAAATGCAAGAAAACTTGCTTAAAATGCAATATTATGCGAAAATCTGAGATTTGAAAGCCAAATCACATATCGTGATACTACATGAAATAGTATCGAAATATTGATAAAAATGAATATATTTACGTAATATCAAACTAAATGAAAAACGTGAAAAAGGTCATTATTATACCAAATTTGAGGATTTTAACTTCGAATCATGGAGCGAGGTTTCGTATTTTTTAGACCCTAGAAAAGACGTATAAAGATGTTGCTTTCAAAACAAATGAAAAAAATCAATGTGTTTTCATTAAAATTAACTAAAATGTTCCTGATTTTTGGTTTATATTACCGATGGAAGATGTACACGTAAAACCGTTCTAATCCGGCTGAAACGGCGATATATGCAATAAAAACGGAACTTCTCCCCTTTTCAATATTTTACTCAGTATTTTAACGAGAAACAAATAGATGATTGAAAATAAAGTATTTGGGTTATTTTCTGATCAATTATGTGTTTGCATAATTTTAATCGTATATTTAATGAATTAATAACAATAAACTGAAAATTCACAATAACGTGGAAAACGGCCTAATTCGATGATATTTTGTTTAAATCACATAGAGGAAACGGGGAAGATAAAGGTCAAAATATTGCTAAATTCGATGATTTTTAGTGCAAAACAAAATGCAAGAAAACTTGCTTAAAAATGCAAAATTTGCGAAATTCTGAGATTTGAAGGCGAAATCACATATCGTGAGAAAACATGAAGTAGTATCGAAGTATTGGTAAAAACGAATATATATACGTAAAATCACACTACATGAATAACGTGTAAAAAGTCACTATATTACCATATATGAGGATTTTTACTTCAAATCATAGAGCGAGGTTTCGTATTATTTAGACCCAAGAAAAGACGTGTGACAATGTTGTTTCAAATACAAATGATAAAAATCAATGTGTTTTCATTAGAATTAACTAAAATGTTCCAGATTTTCCGTTTATATTACCGATGGAAGATGTACACGTAAAACCGCTCTAATCCGGCTGAAACGTCGATATATGCAATAAAAACAGAAATTCTCCCCTTTTAAATATCTTACCCAGTATTTTAACGAGAAACAAATAGATGATTGAAAATGAAGTATTTAAGGTTATTTTCTGATCAATTATGTGTTTGCATAATTTTTCTCGTATATATAATGAATTATCAGCAATAAATTGAAAATTCACAAAAACTTGGAAAAACAGCAAAATATTGCCTAATTCGATGATATTTTGTTTATATCACATAAAGGGAAAAGGGGATGATAAAGGCCAAAATATTGCTGAATTCGATGATTTCTAGTACGAAACAAAATGCAAGAAAACTTGCTTAAAATGCAATATTATGCGAAAATCTGAGATTTGAAGGCCAAATCACATATCGTGATACTACATGAAATAGTATCGAAATATTGATAAAAATGAATATATTTACGTAATATCAAACTAAATGAAAAACGTGAAAAAGGTCATTATTATACCAAATTTGAGGATTTTAACTTCGAATCATGGAGCGAGGTTTCGTATTTTTTAGACCCTAGAAAAGACGTATAAAGATGTAGCTTTCAAAACAAATGATAAAATCAATGTGTTTTCATTTAAATTAACTAAAATGTTCCTGATTTTTGGTTTATATTACCGATGGAAGATGTACACGTAAAACCGTTCTAATCCGGCTGAAACGTCGATATATGCAATAAAAACGGAACTTCTCCCCTTTTCAATATTTTACTCAGTATTTTAACGAGAAACAAATAGATGATTGAAAATAAAGTATTTAAGGTTATTTTCTGATCAATTATGTGTTTGCATAATTTTAATCGTATATTTAATGAATTAATAACAATAAACTGAAAATTCACAATAACGTGGAAAACGGCCTAATTCGATGATATTTTGTTTAAATCACATAGAGGAAACGGGGATGATAAAGGTCAAAATATTGCTAAATTCGATGATTTTTAGTGCAAAACAAAATGCAAGAAAACTTGCTTAAAAATGCAAAATTTGCGAAAGTCTGAGATTTGAAGGCGAAATCACATATCGTGAGAAAACATGAAGTAGTATCGAAATATTGGTAAAAACGAATATATTTACGGAAAATCACACTACATGAATAACGTGTAAAAAGTCACTATATTACCATATATGAGGATTTTTACTTCAAATCATAGAGCGAGGTTTCGTATTATTTAGACCCAAGAAAAGACGTGTGACAATGTTGTTTCAAATACAAATGATAAAAATCAGTGTTTTCATTAGAATTAACTAAAATGTTCCAGATTTTCCGTTTATATTACCGATGGAAGATGTACACGTAAAACCGCTCTAATAGGGCTGAAACGTCGATATATGCAATAAAAACAGAACTTCTCCCCTTTCCAATATCTTACTCAGTATTTTAACGAGAAACAAATAGTTGATTGAAAATGAAGTGTTTAAGGTTAATTTCTAATCAATTATGTGTTTGCATCATTTTTATCGTATATTTAATGAATTATCAGCAATAAACTGAAAACTCACAAAAACTTAGAAAAACAGCAAAATATTGCCTAATTCGATGATATTTTGTTTATATCACATAAAGGAAAAGGGGATGATAAACGTCAAAATATTGCCGAATTCGATGATTTTTAGTACGCAACAAAATGCAAGAAAACTTGCTTAAAATGCAATATTATGCGAAAATCTGAGATTTGAAGGCCAAATCACATATCGTGATACTACATGAAATGGTATGGAAATATTGGTAAAAATGAATATATTTACGTAATATTAAACTACATGAAAAACGTGAAAAAAGTTATTATTATACCAAATTTGAGTATTTTAACGTCGAATCATAAAGCGACGTTTCATGTTTTTAGACCCTAGAAAAGAAGTATAAAGATGTTGCTTCCAATACAAATGACAAAAATCAATGTGTTTTCATTAAAATTAACTAAAATGTTCCTGATTTTCGGTTTATATTACCGATGGAAAATGTACACGTAAAACCGTTCTACGCCGGCTGAAACGTAGATATATGCAATAAAAACAGAAATTCTCCCCTTTTAAATATCTTACCCAGTATTTTAACGAGAAACAAATAGATGATTGAAAATGAAGTATTTAAGGTTATTTTCTGATCAATTATGTGTTTGCATAATTTTTCTCGTATATTTAATGAATTAATAGCAATAAACTGAAAATTCACAAAAACTTGGAAAAACCTCAAAATATTGCCTAGTTCGATGATATTTTGTTTATATCACATAAAGGAAAAGGGGAAGATAAAGGTCAAAATATTGCTAAATTCGATGATTTCTAGTACGAAACAAAATGCAAGAAAACTTGCTTAAAATGCAATATTATGCGAAAATCTGAGATTTGAAAGCCAAATCACATATCGTGATACTACATGAAATAGTATCGAAATATTGATAAAAATGAATATATTTACGTAATATCAAACTAAATGAAAAACGTGAAAAAGGTCATTATTATACCAAATTTGAGGATTTTAACTTCGAATCATGGAGCGAGGTTTCGTATTTTTTAGACCCTAGAAAAGACGTATAAAGATGTTGCCTTCAAAATAAATGAAAAAAATCAATGTGTTTTCATTAAAATTAACTAAAATGTTCCTGATTTTTGGTTTATATTACCGATGGAAGATGTACACGTAAAACCGTTCTAATCCGGCTGAAACGTCGATATATGCAATAAAAACGGAACTTCTCCCCTTTTCAATATTTTAATCAGTATTTTAACGAGAAACAAATAGATGATTGAAAATAAAGTATTTAAGGTTATTTTCTGATCAATTATGTGTTTGCATAATTTTAATCGTATATTTAATAAATTAATAACAATAAACTGAAAATTCACAATAACGTGGAAAACGGCCTAATTCGATGATATTTTGTTTAAATCACATAGAGGAAACGGGGATGATAAAGGTCAAAATATTGCTAAATTCGATGATTTTTAGTGCAAAACAAAATGCAAGAAAACTTGTTTAAAAATGCAAAATTTGCGAAATTCTGAGATTTGAAGGCGAAATCACATATCGTGAGAAAACATGAAGTAGTATCGAAATATTGGTTAAAACGAATATATATACGTAAAATCACACTACATGAATAACGTGTAAAAAGTCACTATATTACCATATATGAGGATTTTTACTTCAAATCATAGAGCGAGGTTTCGTATTATTTAGACCCAAACAAGACGTGTGACAATGTTGTTTCAAATACAAATGATAAAAATCAGTGTTTTCATTAGAATTAACTAAAATGTTCCAGATTTTCCGTTTATATTACCGATGGAAGATGTACACGTAAAACCGCTCTAATCCGGCTGAAACGTCGATATATGCAATAAAAACAAAACTTCTCCCCTTTCCAATATCTTACTCAGTATTTTAACGAGAAACAAATAGTTGATTGAAAATGAAGTGTTTAAGGTTAATTTCTAATCAATTATGTGTTTGCATCATTTTTATCGTATATATAATGAATTATCAGCAATAAACTGAAAACTCACAAAAACTTGGAAAAACAGCAAAATATTGCCTAATTCGATAATATTTTTGTTTATATCACATAAAGGAAAAAGGGATGATAAACGTCAAGATATTGCTGAATTCGATGATTTTTAGTACGAAACAAAATGCAAGAAAACTTGCTTAAAATGCAATATTATGCGAAAATCTGAGATTTGTAGGCCAAATCACATATCGTGATACTACATGAAATGGTATGGAAATATTGGTAAAAATGAATATATTTACGTAATATCAAATTACATGAAAAACGTGAAAAAAGTCATTATTATACCAAATTTGAGTATTTTAACGTCGAATCATAAAGCGACGTTTCATGTTTTTTAGACCCTAGAAAAGAAGTATAAAGATGTTGCTTCCAATACAAATGACAAAAATCAATGTGTTTTCATTAAAATTAACTAAAATGTTCCTGATTTTCGGTTTATATTACCGATGGAAAATGTACACGTAAAACCGTTCTACGCCGGCTGAAACGTCGATATATGCAATAAAAACAGAAATTCTCCCCTTTTAAATATCTTACCCAGTATTTTAACGAGAAACAAATAGATGATTGAAAATGAAGTATTTAAGGTTATTTTCTGATCAATTATGTGTTTGCATAATTTTTCTCGTATATTTAATGAATTAATAGCAATAAACTGAAAATTCACAAAAACTTGGAAAAACCTCAAAATATTGCCTAGTTCGATGATATTATGTTTATATCACATAAAGGAAAAGGGGATGATAAAGGTCAAAATATTGCTAAATTCGATGATTTCTAGTACGAAACAAAATGCAAGAAAACTTGCTTAAAATGCAATATTAGGCGAAAATCTGAGATTTGAAGGCCAAATCACATATCGTGATACTTCATGAAATAGTATCGAAATATTGATAAAAATGAATATATTTACGTAATATCAAACTAAATGAAAAACGTGAAAAAGGTCATTATTATACCAAATTTGAGGATTTTAACTTCGAATCATGGAGCGAGGTTTCGAATTTTTTAGACCCTAGAAAAGACGTATAAAGATGTTGCTTTCAAAACAAATGATAAAAATCAGTGTTTTCATTAGAATTAACTAAAATGTTCCAGATTTTCCGTTTATATTACCGATGGAAGATGTACACGTAAAACCGCTCTAATAGGGCTGAAACGTCGATATATGCAATAAAAACAGAACTTCTCCCCTTTCCAATATCTTACTCAGTATTTTAACGAGAAACAAATAGTTGATTGAAAATGAAGTGTTTAAGGTTAATTTCTAATCAATTATGTGTTTGCATCATTTTTATCGTATATTTAATGAATTATCAGCAATAAACTGAAAACTCACAAAAACTTGGAAAAACAGCAAAATATTGCCTAATTCGATGATATTTTGTTTATATCACATAAAGGAAAAGGTGATGATAAACGTCAAAATATTGCCGAATTCGATGATTTTTAGTACGCAACAAAATGCAAGAAAACTTGCTTAAAATGCAATATTATGCGAAAATCTGAGATTTGAAGGCCAAATCACATATCGTGATACTACATGAAATGGTATGGAAATATTGGTAAAAATGAATATATTTACGTAATATTAAACTACATGAAAAACGTGAAAAAAGTTATTATTATACCAAATTTGAGTATTTTAACGTCGAATCATAAAGCGACGTTTCATGTTTTTTAGACCCTAGAAAAGAAGTATAAAGATGTTGCTTCCAATACAAATGACAAAAATCAATGTGTTTTCATTAAAATTAACTAAAATGTTCCTGATTTTCGGTTTATATTACCGATGGAAAATGTACACGTAAAACCGTTCTACGCCGGCTGAAACGTAGATATATGCAATAAAAACAGAAATTCTCCCCTTTTAAATATCTTACCCAGTATTTTAACGAGAAACAAATAGATGATTGAAAATGAAGTATTTAAGGTTATTTTCTGATCAATTATGTGTTTGCATAATTTTTCTCGTATATTTAATGAATTAATAGCAATAAACTGAAAATTCACAAAAACTTGGAAAAACCTCAAAATATTGCCTAGTTCGATGATATTTTGTTTATATCACATAAAGGAAAAGGGGAAGATAAAGGTCAAAATATTGCTAAATTCGATGATTTCTAGTACGAAACAAAATGCAAGAAAACTTGCTTAAAATGCAATATTATGCGAAAATCTGAGATTTGAAAGCCAAATCACATATCGTGATACTACATGAAATAGTATCGAAATATTGATAAAAATGAATATATTTACGTAATATCAAACTAAATGAAAAACGTGAAAAAGGTCATTATTATACCAAATTTGAGGATTTTAACTTCGAATCATGGAGCGAGGTTTCGTATTTTTTAGACCCTAGAAAAGACGTATAAAGATGTTGCTTTCAAAATAAATGAAAAAAATCAATGTGTTTTCATTAAAATTAACTAAAATGTTCCTGATTTTTGGTTTATATTACCGATGGAAGATGTACATCTTATCTTATGCAAGATAAGATGTACATCTTGTACAAACAAGACGTGTGACAATGTTGTTTCAAATACAAATGATAAAAATCAGTGTTTTCATTAGAATTAACTAAAATGTTCCAGATTTTTGGTTTATATTACCGATGGAAGATGTACACGTAAAACCGTTCTAATCCGGCTGAAACGTCGATATATGCAATAAAAACGGAACTTCTCCCCTTTTCAATATTTTACTCAGTATTTTAACGAGAAACAAATAGATGATTAGAACGGATTAGAACGGATTAGAACGGATTAGAACGTAAAACCGTTCTAATCCGGCTGAAACGTCGATATATGCAATAAAAACGGAACTTCTCCCCTTTTCAATATTTTAATCAGTATTTTAACGAGAAACAAATAGATGATTGAAAATAAAGTATTTAAGGTTATTTTCTGATCAATTATGTGTTTGCATAATTTTAATCGTATATTTAATGAATTAATAACAATAAACTGAAAATTCACAATAACGTGGAAAACGGCCTAATTCGATGATATTTTGTTTAAATCACATAGAGGAAACGGGGATGATAAAGGTCAAAATATTGCTAAATTCGATGATTTTTAGTGCAAAACAAAATGCAAGAAAACTTGTTTAAAAATGCAAAATTTGCAAAATTCTGAGATTTGAAGGCGAAATCACATATCGTGAGAAAACATGAAGTAGTATCGAAATATTGGTTAAAACGAATATATATACGTAAAATCACACTACATGAATAACGTGTAAAAAGTCACTATATTACCATATATGAGGATTTTTACTTCAAATCATAGAGCGAGGTTTCGTATTATTTAGACCCAAACAAGACGTGTGACAATGTTGTTTCAAATACAAATGATAAAAATCAGTGTTTTCATTAGAATTAACTAAAATGTTCCAGATTTTCCGTTTATATTACCGATGGAAGATGTACACGTAAAACCGCTCTAATCCGGCTGAAACGTCGATATATGCAATAAAAACAGAAATTCTCCCCTTTTAAATATCTTACCCAGTATTTTAACGAGAAACAAATAGATGATTGAAAATGAAGTATTTAAGGTTATTTTCTGATCAATTATGTGTTTGCATAATTTTTCTCGTATATATAATGAATTATCAGCAATAAATTGAAAATTCACAAAAACTTGGAAAAACAGCAAAATATTGCCTAATTCGATGATATTTTGTTTATATCACATAAAGGGAAAAGGGGATGATAAAGGCCAAAATATTGCTGAATTCGATGATTTCTAGTACGAAACAAAATGCAAGAAAACTTGCTTAAAATGCAATATTATGCGAAAATCTGAGATTTGAAGGCCAAATCACATATCGCGATACTACATGAAATAGTATCGAAATATTGATAAAAATGAATATATTTACGTAATATCAAACTAAATGAAAAACGTGAAAAAGGTCATTATTATACCAAATTTGAGGATTTTAACTTCGAATCATGGAGCGAGGTTTCGTATTTTTTAGACCCTAGAAAAGACGTATAAAGATGTAGCTTTCAAAACAAATGATAAAAATCAATGTGTTTTCATTAAAATTAACTAAAATGTTCCTGATTTTTGGTTTATATTACCGATGGAAGATGTACACGTAAAACCGTTCTAATCCGGCTGAAACGTCGATATATGCAATAAAAACGGAACTTCTCCCCTTTTCAATATTTTACTCAGTATTTTAACGAGAAACAAATAGATGATTGAAAATAAAGTATTTAAGGTTATTTTCTGATCAATTATGTGTTTGCATAATTTTAATCGTATATTTAATGAATTAATAACAATAAACTGAAAATTCACAATAACGTGGAAAACGGCCTAATTCGATGATATTTTGTTTAAATCACATAGAGGAAACGGGGATGATAAAGGTCAAAATATTGCTAAATTCGATGATTTTTAGTGCAAAACAAAATGCAAGAAAACTTGCTTAAAAATGCAAAATTTGCGAAATTCTGAGATTTGAAGGCGAAATCACATATCGTGAGAAAACATGAAGTAGTATCGAAATATTGGTAAAAACGAATATATATACGTAAAATCACACTACATGAATAACGTGTAAAAATTCACTATATTACCATATATGAGGATTTTTACTTCAAATCATAGAGCGAGGTTTGTATTATTTAGACCCAAAAAAGACGTGTGACAAAGTTGTTTCAAATACAAATGATAAAAATCAGTGTTTTCATTAGAATTAACTAAAATGTTCCAGATTTTCCGTTTATATTACCGATGGAAGATGTACACGTAAAACCGCTCTAATCCGGCTGAAACGTCGATATATGCAATAAAAACAGAACTTCTCCCCTTTCCAATATCTTACTCAGTATTTTAACGAGAAACAAATAGTTGATTGAAAATGAAGTGTTTAAGGTTAATTCTAATCAATTATGTGTTTGCATCATTTTTATCGTATATATAATGAATTATCAGCAATAAACTGAAAACTCACAAAAACTTGGAAAAACAGCAAAATATTGCCTAATTCGATAATATTTTTGTTTATATCACATAAAGGAAAAAGGGATGATAAACGTCAAGATATTGCTGAATTCGATGATTTTTAGTACGAAACAAAATGCAAGAAAACTTGCTTAAAATGCAATATTATGCGAAAATCTGTGATTTGTAGGCCAAATCACATATCGTGATACTACATGAAATGGTATGGAAATATTGGTAAAAATGAATATATTTACGTAATATCAAATTACATGAAAAACGTGAAAAAAGTCATTATTATACCAAATTTGAGTATTTTAACGTCGAATCATAAAGCGACGTTTCATGTTTTTTAGACCCTAGAAAAGAAGTATAAAGATGTTGCTTCCAATACAAATGACAAAAATCAATGTGTTTTCATTAAAATTAACTAAAATGTTCCTGATTTTCGGTTTATATTACCGATGGAAAATGTACACGTAAAACCGTTCTACGCCGGCTGAAACGTCGATATATGCAATAAAAACAGAAATTCTCCCCTTTTAAATATCTTACCCAGTATTTTAACGAAAAACAAATAGATGATTGAAAATGAAGTATTTAAGGTTATTTTCTGATCAATTATGTGTTTGCATAATTTTTCTCGTATATTTAATGAATTAATAGCAATAAACTGAAAATTCACAAAAACTTGGAAAAACCTCAAAATATTGCCTAGTTCGATGATATTTTGTTTATATCACATAAAGGAAAAGGGGATGATAAAGGTCAAAATATTGCTAAATTCGATGATTTCTAGTACGAAACAAAATGCAAGAAAACTTGCTTAAAATGCAATATTAGGCGAAAATCTGAGATTTGAAGGCCAAATCACATATCGTGATACTTCATGAAATAGTATCGAAATATTGATAGAAATGAATATATTTACGTAATATCAAACTAAATGAAAAACGTGAAAAAGGTCATTATTATACCAAATTTGAGGATTTTAACTTCGAATCATGGAGCGATGTTTCGAATTTTTTAGACCCTAGAAAAGACGTATAAAGATGTTGCTTTCAAAACAAATGATAAAAATCCATGTGTTTTCATTAAAATTAACTAAAATGTTCCTGATTTTTGGTTTATATTACCGATGGAAGATGTAGACGTAAAACCGTTCTAATCCGGCTGAAACGTCGATATATGCAATAAAAACGGAACTTCTCCCCTTTTCAATATTTTACTCAGTATTTAAACGAGAAACAAATTGATGATTGAAAATAAAGTATTTAAGGTTATTTTCTGATCAATTATGTGTTTGCATAATTTTAATCGTATATTTAATGAATTAATAACAATAAACTGAAAATTCACAATAACGTGGAAAACGGCCTAATTCGATGATATTTTGTTTAAATCACATAGAGGAAAAGTGGATGATAAACGTCAAAATATTGCTAAATTCGATGATTTTTCGTACGAAACAAAATGCAAGAAAACTTGCTTAAAATGCAATATTATGCGACATTCTGAGATTTGAATGCTAAATCACATATCGTGATACTACATGAAATAGTATCGAAATATTGGTAAAAATGAATATATTTACGTAATATCAAACTACATGATTAACGTGAAAAAGTCACTATTATACAATATTTGAGGATTTTAACTTCAAATCATAGAGCGAGGTTTCGTATTATTTAGATCCAAGAAAAGATATATGACAATGTTGTTTTCAATACAAATGATAAAAAACAATGTGTTTTCATTAGCATTAACTAAAATGTTTTTGATTTTCCGTTTATATTACCGATGGAAGATGTACACGTAAAACCGCTCTAATCCGGCTGAAACGTCGATATATGCAATAAAAACCGAACTTATCCCCTTTTCAATATATTACACAGTATTTTAACGAGAAACAAATAGATGATTGAAAATGAAGTATTTAAGGTTATTATCTAATCAATTATGTGTTTGCATCCTTTTTATCGTATATATAATGAATTAATATCCATAGACTGAAAATTCACAAAAGCGTGGAAAAACGGCAAAATATTGCCTAATTCGATGATATTTTGTTTAAATGACATAAAGGAAAAGGAGATGATAAACGTCAAAATATTGCTAAATTCGATGATTTTTCGTACGAAAGAAAATGCAAGAAAACTTGCTTAAAATGCAATATTATGCGAAATTCTGAGATATGAAGCCCAAATCACATATCGTGATACTACATGAAATAGTATCGAAATATTGGTAAAAACGTATATATTTACGTAAAATCACACTACATGAAAAAAGTCACTATTTTACCATATATATGAGGATTTTAACTTCAAATCATAGAGCGAGGTTTCGTATTATTTAGATCCAAGAAAAGACATGACAATGTTGTTTCCAATTCAAAAGATAAAAATCAATGTGTTTTCAATAGCATTAACTAAAATGTTCCTGATTTTCTGTTTATATTACCTATGGAAAATGTACACGTAAAACCGCTCTAATGCTGCTGAAACGTCGATATATGCAATAAAAACTGAACTTCTAACCTTTTCAATATCTTACTCAGTATTATAACGAGAAACAAATAGTTGATTGAAAATGAAGTATTTAAGGTTATTATCTAATCAATTATGTGTTTGCATCATTTTTATCGTATATATAATAAATTAAACCCATAAAATGAAAATTCACAAAAACGTGGAAAAACGGCAAAATATTGCCTAATTCGATGATATTTTGTTTAAATCACATAGAGGAAAAGTGGATGATAAACGTCAAAATATTGCTAAATTCGATGATTTTTCGTACGAAACAAAATACAAGAAAACTTGCTTAAAATGCAATATTATGCGACATTCTGAGATTTGAAGGCGAAATCACATATCGTGAGAAAACATGAAGTAGTATCGAAATATTGGTAAAAACGAATATATATACGTAAAATCACACTACATGAATAACGTGTAAAAAGTCACTATATTACCATATATGAGGATTTTTACTTCAAATCATAGAGCGAGGTTTCGTATTATTTAGACCCAAGAAAAGACGTGTGACAATGTTGTTTCAAATACAAATGATAAAAATCAATGTGTTTTCATTAGAATTAACTAAAATGTTCCAGATTTTCCGTTTATATTATCGATGGAAGATGTACACGTAAAACCGCTCTAATCCGGCTGAAACGTCGATATAAGCAATAAAAACAGAACTTCTCCTTTTTCCAATATCTTACTCAGTATTTTAACGAGAAACAAATATTTGATTGAAAATGAAGTGTTTAAGGTTAATTTCTAATCAATTATGTGTTTGCATCATTTTTATCGTATATTTAATGAATTATTAGCAATAAACTGACAACTAACAAAAACTTGGAAAAACAGCAAAATATTGCCTAATTCGATGATATTTTGTTTATATCACATAAAGGAAAAGGGGATGATAACTGTCAAAATATTGCTGAATTCGATGATTTTTAGTACGAAACAAAATGCAAGAAAACTTGCTTAAAATGCAATATTATTCGAAAATCTGAGATTTGTAGGCTAAATCACATATCGTGATACTACATGAAATAGTATGGAAATATTGGTAAAAATGAATATATTTACGTAATATCAAACTACATGAAAAACGTGAAAAAAATCATTATTATACCAAATTTGAGTATTTTAACGTCGAATCATAAAGCGACGTTTCGTTTTTTTAGACCCTAGAAAAGAAGTATAAAGATGTTGCTTCCAATACAAATGACAAAAATCAATGTGTTTTCATTAAAATTAACTAAAATGTTCCTGATTTTCGGTTTATATTACCGATGGAAAATGTACACGTAAAACCGTTCTACGCCGGCTCAAACGTCGATATATGCAATAAAAACAGAAATTCTCCCCTTTCCAATATCTTACTCAGTATTTTAACGAGAAACAAATAGTTGTTTGAAAATGAAGTGTTTAAGTTCAATTTCTAATCAATTATGTGTTTGCATCATTTTTATCGTATATTTTATGAATTAATAGCAATAAACTGAAAATTCACAAAACGTAGAAAAACAGCAAAATATTGCCTAATTCGATGATATTTTGTTTATATCACATAAAGGAAACGGGATGATAAACGTCAAAATATTGCTGAATTCGATGATTTTTAGTACGAAACAAAATGCAAGAAAACTTGCTTAAAATGCAATATTATGGGAAAATCTGAGATTTGAACGCGAAATCACATATCGTGATACTACTTGAAATAGTATGGAAATATTGGTAAAAATTAATATATTTACGTAATATCAAACTACATGAAAAACGTGAAAAAGGTCATTATTATACCAAATTTGAGGATTTTAACTTCGAATCATAGAGCGACGTTTCGTATTTTTTAGACCCTAGAAAAGACGTATAAAGATGTTGCTTCCAATACAAATGATAAAAATCAATGTGTTTACATTAAAATTAACTAAAATAATCCTGATTTTCGGTTTATATTACCGATGGAAGATGTACACGTAAAACAGTTCTAATCCGGCTGAAACGTCGATATATGCAATAAAAACAGAACTTCTCCCCTTTTCAATATTTTACTCAGTATTTAAACGAGAAACAAATTGATGATTGAAAATAAAGTATTTAAGGTTATTTTCTGATCAATTATGTGTTTGCATAATTTTAATCGTATATTTAATGAATTAATAACAATAAACTGAAAATTCACAATAACGTGGAAAACGGCCTAATTCGATGATATTTTGTTTAAATCACATAGAGGAAAAGTGGATGATAAACGTCAAAATATTGCTAAATTCGATGATTTTTCGTACGAAACAAAATGCAAGAAAACTTGCTTAAAATGGAATATTATGCGACATTCTGAGATTTGAAAGCTAAATCACATATCGTGATACTACATGAAATAGTATCGAAATATTGGTAAAAATGAATATATTTACGTAATATCAAACTACATGATTAACGTGAAAAAGTCACTATTATACAATATTTGAGGATTTTAACTTCAAATCATAGAGCGAGGTTTCGTATTATTTAGATCCAAGAAAAGATATATGACAATGTTGTTTTCAATACAAATGATAAAAAACAATGTGTTTTCATTAGCATTAACTAAAATGTTTTTGATTTTCCGTTTATATTACCGATGGAAGATGTACACGTAAAACCGCTCTAATCCGGCTGAAACGTCGATATATGCAATAAAAACCGAACTTATCCCCTTTTCAATATATTACACAGTATTTTAACGAGAAACAAATAGATGATTGAAAATGAAGTATTTAAGGTTATTTTCTGATCAATTATGTGTTTGCATAATTTTTCTCGTATATTTAATGAATTAATAGCAATAAACTGAAAATTCACAAAAACTTGGAAAAACCTCAAAATATTGCCTAGTTCGATGATATTTTGTTTATATCACATAAAGGAAAAGGGGATGATAAAGGTCAAAATATTGCTAAATTCGATGATTTCTAGTACGAAACAAAATGCAAGAAAACTTGCTTAAAATGCAATATTAGGCGAAAATCTGAGATTTGAAGGCCAAATCACATATCGTGATACTTCATGAAATAGTATCGAAATATTGATAGAAATGAATATATTTACGTAATATCAAACTAAATGAAAAACGTGAAAAAGGTCATTATTATACCAAATTTGAGGATTTTAACTTCGAATCATGGAGCGATGTTTCGAATTTTTTAGACCCTAGAAAAGACGTATAAAGATGTTGCTTTCAAAACAAATGATAAAAATCCATGTGTTTTCATTAAAATTAACTAAAATGTTCCTGATTTTTGGTTTATATTACCGATGGAAGATGTAGACGTAAAACCGTTCTAATCCGGCTGAAACGTCGATATATGCAATAAAAACGGAACTTCTCCCCTTTTCAATATTTTACTCAGTATTTAAACGAGAAACAAATTGATGATTGAAAATAAAGTATTTAAGGTTATTTTCTGATCAATTATGTGTTTGCATAATTTTAATCGTATATTTAATGAATTAATAACAATAAACTGAAAATTCACAATAACGTGGAAAACGGCCTAATTCGATGATATTTTGTTTAAATCACATAGAGGAAAAGTGGATGATAAACGTCAAAATATTGCTAAATTCGATGATTTTTCGTACGAAACAAAATGCAAGAAAACTTGCTTAAAATGCAATATTATGCGACATTCTGAGATTTGAATGCTAAATCACATATCGTGATACTACATGAAATAGTATCGAAATATTGGTAAAAATGAATATATTTACGTAATATCAAACTACATGATTAACGTGAAAAAGTCACTATTATACAATATTTGAGGATTTTAACTTCAAATCATAGAGCGAGGTTTCGTATTATTTAGATCCAAGAAAAGATATATGACAATGTTGTTTTCAATACAAATGATAAAAAACAATGTGTTTTCATTAGCATTAACTAAAATGTTTTTGATTTTCCGTTTATATTACCGATGGAAGATGTACACGTAAAACCGCTCTAATCCGGCTGAAACGTCGATATATGCAATAAAAACCGAACTTATCCCCTTTTCAATATATTACACAGTATTTTAACGAGAAACAAATAGATGATTGAAAATGAAGTATTTAAGGTTATTATCTAATCAATTATGTGTTTGCATCCTTTTTATCGTATATATAATGAATTAATATCCATAGACTGAAAATTCACAAAAGCGTGGAAAAACGGCAAAATATTGCCTAATTCGATGATATTTTGTTTAAATGACATAAAGGAAAAGGAGATGATAAACGTCAAAATATTGCTAAATTCGATGATTTTTCGTACGAAAGAAAATGCAAGAAAACTTGCTTAAAATGCAATATTATGCGAAATTCTGAGATATGAAGCCCAAATCACATATCGTGATACTACATGAAATAGTATCGAAATATTGGTAAAAACGTATATATTTACGTAAAATCACACTACATGAAAAAAGTCACTATTTTACCATATATATGGGGATTTTAACTTCAAATCATAGAGCGAGGTTTCGTATTATTTAGATCCAAGAAAAGACATGACAATGTTGTTTCCAATTCAAAAGATAAAAATCAATGTGTTTTCAATAGCATTAACTAAAATGTTCCTGATTTTCTGTTTATATTACCTATGGAAAATGTACACGTAAAACCGCTCTAATCCTGCTGAAACGTCGATATATGCAATAAAAACTGAACTTCTCCCCTTTTCAATATCTTACTCAGTATTATAACGAGAAACAAATAGTTGATTGAAAATGAAGTATTTAAGGTTATTATCTAATCAATTATGTGTTTGCATCATTTTTATCGTATATATAATAAATTAAACCCATAAAATGAAAATTCACAAAAACGTGGAAAAACGGCAAAATATTGCCTAATTCGATGATATTTTGTTTAAATCACATAGAGGAAAAGTGGATGATAAACGTCAAAATATTGCTAAATTCGATGATTTTTCGTACGAAACAAAATACAAGAAAACTTGCTTAAAATGCAATATTATGCGACATTCTGAGATTTGAAGGCGAAATCACATATCGTGAGAAAACATGAAGTAGTATCGAAATATTGGTAAAAACGAATATATATACGTAAAATCACACTACATGAATAACGTGTAAAACGTCACTATATTACCATATATGAGGATTTTTACTTCAAATCATAGAGCGAGGTTTCGTATTATTTAGACCCAAGAAAAGACGTGTGACAATGTTGTTTCAAATACAAATGATAAAAATCAATGTGTTTTCATTAGAATTAACTAAAATGTTCCAGATTTTCCGTTTATATTACCGATGGAAGATGTACACGTAAAACCGCTCTAATCCGGCTGAAACGTCGATATAAGCAATAAAAACAGAACTTCTCCTTTTTCCAATATCTTACTCAGTATTTTAACGAGAAACAAATATTTGATTGAAAATGAAGTGTTTAAGGTTAATTTCTAATCAATTATGTGTTTGCATCATTTTTATCGTATATTTAATGAATTATTAGCAATAAACTGACAACTAACAAAAACTTGGAAAAACAGCAAAATATTGCCTAATTCGATGATATTTTGTTTATATCACATAAAGGAAAAGGGGATGATAACTGTCAAAATATTGCTGAATTCGATGATTTTTAGTACGAAAAAAATGCAAGAAAACTTGCTTAAAATGCAATATTATTCGAAAATCTGAGATTTGTAGGCTAAATCACATATCGTGATACTACATGAAATAGTATGGAAATATTGGTAAAAATGAATATATTTACGTAATATCAAACTACATGAAAAACGTGAAAAAAATCATTATTATACCAAATTTGAGTATTTTAACGTCGAATCATAAAGCGACGTTTCGTTTTTTTAGACCCTAGAAAAGAAGTATAAAGATGTTGCTTCCAATACAAATGACAAAAATCAATGTGTTTTCATTAAAATTAACTAAAATGTTCCTGATTTTCGGTTTATATTACCGATGGAAAATGTACACGTAAAACCGTTCTACGCCGGCTCAAACGTCGATATATGCAATAAAAACAGAAATTCTCCCCTTTCCAATATCTTACTCAGTATTTTAACGAGAAACAAATAGTTGTTTGAAAATGAAGTGTTTAAGTTCAATTTCTAATCAATTATGTGTTTGCATCATTTTTATCGTATATTTTATGAATTAATAGCAATAAACTGAAAATTCACAAAACGTAGAAAAACAGCAAAATATTGCCTAATTCGATGATATTTTGTTTATATCACATAAAGGAAACGGGATGATAAACGTCAAAATATTGCTGAATTCGATGATTTTTAGTACGAAACAAAATGCAAGAAAACTTGCTTAAAATGCAATATTATGGGAAAATCTGAGATTTGAACGCGAAATCACATATCGTGATACTACTTGAAATAGTATGGAAATATTGGTAAAAATTAATATATTTACGTAATATCAAACTACATGAAAAACGTGAAAAAGGTCATTATTATACCAAATTTGAGGATTTTAACTTCGAATCATAGAGCGACGTTTCGTATTTTTTAGACCCTAGAAAAGACGTATAAAGATGTTGCTTCCAATACAAATGATAAAAATCAATGTGTTTACATTAAAATTAACTAAAATAATCCTGATTTTCGGTTTATATTACCGATGGAAGATGTACACGTAAAACAGTTCTAATCCGGCTGAAACGTCGATATATGCAATAAAAACAGAACTTCTCCCCTTTTCAATATCTTACTCAGTATTTTAACGAGAAACAAATAGATGATTGAAAATGAAGTATTTAAAGTTATTTTCTGATCAATTATGTGTTTGCATAATTTTTATCGTATATTTAATGAATTAATAACAATAAACTGAAAATTCACAATAACGCGGAAAACGGCCTAATTCGATGATATTTTGTTTAAATCACATAGAGGTAACGGGTATGATAAAGGTCAAAATATTGCTAAATTCGACGATTTTTAGTGCAAAAGAAAATGCAAGAAAACTTGCTTAAAAATGCAAAATTTGCGAAATTCTGAGATTTGAAGGCGAAATCACATATCGTGAGAAAACATGAAGTAGTATCGAAATATTGGTAAAAACGAATATATTTACGGAAAATCACACTACATGAATAACGTGTAAAAAGTCACTATATTACCATATATGAGGATTTTTACTTCAAATCATAGAGCGAGGTTTCGTATTATTTAGACCCAAGAAAAGACGTGTGACAATGTTGTTTCAAATACAAATGATAAAAATCAGTGTTTTCATTAGAATTAACTAAAATGTTCCAGATTTTCCGTTTATATTACCGATGGAAGATGTACAAGTAAAACCGCTCTAATAGGGCTGAAACGTCGATATATGCAATAAAAACAGAACTTCTCCCCTTTCCAATATCTTACTCAGTATTTTAACGAGAAACAAATAGTTGATTGAAAATGAAGTGTTTAAGGTTAATTTCTAATCAATTATGTGTTTGCATCATTTTTATCGTATATTTAATGAATTATCAGCAATAAACTGAAAACTCACAAAAACTTGGAAAAACAGCAAAATATTGCCTAATTCGATGATATTTTGTTTATATCACATAAAGGAAAAGGGGATGATAAACGTCAAAATATTGCTGAATTCGATGATTTTTAGTACGAAACAAAATGCAAGAAAACTTGCTTAAAATGCAATATTATGCGAAAATCTGAGATTTGAAGGCCAAATCACATATCGTGATACTACATGAAATGGTATGGAAATATTGGTAAAAATGAATATATTTACGTAATATTAAACTACATGAAAAACGTGAAAAAAGTCATTATTATACCAAATTTGAGTATTTTAACGTCGAATCATAAAGCGACGTTTCATGTTTTTTAGACCCTAGAAAAGAAGTATAAAGATGTTGCTTCCAATACAAATGACAAAAATCAATGTGTTATCATTAAAATTAACTAAAATGTTCCTGATTTTCGGTTTATATTACCGATGGAAAATGTACACGTAAAACCGTTCTACGCCGGCTGAAACGTAGATATATGCAATAAAAACAGAAATTCTCCCCTTTTAAATATCTTACCCAGTATTTTAACGAGAAACAAATAGATGATTGAAAATGAAGTATTTAAGGTTATTTTCTGATCAATTATGTGTTTGCATAATTTTTCTCGTATATTTAATGAATTAATAGCAATAAACTGAAAATTCACAAAAACTTGGAAAAACCTCAAAATATTGCCTAGTTCGATGATATTTTGTTTATATCACATAAAGGAAAAGGGGAAGATAAAGGTCAAAATATTGCTAAATTCGATAATTTCTAGTACGAAACAAAATGCAAGAAAACTTGCTTAAAATGCAATATTATGCGAAAATCTGAGATTCGAAAGCCAAATCACATATCGTGATACTACATGAAATAGTATCGAAATATTGATAAAAATGAATATATTTACGTAATATCAAACTAAATGAAAAACGTGAAAAAGGTCATTATTATACCAAATTTGAGGATTTTAACTTCGAATCATGGAGCGAGGTTTCGTATTTTTTAGACCCTAGAAAAGACGTATAAAGATGTTGCTTTCAAAACAAATGATAAAAATCAATGTGTTTTCATTAAAATTAACTAAAATGTTCCTGATTTTTGGTTTATATTACCGATGGAAGATGTACACGTAAAACCGTTCTAATCCGGCTGAAACGTCGATATATGCAATAAAAACGGAACTTCTCCCCTTTTCAATATTTTACTCAGTATTTTAACGAGAAACAAATAGATGATTGAAAATAAAGTATTTAAGGTTATTTCTGATCAATTATGTGTTTGCATAATTTTAATCGTATATTTAATGAATTAATAACAATAAACTGAAAATTCACAATAACGTGGAAAACGGCCTAATTCGATGATATTTTGTTTAAATCACATAGAGGAAACGGGGATGATAAAGGTCAAAATATTGCTAAATTCGATGATTTTTAGTGCAAAACAAAATGCAAGAAAACTTGCTTAAAAATGCAAAATTTGCGAAATTCTGAGATTTGAAGGCAATATCACTTATCGTGAGAAAACATGAAGTAGTATCGAAATATTGGGAAAAATGAATATATATACGTAAAATCACACTACATGAATAACGTGTAAAAAGTCACTATATTACCATATATGAGGATTTTTACTTCAAATCATAGAGCGAGGTTTCGTATTATTTAGACCCAAGAAAAGACGTGTGACAATGTTGTTTCAAATACAAATGATAAAAATCAATGTGTTTTCATTAGAATTAACTAAAATGTTCCAGATTTTCCGTTTATATTACCGATGGAAGATGTACACGTAAAACCGCTCTAATCCGGCTGAAACGTCGATATATGCAATAAAAACAGAACTTCTCCCCTTTCCAATATCTTACTCAGTAATTTAACGAGAAACAAATAGTTGATTGAAAATGAAGTGTTTAAGGTTAATTTCTAATCAATTATGTGTTTGCATCATTTTTATCGTATATTTAATGAATTATTAGCAATAAACTGAAAACTAACAAAAACTTGGAAAAACAGCAAAATATTGCCTAATTCGATGATATTTTGTTTATATCACATAAAGGAAAAGGGGATGATAACTGTCAAAATATTGCTGAATACGATGATTTTTAGTACGAAACAAAATGCAAGAAAACTTGCTTAAAATGCAATATTATGCGAAAATCTGAGATTTGTAGGCCAAATCACATATCGTGATACTACATGAAATAGTATGGAAATATTGGTAAAAATGAATATATTTACGTAATATCAAACTACATGAAGAACGTGAAAAAAGTCATTATTATACCAAATTTGAGTATTTTAACGTCGAATCATAAAGCGACGTTTCGTATTTTTTAGACCCTAGAAAAGAAGTATAAAGATGTTGCTTCCAATACAAATGACAAAAATCAATGTGTTTTCATTAAAATTAACTAAAATGTTCCTGATTTTCGGTTTATATTACCGATGGAAAATGTACACGTAAAACCGTTCTACGCTGGCTCAAACGTCGATATATGCAATAAAAAGAGAAATTCTCCCCTTTCCAATATCTTACTCAGTATTTTAACGAGAAACAAATAGTTGATTGAAAATGAAGTGTTTAAGTTTAATTTCTAATCAATTATGTGTTTGCATCATTTTTATCGTATATTTTATGAATTAATAGCAATAAACTGAAAATTCACAAAACGTAGAAAAACAGCAAAATATTGCCTAATTCGATGATATTTTGTTTATATCACATAAAGGAAACGGGATGATAAACGTCAAAATATTGCTGAATTCGATGATTTTTAGTACGAAACAAAATGCAAGAAAACTTGATTAAAATGCAATATTATGGGAAAATCTGAGATTTGAAGGCAAAATCACATATCGTGATACTACTTGAAATAGTATGGAAATATTGGTAAAAATTAATATATTTACGTAATATCAAACTATATGAAAAACGTGAAAAAGGTCATTATTATACCAAATTTGAGGATTTTAACTTCAAATCATAGAGCGACGTTTCGTATTTTTTAGACCCTAGAAAAGACGTATAAAGATGTTGCTTCCAATACAAATGATAAAAATCAATGTGTTTACATTAAAATTAACTAAAATAATCCTGATTTTCGGTTTATATTACCGATGGAAGATGTACACGTAAAACAGTTCTAATCCGGCTGAAACGTCGATATATGCAATAAAAACAGAACTTCTCCCCTTTTCAATATCTTACTCAGTATTATAACGAGAAACAGATAGATGGTTGAAAATGAAGTATTTAAGGTTATTTTCTGATCAATTATGTGTTTGCATAATTTTTATCGAATATTTAATGAATTAATAACAATAAACTGAAAATTCACAATAACGTGGAAAACGGCCTAATTCGATGATATTTTGTTTAAATCACATAGAGGAAACGGGAATGATAAAGGTCAAAATATTGCTAAATTCGATGATTTTTAGTGCAAAACAAAATGCAAGAAAACTTGCTTAAAAATGCAAAATTTGCGAAATTCTGAGATTTGAAGGCGAAATCACATATCGTGAGAAAACATGAAGTAGTATCGAAGTATTGGTAAAAACGAATATATATACGTAAAATCACACTACATGAATAACGTGTAAAAAGTCACTATATTACCATATATGAGGATTTTTACTTCAAACCATAGAGCGAGGTTTCGTATTATTTAGACCCAAGAAAAGACGTGTGACAATGTTGTTTCAAATACAAATGATAAAAATCAATGTGTTTTCATTAGAATTATCTAAAATGTTCCAGATTTTCCGTTTATATTACCGATGGAAGATGTACACGTAAAACCGCTCTAATCCGGCTGAAACGTCGATATATGCAATAAAAACAGAACTTCTCCCCTTTCCAATATCTTACTCAGTAATTTAACGAGAAACAAATAGTTGATTGAAAATGAAGTGTTTAAGGTTAATTTCTAATCAATTATGTGTTTGCATCATTTTTATCGTATATTTAATGAATTATTAGCAATAAACTGAAAACTAACAAAAACTTGGAAAAACAGCAAAATATTGCCTAATTCGATGATATTTTGTTTATATCACATAAAGGAAAAAGGGATGATAAACGTCAAGATATTGCTGAATTCGATGATTTTTAGTACGAAACAAAATGCAAGAAAACTTGCTTAAAATGCAATATTATGCGAAAATCTGAGATTTGAAGGCCAAATCACATATCGTGATACTACATGAAATGGTATGGAAATATTGGTAAAAATGAATATATTTACGTAATATTAAACTACATGAAAAACGTGAAAAAAGTCATTATTATACCAAATTTGAGTATTTTAACGTCGAATCATAAAGCGACGTTTCATGTTTTTTAGACCCTAGAAAAGAAGTATAAAGATGTTGCTTCCAATACAAATGACAAAAATCAATGTGTTTTCATTAAAATTAACTAAAATGTTCCTGATTTTCGGTTTATATTACCGATGGAAAATGTACACGTAAAACCGTTCTACGCCGGCTGAAACGTAGATATATGCAATAAAAACAGAAATTCTCCCCTTTTAAATATCTTACCCAGTATTTTAACGAGAAACAAATAGATGATTGAAAATGAAGTATTTAAGGTTATTTTCTGATCAATTATGTGTTTGCATAATTTTTCTCGTATATATAATGAATTATCAGCAATAAATTGAAAATTCACAAAAACTTGGAAAAACAGCAAAATATTGCCTAATTCGATGATATTTTGTTTATATCACATAAAGGGAAAAGGGGATGATAAAGGCCAAAATATTGCTGAATTCGATGATTTCTAGTACGAAACAAAATGCAAGAAAACTTCCTTAAAATGCAATATTATGCGAAAATCTGAGATTTGAAGGCCAAATCACATATCGTGATACTACATGAAATAGTATCGAAATATTGATAAAAATGAATATATTTGCGTAATATCAAACTAAATGAAAAACGTGAAAAAGGTCATTATTATACCAAATTTGAGGATTTTAACTTCGAATCATGGAGCGAGGTTTCATATTTTTTAGACCCTAGAAAAGACGTATAAAGATGTAGCTTTCAAAACAAATGATAAAAATCAATGTGTTTTCATTAAAATTAACTAAAATGTTCCTGATTTTTGGTTTATATTACCGATGGAAGATGTACACGTAAAACCGTTCTAATCCGGCTGAAACGTCGATATATGCAATAAAAACGGAACTTCTCCCCTTTTTTATATTTTACTCAGTATTTTAACGAGAAACAAATAGATGATTGAAAATAAAGTATTTAAGGTTATTTTCTGATCAATTATGTGTTTGCATAATTTTAATCGTATATTTAATGAATTAATAACAATAAACTGAAAATTCACAATAACGTGGAAAACGGCCTAATTCGATGATATTTTGTTTAAATCACATAGAGGAAACGGGGATGATAAAGGTCAAAATATTGCTAAATTCGATGATTTTTAGTGCAAAACAAAATGCAAGAAAACTTGCTTAAAAATGCAAAATTTGCGAAATTCTGAGATTTGAAGGCGAAATCACATATCGTGAGAAAACATGAAGTAGTATCGAAATATTGGTAAAAACGAATATATATACGTAAAATTACACTACATGAATAACGTGTAAAGTCACTATATTACCATATATGAGGATTTTTACTTCAAATCATAGAGCGAGGTTTCGTATTATTTAGACCCAAAAAAGACGTGTGACAATGTTGTTTCAAATACAAATGATAAAAATCAGTGTTTTCATTAGAATTAACTAAAATGTTCCAGATTTTCCGTTTATATTACCGATGGAAGATGTACACGTAAAACCGCTCTAATCCGGCTGAAACGTCGATATATGCAATAAAAACAGAACTTCTCCCCTTTCCAATATCTTACTCAGTATTTTAACGAGAAACAAACAGTTGATTGAAAATGAAGTGTTTAAGGTTAATTTCTAATCAATTATGTGTTTGCATAATTTTTCTCGTATATATAATGAATTATCAGCAATAAATTGAAAATTCACAAAAACTTGGAAAAACAGCAAAATATTGCCTAATTCGATGATATTTTGTTTATATCACATAAAGGGAAAAGGGGATGATAAAGGCCAAAATATTGCTGAATTCGATGATTTCTAGTACGAAACAAAATGCAAGAAAACTTGCTTAAAATGCAATATTATGCGAAAATCTGAGATTTGCAGGCCAAATCACATATCGTGATACTACATGAAATAGTATCGAAATATTGATAAAAATGAATATATTTACGTAATATCAAACTAAATGAAAAACGTGAAAAAGGTCATTATTATACCAAATTTGAGGATTTTAACTTCGAATCATGGAGCGAGGTTTCGTATTTTTTAGACCCTAGAAAAGACGTATAAAGATGTAGCTTTCAAAACAAATGATAAAAATCAATGTGTTTTCATTAAAATTAACTAAAATGTTCCTGATTTTTGGTTTATATTACCGATGGAAGATGTACACGTAAAACCGTTCTAATCCGGCTGAAACGTCGATATATGCAATAAAAACGGAACTTCTCCCCTTTTCAATATTTTACTCAGTATTTTAACGAGAAACAAATAGATGATTGAAAATAAAGTATTTAAGGTTATTTTCTGATCAATTATGTGTTTGCATAATTTTAATCGTATATTTAATGAATTAATAACAATAAACTGAAAATTCACAATAACGTGGAAAACGGCCTAATTCGATGATATTTTGTTTAAATCACATAGAGGAAACGGGGATGATAAAGGTCAAAATATTGCTAAATTCGATGATTTTTAGTGCAAAACAAAATGCAAGAAAACTTGCTTAAAAATGCAAAATTTGCGAAATTCTGAGATTTGAAGGCGAAATCACATATCGTGAGAAAACATGAAGTAGTATCGAAATATTGGTAAAAACGAATATATATACGTAAAATCACACTACATGAATAACGTGTAAAAAGTCACTATATATATGAGGATTTTTACTTCAAATCATAGAGCGAGGTTTCGTATTATTTAGACCCAAGAAAAGACGTGTGACAATGTTGTTTCAAATACAAATGATAAAAATCAATGTGTTTTCATTAGAATTAACTAAAATGTTCCAGATTTTCCGTTTATATTACCGATGGAAGATGTACACGTAAAACCGCTCTAATCCGGCTGAAACGTCGATATATGCAATAAAAACAGAAATTCTCCCCTTTTAAATATCTTACCCAGTATTTTAACGAGAAACAAATAGATGATTGAAAATGAAGTATTTAAGGTTATTTTCTGATCAATTATGTGTTTGCATAATTTTTCTCGTATATATAATGAATTATCAGCAATAAATTGAAAATTCACAAAAACTTGGAAAAACAGCAAAATATTGCCTAATTCGATGATATTTTGTTTATATCACATAAAGGGAAAAGGGGATGATAAAGGCCAAAATATTGCTGAATTCGATGATTTCTAGTACGAAACAAAATGCAAGAAAACTTGCTTAAAATGCAATATTATGCGAAAATCTGAGATTTGAAGGCCAAATCACATATCGTGATACAACATGAAATAGTATCGAAATATTGATAAAAATGAATATATTTACGTAATATCAAACTAAATGAAAAACGTGAAAAAGGTCATTATTATACCAAATTTGAGGATTTTAACTTCGAATCATGGAGCGAGGTTTCGTATTTTTTAGACCCTAGAAAAGACGTATAAAGATGTAGCTTTCAAAACAAATGAAAAAAATCAATGTGTTTTCATTAAAATTAACTAAAATGTTCCTGATTTTTGGTTTATATTACCGATGGAAGATGTACACGTAAAACCGTTCTAATCCGGCTGAAACGTCGATATATGCAATAAAAACGGAACTTCTCCCCTTTTCAATATTTTACTCAGTATTTTAACGAGAAACAAATAGATGATTGAAAATAAAGTATTTAAGTTTATTTTCTGATCAATTATGTGTTTGCATAATTTTAATCGTATATTTAATGAATTAATAACAATAAACTGAAAATTCACAATAACGTGGAAAACGGCCTAATTCGATGATATTTTGTTTAAATCACATAGAGGAAACGGGAATGATAAAGGTCAAAATATTGCTAAATTCGATGATTTTTAGTGCAAAACAAAATGCAAGAAAACTTGCTTAAAAATGCAAAATTTGCGAAATTCTGAGATTTGAAGGCGAAATCACATATCGTGAGAAAACATGAAGTAGTATCGAAGTATTGGTAAAAACGAATATATATACGTAAAATCACACTACATGAATAACGTGTAAAAAGTCACTATATTACCATATATGAGGATTTTTACTTCAAATCATAGAGCGAGGTTTCGTATTATTTAGACCCAAGAAAAGACGTGTGACAATGTTGTTTCAAATACAAATGATAAAAATCAATGTGTTTTCATTAGAATTATCTAAAATGTTCCAGATTTTCCGTTTATATTACCGATGGAAGATGTACACGTAAAACCGCTCTAATCCGGCTGAAACGTCGATATATGCAATAAAAACAGAACTTCTCCCCTTTCCAATATCTTACTCAGTAATTTAACGAGAAACAAATAGTTGATTGAAAATGAAGTGTTTAAGGTTAATTTCTAATCAATTATGTGTTTGCATCATTTTTATCGTATATTTAATGAATTATTAGCAATAAACTGAAAACTAACAAAAACTTGGAAAAACAGCAAAATATTGCCTAATTCGATGATATTTTGTTTATATCACATAAAGGAAAAGGGGATGATAAACGTCAAAATATTGCTGAATTCGATGATTTTTAGTACGAAACAAAATGCAAGAAAACTTGCTTAAAATGCAATATTATGCGAAAATCTGAGATTTGAAGGCCAAATCACATATCGTGATACTACATGAAATGGTATGGAAATATTGGTAAAAATGAATATATTTACGTAATATTAAACTACATGAAAAACGTGAAAAAAGTCATTATTATACCAAATTTGAGTATTTTAACGTCGAATCATAAAGCGACGTTTCATGTTTTTTAGACCCTAGAAAAGAAGTATAAAGATGTTGCTTCCAATACAAATGACAAAAATCAATGTGTTATCATTAAAATTAACTAAAATGTTCCTGATTTTCGGTTTATATTACCGATGGAAAATGTACACGTAAAACCGTTCTACGCCGGCTGAAACGTAGATATATGCAATAAAAACAGAAATTCTCCCCTTTTAAATATCTTACCCAGTATTTTAACGAGAAACAAATAGATGATTGAAAATGAAGTATTTAAGGTTATTTTCTGATCAATTATGTGTTTGCATAATTTTTCTCGTATATTTAATGAATTAATAGCAATAAACTGAAAATTCACAAAAACTTGGAAAAACCTCAAAATATTGCCTAGTTCGATGATATTTTGTTTATATCACATAAAGGAAAAGGGGAAGATAAAGGTCAAAATATTGCTAAATTCGATAATTTCTAGTACGAAACAAAATGCAAGAAAACTTGCTTAAAATGCAATATTATGCGAAAATCTGAGATTCGAAAGCCAAATCACATATCGTGATACTACATGAAATAGTATCGAAATATTGATAAAAATGAATATATTTACGTAATATCAAACTAAATGAAAAACGTGAAAAAGGTCATTATTATACCAAATTTGAGGATTTTAACTTCGAATCATGGAGCGAGGTTTCGTATTTTTTAGACCCTAGAAAAGACGTATAAAGATGTTGCTTTCAAAACAAATGATAAAAATCAATGTGTTTTCATTAAAATTAACTAAAATGTTCCTGATTTTTGGTTTATATTACCGATGGAAGATGTACACGTAAAACCGTTCTAATCCGGCTGAAACGTCGATATATGCAATAAAAACGGAACTTCTCCCCTTTTCAATATTTTACTCAGTATTTTAACGAGAAACAAATAGATGATTGAAAATAAAGTATTTAAGGTTATTTTCTGATCAATTATGTGTTTGCATAATTTTAATCGTATATTTAATGAATTAATAACAATAAACTGAAAATTCACAATAACGTGGAAAACGGCCTAATTCGATGATATTTTGTTTAAATCACATAGAGGAAACGGGGATGATAAAGGTCAAAATATTGCTAAATTCGATGATTTTTAGTGCAAAACAAAATGCAAGAAAACTTGCTTAAAAATGCAAAATTTGCGAAATTCTGAGATTTGAAGGCAATATCACTTATCGTGAGAAAACATGAAGTAGTATCGAAATATTGGGAAAAATGAATATATATACGTAAAATCACACTACATGAATAACGTGTAAAAAGTCACTATATTACCATATATGAGGATTTTTACTTCAAATCATAGAGCGAGGTTTCGTATTATTTAGACCCAAGAAAAGACGTGTGACAATGTTGTTTCAAATACAAATGATAAAAATCAATGTGTTTTCATTAGAATTAACTAAAATGTTCCAGATTTTCCGTTTATATTACCGATGGAAGATGTACACGTAAAACCGCTCTAATCCGGCTGAAACGTCGATATATGCAATAAAAACAGAACTTCTCCCCTTTCCAATATCTTACTCAGTAATTTAACGAGAAACAAATAGTTGATTGAAAATGAAGTGTTTAAGGTTAATTTCTAATCAATTATGTGTTTGCATCATTTTTATCGTATATTTAATGAATTATTAGCAATAAACTGAAAACTAACAAAAACTTGGAAAAACAGCAAAATATTGCCTAATTCGATGATATTTTGTTTATATCACATAAAGGAAAAGGGGATGATAACTGTCAAAATATTGCTGAATACGATGATTTTTAGTACGAAACAAAATGCAAGAAAACTTGCTTAAAATGCAATATTATGCGAAAATCTGAGATTTGTAGGCCAAATCACATATCGTGATACTACATGAAATAGTATGGAAATATTGGTAAAAATGAATATATTTACGTAATATCAAACTACATGAAGAACGTGAAAAAAGTCATTATTATACCAAATTTGAGTATTTTAACGTCGAATCATAAAGCGACGTTTCGTATTTTTTAGACCCTAGAAAAGAAGTATAAAGATGTTGCTTCCAATACAAATGACAAAAATCAATGTGTTTTCATTAAAATTAACTAAAATGTTCCTGATTTTCGGTTTATATTACCGATGGAAAATGTACACGTAAAACCGTTCTACGCTGGCTCAAACGTCGATATATGCAATAAAAAGAGAAATTCTCCCCTTTCCAATATCTTACTCAGTATTTTAACGAGAAACAAATAGTTGATTGAAAATGAAGTGTTTAAGTTTTATTTCTAATCAATTATGTGTTTGCATCATTTTTATCGTATATTTTATGAATTAATAGCAATAAACTGAAAATTCACAAAACGTAGAAAAACAGCAAAATATTGCCTAATTCGATGATATTTTGTTTATATCACATAAAGGAAACGGGATGATAAACGTCAAAATATTGCTGAATTCGATGATTTTTAGTACGAAACAAAATGCAAGAAAACTTGATTAAAATGCAATATTATGGGAAAATCTGAGATTTGAAGGCCAAATCACATATCGTGATACTACTTGAAATAGTATGGAAATATTGGTAAAAATTAATATATTTACGTAATATCAAACTACATGAAAAACGTGAAAAAGGTCATTATTATACCAAATTTGAGGATTTTAACTTCAAATCATAGAGCGACGTTTCGTATTTTTTAGACCCTAGAAAAGACGTATAAAGATGTTGCTTCCAATACAAATGATAAAAATCAATGTGTTTACATTAAAATTAACTAAAATAATCCTGATTTTCGGTTTATATTACCGATGGAAGATGTACACGTAAAACAGTTCTAATCCGGCTGAAACGTCGATATATGCAATAAAAACAGAACTTCTCCCCTTTTCAATATCTTACTCAGTATTATAACGAGAAACAGATAGATGGTTGAAAATGAAGTATTTAAGGTTATTTTCTGATCAATTATGTGTTTGCATAATTTTTATCGAATATTTAATGAATTAATAACAATAAACTGAAAATTCACAATAACGTGGAAAACGGCCTAATTCGATGATATTTTGTTTAAATCACATAGAGGAAACGGGAATGATAAAGGTCAAAATATTGCTAAATTCGATGATTTTTAGTGCAAAACAAAATGCAAGAAAACTTGCTTAAAAATGCAAAATTTGCGAAATTCTGAGATTTGAAGGCGAAATCACATATCGTGAGAAAACATGAAGTAGTATCGAAGTATTGGTAAAAACGAATATATATACGTAAAATCACACTACATGAATAACGTGTAAAAAGTCACTATATTACCATATATGAGGATTTTTACTTCAAACCATAGAGCGAGGTTTCGTATTATTTAGACCCAAGAAAAGACGTGTGACAATGTTGTTTCAAATACAAATGATAAAAATCAATGTGTTTTCATTAGAATTATCTAAAATGTTCCAGATTTTCCGTTTATATTACCGATGGAAGATGTACACGTAAAACCGCTCTAATCCGGCTGAAACGTCGATATATGCAATAAAAACAGAACTTCTCCCCTTTCCAATATCTTACTCAGTAATTTAACGAGAAACAAATAGTTGATTGAAAATGAAGTGTTTAAGGTTAATTTCTAATCAATTATGTGTTTGCATCATTTTTATCGTATATTTAATGAATTATTAGCAATAAACTGAAAACTAACAAAAACTTGGAAAAACAGCAAAATATTGCCTAATTCGATGATATTTTGTTTATATCACATAAAGGAAAAGGGGATGATAACTGTCAAAATATTGCTGAATTCGATGATTTTTAGTACGAAACAAAATGCAAGAAAACTTGCTTAAAATGCAATATTATGCGAAAATCTGAGATTTGTAGGCCAAATCACATATCGTGATACTACATGAAATAGTATGGAAATATTGGTAAAAATGAATATATTTACGTAATATCAAACTACATGAAGAACGTGAAAAAAGTCATTATTATACCAAATTTGAGTATTTTAACGTCGAATCATAAAGCGACGTTTCGTATTTTTTAGACCCTAGAAAAGAAGTATAAAGATGTTGCTTCCAATACAAATGACAAAAATCAATGTGTTTTCATTAAAATTAACTAAAATGTTCCTGATTTTCGGTTTATATTACCGATGGAAAATGTACACGTAAAACCGTTCTACGCTGGCTCAAACGTCGATATATGCAATAAAAAGAGAAATTCTCCCCTTTCCAATATCTTACTCAGTATTTTAACGAGAAACAAATAGTTGATTGAAAATGAAGTGTTTAAGTTTAATTTCTAATCAATTATGTGTTTGCATCATTTTTATCGTATATTTTATGAATTAATAGCAATAAACTGAAAATTCACAAAACGTAGAAAAACAGCAAAATATTGCCTAATTCGATGATATTTTGTTTATATCACATAAAGGAAACGGGATGATAAACGTCAAAATATTGCTGAATTCGATGATTTTTAGTACGAAACAAAATGCAAGAAAACTTGCTTAAAATGCAATATTATGGGAAAATCTGAGATTTGAAGGCCAAATCACATATCGTGATACTACTTGAAATAGTATGGAAATATTGGTAAAAATTAATATATTTACGTAATATCAAACTACATGAAAAACGTGAAAAAGGTCATTATTATACCAAATTTGAGGATTTTAACTTCGAATCATAGAGCGACGTTTCGTATTTTTTAGACCCTAGAAAAGACGTATAAAGATGTTGCTTCCAATACAAATGATAAAAATCAATGTGTTTACATTAAAATTAACTAAAATAATCCTGATTTTCGGTTTATATTACCGATGGAAGATGTACACGTAAAACAGTTCTAATCCGGCTGAAACGTCGATATATGCAATAAAAACAGAACTTCTCCCCTTTTCAATATCTTACTCAGTATTATAACGAGAAACAGATAGATGGTTGAAAATGAAGTATTTAAGGTTATTTTCTGATCAATTATGTGTTTGCATAATTTTTATCGAATATTTAATGAATTAATAACAATAAACTGAAAATTCACAATAACGTGGAAAACGGCCTAATTCGATGATATTTTGTTTAAATCACATAGAGGAAACGGGTATGATAAAGGTCAAATTATTGCTAAATTCGACGATTTTTAGTGCAAAACAAAATGCAAGAAAACTTGATTAAAAATGCAAAATTTGCGAAATTCT
Organism: Procambarus clarkii; assembly: GCF_040958095.1. Classification (NCBI taxonomy): domain Eukaryota; kingdom Metazoa; phylum Arthropoda; class Malacostraca; order Decapoda; family Cambaridae; genus Procambarus; species Procambarus clarkii. Next base: position 25,911,366 of record NC_091161.1, on the reverse strand, counting down.
GAGATTTGAAGGCGAAATCACATATCGTGAGAAAACATGAAGTAGTATCGAAATATTGGTAAAAACGAATATATATACGTAAAATCACACTACATGAATAACGTGTAAAAAGTCACTATATTACCATATATGAGGATTTTTACTTCAAATCATAGAGCGAGGTTTCGTATTATTTAGACCCAAAAAAGACGTGTGACAATGTTGTTTCAAATACAAATGATAAAAATCAGTGTTTTCATTAGAATTAACTAAAATGTTCCAGATTTTCCGTTTATATTACCGATGGAAGATGTACACGTAAAACCGCTCTAATCCGGCTGAAACGTCGATATATGCAATAAAAACAGAACTTCTCCCCTTTCCAATATCTTACTCAGTATTTTAACGAGAAACAAATAGTTGATTGAAAATGAAGTGTTTAAGGTTAATTTCTAATAAATTATGTGTTTGCATCATTTTTATCGTATATATAATGAATTATCAGCAATAAACTGAAAACTCACAAAAACTTGGAAAAACAGCAAAATATTGCCTAATTCGATAATATTTTTGTTTATATCACATAAAGGAAAAAGGGATGATAAACGTCAAGATATTGCTGAATTCGATGATTTTTAGTACGAAACAAAATGCAAGAAAACTTGCTTAAAATGCAATATTATGCGAAAATCTGAGATTTGAAGGCCAAATCACATATCGTGATACTACATGAAATGGTATGGAAATATTGGTAAAAATGAATATATTTACGTAATATTAAACTACATGAAAAACGTGAAAAAAGTCATTATTATACCAAATTTGAGTATTTTAACGTCGAATCATAAAGCGACGTTTCATGTTTTTTAGACCCTAGAAAAGAAGTATAAAGATGTTGCTTCCAATACAAATGACAAAAATCAATGTGTTTTCATTAAAATTAACTAAAATGTTCCTGATTTTCGGTTTATATTACCGATGGAAAATGTACACGTAAAACCGTTCTACGCCGGCTGAAACGTAGATATATGCAATAAAAACAGAAATTCTCCCCTTTTAAATATCTTACCCAGTATTTTAACGAGAAACAAATAGATGATTGAAAATGAAGTATTTAAGGTTATTTTCTGATCAATTATGTGTTTGCATAATTTTTCTCGTATATATAATGAATTATCAGCAATAAATTGAAAATTCACAAAAACTTGGAAAAACAGCAAAATATTGCCTAATTCGATGATATTTTGTTTATATCACATAAAGGGAAAAGGGGATGATAAAGGCCAAAATATTGCTGAATTCGATGATTTCTAGTACGAAACAAAATGCAAGAAAACTTCCTTAAAATGCAATATTATGCGAAAATCTGAGATTTGAAGGCCAAATCACATATCGTGATACTACATGAAATAGTATCGAAATATTGATAAAAATGAATATATTTGCGTAATATCAAACTAAATGAAAAACGTGAAAAAGGTCATTATTATACCAAATTTGAGGATTTTAACTTCGAATCATGGAGCGAGGTTTCATATTTTTTAGACCCTAGAAAAGACGTATAAAGATGTAGCTTTCAAAACAAATGATAAAAATCAATGTGTTTTCATTAAAATTAACTAAAATGTTCCTGATTTTTGGTTTATATTACCGATGGAAGATGTACACGTAAAACCGTTCTAATCCGGCTGAAACGTCGATATATGCAATAAAAACGGAACTTCTCCCCTTTTTTATATTTTACTCAGTATTTTAACGAGAAACAAATAGATGATTGAAAATAAAGTATTTAAGGTTATTTTCTGATCAATTATGTGTTTGCATAATTTTAATCGTATATTTAATGAATTAATAACAATAAACTGAAAATTCACAATAACGTGGAAAACGGCCTAATTCGATGATATTTTGTTTAAATCACATAGAGGAAACGGGGATGATAAAGGTCAAAATATTGCTAAATTCGATGATTTTTAGTGCAAAACAAAATGCAAGAAAACTTGCTTAAAAATGCAAAATTTGCGAAATTCTGAGATTTGAAGGCGAAATCACATATCGTGAGAAAACATGAAGTAGTATCGAAATATTGGTAAAAACGAATATATATACGTAAAATTACACTACATGAATAACGTGTAAAGTCACTATATTACCATATATGAGGATTTTTACTTCAAATCATAGAGCGAGGTTTCGTATTATTTAGACCCAAAAAAGACGTGTGACAATGTTGTTTCAAATACAAATGATAAAAATCAGTGTTTTCATTAGAATTAACTAAAATGTTCCAGATTTTCCGTTTATATTACCGATGGAAGATGTACACGTAAAACCGCTCTAATCCGGCTGAAACGTCGATATATGCAATAAAAACAGAACTTCTCCCCTTTCCAATATCTTACTCAGTATTTTAACGAGAAACAAACAGTTGATTGAAAATGAAGTGTTTAAGGTTAATTTCTAATCAATTATGTGTTTGCATAATTTTTCTCGTATATATAATGAATTATCAGCAATAAATTGAAAATTCACAAAAACTTGGAAAAACAGCAAAATATTGCCTAATTCGATGATATTTTGTTTATATCACATAAAGGGAAAAGGGGATGATAAAGGCCAAAATATTGCTGAATTCGATGATTTCTAGTACGAAACAAAATGCAAGAAAACTTGCTTAAAATGCAATATTATGCGAAAATCTGAGATTTGCAGGCCAAATCACATATCGTGATACTACATGAAATAGTATCGAAATATTGATAAAAATGAATATATTTACGTAATATCAAACTAAATGAAAAACGTGAAAAAGGTCATTATTATACCAAATTTGAGGATTTTAACTTCGAATCATGGAGCGAGGTTTCGTATTTTTTAGACCCTAGAAAAGACGTATAAAGATGTAGCTTTCAAAACAAATGATAAAAATCAATGTGTTTTCATTAAAATTAACTAAAATGTTCCTGATTTTTGGTTTATATTACCGATGGAAGATGTACACGTAAAACCGTTCTAATCCGGCTGAAACGTCGATATATGCAATAAAAACGGAACTTCTCCCCTTTTCAATATTTTACTCAGTATTTTAACGAGAAACAAATAGATGATTGAAAATAAAGTATTTAAGGTTATTTTCTGATCAATTATGTGTTTGCATAATTTTAATCGTATATTTAATGAATTAATAACAATAAACTGAAAATTCACAATAACGTGGAAAACGGCCTAATTCGATGATATTTTGTTTAAATCACATAGAGGAAACGGGGATGATAAAGGTCAAAATATTGCTAAATTCGATGATTTTTAGTGCAAAACAAAATGCAAGAAAACTTGCTTAAAAATGCAAAATTTGCGAAATTCTGAGATTTGAAGGCGAAATCACATATCGTGAGAAAACATGAAGTAGTATCGAAATATTGGTAAAAACGAATATATATACGTAAAATCACACTACATGAATAACGTGTAAAAAGTCACTATATATATGAGGATTTTTACTTCAAATCATAGAGCGAGGTTTCGTATTATTTAGACCCAAGAAAAGACGTGTGACAATGTTGTTTCAAATACAAATGATAAAAATCAATGTGTTTTCATTAGAATTAACTAAAATGTTCCAGATTTTCCGTTTATATTACCGATGGAAGATGTACACGTAAAACCGCTCTAATCCGGCTGAAACGTCGATATATGCAATAAAAACAGAAATTCTCCCCTTTTAAATATCTTACCCAGTATTTTAACGAGAAACAAATAGATGATTGAAAATGAAGTATTTAAGGTTATTTTCTGATCAATTATGTGTTTGCATAATTTTTCTCGTATATATAATGAATTATCAGCAATAAATTGAAAATTCACAAAAACTTGGAAAAACAGCAAAATATTGCCTAATTCGATGATATTTTGTTTATATCACATAAAGGGAAAAGGGGATGATAAAGGCCAAAATATTGCTGAATTCGATGATTTCTAGTACGAAACAAAATGCAAGAAAACTTGCTTAAAATGCAATATTATGCGAAAATCTGAGATTTGAAGGCCAAATCACATATCGTGATACAACATGAAATAGTATCGAAATATTGATAAAAATGAATATATTTACGTAATATCAAACTAAATGAAAAACGTGAAAAAGGTCATTATTATACCAAATTTGAGGATTTTAACTTCGAATCATGGAGCGAGGTTTCGTATTTTTTAGACCCTAGAAAAGACGTATAAAGATGTAGCTTTCAAAACAAATGAAAAAAATCAATGTGTTTTCATTAAAATTAACTAAAATGTTCCTGATTTTTGGTTTATATTACCGATGGAAGATGTACACGTAAAACCGTTCTAATCCGGCTGAAACGTCGATATATGCAATAAAAACGGAACTTCTCCCCTTTTCAATATTTTACTCAGTATTTTAACGAGAAACAAATAGATGATTGAAAATAAAGTATTTAAGTTTATTTTCTGATCAATTATGTGTTTGCATAATTTTAATCGTATATTTAATGAATTAATAACAATAAACTGAAAATTCACAATAACGTGGAAAACGGCCTAATTCGATGATATTTTGTTTAAATCACATAGAGGAAACGGGAATGATAAAGGTCAAAATATTGCTAAATTCGATGATTTTTAGTGCAAAACAAAATGCAAGAAAACTTGCTTAAAAATGCAAAATTTGCGAAATTCTGAGATTTGAAGGCGAAATCACATATCGTGAGAAAACATGAAGTAGTATCGAAGTATTGGTAAAAACGAATATATATACGTAAAATCACACTACATGAATAACGTGTAAAAAGTCACTATATTACCATATATGAGGATTTTTACTTCAAATCATAGAGCGAGGTTTCGTATTATTTAGACCCAAGAAAAGACGTGTGACAATGTTGTTTCAAATACAAATGATAAAAATCAATGTGTTTTCATTAGAATTATCTAAAATGTTCCAGATTTTCCGTTTATATTACCGATGGAAGATGTACACGTAAAACCGCTCTAATCCGGCTGAAACGTCGATATATGCAATAAAAACAGAACTTCTCCCCTTTCCAATATCTTACTCAGTAATTTAACGAGAAACAAATAGTTGATTGAAAATGAAGTGTTTAAGGTTAATTTCTAATCAATTATGTGTTTGCATCATTTTTATCGTATATTTAATGAATTATTAGCAATAAACTGAAAACTAACAAAAACTTGGAAAAACAGCAAAATATTGCCTAATTCGATGATATTTTGTTTATATCACATAAAGGAAAAGGGGATGATAACTGTCAAAATATTGCTGAATTCGATGATTTTTAGTACGAAACAAAATGCAAGAAAACTTGCTTAAAATGCAATATTATGCGAAAATCTGAGATTTGTAGGCCAAATCACATATCGTGATACTACATGAAATAGTATGGAAATATTGGTAAAAATGAATATATTTACGTAATATCAAACTACATGAAGAACGTGAAAAAAGTCATTATTATACCAAATTTGAGTATTTTAACGTCGAATCATAAAGCGACGTTTCGTATTTTTTAGACCCTAGAAAAGAAGTATAAAGATGTTGCTTCCAATACAAATGACAAAAATCAATGTGTTTTCATTAAAATTAACTAAAATGTTCCTGATTTTCGGTTTATATTACCGATGGAAAATGTACACGTAAAACCGTTCTACGCCGGCTCAAACGTCGATATATGCAATAAAAAGAGAAATTCTCCCCTTTCCAATATCTTACTCAGTATTTTAACGAGAAACAAATAGTTGATTGAAAATGAAGTGTTTAAGTTTAATTTCTAATCAATTATGTGTTTGCATCATTTTTACCGTATATTTTATGAATTAATAGCAATAAACTGAAAATTCACAAAACGTAGAAAAACAGCAAAATATTGCCTAATTCGATGATATTTTGTTTATATCACATAAAGGAAACGGGATGATAAACGTCAAAATATTGCTGAATTCGATGATTTTTAGTACGAAACAAAATGCAAGAAAACTTGCTTAAAATGCAATATTATGGGAAAATCTGAGATTTGAAGGCCAAATCACATATCGTGATACTACTTGAAATAGTATGGAAATATTGGTAAAAATTAATATATTTACGTAATATCAAACTACATGAAAAACGTGAAAAAGGTCATTATTATACCAAATTTGAGGATTTTACCTTCGAATCATAGAGCGACGTTTCGTATTTTTTAGACCCTAGAAAAGACGTATAAAGATGTTGCTTCCAATACAAATAATAAAAATCAATGTGTTTACATTAAAATTAACTAAAATAATCCTGATTTTCGGTTTATATTACCGATGGAAGATGTACACGTAAAACAGTTCTAATCCGGCTGAAACGTCGATATATGCAATAAAAACGGAACTTCTCCCCTTTTTTATATTTTACTCAGTATTTTAACGAGAAACAAATAGATGATTGAAAATAAAGTATTTAAGGTTATTTTCTGATCAATTATGTGTTTGCATAATTTTAATCGTATATTTAATGAATTAATAACAATAAACTGAAAATTCACAATAACGTGGAAAACGGCCTAATTCGATGATATTTTGTTTAAATCACATAGAGGAAACGGGGATGATAAAGGTCAAAATATTGCTAAATTCGATGATTTTTAGTGCAAAACAAAATGCAAGAAAACTTGCTTAAAAATGCAAAATTTGCGAAATTCTGAGATTTGAAGGCGAAATCACATATCGTGAGAAAACATGAAGTAGTATCGAAATATTGGTAAAAACGAATATATATACGTAAAATCACACTACATGAATAACGTGTAAAGTCACTATATTTCCATATATGAGGATTTTTACTTCAAATCATAGAGCGAGGTTTCGTATTATTTAGACCCAAAAAAGACGTGTGACAATGTTGTTTCAAATACAAATGATAAAAATCCGTGTTTTCATTAGAATTAACTAAAATGTTCCACATTTTCCGTTTATATTACCGATGGAAGATGTACACGTAAAACCGCTCTAATCCGGCTGAAACGTCGATATATGCAATAAAAACAGAACTTCTCCCCTTTCCAATATCTTACTCAGTATTTTAACGAGAAACAAATAGTTGATTGAAAATGAAGTGTTTAAGGTTAATTTCTAATCAATTATGTGTTTGCATCATTTTTATCGTATATATAATGAATTATCAGCAATAAACTGAAAACACACAAAAACTTGGAAAAACAGCAAAATATTGCCTAATTCGATAATATTTTTGTTTATATCACATAAAGGAAAAAGGGATGATAAACGTCAAGATATTGCTGAATTCGATGATTTTTAGTACGAAACAAAATGCAAGAAAACTTGCTTAAAATGCAATATTATGGGAAAATCTGAGATTTGAAGGCCAAATCACATATCGTGATACTACTTGAAATAGTATGGAAATATTGGTAAAAATGAATATATTTACGTAATATCAAACTACATAAAAAACGTGAAAAGTCATTATTATACCAAATTTGAGTATTTTAACGTCGAATCATAAAGCGACGTTTCGTATTTTTTAGACCCAAGAAAAGAAGTATAAAGATGTTGCTTCCAATACAAATGACAAAAATCAATGTGTTTTCATTAAAATTAACTAAAATGTTCCTGATTTTCGGTTTCTATTACCGATGGAAGATGTACACGTAAAACAGTTCTAATCCGGCTGAAACGTCAATATATGCAATAAAAACAGAACTTCTCCCCTTTTCAATATCTTACTCAGTATTTTAACGAGAAACAAATAGTTGATTGAAAATGAAGTGTTTAAGTTTAATTTCTAATCAATTATGTGTTTGAATCATTTTTATCGTATATTTTATGAATTAATAGCAATAAACTGAAAATTCACAAAACGTAGAAAAACAGCAAAATATTGCCTAATTCAATGATATTTTGTTTATATCACATAAAGGAAACGGGATGATAAACGTCAAAATATTGCTGAATTCGATGATTTTTAGTACGAAACAAAATGCAAGAAAACTTGCTTAAAATGCAATATTATGGGAAAATCTGAGATTTGAAGGCCAAATCACATATCGTGATACTACTTGAAATAGTATGGAAATATTGGTAAAAATTAATATATTTACGTAATATCAAACTACATGAAAAACGTGAAAATGGTCATTATTATACCAAATTTGAGGATTTTAACTTCGAATCATAGAGCGACGTTTCGTATTCTTTAGACCCTAGAAAAGACGTATAAAGATGTTGCTTCCAATACAAATGATAAAAATCAATGTGTTTACATTAAAATTAACTAAAATAATCCTGATTTTCGGTTTATATTACCGATGGAAGATGTACACGTAAAACAGTTCTAATCCGGCTGAAACGTCGATATATGCAATAAAAACAGAACTTCTCCCCTTTTCAATATCTTACTCAGTATTTTAACGAGAAACAGATAGATGATTGAAAATGAAGTATTTAAGGTTATTTTCTGATCAATTATGTGTTTGCATAATTTTTATCGAATATTTAATGAATTAATAACAATAAACTGAAAATTCACAATAACGTGGAAAACGGCCTAATTCGATGATATTTTGTTTAAATCACATAGAGGAAACGTGTATGATAAAGGTCAAAATATTGCTAAATTCGACGATTTTTAGTGCAAAACAAAATGCAAGGAAACTTGCTTAAAAATGCAAAATTTGCGAAATTCTGAGATTTGAAGGCGAAATCACATATCGTGAGAAAACATGAAGTATTATCGAAATATTGGTAAAAACGAATATATATACGTAAAATCACCCTACATGAATAACGTGTAAAAAGTCACTATATATATGAGGATTTTTACTTCAAATCATAGAGCGAGGTTTCGTATTATTTAGACCCAAGAAAAGACGTGTGACAATGTTGTTTCAAATACAAATGATAAAAATCAATGTGTTTTCATTAGAATTAACTAAAATGTTCCAGATTTTCCGTTTATATTACCGATGGAAGATGTACACGTAAAACCGCTCTAATCCGGCTGAAACGTCGATATATGCAATAAAAACAGAACTTCTCCCCTTTCCAATATCTTACTCAGTATTTTAACGAGAAACAAATAGTTGATTGAAAATGAAGTGTTTAAGATTAATTTCTAATCAATTATGTGTTTGCATCATTTTTATCGTATATATAATGAATTATTAGCAATAAACTGAAAACTAACAAAAACTTGGAAAAACATCAAAATATTGCCAAATTCGATGATATTTTGTTTATATCAAATAAAGGAAAAGGGGATGATAACTGTCAAAATATTGCTGAATTCGATGATTTTTAGTACGAAACAAAATGCAAGAAAACTTGCTTAAAATGCAATATTATGCGAAAATCTGAGATTTGTAGGCCAAATCACATATCGTGATACTACATGAAATAGTATGGAAATATTGGTAGAAATGAATATATTTACGTAATATCAAACTACATAAAAAACGTGAAAAAAGTCATTATTATACCAAATTTGAGTATTTTAACGTCGAATCATAAAGCGACGTTTCGTATTTTTTAGACCCTAGAAAAGAAGTATAAAGATGTTGCTTCCAATACAAATGACAAAAATCAATGTGTTTTCATTAAAATTAACTAAAATGTTCCTGATTTTCGGTTTATATTACCGATGGAAGATGTACACGTAAAACAGTTCTAATCCGGCTGAAACGTCGATATATGCAATAAAAACAGAACTTCTCCCCTTTTCAATATCTTACTCAGTATTTTAACGAGAAACAAATAGTTGATTGAAAATGAAGTGTTTAAGTTTAATTTCTAATCAATTATGTGTTTGCATCATTTTTATCGTATATATTATGAATTAATAGCAATAAACTGGAAATTCACAAAACGTAGAAAAACAGCAAAATATTGCCTAATTCAATGATATTTTGTTTATATCACATAAAGGAAACGGGATGATAAACGTCAAAATATTGCTGAATTCGATGATTTTTAGTACGAAACAAAATGCAAGAAAACTTGCTTAAAATGCAATATTATGGGAAAATCTGAGATTTGAAGGCCAAATCACATATCGTGATACTACTTGAAATAGTATGGAAATATTGGTAAAAATTTATATATTTACGTAATATCAAACTACATGAAAAACGTGAAAAAGGTCATTATTATACCAAATTTGAGGATTTTAACGACGAATCATAGAGCGACGTTTCGTATTTTTTAGACCCTAGAAAAGACGTATAAAGATGTTGCTTCCAATACAAATGATAAAAATCAATGTGTTTACATTAAAATTAACTAAAATAATCCTGATTTTCGGTTTATATTACCGATGGAAGATGTACACGTACAACAGTTCTAATCCGGCTGAAACGTCGTTATATGCAATAAAAACAGAACTTCTCCCCTTTTCAATATCTTACTCAGTATTTTAACGAGAAACAGATAGATGATTGAAAATGAAGTATTTAAGGTTATTTTCTGATCAATTATGTGTTTGCATAATTTTTATCGAATATTTAATGAATTAATAACAATAAACTGAAAATTCACAATAACGTGGAAAACGGCCTAATTCGATGATATTTTGTTTAAATCACATAGAGGAAACGGGTATGATAAAGGTCAAAATATTGCTAAATTCGATGATTTTTAGTGCAAAACAAAATGCAAGAAAACTTGCTTAAAAATGCAAAATTTCCGAAATTCTGAGATTTGAAGGCGAAATCACATATCGTGAGAAAACATGAAGTAGTATCGAAATATTGGTAAAAACGAATATATATACGTAAAATCACACTACATAAATAACGTGTAAAAAGTCACTATATTACCATATATGAGGATTTTTACTTCAAATCATAGAGCGAGGTTTCGTATTATTTAGACCCAAGAAAAGACGTGTGACAATGTTGTTTCAAATACAAATGATAAAAATCAATGTGTTTTCATTAGAATTAACTAAAATGTTCCAGATTTTCCGTTTATATTACCGATGGAAGATGTACACGTAAAACCGCTCTAATCCGGCTGAAACGTCGATATATGCAATAAAAATAGAACTTCTCCCCTTTCCAATATCTTACTCAATATTTTAACGAGAATAAATAGTTGATTGAAAATGAAGTGTTTAAGGTTAATTTCTAATCAATTATGTGTTTGCATCATTTTTATCGTATATATAATAAATTATCAGCAATAAACTGAAAACTCACAAAAACTTGGAAAAACAGCAAAATATTGCCTAATTCGATGATATTTTGTTTATATCACATAAAGGAAAAGGGGATGATAAACGTCAAAATATTGCTGAATTCGATGATTTTTAGTACGAAACAAAATGCAAGAAAACTTGCTTAAAATGCAATATTATGCGAAAATCTGAGATTTGAAGGCCAAATCATATATCGTGATACTACATGAAATGGTATGGAAATATTGGTAAAAATGAATATATTTACGTAATATCAAACTACATGAAAAACGTGAAAAAAGTCATTATTATACCAAATTTGAGTATTTTAACGTCGAATCACAAAGCGACGTTTCATGTTTTTTAGACCCTAGAAGAGAAGTATAAAGATGTTGCTTCCAATACAAATGACAAAAATCAATGTGTTTTCATTAAAATTAACTAAAATGTTCCTGATTTTCGGTTTATATTACCGATGGAAAATGTACACGTAAAACCGTTCTACGCCGGCTGAAACGTCGGTATATGCAATAAAAACGGAACTTCTCCACTTTTCAATATTTTACTCAGTATTATAACGAGAAACAAATAGATGATTGAAAATAAAGTATTTAAGGTTATTTTCTGATCAATTATGTGTTTGCATAATTTTAATCGTATATTTAATGAATTAATAACAATAAACTGAAAATTCACAATAACGTGGAAAACGGCCTAATTCGATGATATTTTGTTTAAATCACATAGAGGAAACGGGGATGATAAAGGTCAAAATATTGCTAAATTCGATGATTTTTAGAGCAAAACAAAATGCAAGAAAACTTGCTTAAAAATGCAAAATTTGCGAAATTCTGAGATTTGAAGGCGAAATCACATATCGTGAGAAAACATGAAGTAGTATCGAAATATTGGTAAAAACGAATATATATACGTAAAATCACACTACATAAATAACGTGTAAAAAGTCACTATATTACCATATATGAGGATTTTTACTTCAAATCATAGAGCGAGGTTTCGTATTATTTAGACCCAAGAAAAGACGTGTGACAATGTTGTTTCAAATACAAATGATAAAAATCAATGTGTTTTCATTAGAATTAACTAAAATGTTCCAGATTTTCCGTTTATATTACCGATGGAAGATGTACACGTAAAACCGCTCTAATCCGGCTGAAACGTCGATATATGCAATAAAAATAGAACTTCTCCCCTTTCCAATATCTTACTCAGTATTTTAACGAGAATAAATAGTTTATTGAAAATGAAGTGTTTAAGGTTAATTTCTAATCAATTATGTGTTTGCATCATTTTTATCGTATATTTAATGAATTATCAGCAATAAACTGAAAACTCACAAAAACTTGGAAAAACAGCAAAATATTGCCTAATTCGATGATATTTTGTTTATATCACATAAAGGAAAAGGGGATGATAAACGTCAAAATATTGCTGAATTCGATGATTTTTAGTACGAAACAAAATGCAAGAAAACTTGCTTAAAATGCAATATTATGCGAAAATCTGAGATTTGAAGGCCAAATCACATATCGTGATACTACATGAAATGGTATGGAAATATTGGTAAAAATGAATATATTTACGTAATATCAAACTACATGAAAAACGTGAAAAAAGTCATTATTATACCAAATTTGAGTATTTTAACGTCGAATCATAAAGCGACGTTTCATGTTTTTTAGACCCTAGAAGAGAAGTATAAAGATGTTGCTTCCAATACAAATGACAAAAATCAATGTGTTTTCATTTAAATTAACTAAAATGTTCCTGATTTTCGGTTTATATTACTGATGGAAAATGTATACGTAAAACCGTTCTACGCCGGCTGAAACGTCGATATATGCAATAAAAACAGAAATTCTCCCCTTTTAAATATCTCACCCAGTATTTTAACGAGAAACAAATAGATGATTGAAAATGAAGTATTTAAGGTTATTTTCTGATCAATTATGTGTTTGCATAATTTTTCTCGTATATTTAATGAATTAATAGCAATAAACTGAAAATTCACAAAAACTTGGAAAAACCCCAAAATATTGCCTAGTTCGATGATATTTTGTTTATATCACATAAAGGAAAAGGGGATGATAAAGGTCAAAATATTGCTAAATTCGATGATTTCTAGTACGAAACAAAATGCAAGAAAACTTGCTTAAAATGCAATATTATGCGAAAATCTGGGATTTGAAGGCCAAATCACATATCGTGATACTACATGAAATAGTATCGAAATATTGATAAAAATGAATATATTTACGTAATATCAAACTAAATGAAAAACGTGAAAAAGGTCATTATTATACCAAATTTGAGGATTTTAACTTCGAATCATGGAGCGAGGTTTGGTATTTCTTAGACCCTAGAAAAGACGTATAAAGATGTTGCTTTCAAAACAAATGATAAAAATCAATGTGTTTTCATTAAAAATAACTAAAATGTTCCTGATTTTTGGTTTATATTACCGATGGAAGATGTACACGTAAAACAGTTCTAATCCGGCTGAAACGTCGATATATGCAATAAAAACGGAACTTCTCCCCTTTTCAATATTTTACTCAGTATTTTAACGAGAAACAAATAGCTGAATGAAAATAAAGTATTTAAGGTTATTTTCTGATCAATTATATGTTTGCATAATTTTAATCGTATATTTAATGAATTAATAACAATAAACTGAAAATTTACAATAACGTGGAAAACGGCCTAATTCGATGATATTTTGTTTAAATCACATAGAGGAAACGGGGATGATAAAGGTCAAAATATTGCTAAATTCGATGATTTTTAGTGCAAAACAAAATGCAAGAAAACTTGCTTAAAAATGCAAAATTTGCGAAATTCTGAGATTTGAAGGCGAAATCACATATCGTGAGAAAACATGAAGTACTATCGAAATATTGGGAAAAATGAATATATATACGTAAAATCACACTACATAAATAACGTGTAAAAAGTCACTATATTACCATATATGAGGATTTTTACTTCAAATCATAGAGCGAGGTTTCGTATTATTTAGACCCAAGAAAAGACGTGTGACAATGTTGTTTCAAATACAAATGATAAAAATCAATGTGTTTTCATTAGAATTAACTAAAATGTTCCAGATTTTCCGTTTATATTACCGATGGAAGATGTACACGTAAAACCGCTCTAATCCGGCTGAAACGTCGATATATGCAATAAAAACAGAACTTCTCCCCTTTCCAATATCTTACTCAGTATTTTAACGAGAAACAAATAGTTGATTGAAAATGAAGTGTTTAAGGTTAATTTCTAATCAATTATGTGTTTGCATCATTTTTATCGTATATTTAATGAATTATTAGCAATAAACTGAAAACTAACAAAAACTTGGAAAAACAGCAAAATATTGCCTAATTCGATGATATTTTGTTTATATCACATAAAGGAAAAGGGGATGATAACTGTCATATTGCTGAATTCGATGATTTTTAGTACGAAACAAAATGCAAGAAAACTTGCTTAAAATGCAATATTATGCGAAAATCTGAGATTTGTAGGCCAAATCACATATCGTGATACTACATGAAATAGTATGGAAATATTGGTAAAAATGAATATATATACGTAATATCAAACTACATGAAAAACGTGAAAAAAGTCATTATTATACCAAATTTGAGGATTTTAACTTCGAATCATAGAGCGAGGTATCGTATTATTTAGATCCAAGAAAAAACGTATAAAGATGTTGCTTCCAATACAAATGACAAAAATCAATGTGTTTTCATTAAAATTAACTAAAATGTTCCTGATTTTCGGTTTATATTACCGATGGAAAATGTACACGTAAAACCGTTCTACGCCGGCTCAAACGTCGATATATGCAATAAAAACAGAAATTCTCCCCTTTCCAATATCTTACTCAGTATTTTAACGAGAAACAAATAGTTGATTGAAAATGAAGTGTTTAAGTTTAATTTCTAATCAATTATGTGTTTGCATCATTTTTATCTTATATTTTATGAATTAATAGCAATAAACTGAAAATTCACAAAACGTAGAAAAACAGCAAAATATTGCCTAATTCGATGATATTTTGTTTATATCACATAAAGGAAACGGAATGATAAACGTCAAAATATTGCTGAATTCGATGATTTTTAGTACGAAACAAAATGCAAGAAAACTTGCTTAAAATGCAATATTATGGGAAAATCTGAGATTTGAAGGCCAAATCACATATCGTGATACTACTTGAAATAGAATGGAAATATTGGTAAAAATTAATATATTTACGTAATATCAAACTACATGAAAAACGTGAAAAAAGTCATTATTATACCAAAGTTGAGGATTTTAACTTCGAATCATAGAGCGATATTTCGTGTTTTTTAGACCCTAGAAAAGACGTATAAAGATGTTGCTTCCAATACAAATGATAAAAATCAATGTGTTTTCAATAAAATTAACTAAAATGTTCCTGATTTTCGGTTTATATTACCGATGGAAGATGTACACGTAAAACCGTTCTAATCCGGCTGAAACGTCGATATATGCAATAAAAACATAACTTCTCCACTTTTCAATATCTTACTCAGTATTTTAACGAGAAACAATTGGATGATTGAAAATGATGTATTTAAGCTTATTTTCTGATCAATTATGTGCTTGCATAATTTTTATCGTATATTTAATGAATTAATAACAATAAACTGAAAATTCACAAAAAACGTGGAAAAACGGCAAAATATTGCCTAATTTGATGATATTTTGTTTAAATCACATGAAGGAAAAGAGAATGATAAAGGTCAAAATATTGCTAAATTCGATGATTTTTAGTACAAAACAAAATGCCTTCCAAGAGCCTCTGCATCCTTCTCATGTGCCACTGCATCCCTCACTTGAGCCTCTGCATCCCTCTCTTGAGCCTCTGCATCCCTCTCTTGGGCCTCTGCATCCCTCTCTTGAGCCTCTGCATCCCTCTCTTAAGCCTCTGCATCACTCTCTTAAGCCTCTGCATTACTCTCTTGAGCCTCTGCATCCCTCTCCTAAGCCTCTGCCTCACTCTCTTAAGCCTCTGTTTCGATACTACTTCTTGTTTTCTCACGATATGTGATTTGGCCTTCAAATCTCAGAATTTCGCAAATTTTGCATTTTTAAGCAAGTTTTCCTGCATTTTGTTTTGTACTAAAAATCATCGAATTTAGCAATATTTTGAAATTTATCATCCCCTTTTCCTTTATGTGATTTAAACAAAATATCATCGAATTAGGCCGTTTTTCCACGTTTTTCTGAATTTTCAGTTTATTGTTATTAATTCAGTAAATATACGATAAAAATTATGCAAACACATAATTGATCAGAAAATAACCTTAAATACTTCATTTTCAATCATCTATTTGTTTCTCGAGTAAGATACTGAGTAAGATATTGGAAAGGGGAGAAGTTCTGTTTTTATTGCATATATCGACGTTTCAGCTGGATTAGAGCGGTTTTATGTGTACATCTTCCATCGGTAATATAAACGGAAAATCTGAAACATTTTAGTTAATTCTAATGAAAACACATTGATTTTTATCATTCGTATTTGAAACAACATTGTCATATGTCTTTTCTTGGATCTAAATAATACGAAACATCGCTCTATGATTTGAAGTTAAAATCCTCAAATATGGTAATATAGTGACTTTTTCACGTTATTCATGTAGTGTGATTTTACGTATATATATTCGTTTTTACCAATATTTCGATACTACTTCATGTTTTCTCACGATATGTGAAGAAATTTGTGAGACACTAGACCATTGAGCTAGGAGCATGTCAGCATATTCTGCAGGAGTATGATGAAGCTGAACTGGGGCTGAAGGTTTGGTAATGTTTTTAATTTTGTTCCACATTTCTGATAATGTTGTAGTTCTATTGATACCTTGTAGGAATTGTTCCCAATATGTGTTCTTAACTTGACCCTTAAGCTCGCGAAAATCTCTGTTCGCATTAAGGAATGCAAGTAAATTGTCAGCTGTTTTGTCTCGTTTATAAGAGTCAGCAAGCTGAAGCACTTTAGCTCGCTCTGCAATAATAATAGGATCCTCTGTCCATGAGGAAGAACGAGTGTTCTTTTTTTTCCTTGATTTAACCCAGGTATCATAATAACTGGTAATGATACTGACAAGATCATTGTAAAAGTGGTCCACTGATACAGGTGTATACCCAGTGTACCACTTATGTACATAAGCCTTAAAGTTCTGTTTAAGATTGTCTGGAATGTTAATTTTAACTCTAGGATGAGGATTGGACCTAATATCCGCCACATTGTATTCACAATATATTGCAAAATGATCACTTACTAGTTCTGGGATGAGCTTAACGTTGACGTTGTTATCTACTAGGCTGTATCCAATCACATAATCCAGTCTACCCCCCAATAAATGGGTCTGTTTATCAGTATCATACACAGTAATATTATGATCATTAAGGTATTTCAAGAAGACCCTTCCATTATTGTTACACTGAACGTCACCAAGAGCAGTGTGACGAGCATTAAAGTCACCCATACATAACATAGCTGTGTTACCTGTAGGTTTCGGTAGCAGGTCTGCTTTAAGTACATTACATCGTCCATATATGTTATACAGTAGGAAATGGCTATTTGCAGTTTGCAATTTGAATTTTTGATAATGTATACTATCACTCCTATGATTTTTAATTAGTTTACAGATTAATCCACTCTTAATATACGTTAGTAAACCAGTTCCAATACTGTTGTTGTATGCTATATACCCAGGTATCCTAGGTGGGACCTTCTTGATAGTTGTGGTCGTATATGGTTCTTGTAAACAGATCACATCTACGTCTCTCATTTTAGCATACAAGATTACGTCATTTATCCGAAGATAAACACTTCGAATATTCCAAGAAAGAAACTTAATTGTTTTTGTTTGATGAGCCATGGTTAAGTGTCAAGGGAATTAAGGTAACATTTAAGTTCGTAAAACAATTGGAGAACATAAGTAATTTTGTTCCGTGTGTCCTGAGTACTTTTGTTTAGGAGGCGTTTAACCTGAGTAGTAGTTGGTGTTCTAAATTCTTTATGTTTAAGCAAATCAAGGGTGTCTTGACGATCTAGTTGGGGTGCCAGTGAGGGATCAATGACTACTCTAACACCATCCCTCACGGGGATTTGACACTCACGTTCCGTAGAGACAGGTGAAGTAGCCTCAGCAGCTGCAGCATTACCACTCGCATCACTACTGGTGCTGGGAGAATTTACTTGATCACTATCGCTAGCATGATTCACTTCACTATCACCGGCAGATTCATCACTAATGTTTGTATTTTAGCTTCCAATTCCATAATTTTATTTTTTAACCAGTTAATTTCTTCTGTATCTTTGCTTGTTTGCCTTAGCATCGAGGGTTGGAAACTGCTTACTAGAGGTGACATTAGGAGCTTCCAGCTGGGTGCCTCCTGCAGCTGGACCAGACGCCTCTGGCGTCCTGCTCATGGTAGAGAGGGCGGGGCGTCGAGGGCAGTCAGGATGCCAAACATCTACACCTTGACGCATACACCTGGGACACTTCCGGACCAGAGGAGAGGCTTCCTCCCCATCCTCAAGGGTAGGGGGGTCCCTGTGAGGACACTCCCTTGTTTGGTGCTGTTCAGCACAGAGCCCACACACAGGGTCATGTTGACAGTACCTAGAGATATGATGAGTACCATGGCACTTATAACAAACAACAGGGGGGGATACCCAAGATTTTATAGGACTTGATGGGATGAAATGTCCAAAAAAGGTGTAATGTTCAGGGGGAGGGTCACTGCCATTCCAAACAATGATGATCCTGTTGAGAGGTTTACCATCCTTATGTATCCGTCTTGCCTTGTAGACCCCGCCAAGGGTATAAGCTCTATCAAGAGGATACTCTTTGGGAAAACTGGTAACAATATATTCCTTAAGTTTTTTAGGTCGATTGATGATGTCTTCTCTGGTGAAAACAATATTAGCAATCTCACCTTTAACCAGTTGAGTGATGATATCTTCCTGCTTACGTGACATAAAGATGTAAGGGGATGTTGGTCTAGGTCGGACTATATCGAGGAGTGTTTTGGAGAACCTAGTAGAAAGTTGTTCGAACCATTTAAGTTTATCGTTGGTGGATGTTCCAGCTGGGAATGCCAGGCGCACATAGTCAGCGCGGGGAGCAATAGGAGGCTTGGGTGGGCGGGCCCCTGGCTGGGTGGGCCCACCACCGCCCACCTCCACTGTCTTCACACGGGTTCCGGTATTTCTGTCATCATTGCCAATGTTCTCATCGCCATCAGCAGAGTCTGCAAGTTTAGACTTTCTTCTCGCATTCCGTGATTGTTGCAACTGCCACTCATTTCCGTTATCCAGATCAGCATCGGGTTCCATGTCATCGGGTGACTGCAACCCACTTCGAGCATCAACATATTCCTCGGCGGCGGGCTCAGGATCCATTGCTTGGAGATCACTTGGATTAGCAAGCACAACAGAAGATAGGGTGGTACTGAGCCCGGTTGCCATAACAACGGGCCAGGAGGCGCAGCACAGGGTAGCTGCCCAGGGCTCCACCACTCGCCCAGGCTAGGACACTGTCACCCACCTCATGTAAACACACCACCAGTCGCGCACACAAACCACGACCCTGGGAAGGAGGGCCCAAGGACTATTTTACACACGAGGGGAGCGTGGGGCCAGGTACACCACAAGGCGGCCCAGTGCCGTCCCACTGTACCTCTGGGTAGACTCCAGATACCGCCTCACAAATAATGTCTGCATGAAGTTCTATACAATCCAGCTATCCACAACCTACAACAGTTGGTAGTAAAGGTGTCGCACACTTAGTACCGCTGCACCTGAACGATTGGGCACGCTAAAGGCTCAATGTTAGGAGGACTAGGCCTGTCTTAAACCGGACGAGGGGCACATCCTGACCAGCCAGTCCCGAGGCTACGGGAGAACTCGTTAAAATACTGAGTAAGATATTGGAAAGGGGAGAAGTTCTGTTTTTATTGCATATATCGACGTTTCAGCCGGATTAGAGCGGTTTTAAGTGTACATCTTCCATCGGTAATATAAACAGAAAATCAGGAACATTTTAGTTAATTCTAATGAAAACACATTGAATTTTATAATTTGTATTTGAAACAACATTGTCATATGTCTTTTCTTGGATCTAAATAATACGAAACCTCGCTCTATGATTTGAAGATAAAATCCTCAAATATGGTAATATAATGACTTTTTTCACGTTTTTCATGTAGTGTGATTTTACTTATATATATTCGTTTTTACCAATATTTCGATACTACTTCATGTTTTCTCACGATATGTGATTTGGCCTTCAATTCTCAGAATTTCGCAAATTTTGCATTTTTAAGCAAGTTTTCCTGCATTTTGTTTTGTACTAAAAATCATCGAATTTACCAATATTTTGAAATTTATCATCCCCTTTTCCTTTATGTGATTTAAACAAAATATCATCGAATTAGGCCATTTTCCACGTTTTTGTGAATTTTCAGTTTATTGTTAATAATTCATTAAATATACGATAAAAATTATGCAAACACATAATTGATCAGAAAATAACCTTAAATACTTCATTTTCAATCATCTATTTGTTTCTCGAGTAAGATACTGAGTAAGATATTGGAAAGGGGAGAGGTTCTGTTTATATTGCATATTTAGACGTTCCAGCCGGATTAGAGCGGTTTTATGTGTACATCTTCCATCGGTAATATAAACGGAAAATCTGAAACATTTTAGTTAATTCTAATGAAAACACATTGATTTTTATAATTTGTATTTGAAACAACATTGTCATATGTCTTTTCTTGGATCTAAATAATACGAAACATCGCTCTATGATTTGAAGTTAAAATCCTCAAATATGGTAATATAGTTACTTTTTCACGTTATTCATGTAGTGTGATTTTACGTATATATATTCGTTTTTCCCAATATTTCGATACTATTTCATGTTTTCTCACGATATGTGATTTGGCCTTCAAATCTCAGAATTTCGCAAATTTTGTATTTTTAAGCAAGTTTTCTTGCATTTTGTTTTGTACTAAAAATCATCGAATTTAGCAATATTTTGACCTTTATCATTCTCTTTTCCTCTATGTGATGTAAACAAAATATCATCGAATTAGACAATATTTTGCCGTTTTTCCACGTTTTTGTTAATTTTCAGTTTATTATTATTAATTCATTAAATATACGATAAAAATTATGCAAACACATAATTGATCAGAAAATAACATTAAATACTTCATTTTCAATCACCTATTTGTTTCTCGTTAAAATACTGAGTAAGATATTGAAAAGGGGAGAAGTTCTGTTTTTATTGCATATATCGACGTTTCAGCCGGATTAGAACGGTTTAACTTCTACATCTTCCATCGGTAATATAAACCGAAAATCAGGAACATTTTAGTTAATTTTAATGAAAACATTGATTTGTATCATTTGTATTGGAAGCAATATCTTTATACGTTTTTTCTAGGGCCTAAAAAATACCAAACGTCGCTCTATGATTCAAAGTTAAAATCCTCAAATTTGGTATAATAATGACTTTTTTCACGTTTTTCATGTAGTTTGATATTACGTAAATATATTCATTTTTACCAATATTTCAAAACGTTTTCATGTAGTATCACAATATGTGCTTTGACCTTCAAATCTCAGATTTTCACATAATATTGCATTTTAAGCAAGTTTTCTTGCATTTTGTTTCGTACTAAAAATCATCGAATTCAGCAATATTTTGACGTTTATCATCCCCTTTTCCTTTATGTGATATAAACAAAATATCATCGAATTAGGCAATATTTTGCTGTTTTTCCACGTTTTTGTGAATTTTCAGTTTATTGCTATTAATTCATTATATATACGATAAAAATGATGCAAACAAATAATTGATAAGAAATTAACCTTAAACACTTCATTTTCAATCAACTATTTGTTTTTCGTTAAAATACTGAGTAAGATATTGAAAAGGGGAGAAGTTCTGTTTTTATTGCATATATCGACGTTTCAGCCGGATTAGAGCGATTTTATGTGTACATCTTCCATCGGTAATATAAACGGAAAATCTGAAACATTTTAGTTAATTCTAATGAAAACACATTGATTTTTATAATTTGTATTTGAAACAACATTGTCATATGTCTTTTTTTGGATCTAAATAATACGAAACATCGCTCTATGATTTTAAGTTAAAATCCTCAAATATGGTAATATAGTGACTTTTTCACGTTATTCATGTAGTGTGATTTTACGTATATATATTCGTTTTTACCAATATTTCGATACTACTTCATGTTTTCTCACGATATGTGATTTGGACTTCAAATCTCAGAATTTCGCAAATTTTGTATTTTTAAGGAAGTTTTCTTGCATTTTGTTTTGTACTAAAAATCATCGAATTTAGCAATATTTTGACCTTTATCATTCTCTTTTCTTTTATGTGATTTAAACAAAATATCATCGAATTAGGCAATATTTTGCTGTTTTTCCACGTTTGTTGAATTTTCAGTTTATTGCTATTAATTCATTAAATATACGATAAAAATTATGCAAGCACATAATTGATTAGAAATTAACCTTAAACACTTCATTTTCAATCAACTATTTGTTTCTCGTTAAAATACTTAGTAAGATATTGGAAAGGGGAGAAGTTCTGTTTTTATTGCATATATCGACGTTTCAGCCGGATTAGAACGGTTTTACGTGTACATCTTCCATCGGTAATATAAACGCAAAATAAGGAACATTTTAGTTAATTCTAATGAAAACACATTGATTTTTATCATTTGTATTTGAAACGACATTGTCATATGTCTTTTCTTGGATCTAAATAATACGAAACCTCGCTCTATGATTTGAAGATAAAATCCTCATATATGGTAAAATAATGACTTTTTTCACGTTTTTCATGTAGTGTGATTTTACTTATATATATTCGTTTTTACCAATATTTCGATACTACTTCATGTTTTCTCACGATATGTGATTTGGCCTTCAATTCTCAGAATTTCGCAAATTTTGCATTTTTAAGCAAGTTTTCCTGCATTTTGTTTTGTACTAAAAATCAACGAATTTACCAATATTTTGAAATTTATCATCCCCTTTTCCTTTATGTGATTTAAACAAAATATCATCGAATTAGGCCGTTTTTCCACGTTTTTGTGAATTTTCAGTTTATTGTTAATAATTCATTAAATATACGATAAAAATTATGCAAACACATAATTGATCAGAAAATAACCTTAAATACTTCATTTTCAATCATCTATTTGTTTCTCGAGTAAGATACTGAGTAAGATATTGGAAAGGGGAGAAGTTCTGTTTTTATTGCATATATCGACGTTTCAGCCGGATTAGAGCGGTTTTATGTGTACATCTTCCATCGGTAATATAAACGGAAAATCTGAAACATTTTAGTTAATTCTAATGAAAACACATTGATTTTTATAATTTGTATTTGAAATAACATTGTCATATGTCTTTTCTTAGATCTAAATAATAGGAAACATCAATAACATCAATTTCTTAGATCTAAATAACAGGAAACAAGAGCAAGGGATGCTCTTGAGCCTCTGCATCCCCCTCTATTATTTGAAGTTAAAATCTTCAAGTATGGTAATATAGTGACTTTTTCACGTTATTCATGTAGTGTGATTTTACGTATATATATTCGTTTTTACCAATATTTCGATACTACTTCATGTTTTCTCACGATATGTGATTTGGACTTCAAATCTCAGAATTTCGCAAATTTTGTATTTTTAAGGAAGTTTTCTTGCATTTTGTTTTGTACTAAAAATCATCGAATTTAGCAATATTTTGACCTTTATCATTCTCTTTTCTTTTATGTGATTTAAACAAAATATCATCGAATTAGGCAATATTTTGCTGTTTTTCCACGTTTTGTGAATTTTCAGTTTATTGCTATTAATTCATTAAATATACGATAAAAATTATGCAAGCACATAATTGATTAGAAATTAACCTTAAACACTTCATTTTCAATCAACTATTTGTTTCTCGTTAAAATACTTAGTAAGATATTGGAAAGGGGAGAAGTTCTGTTTTTATTGCATATATCGACGTTCCAGCCGGATTAGAGCGGTTTTATGTGTACATCTTCCATCGGTAATATAAACGGAAAATCTGAAACATTTTAGTTAATTCTAATGAAAACACATTGATTTTTATAATTTGTATTTGAAACAACATTGTCATATGTCTTTTCTTGGATCTAAATAATACGAAACATCGCTCTATGATTTGAAGTTAAAATTCTCAAATATGGTAATATAGTGACTTTTTCACGTTATTCATGTAGTGTGATTTTACGTATATATATTCGTTTTTCCCAATATTTCGATACTACTTCATGTTTTCTGACGATATGTGATTTGGCCTTCAAATCTCAGAATTTCGCAAATTTTGTATTTTTAAGCAAGTTTTCTTGCATTTTGTTTTGTACTAAAAATCATCGAATTTAGCAATATTTTGACCTTTATCATTCTCTTTTCCTTTATGTGATGTTAACAAAATATCATCGAATTAGACAATATTTTGCCGTTTTTCCACGTTTTTGTTAATTTTCAGTTTATTGTTATTAATTCATTAAATATACGATAAAAATTATGCAGAGGCTTAAGAGAGTGATGCAGAGGCTTAAGAGAGGGATGCAGAGGCTGAAGAGAGAGATGCAGAGGCTCAAGAGAGGGATTCAGGGGCTCAAGAGAGGGATGCAGAGGCTCAAGAGAGGGATGCAGGTGCTCAAGAGAGGGATGCAGAGGCTCAAGAGAGGGATGCAGAGGTTGAAGAGAGAGATGCAGAGGCTCAAGAGAGGGATGCAGAGGCTGAAGAGAGAGATGCAGAGGTTCAAGAGAGGGATTCAGGGGCTCAAGAGAGGGATGCAGAGGCTCAAGAGAGGGATGCAGGTGCTCACGAGAGGGATGCAGAGGCTCAAGAGAGGGATGCAGACTCTGCATCACTCTCTTGAGCCTCTGCATCCCTCCCTTAATCTTCAGCAACACTCTCTTCAGCCTCTGCATCACTCTCTTAAGCCTCTGCTTCCCTCTCATGATCCTCTGCATCACTCTCTTGAGACTCAAGATCACTCTCTTGAGTCTCTGCATCACTCTCCAGAGCCTCTACATCACTCTCTTAAGCTTCTACATCACTCGCTTCAGCCTCTGCATCTCTCTTAAGGTGGCATATCAATGTAAAATTAAAAGTTGTTCAATTTGCTTATAATTGTTTTTAGTGTAATGGGTATAGAAAGGGCTGCAGCTGGTCCAAGTTTCATCATCACACCCTAAACAGAAAAGGAGAAAAAAAATAAACAACGAATTATGCAACGAATTTTCAAATAGTTTCAGGGAACACATGTGTCAACTAAAATCATTTCTATAACACTCAGATATTAAATTAAGCACATAATAAAGGATTCTAGTGATCAGTTTTATCAAAAAAGTGTTGAGTGCAATAATATAATTTTTCAAAGTTACCCTTCTAAAAAAATATGCAATATATGATATTTATAATTTTTTATAAAATAAACAAATAGACTTTTGACTAAATTGTCTACTAGATTCTGTAGAAGCACAAACGCTACATATAAGGTGTAATTTGCATGTAAATTTAATAATAAATGAAAGCTCTGAAGTAATTTGAAGGTGTAAATTACTTTCCAGAGTAAAATAAAGATCCAAGTTCGGCCACCTGTAGCTGAGCTTGACTTCGACAGATTTCGTTCATAATTGGCACCCTTGCAGATAGGCATCCATTGAGAAAGGTGTGCACGTTTCATGCAAATCCCTTGATAACAAACGAGAAAAAAATATTGTCCAAAAAAAAAAAGAAAAAAAAAAAAGAAAAAAAAAATTAAATATAAATATATTGCACATACATATTACAATTATTACAAGAGTTTGTGCTTCTACAGCACATAGTAGACATTTTAGTTGACACATGTGTTCCCTGAGATTATTTGAGAATGTTGAACATTCGTTGCATAATACGTTGTGTATTTTTTTTCTCCTTTTCTGTTTAGGGTGTGATAGTGAAACTTGGACCAGTTGCAGCCCTTTCTATACCCATTTCATAAAAAAAATTATAAGCAAATTGAACAACTTTTAATTTATAACGATTTAGAATGATATGCCCCCTTAAGCCTCTGCATCCCTCCGTTGATCCTCTGCATCACTCTCTTGAGCCTCTGCATCATTTTCATGAGCCTCTGCATCCCTCTCTTAAGCCTCTACATAGTTCTCTTGAGCCTCTGCATCACTCTCTTGAACCCCTACATCACTCCCTAAAGCCTCTGCATCTCTCTCTTCAGCCTCTGCATCACTCTCTGGAGCCTCAGCATCCCTCTCTGGAGCCTCAGCATCCCTCTCTTGAGCCTCTGCAACACTCTCTCGAGCCTCTTCTTCATTCTCTTGAGCCTCTGCATTCCTCTCTTAATCCTCTGCATCACTCTCTTTAGCCTTTGCATCCCTCTCTTAAGCCTCTGCATCACTCTCTTGAGCCTCTGCATCATTCTCTTGTACTCCTGCATCCCTCTCGTGAGCCTCTGCGTCCCTCTCTTGAACCTCTGCATCACTCTCAAGAGCCTCTGCATCCCTCTCTTGTGCCTCTTCATCCCTCACTTGGGCCTCTGCATCCCTCTCCTGAGCCTCTGCATCCCTCCCTTGAGCTCTGCATCCCTCTCCTGAGCCTCTGCATCACTCTCGTAAGCCTCTGAATCACTCTCCTGAGCCTTTGCATCACTCTCTTGAGGCCCTGCATCCCTCAAGAGAGAGATGCAGGAGTTAAAGAGAGTAATGCAGAGGCTCAACAGAGTGATGCAGAGGATCAAGAGAGGGAAGCAGAGGCTAAGGAGAGTGATGCAGAGGCTGAAGAGAGTGATGCAGAGGCTCTAGAGAGTGATGCAGAGGCTCAAGAGAGTGATGCAGAGGCTGAGGAGAGTGATGCAGAGGATCAAGAGAGTAATACAGAGGCTCGAGAGAGTGATTCAGAGGCTTGCGAGAGTGATGCAGAAGCTGAAGAGAGTGTTGCAGAGGCTCAAGAGAGGGATGAAGAGGATGAAGAGAGTGATGCAGAGCCTAAAGAGAGGGATGCAGAGGCTCAAGAGAGTGATGCAGAGGCTTAAGAGAGTGAGGCAGAGGCTAAGGAGAGGGATGCAGAGGCTCAAGAGAGTAATGCAGAGGCTTAAGAGGATGATGCAGAGGTTCAAGAGAGTGATGCAGAGGCTTTAGAGGGTGATGCAGAGGCTCAAGAGAGTGATGCAGAGGCTTGAGAGAGGGATGCAGAGGCTCAAGAGAGTGATTCAGAGGCTTAAGAGAGTGATGCAGAGGTTAACGAGAGTGATGCAGAGGCTTAAAAGAGGGATGCGGAGGATCAAGAGAGGGATGCAGAGGCCCAAGAGAGGGATGCACAGGCTCAAGAGAGGGATGCAGAGGCTCAAATGAGGGATGCAGAGGCACAAGAGAGGGATGCAGAGGCTCTTGAGAGTGATGCAGAGGCTCAGGAGAGGGATGCAGAGGCTTAAGAGAGTGATGCAAAGGCTCAAGACAGGGATGCAGAGGCTCATGAGAGAGATGTAGGAGTTCAAGAGAGGGATGCAGAGGCTCACGAGAGTGATGCAGAGGATCAAGAGAGGAAAGTAGAGGTTTAAGAGAGTGATGCAGAGGCTGAAGAGAGTGATGCCGAGGCTCTAGAGAGTGATACAGAGGTTCAAGAGAGTGATGCAGAGGCTCAAGAGAGTGATGCAGAGGATCAAGAGAGTGATGCAGAGGCTCAACAGAATGATTCAGAGGCTTACAAGAGTGATGCAGAGGCTTAAGAGAGTGATGCAGAGGATTACGAGAGTGATGCAGAGGCTTAAGAGAGTGATGCAGAGGCTCATGAGAATGATGCAGAGGATCAAGAGAGGGAAGCAGAGGCATAAGAGAGTGATGCAGAGGCTCAAGAGAGTGATGCAAAGGATCAAGAGAGGGATGCATAGGCTTAAGAGAGTGATGCAAAGGCTCAAGAGAGTGATGCAAAGGCTCAAGAGAAGGATGCAAGAGTTCAAGAGAGGGATGCAGAGGTTCAAGAGAATGATTCAAAGGCCTACGAGAGTGATGCAGAGTCTTAAGAGAGTGATGCACAGGCTTAAGAGATGGATGCAGAGGCTCAAGCGAGGGTTGCAGAGGCTCAAGAGAGGGATTCAGGGGCTCAAGAGAGGGATGCAGAGGCTCAAGAGAGGGATGCAGGTGCTCAAGAGAGGGATGCAGAGGCTCAAGAGAGGGATGCAGAGGCAGAAGAGAGAAATGTAGAGGCTCACGAGAGGGATTCAGGGGCTCAAGAGCGGGATGCAGAGGCTCAAGAGAGGGATGCAGGTGCTCAAGAGAGGGATGCAGAGGCTCAAGAGAGGGATGCAGAGCTTGAAGAGAGAGATGCAGAGGCTCAAGAGAGGAATGCAGAGGCTCAAGAGAGAGATGCTGAGGCTTAAGAGAATGATGCAGAGGTTCAAGAGAGTGATGCAGAGGCACAACAGAATTATATAGAGGCTTAAGAGAGGGATGCAGAGGCTCAAGAGAATGATGCAGGGGTTCAAGATAGTGATGCAGAGGCTTAAGAGAGGGATGCAGAGGCTCAAGAAAGGGATGCAGAGGCTCAAGAGAGGGATGCAGAGGCTCAAGAGAGTGATGCAAAGGCTCAAGAGAGTGATGCAGAGGTTTAAGAGAGGGATGCAGAGGATGAAGAGAGGGATGTAGAAGCTCAAGAGACGGATGCAGAGGCTAAAGAGAGAGATGCAGAGGCTTAAGAGAGTGATGCAGAGGTTCAAGAGAGTGATGCAGAAGCACAAGGGAATGATGTAGAGGCTTAAGAGAGGGATGCAGAGGCTCAAGAAAATAATGCAGGGGCTCAAGAGAGTGATGCAGAGGCTTAAGAGAGGGATGCAGAGGATAAAGGGAGTGATGCAGAGGCTTAAGAGAGGGATGCAGAGGCTGAAGAGAATGATGCAGAGGCTTAAGAGAGGGATGCAGAGGCTCAAGAGAGTGATGGAGAGGCTCAAGAGAGTGATGCAGAGGCTCAACAGAGTGAGTCAGATGCTTACGAGAGTGATGCAGAGGCTTAAGAGAGTGATGCAGAGGCTTAGGAGAGGGATGCAGAGGCTCAAGAGAGGGATGCAGAGGCTCAAGAGAGGGATGCAGAGGCTTAAGAGAGTGATGCAAAGGCTCAAGAGAGTGATGCAGAGGCACAAGAGAATGATGTAGAGGCTTAAGAGAGGGATGCAGAGGCTCAAGAGAATGATGCAGGGGCTCAAAAGAGTGATGCAGAGGCTTAAGAGAGGGATGCAGATGCTCAAGAGAGGGATGCAGAGGCTCAAGAGAGAGATGCAGAGGCTCAAGAGAGTGATGCAGAGGCTTAAGAGAGGAATGCAGAGGCTCAAGAGAGGGATGTAGAGGCTCAAGAGAGGGATGCAGGGGCTCAAGAGAGGGATGCAGAGGCTGAAGAGAGAGATGCAGAGGCTTAAGAGAGTGATGCAGAGGCTCAACAGAGTGATTCAGATTCTTATGAGAGTGATGCAGAGGCATAAGAGAGTGATGATGAGGCTTAAGAGAGGGATGCAGAGACTCAAGAGAGGGATGCAGAGACTCAAGAGAGGGATGCAGAGGCTCAAGAGAGGGATGCAGAGACTCAAGTGAGGGAAGCAGAGGCACAAGAGAGGGATGCAGAGGCTCTTGAGAGTGATGTAGAGGCTCAAGAGTGGGATGCAGAGGCTTAAGAGAGTGATGCAAAGGTTTAAGTGAGGGATGCAGAGGCTCATGAGAGGGATGCAGGAGTTCAAGAGAGTTATGCAGAGGCTCAAGAGAGGCATGCAGAGGCTCAAGTGAGGGATGAAGAGGCACAAGAGAGGGATGCAGATGCTCTTGGGAGTGATGCAGAGGCTCAAGAGAGGGATGCAGAGGCTCAAGAGAGTGATTCAGAGGCATAAGAGAGTGATGCAAAGGCTTAAGAGAGTGATGCAGAGGCTTAAAAGAGGGATGCAGAGGCTCAAGAGAGGGATGCAAAGGCCCAAGAGAGGGATGCAGAGGCTCACGAGAGGGATGCAGAGGCTCAAGTGAGGGATGCAGAGGCACAAGAGAGGGATGCAGAGGCTCTTGAGAGTGATGCAGAGGCTCAAGAGAGGGATGCAGAGGCTTAAGAGAGTGATGCAGAGGCTCAAGAGAGGGATGCAGAGGCTCATGAGAGAGATGTAGGAGTTCAAGAGAGGGGTGCAGAGGCTCAAGAGAGTGATGCAGAGGATCAAGAGAGTGATCCAGAGGCTCAAGGGAGTGATGCAGAGGATCAAAAGAGGGAAGCAGAGGCTTAAGAGAGTGATGCAGAGGCTGAAGAGAGTGATGCCGAGGCTCTAGAGAGTGATAAGGAGGCTCTAGAGAGTGATGCAGAGGCTTAAGAGAGGGATGCAGAGGCTCAAGAGAGGGATGCAGAGGCTCTTGAGAGTGACGCAGAGGTTCAAGAGAGTGATTCAGAGGCTTACGAGAGTGATGCAGAGGCTTAAGAGAGTGATTTAGAGGCTTAAGAGAGGGATGCAGAGGCTCAAGCGAGGGATGCAGAGGCTCAAGAGAGGGATGCAGGGGCTCAAGAGAGGGATGCAGGGGCTCAAGAGAAAGATGCAGAGGCCAAGAGAGGGATGCAGGGGCTCAAGAGAAAAATGCAGAGGCTCAAGAGAGGGATGCAGAGGCTCGAGAGAGTGATTCAGAGACTTACGAGTGTGATGCAGAGGCTCGAGAGAGTTATGCAGAGGCCTCAAGAGAGGGATTCAAAGGCTTAAGAGAGTGATGCAGAGGCTGAAGAAAGTGTTGCAGAGG
This sequence comes from Procambarus clarkii, assembly GCF_040958095.1. NCBI lineage: Eukaryota > Metazoa > Arthropoda > Malacostraca > Decapoda > Cambaridae > Procambarus > Procambarus clarkii. The sequence continues at coordinate 25,880,297 of NC_091161.1, read as the reverse complement.
CTCAAGAGAGGGATGAAGAGACTGAAGAAAGTGATGCAGAGGCTCAAGAGAGGGATACAGAGGTCAAAACGAATATATATACGTAAAATCACACTACATGAATAACGTGAAAAAAGTCACTATATTACCATATTTGAGGATTTTAATTTCAAATCATAGAGCGAGGTTTCGTATTATTTAGATCCAAGAAAAGACATATGACAATGTTGTTTCAAATATAAATGATAAAAATCAATGTGTTTTCATTAGAATTAACTAAAATGTTCCTGATTTTCCGTTCATATTACCGATGGAAGATGTACACGTAAAACCGCTCTAATCCGGCTGAAACGTCGATATATGCAATAAAAACAGAACTTCTCCCCTTTCCAATATCTTACTCAGTATTTTAAAGAAAAACAAATAGTTGATTGAAAATCAAGTGTTTAAGGTTAATTTCTCATCAATTATTTGTTTGCATCATTTTTATCGTATATTTAATGAATTAATAGCAATAAACTGAAAATTCACAAAAACGTTGAAAACAGCAAAATATTGCCTAATTCGATGATATTTTGTTTATATCACATAAAGGAAAAGGTGATGATAAACGTCAAAATATTGCTGAATTCGATGATTTTTTGTACGAAACAAAATGCAAGAAAACTTGCTTAAAATGCAATATTATGCAAAAATCTGAGATTTGAAGGCCAAATCACATATCGTGATACTACATGAAATAGTATCGAAATATTGGTAAAAATGAAAATATTTACGTAATATCAAACTACATGAAAAACGTGAAAAAAGTCATTATTATACCAAATTTGAGGATTTTAACTTCGAATCATAGAGCGACGTTTCGTGTTTTTTAGACCCTAGAAAAGACGTATAAGGATGTTGCTTCCAATACAAATGATAAAAATCAATGTGTTTTCAATAAAATTAACTAAAATGTTCCTGATTTTCGGTTTATATTACCGATGGAAGATGTACACGTAAAACCGTTCTAATCCGGCTGAAACGTCGATATATGCAATAAAAACATAACTTCTACACTTTTCAATATCTTACTCAGTATTTTAACGAGAAACAATTGGATGATTGAAAATGATGTATTTAAGCTTATTTTCTGATCAATTATGTGATGCATAATTTTTATCGTATATTTAATGAATTAACAACAATAAACTAAAAATTCACAAAAAACGTGGAAAAAACGGCAAAATATTGCCTAATTCGATGATATTTTGTTTAAATCACATAAAGGAAAAGAGAATGATAAAGGTCAAAATATTGCTAAATTCGATGATTTTTAGTACAAAACAAAATGCCTTCCAAGAGCCTCTGCATCCCTCTCATGTGCCACTGCATCCCTCACTTGAGCCTCTGCATCCCTCTCTTGGGCCTCTGCATCCCTCTCTTGAGCCTCTGCATCCCTCTCTTAAGCCTCTGCATCACTCTCTTAAGCCTCTGCATTACTCTCTTGAGCCTCTGCATCCCTCTCCTAAGCCTCTGCCTCACTCTCTTAAGCCTCTGTTTCGATACTACTTCATGTTTTCTCACGATATGTGATTTGGCCTTCAATCTCAGAATTTCGCAAATTTTGCATTTTTAAGCAAGTTTTCCTGCATTTTGTTTTGTACTAAAAATCATCGAATTTAGCAATATTTTGAAATTTATCATCCCCTTTTCCTTTATGTGATTTAAACAAAATATCATCGAATTAGGCCGTTTTTCACGTTTTTGTGAATTTTCAGTTTATTGTTATTAATTCATTAAATATACGATAAAAATTATGCAAATACATAATTGATCAGAAAATAACCTTAAATACTTCATTTTCAATCATCTATTTGTTTCTCGAGTAAGATACTGAGTAAGATATTGGAAAGGGGAGAAGTTCTGGTTTTATTGCATATATCGACGTTTCAGCCGGATTAGAGCGGTTTTATGTGTACATCTTCCATCGGTAATATAAACGGAAAATCTGAAACATTTTAGTTAATTCTAATGAAAACACATTGATTTTTATCATTCGTGTTTGAAACAACATTGTCATATGTCTTTTCTTGGATCTAAATAATACGAAACATCGCTCTATGATTTGAAGTTAAAATCCTCAAATATGGTAATATAGTGACTTTTTCACGTTATTCATGTAGTGTGATTTTACGTATATATATTCGTTTTTACCAATATTTCGATACTACTTCATGTTTTCTCACGATATGTGATTTGGCCTTCAAATCTCAGAATTTCGCAAATTTTGTATTTTTAAGAATTTCTTGCATTTTGTTTTGTACTAAAAATCATCGAATTTAGCAATATTTTGACCTTTATCATTCTCTTTTCCTTTATATGATTTAAACAAAATATCATCGAATTAGGCAATATTTTGCCGTTTTTCCACGTTTTTGTTAATTTTCAGTTTATTGTTATTAATTCATTAAATATACGATAAAAATTATGCAAACACATAATTGATCAGAAAATAACCTTAAATATTTCATTTTCAATCACCCATTTTTTTCTCGTTAAAATACTGAGTAAGATATTGAAAAGGGGAGAAGTTCTGTTTTTATTGCATATATCGACGTTTTAGCCGGATTAGAACGGTTTTACGTGTACATCTTCCATCGGTAATATAAACCGAAAATCAGGAACATTTTAGTTAATTTTAATGAAAACACATTGATTTGTATCATTTGTATTGGAAGCAACATCTTTATACGTTTTTTCTATGGTCTAAAAAATACCAAACGTCGCTCTATGATTCTAAGTTAAAATCCTCAAATTTGGTATAATAATGACTTTTTTCACGTTTTTCATGTAGTTTGATATTACGTAAATATATTCATTTTTACCAATATTTCAAAACGTTTTCATGTAGTATCACAATATGTGCTTTGGCCCTCAAATCTCAGATTTTCGCATAATATTGCATTTTAAGCAAGTTTTCTTGCATTTTGTTTCGTACTAAAAATCATCGAATTCAGCAATATTTTGACGTTTATCATCTCCTTTTCCTTTATGTGATATAAACAAAATATCATCGAATTAGGCAATATTTTGCTGTTTTTTCACGTTTTTGTGAATTTTCAGTTTATTGCTATTAATTCATTAAATATACGATAAAAATTATGCAAGCACATAATTAATTAGAAATTAACCTTAAACACTTCATTTTCAATCAACTATTTGTTTCTCGTTAAAATACTGAGTAAGATATTGGAAAGGGGAGAAGTTCTGTTTTTATTGCATATATCGACGTTTCAGCCGGATTAGAGCGGTTTTACGTGTACATCTTCCATCGGTAATATAAACGGAAAATCAGGAACATTTTAGTTAATTCTAATGAAAACACATTGATTTTTATCATTTGTATTTGAAACGACATTGTCATATGTCTTTTCTTGGATCTAAATAATACGAAACCTCGCTCTTTGATTTGAAGATAAAATCCTCAAATATGGTAATATAGTGACTTTTTTCACGTTTTTCATGTAGTGTGATCTTACTTATATATATTCGTTTCTACCAATATTTCGATACTACTTCATGTTTTCTCACGATATGTGATTTGGCCTTCAAATCTCAGAATTTCGCAAATTTTGCATTTTTAAGCAAGTTTTCCTGCATTTTGTTTTGTACTAAAAATCATCGAATTTACCAATATTTTGAAATTTATCATCCCCTTTTCCTTTATGTCATTTAAACAAAATATCATCGAATTAGGCCGTTTTTCCACGTTTTTGTGAATTTTCAGTTTATTGTTATTAATTCATTAAATATACGATAAAAATTATGCAAACACATAATTGATCAGAAAATAACCTTAAATACTTCATTTTCAATCACCTATTTGTTTCTCGTTAAAATACTGAGTAAGATATTGAAAAGGGGAGAAGTTCTGGTTTTATTGCATATATCGACGTTTCAGCCGGATTAGAGCGGTTTTATGTGTACATCTTCCATCGGTAATATAAACGGAAAATCTGAAACATTTTAGTTAATTCTAATGAAAACACATTGATTTTTATCATTTGTATTTGAAACAACATTGTCATATGTCTTTTCTTGGATCTAAATAATACGAAACATCGCTCTATGATTTGAAGTTAAAATCCTCAAATATGGTAATATAGTGACTTTTTCACGTTATTCATGTAGTGTGATTTTACGTATATATATTCGTTTTTACCAATATTTCGATACTACTTCATGGTTTCTCACGATATGTGATTTGGCCTTCAAATCTTAAATTTCTCAAATTTTGTATTTTTAAGCAAGTTTTCTTGCATTTTGTTTTGTACTAAAAATCATCGAATTTAGCAATATTTTGACATTTATCATTCTCTTTTCCTTTATGTGATTTAAACAAAATATCATCGAATTAGGCAATATTTTGCCGTTTTTCCACGTTTTTGTTAATTTTCAGTTTATTGTTAATAATTCATTAAATATACGATAAAAATTATGCAAATACATAATTGATCAGAAAATAACCTTAAATACTTAATTTTCAATTACCTATTTGTTTCTCGTTAAAATACTGAGTAAGATATTGAAAAGGGGAGAAGTTCTGTTTTTATTGCATATACCGACGTTTCAGCCGGATTAGAACGGTTTTACGTGTACATCTTCCATCGGTAATATAAACCGAAAATCAGGAACATTTTAGTTAATTTTAATGAAAACACATTGATTTGTATCATTTGTATTGGAAGCAACATCTTTATACGTTTTTTCTAGGGTTTAAAAAATACCAAACGTCGCTCTATGATTCGAAGTTAAAATCCTCAAATTTGGTATAATAATGAATTTTTTCACGTTTTTCATGTAGTTTGATATTACGTAAATATATTCATTTTTACCAATATTACAAAACGTTTTCATGTAGTATCACAATATGTGCTTTGGCCTTCAAATCTCAGATTTTCGCATAATATTGCATTTTAAGCAAGTTTTCTTGCATTTTGTTTCGTACTAAAAATCATCGAATTCAGCAATATTTTGACGTTTATCATCCCCTTTTCCTTTATGTGATATAAACAAAATATCATCGAATTAGGCAATATTTTGCTGTTTTTCCACGTTTTTGTGAATTTTCAGTTTATTGATATTAATTCATTAAATATACGATAAAAATGATGCAAACAAATAATTGATAAGAAATTAACCTTAAACACTTCATTTTCAATCAACTATTTGTTTTTCGTTAAAATACTGAATAAGATATTGGAAAGGGGAGAAGTTCTGTTTTTATTGCATATATCGACGTTTCAGCCTGATTAGAGCGGTTTTACGTGTACATCTTCCATCGGTAATATAAACGGAAAATCAGGAACATTTTAGTTAATTCTAATGAAAACACATTGATTTTTATCATTTGTATTTGAAACAACATTGTCATATGTCTTTTCTTGGATCTAAATAATACGAAACCTCGCTCTATGATTTGAAGTTAAAATCCTCAAATATGGTAATATAGTGACTTTTTTCACGTTATTCATGTGGCGTGATTATACGTATATATATTCGTTTTGACCAATATTTCGATACTACTTCATGTTTTCTCACGATATGTGATTTGGCCTTGAAATCTCAGAATTTCGCAAATTTGCATTTTTAAGCAAGTTTTCTGCATTTGTTTTGTACTAAAAATCATCGAATTTAGCAATATTTTGAAATTTATCATCCCCTTTTCCTTATGTGATTTAAACAAAATATCATCGAATTAGGCCGTTTTTCCACGTTTTTGTGAATTTTCAGTTTATTGTTATTAATTCATTAAATATACGATAAAAATTATGCAAACACATAATTGATCAAAAATAACCTTAAATACTTCATTTTCAATCATCTATTTGTTTCTCGAGAAGATACTGAGTAAGATATTGGAAAGGGGAGAAGTTCTGTTTTTATTGCATATATCGACGTTTCAGCCGGATTAGACGGTTTTACGTGTACATCTTCCATCGGTAATATAAACGGAAAATCGAACATTTTAGTTAATTTAATGAAAACACATTGATTTTATCATTTGTATTGAACAACATCTTTATATTTTTTCGGTCTAAAAATACAAACGTCGCTCTATGATTGAAGTTAAAATCCTCAAATTGGTAATAATGACTTTTTTCACGTTTTCATGTATTTGATATTACGTAAATATATTCATTTTTACCAATATTTCGATATACTTCATGTTATCACGATATGTGATTTGGCCTTCAAATCTCAGATTTCGCATAATTTGCATTTTAAGCAAGTTTTCTTGCATTTTGTTTCGTACTAAAAATCATCGAATTAGCAATATTTTGATTTATCATCCTTTTCCTTTATGTGATATAAACAAAATATCATCGAATTAGGCTTCGTTTTTCCACGTTTTTGTGAATTTTCAGTTTATTGCTATTAATTCATTAAATATACGATAAAAATATGCAAACACATAATTGATCAGAAATAACCTTAAACACTTCATTTTCAATCACTATTTGTTTCTCGTTAAATACTGAGTAAGATATTGGAAAGGGGAGAAGTTCTGTTTTTATTGCATATATCGACGTTTCAGCCGGATTACAGCGGTTTTACGTGTACATCTTCCATCGGTGTCACTATTGCATCACTCTCTTGAGCCTAAATAATATCCCAAAATATCCCAAACATCCCAAATTCGACCCTTGAAGCATATTTTGGTGCCAAATTCTGGCTCTCTGCACGTATTCTCAGTTTGAAATTACGAATATTTATACCGAAAATACGCGAATTACTGAGAGCAGCGATGGGTCACATTTTGCCCAAACCCCCTGAAGTTTTCAAAATATCCCAAACATCCCAAATTCGACCCTTGAACCATATTTTGAAGCCAAATTCTGGCTCTCTGCACGTATTCTCAGTTTGAAATTACGAATTTCTAAACCGAAAATATGCCAATTACTGAGAGCAGCGATGGGTCATATTTAGCCCAAACCCTCCCTGCAGTTTTCAAAATAATTTAAACATCACAAATTCGACGCTTGAGCCATATTTTGGAGCCAAATTCTGGCTTTCTGTACGTATTCGCAGTTTGAAATTACGACTTTTTATACCAAAATACGCGAATTGCTGAGAGCGGCGGGTGTGTCACATTTTGCCCAAACTCCCCTGCAGTTTTAACACTCAAGAGTGTTATGCAGAGCTCAAGAGAGTGATGCAGAGGTTTACGAGAGTGATGCAGACGCTCAAGAGAGTGATGCAGAGGCTCAAAAGAGTGTTGCAGAGGCTCAAGAGTGTGATGCAGAAGCTCAAGAGAGTGTGATGCAGAGGCCAAGAGAGTGATGCAGAGGCGAAAGTGAGTGATGCAGAGCTTCAGAGAGTGATGCAGAGGCTTAGGAGAATGATGCAGAGGCTAAACAGAGGGATGCAGAGGCTGAAGAGAGAGATGCAGAGGCTCATGAGAGTGATTCAGAGGCTTACGAGAATGATGCAGAGGTTTAAGTGAGTGATGCAAAGCGTTAAGAGAGGGATGCAGAGGCTCAAGAGAGGAAGCAGAGGCTCCAGAGAAGGATGCAGAGGCTCAAGAGAGTGATGCAGAGGTTGAAGAGAGAGATGCAGAGGCTTAAGAGAGTGACGCAGAGGCTCAAGTGAGTGATGCAGAGGTTCAAGAGAATGATGTAGAGGCTTAAGAGAGGATGCAGAGGCTCAAGAGAATGATGCAGAGGTTCAAGAGAGTGGTGCAGAGGCTCACGAGAGTGATGCAGAGGCTCTAGAGAGTGATGCAGAGGCTCTAGAGAGTGATGCAGAGGATCAAGAGAGTGATGCAGAGGCTCAAGAGAGTGATGCAGAGGATCAAGAGAGGGAAGCAGAGGCTTAAGAGAGTGATGCACAGGATCAAGAGAGTGATGCAAAGGATCAAGATAGGGAAGCAGAGGCTTAAGAGAGTGATGCAGAGGCTGAAGAGAGAGATGCAGAGGCTCTAGAGAGTGATGCAGAGGATTAAGAGAGTGATGAAGAGGCTCAAGAGAGTGATGCAGAGGTTCAAGAGAGTGATGCAGAGGTTCGAGCGAGTGATGCAGAGGCTCAAGAGAGAGATTCAGAGGCTCAGGAGAGGGATTCAGAGGCTTAAGAGAGTGATGCAAAGGCTTGAGAGAGGGATGCAGAGGCTAAAGAGAGTGATGTAGACACTCAAGAGTGTTATGCAGAGGCTCAAGAGAGTGATGCAGAGGCTAAAGTGAGTGATGCAGAGGCTCAGGAGAGTGATGCAGAGGCTTAGGAGAATGATGCAGAGGCTCATGAGAGGGATGCAGAGGCTGAAGAGACTGATGCAGAGGCTAAAAAGAGTGTTGCAGAGGCTTAAGAGAGTGATGCAGAGGCTTAAGAGAGGGATGCAGAGGCTCAAGCGAGGGAAGCAGAGGCTCAAGAGCTCACTCTCTTTAGCCTCTGCATCCCTCCCATGATCCTCTGCATCACTCTCTTGAGCCTCTGCATCTTTTTCTTGAGCCTCTGCATCCCTCTCTTAAGCCTCTACATCATTCTCTTGAGCCTCTGCATCACTCTCTTGAGCCCCTACATCACTCTCTTAAGCCTCTGCATCTCTCTCTTCAGCCTCTGCATCACTCTCTGGAGCCTCTGCATCCCTCTCTGGAGCCTCAGCATCCCTCTCTTGAGCCTCTGCAGCACTCTCTTGAGCCTCTTCATCATTCTCTTGAGCCTCTGCATCGCTCTCTTAAGCCTCTGCATCACTCTCTTGAGCCTCTGCATCCCTCTCTTGAACTCCTGCATCCCTCTCATGAGCCTCTGCATCCCTCTCTTGAGCCTTTGCATCACTCTCTTAAGCCTCTGCAGCCCTCTCTTGAACCTCTGCCTCACTCTCAAGAGCCTCTGCATCCCTCTCTTGTGCGTCTTCATCCTTCTCTTGAGCCTCTGCATCCCTCTCCTGAGCCTCTGCATCCCTCCCTTGAGCCTCTGCATCCCTCTCTTGAGCCTCTGCATCACTCTCGTAAGCCTCTGAATAACTCTCTTGACCCTTTGCATCACTCTCTTGAGGCCCTGCATCCCTCAAGAGAGTGATGCAGGGGTTAAAGAGAGTAATGCAGAGGCTCAAGAGAGTGATGCAGAGGCTCATGAAAGTGATGCAGAGGCTTAAGAAAGTGATGCAGAGGCTCAAAAAAGGGATGCAGACTCTGCATCACTCTCTTGACCCTCTGCATCCCTTCCTTAAGCTTCTGCAACACTCTCTTTAGCCTCTGCATCACTCTCTTAAGCCTCTGCTTCCCTCTCATGATCCTCTGCATCACTCTCTTGAGCCTCTGCATCACTCTCTTGATCCTCTGCATCACTCTCTTGAGTCTCTGCATCACTCTCCATCGCCTCTATATCACTCTCTTGAGTCTCTACATCACTTGCTTCAGCCTCTGCATCACTCTCTTAAGCCTCTGCATCCCTCCCTTGATCCTCTGCATCACTCTCTTGAGCCTCTGCATCATTTTCTTGAGCCTCTGCATTCCTCTCTTCTGCCTCTGCATCACTCTCTTTAGCCTCTGCATCCCTCCCTTGATCCTCTGCAGCACTCTCTTGAGCCTCTTCATCATTCTCCTGAGCCTCTGCATCCCTCTCTTAAAGCCTCTGGCATTACTCTCTTGAGCCTCTGCATCCCCTCTCTTGAACTCCTGCATCCCTCTCATGAGCCTCTGCATCCCTCTCTTGAGCCTTTGCCTCACTCTCTTAAACCTCTGCATCCCTCTCTCTTGAACCTCTGGATCACTCTCAAGAGCCTCTGCATCCCTCTCTTGTGCTTCTTCATCCTTCTCTTGAGCCTCTGCATCCCTCTCCTGAGCCTCTGCATCCCTCCCTTGAGCCTCTGCATCCCTCTCCTGCGCCTCTGCATCACTCTCGTAAGCCTCTGAATCACTCTCTTGAGCCTTTGCATCACTCTCTTGAGGCCCTGCATCCCTCAAGAGAGTGATGCAGGGGTTAAAGAGAGTAATGCAGAGGCTCAAGAGGCTGCAGAGGCTGAAGAGAGGCTGAAGAGAGTGATGCAGAGGATCAAAAGAGGGAAGCAGAGGCTTAAGAGAGTGATGCAGAGGCTGAAGAGAGTGATGCAGAGGCTCTAGAGAGTGATGCAGAGGCTCAAGAGAGTGATGCAAGAGGCTCAGGAGAGTGATTCAGAAGATCAAGAGAGTGATGCAGAGGCTCGAGAGAGTGATTCAGAGGCTTACGAGAGTGATGCAGAGGCTGAAGAGAGTGTTGCAGAGGCTCAAGAGAGGGATGAAGAGGATGAAAAGAGTGATGCAGAGCCTCAAGAGAGAGATGCAGAGGCTCAAGAGAGTGATGCAGAACCTAAGAGAGTGAGGCAGAGGCTTAGGAGAGGGGATGCAGAGCTCAAGAGAGTAATGCAGAGGCTTAAGAGGGTGATGCAGAGGCCCAAGAGAGTGATGCAGAGGCTTGAGAGAGGGATGCAGGGGCTCAAGAGAGTTATGCAGAGGCTCAACAGAGTGATTAAGAGGCTTAAGAGAGTGATGCAGAGGTTCAAGAGAGTGATGCAGAGGCTCAGAGAGGGATGCAGAGGATCAAGAGAGGGATGGAGAGGCTTAGGAGAGTGATGCAAATGCTCAAGAGAGGGATGCAGAGGCTCAGGAGAGGGATGCAGGAGTTCAAGAGAGGGATGCAGAGGCTCAGTTGAGGGATGCAGAGGCTTAAGAAAGTGATGCAGAGGCTCAGTAGAGGGATGCAGAGGCTTAAAAAGGGTGTTGCAGAGTCTTAAGAGAGCGATGCAGAGGCTCAAGAGAGGGATGCAGGGGCTCAGGAGAATGATGCAGAGGCTCAAGATAATGATGCCGAGGCTCAAGAGAGTGATTCAGAGGCTTACGTGAGCGATGCAGAGGCTAAAGAGAGTGATGCAGAGGCCCGAGAGAAGGATGAAGAGGCTGAAGAGAGTGAATGCAGAGGCTCAAGTGAGGGATGCAGAGGCTCAAGAGAGTGATGCTGAGGCTTAAGAGAGTGGAGGCAGAGGCTTAGGAGAGGAATGCAGAGGCTCAAAACGAGTAATGCAGAGGCTTAAGAGGGTGATGCAGAGGCTCAAGAGAGGGATGCAGGGGCTTGAGAGAGGGATGCAGCGGCTCAAGAGAGTGATGCAGAGGCTCAAGAGAGTGATTCAGAGGCTTAAGAGAGTGATGCAGAGGCTTAAGCGAGTGATGCAAAGGCTTAAAAGAGGGATGCAGAGGCTCAAGGGAGGGATGGAGAGGCCCAAGAGAGGGATGCAGAGGCTCAAGAGAGGGATGCAGAAGCTTAAGTGAGGGAATGCAGAGGCACAAGAGAGGGATGCAGAGGCTCTTGAGAGTGATGCAGAGGCTCAAGAGAGGGATGCAGAGGCTTAAAGAGAGTGATGCAAAGGCTCAAGAGAGGGATGTAGAGGCTCATTAGAGGGATGCAAGAGTTCAAGAGAGGGATGCAGAGGCTCAAGAGAGTGATGCAGAGGATCAAGAGAGTGAGGCAGAGGCTCAATAGAGTGACGCAGAGGATCAACATAGGGAAGTAGAGGCTTAAGAAGAGTGATGCAGAGGCTGAAGAGAGTGATGCAGAGGCTCTAGAGAGTGATGCAGAGTCTCAAGAGAGTGATGCAGAGGCCCAAGAGAGTGATGCAGATGATCAAGAGAGTGATGCAGAGATTTTCTCAGATTTTCGCATAATATTGCATTTTAATCAAGTTTTCTTGCATTTTGTTTCGTACTAAAAATCATCGCATTCAGCAAATTTTTGACGTTTATTATCACCTTTTCCTTTATGTGCTATAAACAAAATATATCATCGAATTAGGCAATATTTTGTTGTTTTTCCACGCTTTTGTGAATTTTCAGTTTATTGCTATTAATTCATTATATATACGATAAAAATTATGCAAACACATAATTGATTAAAAATTAACCTTAAACACTTCATTTTCAATCAACTATTTGTTTCTCGTTAAAATACTGTGTAAGATATTGGAAAGGGGAGAAGTTCTGTTTTTATTGCATATATCGACTTTCAGCCGGATTAGAGTGGTTTTACGTGTACATCTTCCATCGGTAATATAAACGGAAAATCAGGAACATTTTAGTTAATTCTAATGAAAACACATTGATTTTTATCATTTGTATTTGAAACAACATTGTCCATATATCTTTTCTTGGATCTAAATAATACGAAACCTCGCTCTATGATTTGAAGATAAAATCCTCAAATATGGTAATATAATGATTTTTTCAAGTTATTCATGTAGTGTGATTTTACGTATATATATTCGTTTTTACCAATATTTCGATACTACTTCATGTTTTCTCACGATATGTGATTTGGCCTTCATATCTCAGAATTTCGCAAATCTTGCATTTATAAGCAAGTTTTCTTGCATTTTGTTTTGTACTAAAACTCATCGAATTTAGCAATATTTTGACCTTTATCATCCTCTTTTCCTTTATGTGATTTAAACAAAATATCATCGAATTAGGCAAAATTTGCCGTTTTTTTCCACGTTTTTGTGAATTTTTCAGTTTATTGTTATTATTTCAATAAAAATACGAGAGAAAAATTATGCAAACACATAATTAATAAAAAAAAAACCTTAAATACTTCATTTTCAATCATCTATTTGTTTCTCGTTAAAATACTGAGTAAGATATTGAAAAAGGGGAGAAGTTCTGTTTTTATTGCATATATCGACGTTTCAGCCGGATTAGAACGGTTTTACGTGTACATCTTCCATCGGTAATATAAACCGAAAGTCAGGAACATTTTAGTTAATTTAAATGAAAACACATTGATTTTTATCATTTGTATTAGAAGCAACAACTTTGTACGTCTTTCTAGGGTCTAAAAAATAAGAAACGTTGCTCTATGATTCGAAGTTAAAATCCTAAAATTTTGGTAAAATAATGACTTTTTTCACGTTTTTCATGTAGTCTTGATATTACGTATATATATTCAGTTTTACCAATATTTCGATACTATTTCATGTAGTATCACGATATGTGATTTGGCCTTGAAATCTCAGAATTTCGCAAATTTTGCATTTTTAAGCAAGTTTTCTTGCATTTTGTTTTGTACTAAAATCATCGAATTTAGCAATATTTTGACCTTTATCATTCCCTTTTAATTTATGTGATTTAAGCAAAATATTATTGAATTAGGCCGTTTTTTCCACTTTTTTGTGAATTTTCAGTTTATTGTTATTAATTCATTAAATATACGATAAAAATTATGCAAACACATAATTGATCAGTGTAATAACCTTAAATACTTCATTTTCATCATCCTATTTGTTTATCGTTAAAATACTGAGTAAGATTTTAAGGGGGTTGAGGTTCTGTTTTTATTGCATATATCTACGTTTCAGCCGGATTAGAACGGTTTTACGTGTACATCTTCCATCGGTAATATAAACCGAAAATCAGGAACATTTTAGTTAATTTTATTGAAAACACATTGATTTTAATCATTTGAATTGGAAGCAACATCTTTATACGTTTTTTCTTGGATCTAAATAATACGAAACCTCGCTCTATGATTCGAAGTTAAAATCCTCAAATTTGGTATAATAATGACTTTTTTCACGTTTTTTCATGTAGTTTGATATTACGTAAATATATTCATTTTTACCAATATTTCGATACTATTTCATGTAGTATCACGATACGTGCTTTGGCCTTCATATCTCAGATTTTCGCATAATATTGCATTTTAAGCAAGTTTTCTTGCATTTTGTTTCGTACTAAAAATCATCGAATTCAGCAATATTTTGACGTTTATCATCCCCTTTTCCTTTATGTCATGTAACAAAATATCATCGAATTAGGCAATATTTTCCTGTTTTTCCACGTTTTGTTAATTTTCAGTTTATTGCTATTAATTCATTAAATATACGATAAAAATTATGCAAACACATAATTGATTAGAAATTAACCTTAAACACTTCAATTTCAATCAACTATTTGTTTCTCGTTAAAATACTAAGTAAGATGTTGGAAAGGGGAGAAGTTCTGTTTTTATTGCATATATCGACATTTCAGCCGGATTAGGAGCGGTTTTATTTGTACATCTTCCATAGGTAATATAAACGGAAAATCAGTAACATTTTAGTTAATTCTAATGAAAACATTGATTTTTATCATTTGTATTTGAAACAACATTGTCATATGTCTTTTCTTGGATCTAAATAAATCGAAACCTCGCTATCCGATTTGAAGTTAAAATCCTCAAATATGGTAATATAGTGACTTTTTCCACGTTATTCATGTAGTGTGATTTTACGTATATATATTCTTTTTTACTAATATTTCGATACTACTTTATGTTTTCTCACGATATGTGATTTGGCCTTCAAATCTCAAAATTTCGCAAATTTTGCATCTTTAAGCAAGTTTTCTTGCATTTTGTTTTGTACTAAAAATCATCGAATTTAGCAATATTTTGACCTTTATCATTCTCTTTTCCTTTATGTGATTTAAACAAAATATCATCGAATTAGGCCGTTTTTTCCATGTTTTTGTGAATTTTCAGTTTATTGTTATTAATTCATTAAATATACGATAAAAATTATGCAAACACATAATTGATCAGAAAATAACCTTAAATACTTCATTTTCAATCATCTATTTGTTTCTCGAGTAAGATACTGAGTAAGATATTGGAAAGGGGAGAAGTTCTGTTTTTATTGCATATATCGACGTTTCAGCCGGATTAGAGCGGTTTTATGTGTACATCTTCCATCGGTAATATAAACGGAAAATCTGAAACATTTTAGTTAATTCTAATGAAAACACATTGATTTTTATAATTTTTATTTGAAACAACGTTGTCATCTGTCTTTTCTTGGATCTAAATAATACGAAACATCGCTCTATGATTTGAAGTTAAAATCCTCAAATATGGTAATATAGTGACTTTTTCACGTTATTCATGTAGTGTGATTTTACGAATATATATTCGTTTTTACCAATATTTCGATACTACTTCATGTTTTCTCACGATATGTGATTTGGCCTTCAAATCTTTAATTTCTCAAATTTTGTATTTTTAAGCAAGTTTTCTTGCATTTTGTTTTGTACTAAAAAATCATCGAATTTAGCAATATTTTGACCTTTATCATTCTCTTTTCCTTTATGTGATTTAAACAAATATCATCGAATTAGGCAATATTTTGCCGTTTTTCCACGTTTTGTTAATTTTGAGTTTATTGTTATTAATTCATTAAATATACGATAAAAAATAATGCAAATACATAATTGATCAGAAAATAACCTTAAATACTTCATTTTCAATCACCTATTTGTTTCTCGTTAAAATACTGAGTAAGATATTGAAAAGGGGAGAAGTTCTGTTTTTATTGCATATAACGACGTTTCAGCCGGATTAGAACGGTTTTACGTGTACATCTTCCATCGTAATATAAACCGAAAATCAGGAACATTTTAGTTAATTTTAATGAAAACACATTGATTTGTATCATTTGTATTGGAAGCAACATCTTTATACGTTTTTTCTAGGGTCTAAAAAATACCAAACGTCGCTCTATGATTCGAAGTTAAAATCCTCAAATTTGGTATTATAATGACTTTTTTCACGTTTTTCATGTAGTTTGATATTACGTAAATATATTCATTTTTACCAATATTTCGATACATTTTCATGTAGTATCACAATATGTGCTTTGGCCTTCAAATCTCAGATTTTCGCATAATATTGCATTTTAAGCAAGTTTTCTTGCATTTTGATTCGAACTAAAAATCATCGAATTCAGCAATATTTTGACGTTATCATCCCCTTTTCCTTTATGTGATATAAACAAAATATCATCGAATTAGGCAATATTTTGCTGTTTTTCCACGTTTTGTGAATTTTCAGTTTATTGTTATTAATTCATTAAATATACGATAAAAATTATGCAAACACATAATTGATCAAAAAATAACCTTAAATACTTCATTTTCAATCATCTATTTGTTTCTCGAGTAAGATACTGAGTAAGATATTGGAAAGGGGAGAAGTTCTGTTTTTATTGCATATATCGACGTTTCAGCCGGATTAGAGCGGTTTTATGTGTACATCTTCCATCGGTAATATAAACGGAAAATCTGAAACATTTTAGTTAATTCTAATGAAAACACATTGATTTTTATCATTTGTATTTGAAACAACATTGTCATATGTCTTTTCTTGGATCTAAATAATACGAAACATCGCTCTATGATTTGAAGTTAAAATCCTCAAATATGGTAATATTGTGACTTATTTCACGTTATTCATGTAGTGTGATTTTACGTATATATATTCGTTTTGACCAATATTTCGATACTACTTCATGTTTTCTCACGAAATGTGATTTGGCCTTCAAATCTCAGAATTTCGCAAATTTTGCATTTTTAAGCAAGTTTTCTTCCATTTTGTTTGGTATTAAAAATCATCGTATTTAGCAATATTTTGACCTTTATCATCCCCTTTTCCTTTATGTGATTTAAACAAAATATCATCGAATTAGGCCGTTTTTTCCACGTTTTTGTGAATTTTCAGTTTATTGTTATTAATTCATTAAATATACGATAAAATATATGCAAACACATAATTGATCAGAAAATAACCTTAAATACTTTATTTTCAATCACCTATTGTTTCTCGTTAAAATACTGAGTAAGATATTGAAAAAGGGGAGAAGTTCTGTTTTTATTGCATATGTCGACGTTTCAGCCGGATTAGAACGGTTTTACGAGAACATCTTCCATCGGTAATATAAACCGAAAATCACGAACATTTTAGTTAATTTTAATGAAAACACATTGATTTGTATCATTTGTATTGAAAGCAACATCTTTATACGTTTTTTCTAGGGTCTAAAAAATACCAAACGTCGCTCTATGATTCGAAGTTAAAATCCTCAAATTTGGTATAATAATGACTTTTTTTCACGTTTTTCATGTAGTTTGATATTACGTAAATATATTCATTTTTACCAATATTTCGATACGTTTTCATGTAGTATCACAATATGTGCTTTGGCTTTCAAATCTCAGATTTTCGCATAATATTGCATTTTAGCAAGTTTTCTTGTATTTTGGGTCGTACTAAAAATCATCGAATTCAGCAATATTTTGCTCAAGAGAGGGATGCAGAGGCTCAAGTGAGTGATGCAGAGGTTCAAGAGAATGATGTAGAGGCTTAAGAGAGGGATGCAGAGGCTCAAGAGAATGATGCAGAGGTTCAAGAGAGTGGTGCAGAGGCTCACGAGAGTATTACAGAGGCTCTAGAGAGTGATGCAGAGGATCAAGAGAGTGATGCAGAGGCTCTAGAGAGTGATGCAGAGGATTAAGAGAGTGATGAAGAGGCTCAAGAGAGTGATGCAGAGGTTCAAGAGAGTGATGCAGAGGTTCGAGCGAGTGATGCAGAGGCTCAAGAGAGAGATTCTAAGGCTCAGGAGAGGGATTCAGAGGCTTAAGAGAGTGATGCAAAGGCTTAAGAGAGGGATGCAGAGGCTCAAGAGAGTGATGTAAACACTCAAGAGTGTTATGCAGAGGCCCAAGAGCGTGATGCAGAGGCTAAAGTGAATGATGCAGAGCTCAGGAGAGTGATGCAGAGGCTTAGGATAATGATGCAGAGGCTCATGAGAGGGATGCAGAGGCTGAAGAGACTGATGCAGAGGCTAAAGAGAGTGTTGCAGAGGCTTAAGAGAGTGATGCAGAAGCTTAAGAGAGGGATGCAGAGGCTCAAGCGAGGGAAGCAGAGGCTCAAGAGAGGGATGCAGGTGCTCAGATAGGGATGCAGAGGCTCAAGTGAGGGATGCAGAGGCACAAGAGAGGGATGCAGAGGCTCTTGAGAGTGACGCAGAGGCTCATGAGAGGGATGCAGAGGTTTAGGAGAGTGATGCAAAGGCTCAAGAGATGTATGCAGAGGCTCATGAGAGGGATGAAGGAGTTCAAGAGAGTGATGCAAAGGCTCAAGAAAGGGATGCAGACTCTGCATCACTCTCTTGAGCCTCTGCATCCCTCTCTAGTGCCTCTGCATCCCTCTCATAATCCTCTGCATCACTCTCTTAAGCCTCTGCATCACTCTCTTGATCCTCTGCATCACTCTCTTGAGTCTCTGCATCACTCTCCAGAGCCTCTACATCACTCTCTTGAGCCTCTACATCACTTGCTTCAGCCTCTGCATCACTCTCTTTAGCCTCTGCATCCCTCCCTTGATCCTCTACATCACTCTCTTTAGCCTCTGCATCATTGTCTTGAGCCTCTGCATCACTTTCTTGAGCCCCTACATCACTCTCTTAAGCCTCTGCATCTCTCTCTCTTCAGCCTCTGCATCACTCTCTGGAGCCTCTGCATCCCTCTCTGGAGCCTCAGCATCCCTCTCTTGAGCCTCTGCAGCACTCTCTTGAGCCTCTTCATCATTCTCTTGAGCCTCTGCATCCCTCTCTTAAGCCTCTGCATCACTCTCTTGAGCCTCTGCATCCCTCTCTTGAACTCCTGCATCCCTCTCATGAGCCTCTGCATCCCTCTCTTGAGCCTTTGCATCACTCTCTTAAGCCTCTTCATCCCTCTCTTGAACCTCTGCATCACTCTCAAGAGCCTCTGCATCCCTCTCTTGTGCCTCTTCATCCTTCTCTTGAGCCTCTGCATCCCTCTCCTGAGCCTCTGCATCCCTCCCTTGAGCCTCTGCATCCCTCTCTAGAGCCTCTGCATCACTCTCGTAAGCCTCTGAATCACTCTCTGGAGTCTTTGCATCACTCTCTTGAGGCCCTGCATCCCTCAAGAGAGTGATGCAGGGGTTAAAGAGAGTAATGCAGAGGCTCAAGAGAGTGATGCAGAGGCTCAAGAGAGTGATGCAGAGGATCAAAAGAGGGAAGCAGAGGCTTAAGAGAGTGATGCAGAGGCTGAAGGGAGTGATGCAGAGGCTCTAGAGAGTGATGCAGAGGCTCAAGAGAGTGATGCAGAGGCTCAGGAGAGTGATGCAGAGGATCAAGAGAGTGATGCAGAGGCTCGAGAGAGTGATTCAGAGGCTTACGAGAGTGATGCAGAGGCTGAAGAGAGTGTTGCAGAGGCTCAAGAGAGGGATGAAGAGGATGAAAAGAGTGATGCAGAGCCTCAAGAGAGGGATGCAGAGGCTCAAGAGAGTGATGCAGAACCTTAAGAGAGTGAGGTAGAGGCTTAGGAGAGGGATGCATTGGCTCAAGAGAGTAATGCAGAGGCTTAAGAGGGTGATGCAGAGGCCCAAGAGAGTGATGCAAAGGCTTGAGAGAGGGATGCAGGGGCTCAAGAGAGTTATGCAGAGGCTCAAGAGAGTGATTAAGAGGCTTAAGAGAGTGATGCAGAGGTTCAAGAGAGTGATGCAGAGGCTGAAGAGAGTGATGCAGAGATTCAAGAGAGGGATGCAGGGTCTCAAGAGAGGGATGCAGAGGCTCAAGAGAGGGATGCAGAGGTTGAAGAGAGAGATGCAGAGGCTCAAGAGAGGGACGCAGAGGCTGAAGAGAGAGATGCAGAGGCTTAAGAGAATGATGCAGAGGTTCAAGAGAGTGATGCAGAGGCACAAGAGAATGATGTAGAGGCTTATGAGAGGGATGCAGAGGCTCAGGTGAATGATGCAGGGGCTCAAGAGAGTGATGTAGAGGCTTAAGAGAGGGATGCAGAGGCTCAAGAGAGGGATGCAGAGGCTCAAGAGAGGGATGCAGAGGCTCAAGAGAGTGATGCAAAGGCTCAAGAGAGTGATGCAGAGGCTTAA
Organism: Procambarus clarkii; assembly: GCF_040958095.1. NCBI lineage: Eukaryota > Metazoa > Arthropoda > Malacostraca > Decapoda > Cambaridae > Procambarus > Procambarus clarkii. The sequence goes on along the minus strand of NC_091161.1, from coordinate 25,860,590 downwards.
GAGAGGGGATGCTGAGGCTGAAGAGAATGATGTAGAGGCTTAAGAGAGTGATGCAGAGGCTCAACAGAGTGATTCAGATGCATACGAGAGTGATGCAGAGGCATAAGGGAGTGATGCAGAGGCTTAAGAGAGGGATGCAGAGGCTCAAGAGAGGGATGCAGAGTCTCAAGAGAGGGATGCAGAGGATCAAGGGAGTGATTCAGAGGCTTAAGAGAGGGATGCAGAGGCTGAAGAGAATGATGCAGAGGCTTAAAAGAGGGATGCAGAGGCTCAAGAGAGTGATGAAGAGGCTCATGATAGTGATGCAGAGGCTCAAAAGAGTGATTCAGATGCTTATGTGAGTGGTGCAGAGGCTTAAGAGAGTCATGCAGAGGCTTAAGAGAGGGTTGCAGAGGCTCAAGAGAGGGATGCAGAGGCTCAGGAGAGGGATGCAGAGGCTCAAGAGAGTGATGCAAAGGCTCAAGAGAGTGATGCAGTGGCTTAAGAGAGGAATGCAGTGGCTTAAGATAGTGATGCAGAGGTTCAAGAGAGTGATGCAGAGGCACAAAAGAATGATGTAGAGGCTTAAGAGAGGGATGCAGAGGCTCAAGAGAGTGATGCAGAGGCTTAAGAGAGGGATGCAGAGGATCAAGAGAGGGAAGCAGAGGATTAAGAGAGTGATGCAGAGGCTGAAGAGAGTGATGAAGAGGCCCAAGAGAGTGATGCAGAGGATCAAGAGAGTGATGTAGAGGCTCGAGAGAGTGATGCAGAGGCCTCAAGAGAGGGATTCAGAGGCTTAAGAGAGTGATGCAGAGCCTGAAGAGAGTGTTGCAGAGGCTCAAGAGAGGGATGCAGAGGCTCAAGAGAGTGATGCAGAGGCTCAAGAGAGTTATGCAGAGGCTCAAGAGAGTGATGCAGAGGCTTACGAGAGTGATGCAGATGATCAAGAGAGGGATGCAGGGGCTTAAGCGAGTGATGCAGAGGCTCAAGAGAGTGATGCAGAGGCTTAAGAGAGGGATGCAGAGGCTTATAAGAGGGATGTAGAGGCTCAAGAGAGTAATGCAGAGGCTTAGGAGGGTGAGGCAGAGGCTTTAGAGAGTGATGCAGGGGGTTGGGAGAGGGATGCAAGGGCTCAAGAGAGTGATGCAGAGGCTCAAGAGAGTGATTCAGAGGCTTAAGAGAGGGATGCAGAGGCTCAAGAGAGTGATGCAGAGGCTCAAGAGAGTTATGCAGAGGCTCAAGAGAGTGATGCAGAGGCTTACGAGAGTGATGCAGATGATCAAGAGAGGGATGCAGAGGCTTAAGCGAGTGATGCAGAGGCTCAAGAGAGTGATGCAGAGGCTTAAGAGAGGGATGCAGAGGCTCAAGAGAGTGATGCAGAGGCTCAAGAGAGTGATGCAGAGGCTCAAGAGAGTGATGCAGGGGCTTAAAAGAGGGATGTAGAGGCTCAAGAGAGTAATGCAGAGGCTTAGGAGGGTGAGGCAGAGGCTTTAGAGAGTGATGCAGGGGGTTGGGAGAGGGATGCAAGGGCTCAAGAGAGTGATGCAGAGGCTCAAGAGAGTGATTCAGAGGCTTAAGAGAGGGATGCAGAGGCTTAAGAGAGGGATGCAGAGGCTCAAGAGAGTGATGCAGAGGTTTAAGAGAGCGATGCAGAGGCTTAAGAGAGGGATGCAGAGGCGGAAGAGAGTGATGCAAAGACTCAAGAGAGTGATGCAGAGGCTGAAGAGAGTGTTGCAGAGGCTTAAGAGAGGGATGCAGAGGCTCAAGATAGGGATGCAGAGCCTTAAGAGAGTGATGCAGAGGCTGAAGAGAGTGTTGCAGAGGCATAAGAGAGGGATGCAGAGGCTCAAGAGAGTGATGCAAAGGCTCCAGAGAGTGATGCAGAGGCTTAAAAGAGGGATGCAGAGGTTCAAGAGAGGGATGTAGAGGCTCAATAGAGGGATGCAGGGGCTCAAGAGAGAGATGCAGAGGCTCAAGAGAGGGATACAGAGGCTGAAGAGAGAGGGGCAGAGGCTGAAGAGAGTGATGCAGAGGCTTAAGAGAGGGATGCAGAGGATCAAGAGAGTGATGCAGAGGCTCAAGTGTGGGATGCAGAGGCTTAAGAGAATGATGCAGTGGCTCAAGAGAGGGATGCAGAGGCTTAAGCGAGTGATGCAAAGGTTCAAGAGAGGGATGCAGAAGCTCATAAGAGGGTTGCAGGAGGTCAAGTGAGAGATGCAAAGGCTCATTAAAGGGATGCAGAGCCTTAAGAAAGTGATGCATAGGCTCAAAAGAGGGATGCAGAGGCTTAAGAGAGTGATGCAGAGGCTCAAGAGAGTGATGCAGAGGCTCAATAGAGGGATGCAGGGGCTCAAGAGTGTGATAGAGAGGCTGAATAGATTGATGCAGAGGCTTAAGAGAGTGATGCAGAGGCTTAAGAGAGGGATGCAGAGAATCAAGAGAGGGATGCAGAGGATGAAGAAAGAGATGCAAAGGCTCAAGAGAGGGATGCAGAGGCTGAAGAGAGAGATGCAGAGGCTTAAGAGAGTGATGCAGAGGCACAAGAAAATGATGTAGAAGCTTAAGAGAGGGATGCAGAGGCTCAAGAGAATGATGCAGGGGCTCAAGAGAGTGATGTAGAGGCTTAAGAGAGAGATGCAGAGGATCAAGAGAGGGCTGCAGAAGCTCATAAGAGGGTTGCAGGAGGTAAAGTGAGAGATGCAAAGGCTCATTAAAGGGATGCAGAGCCTTAAGAAAGTGATGCATAGGCTCAAAAGAGGGATGCAGAGGCTTAAGAGAGTGATGCAGAGGCTCAAGAGAGTGATGCAGAGGCTCAATAGAGGGATGCAGGGGCTCAAGAGTGTGATAGAGAGGCTGAATAGATTGATGCAGAGGCTTTAGAGAGTGATGCAGAGGCTTAAGAGAGGGATGCAGAGAATCAAGAGAGGGATGCAGAGGATGAAGAAAGAGATGCAAAGGCTCAAGAGAGGGATGCAGAGGCTGAAGAGAGAGATGCAGAGGCTTAAGAGAGTGATGCAGAGGCACAAGAGAATGATGTAGAAGCTTAAGAGAGGGATGCAGAGGCTCAAGAGAATGATGCAGGGGCTCAAGAGAGTGATGTAGAGGCTTAAGAGAGAGATGCAGAGGATCAAGAGAGGGATGCAGAGGCTTAAGAGAGTGATGTAGAGGCTACAAAGAGTATTGCAGAGGCTTAAGAGAGGGATGCAGAGGCTCAAGAGAGTGATGCAAAGGCTCAAGAGAGTGATGCATAGGCTGAAGAGAGTGTTGCAGAGGCTTAAAAAAAAGGATGCAGAGGCTCAAGAGAGGGATGCAGATGCTCAAGGGAGTGATGCAAAGGATCAAGAGAGGGATGCAGAGGCTAAAGAGAGTGATGCAGAGGATCAAGAGAGTGATGTAGAGGCTCATGAGAGTGATGCAGAGGATCAAGAGAGGGAAGCAGAGGCTTAAGAGAGTGATGCAGAGGTTAAAGAGAGTGATGCAGAGGCTCTAGAGAGTGAGGCTGAGGCTCAAGAGAGTGATGCAGAGGCCCAAGAGATTGATGCAGAGGATCAAGAGAGTGATGTAGAGGCTCGAAAGAGTGATGCAGAGGCCTCAAGAGAGGGATTCAGAGGCTTAAGAGAGTGATGCAGAGGCTGAAGAGAGTGTTGCAGAGGCTCAAGAGAGGGATGCAGAGGCTCAAGAGAGTGATGCAGAGGCTCAAGAGAGTGATGCAGAGGCTTACGAGAGTGATGCAGATGATCAAGAGAGGGATTCAGAGGCTTAAGAGAGTGATGCAGAGGCTGAAGAGAGTGATGCAGAGGCTTAGGAGAGGGATGCAGAAGCTCAAGAGAGTGATGCAGATGCTCAAGAGAATGATGCAGATGCTCAAGAGAGTGATGCAGAGGCTTAAGAGAGGGATGCAGAGGCTCAAGAGAGTGATGCAGAGGGTTGAGAGAGGGATGCAAGGGCTCACGAGAGTGATGCAGAGGCTCAAGAGAGTGATTCAGAGGCTTAAGAAAGTGATGCAGAGGCTTAAGAGAGTGATGCAGAGGCTTACGAGAGGGATGCAGAGGCTCAAGAGAGGGATGCAGAGGCTTAAGAGAGTGATGCAGAGGCTGAAGAGAGTGATGCAGAGGCTTAAGAGAGGGATGCAGAGGCTAAAGAGAGGGATGCAGAGGTTTAAGAGAGTGATGCAGAGGCTGAAGAGAGTGTTGCAGAGGCATAAGAGAGGGATGCAGAGGCTCAAGAGAGTGATGCAAAGGCTCAAGAGAGTGATGCAGAGGCTTAAGAGAGGGATGCAGAGGCTCAAGAGAGTGATGTAGAGGCTCAAGAGAGGGATGCAGGGGCTCAAGAGAGGGATGCAGAGGCTGAAGAGAGAGAAGCAGAGGCTTAAGAGAGTGATGCAGAGGCTAATGAGAGTGATGCAGAGGCTTAAGAGAGGGATGCAGAGGCTCAAGAGTGGGATGTATAGGCTCAAGATAGTGATGCAGAGGCTGAAGAGAGTGATGCAGATGCTCAAGAGTGGGATGCAGAAGCTCACGAGAGTGATTCAGATGATTAAGAGAGTGATGCCGAGGCTTTAGAGAGTGTTGCAGAGGCATAAGAGAGGGATGCAGAGGCTCAAGAGAGCGATGCAGAGGCTCAAGAGAGTGGTTCAGAGGCTTAAGAGAGTGATTCCGAGGCTTAAGCGAGTGATGCAGAGGCTTAAGAGAGGGATGCCGAGGCTCAAGAGAGGGATGCAGAGGCTCAAGTGAGGGATGCAGAGGCTTAAGAGAGTGATGCAGTGGCTCAAGAGAGGGATGCAGAGGCTTAAGCGAGTGATGTAAAGGTTCAAGAGAGGGATGCAGAAGCTCATAAGAGGGATGCAGGAGGTCAAGTGAGAGATGCAAAGGCTCATGAAAGGGATGCAGAGGCTTACGAAAGTGATGCAGAGGCTCAAAAGAGGGATACAGAAGCAAAGAGAGTGATGCAGAGGCTGCAAAGAGTGTTGCAGAGGCTTAAGAGAGGGATGCAGAGGCTCAAGAGAGTGATGCAAAGGCTCAAGAGAGTGATGCAGAGGCTGAAGAGAGTGTTGCAGAGGCTTGGCATCAGGGAGGAGGGAGTGGTCAGGCAGCCATTGTTTATACTGAGACCAGAGGCGCAGGGAGCAAATACGGCTCCTGTTAATTTTACTTGGACGAAGTGTTATGGAAATCAAAGGTGTACCATTATCATACGCTGTCAACAAATTCAAGTTAAGTGTTCTACCGAAACCCATTTATCTATCATTAGTGGCCATTAATGTCATTGGGTCGGGTGCACCGGTTAGAGCACGAGATGAGTTTGAGAGCCTCAAACTAAAGGTAATTAGCCCAGGTCTTCATTGTTCCATGTACAGTATTTCTCTGATATAGCTGTCATATATAAGAATCTGGCTTTACAGCTAGCGCCCTTTTGACAGGTCAAGACGAGGAAGCATGCTTTGTGCATCAGTTACCAGGGTGATGGAAGCTACCTCAAAGAGGGAAAATGTGGTGTCTACATCCTGGTTATACCTGGTGGACTAAGGCCTGCTGTACTATAAGATAAGGAACCTCTTCAATGTTTAATATGTGTAGTTAATACTGTAGTTTGATTGGCTGCATATATATAAATTAAATTAATATAAACCCCCCCTAATGTGTAAAGGATCGATTTGTGAGATTAGGAGATAATTGCAGAAATACAGTCCACTTATCATAATACAAATTGCTATCGAAGTATATAAATTAAAGTAAATATAAATTCATATAAATTAAATAAATATAAATCTCACAGGTCGGTTCCCACAGCTCAAGAGAGTGGTGCAGAGGCTCAAGAGAGTTATGCAGAGGCTCAAGAGAGTGATGCAGAGGCTTACGAGAGTGATGCAGAGGCTTAAGAGAGGGACGCAGAGGCTCAAGAGAGTGATGCAGAGGCTCAAGAGAGTGATGCAGAGGCTCAAGAGAGTGATGCAGAGGCTTAAGAGAGGGATACAGAGGCTCAGGAGAGTAATGCAGAGGCTTAGGAGAGTGATGCAGAGGCTCAAGAGAGTGATGCAGAGGGTTGAGAGAGGGATGCAATGGCTCAAGAGAGTGATGCAGAGGCTGAAGAGAGTGATTCAGAGGCTAAGGAGAGTGATGCAGAGGCTTAAGAGAGTGATGGAGAGGCTGAAGAGAGTGATGCAGAGGCTTAAGAGAGGGATGCAGAGGCTAAAGAGAGGGATGCAGAGGTTTAAGAGAGTGATGCAGAGGCTGAAGAGAGTGTTGCAGAGGCATAAGAGAGGGATGCAGAGGCTCAAGAGAGTGATGCAAAGGCTCAAGAGAGTGATGCAGAGGCTTAAGAGAGGGATGCAGAGGCTCAAGAGAGTGATGTAGAGGCTCAAGAGAGGGATGCAGGGGCTCAAGAGAGGGATGCAGAGGCTGAAGAGAGAGAAGCAGAGGCTTAAGAGAGTGATGCAGAGGCTAATGAGAGTGATGCAGAGGCTTAAGAGAGGGATGCAGAGGCTCAAGAGTGGGATGTATAGGCTCAAGAGAGTGATGCAGAGGCTGAAGAGAGTGATGCAGATGCTCAAGAGTGGGATGCAGAAGCTCACGAGAGTGATTCAGATGATTAAGAGAGTGATGCCGAGGCTTTAGAGAGTGTTGCAGAGGCATAAGAGAGGGATGCAGAGGCTCAAGAGAGCGATGCAGAGGCTCAAGAGAGTGGTTCAGAGGCTTAAGAGAGTGATTCCGAGGCTTAAGCGAGTGATGCAGAGGCTTAAGAGAGGGATGCCGAGGCTCAAGAGAGGGATGCAGAGGCTCAAGTGAGGGATGCAGAGGCTTAAGAGAGTGATGCAGTGGCTCAAGAGAGGGATGCAGAGGCTTAAGCGAGTGATGTAAAGGTTCAAGAGAGGGATGCAGAAGCTCATAAGAGGGATGCAGGAGGTCAAGTGAGAGATGCAAAGGCTCATGAAAGGGATGCAGAGGCTTACGAAAGTGATGCAGAGGCTCAAAAGAGGGATACAGAAGCAAAGAGAGTGATGCAGAGGCTGCAAAGAGTGTTGCAGAGGCTTAAGAGAGGGATGCAGAGGCTCAAGAGAGTGATGCAAAGGCTCAAGAGAGTGATGCAGAGGCTGAAGAGAGTGTTGCAGAGGCTTGGCATCAGGGAGGAGGGAGTGGTCAGGCAGCCATTGTTTATACTGAGACCAGAGGCGCAGGGAGCAAATACGGCTCCTGTTAATTTTACTTGGACGAAGTGTTATGGAAATCAAAGGTGTACCATTATCATACGCTGTCAACAAATTCAAGTTAAGTGTTCTACCGAAACCCATTTATCTATCATTAGTGGCCATTAATGTCATTGGGTCGGGTGCACCGGTTAGAGCACGAGATGAGTTTGAGAGCCTCAAACTAAAGGTAATTAGCCCAGGTCTTCATTGTTCCATGTACAGTATTTCTCTGATATAGCTGTCATATATAAGAATCTGGCTTTACAGCTAGCGCCCTTTTGACAGGTCAAGACGAGGAAGCATGCTTTGTGCATCAGTTACCAGGGTGATGGAAGCTACCTCAAAGAGGGAAAATGTGGTGTCTACATCCTGGTTATACCTGGTGGACTAAGGCCTGCTGTACTATAAGATAAGGAACCTCTTCAATGTTTAATATGTGTAGTTAATACTGTAGTTTGATTGGCTGCATATATATAAATTAAATTAATATAAACCCCCCCTAATGTGTAAAGGATCGATTTGTGAGATTAGGAGATAATTGCAGAAATACAGTCCACTTATCATAATACAAATTGCTATCGAAGTATATAAATTAAAGTAAATATAAATTCATATAAATTAAATAAATATAAATCTCACAGGTCGGTTCCCACAGCTCAAGAGAGTGGTGCAGAGGCTCAAGAGAGTTATGCAGAGGCTCAAGAGAGTGATGCAGAGGCTTACGAGAGTGATGCAGAGGCTTAAGAGAGGGACGCAGAGGCTCAAGAGAGTGATGCAGAGGCTCAAGAGAGTGATGCAGAGGCTCAAGAGAGTGATGCAGAGGCTTAAGAGAGGGATACAGAGGCTCAGGAGAGTAATGCAGAGGCTTAGGAGAGTGATGCAGAGGCTCAAGAGAGTGATGCAGAGGGTTGAGAGAGGGATGCAATGGCTCAAGAGAGTGATGCAGAGGCTGAAGAGAGTGATTCAGAGGCTAAGGAGAGGGATGCAGAGGCTCAAGTGAGGGATGCAAAGGCTCAAGAGAGTGATGCAGAGGCTTAAGAGAGGGATGCAGAGGCTCAAGAGAGGGATGTAGAGGCTCAAGAGAGGGATGCAGGGGCTCAAGAGAGGGATGCAGAGGCTCAAGAGAGGGATGCAGAGGCTGAAGAGAGAGAGGCAGAGGCTTAAAAGAGTGATGCAGAGGATCAAGAAAGTGATGCAGAGGCTTAAGAGAGGAATGCAGAGGCTGAAGAGAATGATGCAGAGGCTTAAGAGATTGATGCAAAGGATCAAGAGAGTGATGCAGAGGCTCAACAGAATGATTCAGCGGTTTACGAGAGTGATGCAGAGGCTTAAGAGAGTGATGCAGAGGCTTTACAGAGGGATGCAGAGGCTCAAGAGCGTGATGCAGAGGCTCAAGAGAGTGATGCAGAGGCTTAATAGAATGATTCAGAGGCTTACAAGAGTGATGCAGAGGCTTAAGAGAGTGATGCAGAGGCTTAAGAGAGGGATGCAGAGGCTCAAGAGAGGGATGCAGAGGCTCAAGAGAGGGATGCAGGGGCTCAAGAGAGGGATGTAGAAGCTCAAGTGAGGGAGGCAGAGGCATAAGAGAGGGATGCAGAGGCTCTTGAGAGTGACGCAGAGGTTCAAGAGAGGGATGCAGAGGCTTATGAAAGTAATGCAGAGGCTCAAAAGAGGGATGCAGAGGTTTAAAAGGGTGATGCAGAAGCTCAAGAGAGTGATGCAGAGGCTCAAGAGAGGGATGCAGAGGGCTCAAGAGAGTGATGCAGTGGCTCAAGAGAGTGATTCAGAGGCTTACGAGTTTGATGCAGAGGCTTAGGAGAGTGATGCAGAGGCTCAAGAGAGTGATGCAGAGGATCAAGAGAGGGAAGCAGAGGCTTAAGAGAGTGATGCAGAGGCTCTAGAGAGTGATGCAGAGGCTCATGAGAGTGATGCAGAGGCTCAAGAGAGTGATACAGAACAACAAGAGAGTGATGCAGAGGCTTAAGAGAGTGATGCAAAGGCTCAAGAGAGGGATGCAAGAGTTCAAGAGAGGGACGCAGAGGTTCAAGAGAGTGATTCAGAGGCCTTCGAGAGTGATGCAGAGTCTTAAGAGAGTGATGCAGAGGTTTAAGAGAGGGATGCAGAGGCTCAAGAGAGGGATGAATAGGCTCAAGAGAGTGATGCAGAGGCTTAAGAGAGGAATGCAGAGGCTCAAGAGAGGGATGTAGAGGCTCAAGAGAGGGATGCAGGGGCTCAAGAGAGGGATGCAGAGGCTGAAGAGAGAGATGCAGAGGCTTAAGAGAGTGATGGAGAGGCTCAAGAGAGTGATGCAGAGGCTCAACAGAGTGATTCAGATGCTTATGAGAGTGATGCAGAGGCATAGGAGAGTGTTGCAGAGGCTTAAGAGAGGGATGCAGAGACTCAAGAGAGGGATGCAGAGGCTCAAGAGAGGGATGCAGAGACTGAAGTGAGGGAAGCAGAGGCACAAGAGAGGGATGCAGAGGCTCTTGAGAGTGATGCAGAGGCTCAAGAGTGGGATGCAGAGGCTTAAGAGAGTGATGCAAAGGCTCAAGTGAGGGATTCAGAGGCTCATGAGAGGGATGCAGGAGTTCAAGAGGTTGATGCAGAGGCTCAAGAGAGGGATGCAGAGGCTCAAGTGAGGGATGAAGAGGCACAAGAGAGGCATGCAGATGCTCTTGGGAGTGATGCAGAGGCTCAAGAGAGGGATGCAGAGGCTCAAGAGAGTGATTCAGAGGCATACGAGAGTGATGCAAAGGGTTAAGAGAGTGATGCAGAGGCTTAAAAGAGGGATGTGGAGGCTCAAGAGAGGGATGCAGAGGCGCAAGAGAGGGATGCAGAGGCTCACGATAGGGATGCAGAGGCTCAAGTGAGGGATGCAGAGGCACAAGAGAGGGATGCAGAGGCTCTTGAGAGTGATGCAGAGGCTCAAGAGAGGGATGCAGAGGCTTAAGAGAGTGATGCAGAGGCTCATGAGAGAGATGTAGGAGTTCAAGAGAGGGATGCAGAGGCTCAAGAGAGTGATGCACAGGATCAAGAGAGTGATCCAGAGGCTCAAGAGAGTGATGCAGAGGCTGAAGAGAGTGATGCCGAGGCTCTAGAGAGTGATACAGAGGCTCAAGAGAGTGATGCAGAGGCTCAAGAGAGTGATGCAGAGGATTAGGAGAGTGATACAGAGGCTCAACAGAATGATTCAGAGGCTTGTGAGAGTGATGCAGAGGCTTAAGAGAGTGATGCACAGGCTTAAGAGAGGGATGCAGAGGCTCAAGAGAGGGATGCAGAGGCTCAAGAGAGTGATGCAGAGGCTCAACAGAATGAATCAGAGGCTTACGAGAGTGATGCAGAGGCTTAAGAGAGCGATGCAGAGGCTCAAGAGAGGGATGCAGCTGCTCAAGAGAAAGATGCAGTTGCTCAAGTGATGGAAGCAGAGGCACGAGAGAGGGATGCAGAGGCTCTTGAGAGTGACACAGAGGTTCAAGAGAGGGATGCAGAGGCCTGAGAAAGTGATGCAGAATCTCAAAAGAGGGATGCAGAGGCTTAAAAGGGTGATGCAGAGGCTCAGGAGAGTGATGCAGAGGCACAAAAGAGTGATGCAGAGGCCCAAGAGAGTGATTCAGAGGCTTACGAGAGTGATGCAGAGGCTTTAGAGAGTGATGCAGAGGCTCATGAGAGTGATGCAGAGGATCAAGAAAGGGAAGCAGAGGCTGAAGAGAGTGATGCAGAGGCTGAAGAGAGTGATGCAGAGGCTCTAGAGAGTGATGTTGAGGCTCAAGAGAGTGATGCAGAGGCTCAAGAGAGTGATGCACAGGAAGAAGAGAGTGATGCAGAAGCTCGAGAGAGTGATTAAGAGGCTTAGGAGTGTCATGCAGAGAATCAAGAGAGTGATGCAGAGGCTCGAGGGAGTTATGTAGAGGCCTCAAGAGAGGGGATTCAGAGGCTTAAGAGAGTGATGCAGAAGCTGAAGAGAGTGTTGCAGAGGCTCAAGAGAGGGATGAAGAAACTGAAGAGAGTGATTCAGAGGCTCAAGAGAGGGATACAGAGGCTCAAGAGAGTGATGCAGAGGCTTAAGAGAGTGAGGCAGAGGCTTAGGAGAGGGATGAAAAGGCTCAAGAGAGTAATACAGAGGCTTAAGAGAGTGATGCAGAGGCTTAAGAGAGTGATGCAGAGGCTCAAGAGAGGGATGCAGAGGCCCAAGAGAGGGATGCAGAGGCTCAAGAGAGGGATGCAGAGGCTCAAGTGAAGGATGCAGTGGCACAAGAGAGGGATGCAGAGGCTATTGGAAGCGATGCAGGGGCTCAAGAGAGGGATGCAGAGGCTTAAGAGAGTGATGCAAAGGCTCAAGAGAGTGATGCAGAGGCTCAAGAGAATGATGCAGAGGAACAAGAGAGTGATGCAGAAGCTCGAGAGATTGATTAAGAGGCTTACGAGTGTCATGCAGAGAATCAAGAGAGTGATGCAGAGGCTCGAGAGAGTTATGTAGAGGCGTCAAGAGAGGGGATTCAGAGGCTTAAGAGAGTGATGCAGAGGCTGAAGAGAGTGTTGCAGAGGCTCAAGAGAGGGATGAAGAGACTGAAGAGAGTGATTCAGAGGCTCAAGAGAGGGATACAGAGGCTCAAGAGAGTGATGCAGAGGCTTAAGAGAGTGAGGCAGAGGCTTAGGAGAGGGATGCAAAGGCTCAAGAGAGTAATACAGAGGCTTAAGAGAGGGATGCAGAGGCTCAAGAGAGTTGTTCAGAGGCTAAAGAGAGTGATGCATAGGTTATCGAGAGTGATGCAGAGGCTTAAAAGAGGGATGCGGAGGATCAAGAGAGGGATGCAGAGGCCCAAGAGAGGGATGCACAGGCTCAAGAGAGGGATGCAGAGGCTCAAATGAGGGATGCAGAGGCACAAGAGAGGGATGCAGAGGCTCTTGAGAGTGATGCAGAGGCTCATGAGAGGGATGCAGAGGCTTAAGAGAGTGATGCAAAGGCTCAAGACAGGGATGCAGAGGCTCATGAGAGAGATGTAGGAGTTCAAGAGAGGGATGCAGAGGCTCACGAGAGTGATGCAGAGGATCAAGAGAGGAAAGTAGAGGTTTAAGAGAGTGATGCAGAGGCTGAAGAGAGTGATGCCAAGGCTCTAGAGAGTGATACAGAGGTTCAAGAGAGTGATGCAGAGGCTCAAGAGAGTGATGCAGAGGATCAAGAGAGTGATGCAGAGGCTCAACAGAATGATTCAGAGGCTTACAAGAGTGATGCAGAGGCTTAAGAGAGTGAAGCAGAGGATTACGAGAGTGATGCAGAGGCTTAAGAGAGTGATGCAGAGGCTCATGAGAGTGATGCAGAGGATCAAGAGAGGGAAGCAGAGGCTTAAGAGAGTGATGCAGAGGCTCAAGAGAGTGATGCAAAGGATCAAGAGAGGGATGCATAGGCTTAAAAGAGTGATGCAAAGGCTCAAGAGAAGGATGCAAGAGTTCAAGAGAGGGATGCAGAGGTTCAAGAGAATGATTCAAAGGCCTACGAGAGTGATGCAGAGTCTTAAGAGAGTGATGCACAGGCTTAAGAGATGGATGCAGAGGCTCAAGCGAGGGATGCAGAGGCTCAAGAGAGGGATTCAGGGGCTCAAGAGAGGGATGCAGAGGCTCAAGAGAGGGATGCAGGTGCTCAAGAGAGGGATGCAGAGGCTCAAGAGAGGGATGCAGAGGCTGAAGAGAGAAATGCAGAGGCTCACGAGAGGGATTCAGGGGCTCAAGAGAGGGATGCAGAGGCTCAAGAGAGGGAAGCAGAGCTTGAAGACAGAGATGCAGAGGCTAAAGAGAGGAATGCAGAGGCTCAAGAGAGAGATGCTGAGGCTTAAGAGAATGATGCAGAGGTTCAAGAGAGTGATGCAGAGGCACAACAGAATTATGTAGAGGCTTAAGAGAGGGATGCAGAGGCTCCGGAGAATGATGCAGGGGTTCAAGAGAGTGATGCAGAGGCTTAAGAGAGGGATGCAGAGGCTCAAGAAAGGGATGCAGAGGCTCAAGAGAGGGATGCAGAGGCTCAAGAGAGTGATGCAAAGGCTCAAGAGAGTGATGCAAAGGTTTAAGAGAGGGATGCAGAGGCTGAAGAGAGGGATGTAGAAGCTCAAGAGACGGATGCAGAGGCTGAAGAGAGAGATGGAGAGGCTTAAGAGAGTGATGCAGAGGTTCAAGAGAGTGATGCAGAAGCACAAGGGAATGATGTAGAGGCTTAAGAGAGGGATGCAGAGGCTCAAGAGAATAATGCAGGGGCTCAAGAGAGTGATGCAGAGGCTTAAGAGAGGGATGCAGAGGATAAAGGGAGTGATGCAGAGGCTTAAGAGAGGGATGCAGAGGCTGAAGAGAATGATGCAGAGGCTTCAGAGAGGGATGCAGAGGCTCAAGAGAGTGATGGAGAGGCTCAAGAGAGTGATGCAGAGGCTCAACAGAGTGATTCAGATGCTTACGAGAGTGATGCAGAGGCTTAAGAGAGTGATGCAGAGGCTTAAGAGAGGGATGCAGAGGCTCAAGAAGAGGGGTGCAGAGGCTCAAGAGAGGGATGCAGAGGCTTAAGAGAGTGATGCAAAGGCTCAAGTGAGTGATGCAGAGGCACAAGAGAATGATGTAGAGGCTTAAGAGAAGGATGCAGAGGCTCAAGAGAATGATGCAGGGGCTCAAGAGAGTGATGCAGAGGCTTAAGAGAGGGATGCAGATGCTCAAGAGAGGGATGCAGAGGCTCAAGAGAGGGATGCAGAGGCTCAAGAGAGTGATGCAGAGGCTTAAGAGAGGAATGCAGAGGCTCAAGAGAGGGATGTAGAGGCTCAAGAGAGGGATGCAGGGGCTCAAGAGAGGGATGCAGAGGCTGAAGAGAGAGATGCAGAGGCTTAAGAGAGTGATGCAGAGGCTCAACAGAGTGATTCAGATTCTTATGAGAGTGATGCAGAGGCATAAGAGAGTGAAGATGAGGCTTAATAGAGGGATGCAGAGACTCAAGAGAGGGATGCAGAGGCTCAAGAGAGGGATGCAGAGACTCAAGGGAGGGAAGCAGAGGCACAAGAGAGGGATGCAGAGGCTCTTGAGAGTGATGTAGAGGCTCAAGAGTGGGATGCAAAGGCTTAAGAGAGTGATGCAAAGGTTCAAGTGAGGGATGCAGAGGCTCTTGAGAGTGATGTAGAGGCTCAAGAGTGGGATGCAAAGTCTTAAGAGAGTGATGCAAAGGTTCAAGTGAGGGATGCAGAGGCTCATGAGAGGGATGCAGGAGTTCAAGAGAGTTATGCAGAGGCAGAGGCTCAAGAGAGTGATGCAAAGGTTTAAGAGAGTGATGCAGAGGCTTAAAAGAGGGATGTACAGGCTCAAGAGAGGGATGCAGAGGCCCAAGAGAGGGATGCAGAGGCTCACGAGAGGGATGCAGAGGCTCAAGTGAGGGATGCAGAGGCTCAAGAGAGTGATACAGAACAACAAGAGAGTGATGCAGAGGCTTAAGAGAGTGATGCAAAGGCTCAAGAGAGGGATGCAGAGGTTTAAGAGAGTGATGCAGAGGCTGAAGAGAGTGTTGCAGAGGCATAAGAGAGGGATGCAGAGGCTCAAGAGAGTGATGCAAAGGCTCAAGAGAGTGATGCAGAGGCTTAAGAGAGGGATGCAGAGGCTCAAGAGAGGGATGTAGAGGCTCAAGAGAGGGATGCAGGGGCTCAAGAGAGGGATGCAGAGGCTGAAGAGAGAGAAGCAGAGGCTTAAGAGAGTGATGCAGAGGCTAATGAGAGTGATGCAGAGGCTTAAGAGAGGGATGCAGAGGCTCAAGAGTGGGATGTATAGGCTCAAGATAGTGATGCAGAGGCTGAAGAGAGTGATGCAGATGCTCAAGAGTGGGATGCAGAAGCTCACGAGAGTGATTCAGAGGATTAAGAGAGTGATGCCGAGGCTTTAGAGAGTGTTGCAGAGGCATAAGAGAGGGATGCAGAGGCTCAAGAGAGCGATGCAGAGGCTCAAGAGAGTGGTTCAGAGGCTTAAGAGAGTGATTCCGAAGCTTAAGCGAGTGATGCAGAGGCTTAAGAGAGGGATGCCGAGGCTCAAGAGAGGGATGCAGAGGCTCAAGTGAGGGATGCAGAGGCTTAAGAGAGTGATGCAGTGGCTCAAGAGAGGGATGCAGAGGCTTAAGCGAGTGATGTAAAGGTTCAAGAGAGGGATGCAGAAGCTCATAAGAGGGATGCAGGAGGTCAAGTGAGAGATGCAAAGGCTCATGAAAGGGATGCAGAGGCTTACGAAAGTGATGCAGAGGCTCAAAAGAGGGATACAGAAGCAAAGAGAGTGATGCAGAGGCTGCAAAGAGTGTTGCAGAGGCTTAAGAGAGGGATGCAGAGGCTCAAGAGAGTGATGCAAAGGCTCAAGAGAGTGATGCAGAGGTTGAAGAGAGTGTTGCAGAGGCTTGGCATCAGGGAGGAGGGAGTGGTCAGGCAGCCATTGTTTATACTGAGACCAGAGGCGCAGGGAGCAAATACGGCTCCTGTTAATTTTACTTGGACGAAGTGTTATGGAAATCAAAGGTGTACCATTATCATACGCTGTCAACAAATTCAAGTTAAGTGTTCTACCGAAACCCATTTATCTATCATTAGTGGCCATTAATGTCATTGGGTCGGGTGCTCCGGTTAGAGCACGAGATGAGTTTGAGAGCCTCAAACTAAAGGTAATTAGCCCAGGTCTTCATTGTTCCATGTACAGTATTTCTCTGATATAGCTGTCATATATAAGAATCTGGCTTTACAGCTAGCGCCCTTTTGACAGGTCAAGACGAGGAAGCATGCTTTGTGCATCAGTTACCAGGGTGATGGAAGCTACCTCAAAGAGGGAAAATGTGGTGTCTACATCCTGGTTATACCTGGTGGACTAAGGCCTGCTGTACTATAAGATAAGGAACCTCTTCAATGTTTAATATGTGTAGTTAATACTGTAGTTTGATTGGCTGCATATATATAAATTAAATTAATATAAACCCCCCCTAATGTGTAAAGGATCGATTTGTGAGATTAGGAGATAATTGCAGAAATACAGTCCACTTATCATCATACAAATTGCTATCGAAGTATATAAATTAACGTAAATATAAATTCATATAAATTAAATAAATATAAATCTCACAGGTCGGTTCCCACAGCTCAAGAGAGTGGTGCAGAGGCTCAAGAGAGTTATGCAGAGGCTCAAGAGAGTGATGCAGAGGCTTACGAGAGTGATGCAGATGATTAAGAGAGGGATGCAGAGGCTTAAGAGAGTGATGCAGAGGCTGAAGAGAGTGATGCAGAGGCTTAAGAGAGGGACGCAGAGGCTCAAGAGAGTGATGCAGAGGCTCAAGAGAGTGATGCAGAGGCTTAAGAGAGGGATACAGAGGCTCAGGAGAGTAATGCAGAGGCTTAGGAGAGTGATGCAGAGGCTCAAGAGAGTGATGCAGAGGGTTGAGAGAGGGATGCAATGGCTCAAGAGAGTGATGCAGAGGCTGAAGAGAGTGATTCAGAGGCTAAGGAGAGTGATGCAGAGGCTTAAGAGAGTGATGGAGAGGCTGAAGAGAGTGAAGCAGAGGCGTAAGAGAGGGATGCAGAGGCTGAAGAGAGTGATGCAAAGGCTCAAGAGAGTGATGCAGAGGCTGAAGAGAGTGTTGCAGAGGCTTAAGAGAGGGATGCAGAGGCTCAAGAGAGAGATGCAGAGGCTTAAGAGAGTGATGCAGAGGCTGAAGAGAGTGTTGCAGAGGCATAAGAGAGGGATGCAGAGGCTCAAGTGAGGGATGCAAAGGCTCAAGAGAGTGATGCAGAGGCTTAAGAGAGGGATGCAGAGGCTCAAGAGAGGGATGTAGAGGCTCAAGAGAGGGATGCAGGGGCTCAAGAGAGGGATGCAGAGGCTCAAAAGAGGGATGCAGAGGCTGAAGAGAGAGAGGCAGAGGCTTAAGAGAGTGATGCAGAGGATCAAGAAAGTGATGCAGAGGCTTAAGAGAGGAATGCAGAGGCTGAAGAGAATGATGCAGAGGCTTAAGAGATTGATGCAAAGGATCAAGAGAGTGATGCAGAGGCTCAACAGAATGATTCAGCGGTTTACGAGAGTGATGCAGAGGCTTAAGAGAGTGATGCAGAGGCTTTACAGAGGGATGCAGAGGCTCAAGAGCGGGATGCAGAGGCTCAAGAGAGTGATGCAGAGGCTTAATAGAATGATTCAGAGGCTTACAAGAGTGATGCAGAGGCTTAAGAGAGTGATGCAGAGGCTTAAGAGAGGGATGCAGAGGCTCAAGAGAGGGATGCAGAGGCTCAAGAGAGGGATGCAGGGGCTCAAGAGAGGGATGCAGAGGCTCAAGAGAGTGATGCAGAGGCTCAAGAGAGTGAGGCAGAGGCTTAGGAGAGGGATGCAGAGGCTCAAGAGAGTAATGCAGAGGCTTAAGAGGGTGATGCAGAGGCTCAAGAGAGTGATGCAGAGGCTTAAGAGGGTGATGCAGAGGCTCAAGAGAGTGATGCAGAGGCTTGAGAGAGGGATGCAGAGGCTCAAGAGAGTTGTTCAGAGGCTAAAGAGAGTGATGCATAGGTTATCGAGAGTGATGCAGAGGCTTAAAAGAGGGATGCGGAGGATCAAGAGAGGGATGCAGAGGCCCAAGAGAGGGATGCACAGACTCAAGAGAGGGATGCAGAGGCTCAAATGAGGGATGCAGAGGCACAAGAGAGGGATGCAGAGGCTCTTGAGAGTGATGCAGAGGCTCATGAGAGGGATGCAGAGGCTTAAGAGAGTGATGAAAAGGCTCAAGACAGGGATGCAGAGGCTCATGAGAGAGATGTAGGAGTTCAAGAGAGGGATGCATAGGCTCACGAGAGTGATGCAGAGGATCAAGAGAGGAAAGTAGAGGTTTAAGAGAGTGATGCAGAGGCTGAAGAGAGTGATGCCAAGGCTCTAGAGAGTGATACAGAGGTTCAAGAGAGTGATGCAGAGGCTCAACAGAATGATTCAGAGGCTTACAAGAGTGATGCAGAGGCTTAAGAGAGTGAAGCAGAGGATTACGAGAGTGATGCAGAGGCTTAAGAGAGTGATGCAGAGGCTCATGAGAGTGATGCAGAGGATCAAGAGAGGGAAGCAGAGGCTTAAGAGAGTGATGCAGAGGCTCAAGAGAGTGATGCAAAGGATCAAGAGAGGGATGCATAGGCTTAAAAGAGTGATGCAAAGGCTCAAGAGAAGGATGCAAGAGTTCAAGAGAGGGATGCAGAGGTTCAAGAGAATGATTCAAAGGCCTACGAGAGTGATGCAGAGTCTTAAGAGAGTGATGCACAGGCTTAAGAGATGGATGCAGAGGCTCAAGCGAGGGATGCAGAGGCTCAAGAGAGGGATTCAGGGGCTCAAGAGAGGGATGCAGAGGCTCAAGAGAGGGATGCAGGTGCTCAAGAGAGGGATGCAGAGGCTCAAGAGAGGGATGCAGAGGCTGAAGAGAGAAATGCAGAGGCTCACGAGAGGGATTCAGGGGCTCAAGAGAGGGATGCAGAGGCTCAAGAGAGGGAAGCAGAGCTTGAAGACAGAGATGCAGAGGCTCAAGAGAGGAATGCAGAGGCTCAAGAGAAAGATGCTGAGGCTTAAGAGAATGATGCAGAGGTTCAAGAGAGTGATGCAGAGGCACAACAGAATTATGTAGAGGCTTAAGAGAGGGATGCAGAGGCTCAGGAGAATGATGCAGGGGTTCAAGAGAGTGATGCAGAGGCTTAAGAGAGGGATGCAGAGGCTCAAGAAAGGGATGCAGAGGCTCAAGAGAGGGATGCAGAGGCTCAAGAGAGTGATGCAAAGGCTCAAGAGAGTGATGCAAAGGTTTAAGAGAGGGATGCAGAGGCTGAAGAGAGGGATGTAGAAGCTCAAGAGACGGATGCAGAGGCTGAAGAGAGAGATGGAGAGGCTTAAGAGAGTGATGCAGAGGTTCAAGAGAGTGATGCAGAAGCACAAGGGAATGATGTAGAGGCTTAAGAGAGGGATGCAGAGGCTCAAGAGAATAATGCAGGGGCTCAAGAGAGTGATGCAGAGGCTTAAGAGAGGGATGCAGAGGATAAAGGGAGTGATGCAGAGGCTTAAGAGAGGGATGCAGAGGCTGAAGAGAATGATGCAGAGGCTTCAGAGAGGGATGCAGAGGCTCAAGAGAGTGATGGAGAGGCTCAAGAGAGTGATGCAGAGGCTCAACAGAGTGATTCAGATGCTTACGAGAGTGATGCAGAGGCTTAAGAGAGTGATGCAGAGGCTTAAGAGAGGGATGCAGAGGCTCAAGAAGAGGGGTGCAGAGGCTCAAGAGAGGGATGCAGAGGCTTAAGAGAGTGATGCAAAGGCTCAAGTGAGTGATGCAGAGGCACAAGAGAATGATGTAGAGGCTTAAGAGAAGGATGCAGAGGCTCAAGAGAATGATGCAGGGGCTCAAGAGAGTGATGCAGAGGCTTAAGAGAGGGATGCAGATGCTCAAGAGAGGGATGCAGAGGCTCAAGAGAGGGATGCAGAGGCTCAAGAGAGTGATGCAGAGACTTAAGAGAGGAATGCAGAGGCTCAAGAGAGGGATGTAGAGGCTCAAGAGAGGGATGCAGGGGCTCAAGAGAGGGATGCAGAGGCTGAAGAGAGAGATGCAGAGGCTTAAGAGAGTGATGCAGAGGCTCAACAGAGTGATTCAGATTCTTATGAGAGTGATGCAGAGGCATAAGAGAGTGAAGATGAGGCTTAATAGAGGGATGCAGAGACTCAAGAGAGGGATGCAGAGGCTCAAGAGAGGGATGCAGAGACTCAAGGGAGGGAAGCAGAGGCACAAGAGAGGGATGCAGAGGCTCTTGAGAGTGATGTAGAGGCTCAAGAGTGGGATGCAGAGGCTTAAGAGAGTGATGCAAAGGTTCAAGTGAGGGATGCAGAGGCTCATGAGAGGGATGCAGGAGTTCAAGAGAGTTATGCAGAGGCAGAGGCTCAAGAGAGTGATGCAAAGGTTTAAGAGAGTGATGCAGAGGCTTAAAAGAGGGATGTACAGGCTCAAGAGAGGGATGCAGAGGCCCAAGAGAGGGATGCAGAGGCTCACGAGAGGGATGCAGAGGCTCAAGTGAGGGATGCAGAGGCACAAGAGAGGGATGCAGAGGCTTAAGAGAGTGATGCAGAGGCTCAAGAGAGGGATGCAGAGGCTCATGAGAGAGATGTAGGAGTTCAAGAGAGGGATGCAGAGGCTCAAGAGAGTGATGCAGAGGATCAAGAGAGTGATCCAGAGGCACAAGGGAGTGATGTAGAGGATCAAAAGAGGGAAGCAGAGGCTTAAGAGAGTGATGCAGAGGCTGAAGAGAGTGATGCCGAGGCTCTAGAGAGTGATACAGAGGCTCTAGAGAGTGATGCAGAGGCTTAAGAGAGGGATGCAGAGGCTCAAGAGAGAGATCCAGAGGCTCTTGAGAGTGACGCAGAGGTTCAAGAGAGTGATTCAGAGGCTTACGAGAGTGATGCAGAGGTTTAAGAGAGTGATTCAGAGGCTTAAGAGAGGGATGCAGAGGCTCAAGCGAGGGATGCAGAGGCTCAAGAGAGGGATGCAGGGGCTCAAGAGAGGGATGCAGGGGCTCAAGAGAAAGATGCAGAGGCCAAGAGAGGGATGCAGGGGCTCAAGAGAAAAATGCAGAGGCTCAAGAGAGGGATGCAGAGGCTCGAGAGAGTGATTCAGAGGCTTACGAGTGTGATGCAGAGGCTCGAGAGAGTTATGCAGAGGCCTCAAGAGAGGGATTCAAAGGCTTAAGAGAGTGATGCAGAGGCTGAAGAAAGTGTTGCAGAGGCTCAAGAGAGGGATGAAGAGACTGAAGAAAGTGATGCAGAGGCTCAAGAGAGGGATACAGAGGTCAAAACGAATATATATACGTAAAATCACACTACATGAATAAAGTGAAAAAAGTCACTATATTACCATATTTGAGGATTTTAATTTCAAATCATAGAGCGAGGTTTCGTATTATTTAGATCCAAGAAAAGACATATGACAATGTTGTTTCAAATACAAATGATAGAAATCAATGTGTTTTCTTTAGAATTAACTAAAATGTTCCTGATTTTCCGTTTATATTACCGATGGAAGATGTACACGTAAAACCGCTCTAATCCGGCTGGAACGTCGATATATGCAATAAAAACAGAACTTCTCCCCTTTCCAATATCTTACTCAGTATCTTACTCGAGAAACAAATAGATGATTGAAAATGAAGTATTTAAGGTTATTTTCTGATCAATTATGTGTTTGCATAATTTTTATCGTATATTTAATGAATTAATAACAATAAACTGAAAATATTTCGATACTACTTCCTGTTTTCTCACGATATGTGATTTGGCCTTCAAATCTCAGAATTTCGCAAATTTTGTATTATTAAGCAAGTTTTCTTGCATTTTGTTTTGTACTAAAAATTATCGAATTTAATAATATTTTGACCTTTATCATTCTCTTTTCCTTTATGTGATGTAAACAAAATATCATCGAATTATGCAATATTTTGCCGTTTTTCCACGTTTTTGTTAATTTTCAGTTTATTGTTATTAATTCATTAAATATACGATAAAAATTATGCAAACACATAATTGATCAGAAAATAACTTTAAATACTTCATTTTCAATCATCAATTTGTTTCTCGAGTAAGATATTGAGTAAGATATTGGAAAGGGGAGAAGTTCTGTTTTTATTGCATATATCGACGTATCAGCCGGATTAGAACGGTTTTACGTGTACATCTTCCATCGGTAATATAAACAGAAAATCAGGAACATTTTAGTTAATTTTAATGAAAACACATTGATTTTTATCATTTGTATTGGAAGCAACATCTTTATACGTCTTTTCTAGGGTCTAAAAAATACGAAACGTCGCTCTATGATTAGAAGTTAAAATCCTCAAATTTGGTATAATAATGACTTTTTTCACGTTTTTCATGTAGTTTGATATTACGTAAATATATTCATTTTTACCAATATTTCGATAATATTTCATGTAGTATCACGATATGTGATTTGGCCTTCATATCTCAGATTTTCGCATAATATTGCATTTTAAGCAAGTTTTCTTGCATTTTGTTTCGTACTAAAAATCATCGAATTCAGCAATATTTTGACGTTTATCATCCCCTTTTCCTTTATGTGATATAAACAAAATATCATCGAATTAGGCAATATTTTGCTGTTTTTCCACGTTTTTGAGAATTTTCAGTTTATTGCTATTAATTCATTAAATATACGATAAAAATGATGCAAACAAATAATTGATAAGAAATTAACCTTAAACACTTCATTTTCAATCAACTATTTGTTTCTCGTTAAAATACTGAGTAAGATATTGGAAAGGGGAGAAGTTCTGTTTTTATTGCATATGTCGACGTTTCAGCCGGATTACAGCGGTTTTACGTGTACATCTTCCATCGGTGTCACTATTGCATCACTCTCTTGAGCCTAAATAATATCCCAAAATATCCCAAACATCCCAAATTCGAACCTTGAACCATATTTTGGAGCCAAATTCTGGCTCTCTGCACATATTCTCAGTTTGAAATTACGAATTTCTAAACCGAAAATATGCCAATTACTGAGAGCAGCGATGGGTCATATTTAGCCCAAACCCTCCCTGCAGTTTTCAAAATAATTTAAAAATCACAAATTCGACGCTTGAGCCATATTTCGGAGCCAAATTCTGGCTTTCTGTACGTATTCGCAGTTTGAAATTACGACTTTTTATACCAAAATACGCGAATTGCTGAGAGCGGCGGTGTGTCACATTTTGCCCAAAC
Source organism: Procambarus clarkii (assembly GCF_040958095.1). Lineage (NCBI taxonomy): Eukaryota > Metazoa > Arthropoda > Malacostraca > Decapoda > Cambaridae > Procambarus > Procambarus clarkii. The sequence continues at coordinate 25,837,684 of NC_091161.1, read as the reverse complement.
TCCCCTGCAGCTTTAACACTCAAGAGTGTTATGCAGAGCTCAAGAGAGTGATGCAGAGGTTTACGAGAGTGATGCAGAGGCTCAAGAGAGTGATGCAGAGGCTCAAAAGAGTGTTGCAGAGGCTCAAGAGTGTGATGCAGAGGCTCAAGAGAGTGATGCAGAGGCCCAAGAGAGTGATGCAGAGGCTAAAGTGAGTGATGCAGAGGTTATGAGAGTGATGCAGAGGCTTAGGAGAATGATGCAGAGGCTAAAGAGAGGGATGCAGAGGCTGAAGAGAGAGATGCAGAGGCTCATGAGAGTGATTCAGAGGCTTACGAGAATGATGCAGAGATTTAAGTGAGTGATGCAAAGCGTTAAGAGAGGGGATGCAGAGGCTCAAGAGAGGGAAGCAGAGGCTCCAGAGAAGGATGCAGAGGCTCAAGAGAGTGATGCAGAGGTTGAAGAGAGAGATGCAGAGGCTTAAGAGAGTGACGCAGAGGCTCAAGTGAGTGATGCAGAGGTCCAAGAGAACGATGTAGAGGCTTAAGAGAGGGATGCAGAGGCTCAAGAGAATGATGCAGAGGTTCAAGAGAGTGGTGCAGAGGCTCACGAGAGTGATGCAGAGGCTCTAGAGAGTGATGCAGAGGATCAAGAGAGTGATGCAGAGGCTCAAGAGAGTGATGCAGAGGATCAAGAGAGGGAAGCAGAGGCTTAAGAGAGTGATGCACAGGATCAAGAGAGTGATGCAAAGGATCAAGATAGGGAAGCAGAGGCTTAAGAGAGTGATGCAGAGGCTGAAGAGAGAGATGCAGAGGCTCTAGAGAGTGATGCAGAGGATTAAGAGAGTGATGAAGAGGCTCAAGAGAGTGATGCAGAGGTTCAAGAGAGTGATGCAGAGGTTCGAGCGAGTGATGCAGAGGCTCAAGAGAGAGATTCAAAGGCTCAGGAGAGTGATTCAGAGGCTTAAGAGAGTGATGCAAAGGCTTAATAGAGGGATGCAGAGGGTAAAGAGAGTGATGTAGACACTCAAGAGTGTTATGCAGAGGCTCAAGAGAGTGATGCAGAGGCTAAAGTGAGTGATGCAGAGGCTCAGGAGAGTGATGCAGAGGCTTATTAGAATGATGCAGAGGCTCATGAGAGGGATGCAGAGGCTGAAGAGACTGATGCAGAGGCTAAAAAGAGTGTTGCAGATGCTTAAGAGAGTGATGCAGAGGCTTAAGAGAGGGATGCAGAGGCTCAAGCGAGGGAAGCAGAGGCTCAAGAGAGGGATGCAGGTGCTCAAGAGAGGGATGCAGAGGCTCAAGTGAGGGATGCAGAGGCACAAGAGAGGGAAGCAGAGGCTCTTGAGAGTGACGCAGAGGCTCAAGAGAGGGATGCAGAGGTTTAGGAGAGTGATGCAAAGGCTCAAGAGATGGATGCAGAGGCTCATGAGAGGGATGAAGAAGTTCAAGAGAGTGATGCAAAGGCTCAAGAAAGGGATGCTGAGGCTCAAAAAAGGGATGCAGACTCTGCATCACTCTCTTGAGCCTCTGCATCCCTCTCTTGTGCCTCTGCATCCCTCTCATGATCCTCTGCACCACTCTCTTGAGCATCTGCTTCACTCTCTTGATCCTCTGCATCACTCTCTTGAGTCTCTGCATCACTCTCCAAAGCCTCTACATCACTCTCTTGAGCCTCTACATCACTTGCTTCAGCCTCTGCATCACTCTCTTTAGCCTCTGCATCCCTCCCATGATCCTCTGCATCACTCTCTTGAGCCTCTGCATCTTTTTCTTGAGCCTCTGCATCCCTCTCTTAAGCCTCTACATCATTCTCTTGAGCCTCTGCATCACTCTCTTGAGCCCTTACATCACTCTCTTAAGCCTCTGCATCTCTCTCTTCAGCCTCTGCATCACTCTCTGGAGCCTCTGCATCCCTCTCTGGAGCCTCAGCATCCCTCTCTTGAGCCTCTGCAGCACTCTCTTGAGCCTCTTCATCATTCTCTTGAGCCTCTGCATCCCTCTCTTAAGCCTCTGCATCTCTCTCTTGAGCCTCTGCATCCCTCTCTTGAACTCCTGCATCCCTCTCATGAGCCTCTGCATCCCTTTCTTGAGCCTTTGCATCACTCTCTTAAGCCTCTGCAGCCCTCTCTTGAACCTCTGCATCACTCTCAAGACCCTCTGCATCCCTCTCTTGTGCGTCTTCATCCTTCTCTTGAGCCTCTGCATCCCTCTCCTGAGCCTCTGCATCCCTCCCTTGAGCCTCTGCATCCCTCTCTTGAGCCTCTGCATCACTCTCGTAAGCCTCTGAATAACTCTCTTGAGCCTTTGCATCACTCTCTTGAGGCCCTGCATCCCTCAAGAGAGTGATGCAGGGGTTAAAGAGAGTAATGCAGAGGCTCAAGAGAGTGATGCAGAGGCTCATGAAAGTGATGCAGAGGCTTAAGAAAGTGATGCAGAGGCTCAAAAAAGGGATGCAGACTCTGCATAACTCTCTTGAGCCTCTGCATCCATTCCTTAAGCTTCTGCAACACTCTCTTTAGCCTCTGCATCACTCTCATAAGAATCTGCTTCCCTCTCATGATCCTCTGCATCACTCTCTTGAGCCTCTGCATCACTCTCTTGATCCTCTGCATCACTCTCTTGAGTCTCTGCATCACTCTCCAGAGCCTCTATATCACTCTCTTGAGTCTCTACATCACTTGCTTCAGCCTCCGCATCACTCTCTTTAGCCTCTGCATCCCTCCCATGATCCTCTGCATCACTCTCTTGAGCCTCTGCATCATTTTCTTGAGCCTCTGCATTCCTCTCTTAAGCCTCTACATCATTCTCTTGAGCCTCTGCATCACTCTCTTGAGCCCCTACATCACTCTCTTAAGCCTCTGCATATCTCTCTTCTGCCTCTGCATCACTCTCTTTAGCCTCTGCATTACTCTCTTGAGCCTCTGCATCCCCTCTCTTGAACTCGTGCATCCCTCTCATGAGTCTCTGCATCCCTCTCTTGAGCCTTTGCAACACTCTCTTAAACCTCTGCATCCCTCTCTCTTGAACCTCTGGATCACTCTCAAGAGCCTCTGCATCCCTCTCTTGTGCCTCTTCATCCTTCTCTTGAGCCTCTGCATCCCTCTCCTGAGCCTCTGCATCCCTCCCTTGAGCCTCTGCATCCCTCTCCTGAGCCTCTGCATCACTCTCGTAATCCTCTGAATCACTCTCTTGAGCCTTTGCATCACTCTCTTGAGGCCCTGCATCCCTCAAGAGAGTGATGCAGGGGTTAAAGAGAGTAATGAAGAGGCTCAAGAGAGTGATGCAGAGGCTCAAGAGAGTGATGCAGAGGATCAAAAGAGGGAAGCAGAGGCTTAAGAGAGTGATGCAGAGGCTGAAGAGAGTGATGCAGAGGCTCTAGAGAGTGATGCAGAGGCTCAAGAGAGTGATGCAGAGGCTCAGGAGAGTGATTCAGAGGATCAAGAGAGTGATGCAGAGGCTCGAGAGAGTGATTCAGAGGCTTACGAGAGTGATGCAGAGGCTGAAGAGAGTGTTGCAGAGGCTCAAGAGAGGGATGAAGAGGATGAAAAGAGTGATGCAGAGCCTCAATAGAGAGATGCAGATTCTCAAGAGAGTGATGCAGAACCTTAAGAGAGTGAGGCAGAGGCTTAGGAGAGGGATGCAGAGGCTCAAGAGAGTAATGCAGAGGCTTAAGAGGGTAATGCAGAGGCCCAAGAGAGTGATGCAGAGGCTTGAGAGAGGGATGCAGGGGCTCAAGAGAGTTATGCAGAGGCTCAAGAGAGTGATTAAGAGGCTTAAGAGAGTGATGCAGAGGTTCAAGAGAGTGATGCAGAGGCTCAAGAGAGGAATGCAGAGGATGAAGAGAGGGATGGAGAGGCTTAGGAGAGTGATGCAAATGCTCAAGAGAGGGATGCAGAGGCTCAAGAGAGGGATGCAGGAGTTCAAGAGAGGGATGCAGAGGCTCAGGAGAGGGATGCAGAGGCTTAAGAAAGTAATGCAGAGGCTCAGTAGAGGGATGCAGAGGCTTAAGAGGGTGTTGCAGAGTCTTAAGAGAACGATGCAGAGGCTCAAGAGAGGGATGCAGGGGCTCAGGAGAATGATGCAGAGGCTCAAGATAATGATGCGGAGGCTCAAGAGAGTGATTCAGAGGCTTACGTGAGTGATGCAGAGGCTAAAGAGAGTGATGCAGAGGCCCGAGAGAAGGATGAAGAGGCTGAAGAGAGTGATGCAGAGGCTTGAGAGAGGGATGCAGGGGCTCAAGAGAGTGATGCAGAGGCTCAAGAGAGTGATTCAGAGGCTTAAGAGAGTGATGCAGAGGCTTAAGCAAGTGATGCAAAGGCTTAAAAGAGGGATGCAGAGGCTCAAGGGAGGGATAGAGAGGCCCAAGAGAGGGATGCAGAGGCTCAAGAGAGGGATGCAGAGGCTTAAGTGAGGGATGCAGAGGCACAAGAGAGGGATGCAGAGGCTCTTGACAGTGATGCAGAGGCTCAAGAGAGGGATGCAGAGGCTTAAGAGAGTGATGCAAAGGCTCAAGAGAGGGATGTAGAGGCTCATTACAGGGATGCAAGAGTTCAAGAGAGGGATGCAGAGGCTCAAGAGAGTGATGCAGATGATCAAGAGAGTGATGCAGAGGCTCAATAGAGTGACGCAGAGGATCAACATAGGGAAGCGGAGGCTTAAGAGAGTGATGCAGAGGCTGAAGAGAGTGATGCAGAGGCTCTAGAGAGTGATGCAGAGTCTCAAGAGAGTGATGCAGAGGCCCAAGTGAGTGATGCAGATGATCAAGAGAGTGATGCAGAGATTTTCTCAGATTTTCGCATAATATTGCATTTTAATCAAGTTTTCTTGCATTTTGTTTTGTACTAAAAATCATCGCATTCAGCAAATTTTTGACGTTTATCATCACCTTTTCCTTTATGTGCTATAAACAAAATATCATCGAATTAGGCAATATTTTGCTGTTTTTCCACGTTTTTGTGAATTTTCAGTTTATTGCTATTAATTCATTATATATACGATAAAAATTATGCAAACACATAATTGATTAAAAATTAACCTTAAACACTTCATTTTCAATTAACTATTTGTTTCTCGTTAAAATATTGTGTAAGATATTGGAAAGGGGAGAAGTTCTGTTTTTATTGCATATATCGACGTTTCAGCCGGATTAGAGTGGTTTTACATGTACATCTTCCATCGGTAATATAAACGGAAAATCAGGAACATTTTAGTTAATTCTAATGAAAACACATTGATTTTTATCATTTGTATTTGAAACAACATTGTCATATATCTTTTCTTGGATCTAAATAATACGAAACCTCGCTCTATGATTTGAAGATAAAATCCTCAAATATGGTAATATAATGATTTTTTCACGTTATTCATGTAGTGTGATTTTACGTATATATATTCGTTTTTACCAATATTTCGATACTACTTCATGTTTTCTCACGATATGTGATTTGGCCTTCATATCTCAGAATTTCGCAAATCTTGCATTTATAAGCAAGTTTTCTTGCATTTTGTTTTGTACTAAAAATCATCGAATTTAGCAATATTTTGACCTTTATCATCCTCTTTTCCTTTATGTGATTTAAACAAAATATCATAGAATTAAGCAAAATTTTGCCGTTTTTCCACGTTTTTGTGAATTTTCAGTTTATTGTTATTATTTCAATAAAAATACGAGAAAAATTATGCAAACACATAATTAATCAGAAAATAACCTTAAATACTTCATTTTCAATCATCTATTTGTTTCTCTTTAAAATACTGAGTAAGATATTGAAAAGGGGAGAAGTTCTGTTTTTATTGCATATATCGACGTTTCAGCCGGATTAGAACGGTTTTACGTGTACATCTTCCATCGGTAATATAAACCGAAAGTCAGGAACATTTTAGTTAATTTTAATGAAAACACATTGATTTTTATCATTTGTATTAGAAGCAACAACTTTATACGTCTTTTCTAGGGTCTAAAAAATGAGAAACGTTGCTCTATGATTCGAAGTTAAAATCCTCAAATTTGGTAAAATAATGACTTTTTTAACGTTTTTCATGTAGTCTGATATTACGTAAATATATTCAGTTGTACCAATATTTCGATACTATTTCATGTAGTATCACGATATGTGATTTGGCCTTCAAATCTCAGAATTTCGCAAATTTTGCATTTTTAAGGAAGTTTTCTTGCATTTTGTTTTGTACTAAAAATCATCGAATTTAGCAATATTTTGATCTTTATCATCCCATTTTAATTTATGTAATTTAAGCAAATATTATCGAATTAGGCCGTTTTTCCACGTTTTTGTGAATTTTCAGTTTTTTGTTATTAATTCATTAAATATACGATAAAAATTATGCAAACACATAATTGATCAGTAAATAACCTTAAATACTTCATTTTCAATCATCTATTTGTTTATCGTTAAAATACTGAGTAAGATTTTAAGGGGGTTGAAGTTCTGTTTTTATTGCATATATCGACGTTTCAGCCGGATTAGAACGGTTTTACGTGTACATCTTCCATCGGTAATATAAACCGAAAATCAGGAACATTTTAGTTAATATTAATGAAAACACATTGATTTTTATCATTTGTATTGGAAGCAACATCTTTATACGTCTTTTCTAGGGTCTAAAAAATACGAAACGTCGCTCTATGATTAGAAGTTAAAATCCTCAAATTTGGTATAATAATGACTTTTTTCACGTTTTTCATGTAGTTTGATATTACGTAAATATATTCATTTTTACCAATATTTCGATAATATTTCATGTAGTATCACGATATGTGATTTGGCCATCATATCTCAGTTTTCGCATAATATTGCATTTTAAGCAAGTTTTCTTGCATTTTGTTTCGTACTAAAAATCATCGAATTCAGCAATATTTTGACGTTTATCATCCCCTTTTCCTTTATGTGATATAAACAAAATATCATCGAATTAGGCAATATTTTGCTGTTTTTCCACGTTTTTGTGAATTTTCAGTTTATTGCTATTAATTCATTAAATATACGATAAAAATGATGCAAACAAATAATTGATAAGAAATTAACCTTAAACACTTCATTTTCAATCAACTATTTGTTTCTCGTTAAAATACTGAGTAAGATATTGGAAAGGGGAGAAGTTCTGTTTTTATTGCATATGTCGACGTTTCAGCCGGATTACAGCGGTTTTACGTGTACATCTTCCATCGGTGTCACTATTGCATCACTCTCTTGAGCCTAAATAATATCCCAAAATATCCCAAACATCCCAAATTCGACCCTTGAAGCATATTTTGGAGCCAAATTCTGGCTCTCTGCACGTATTCTCAGTTTGAAATTACGAATTTTTATACCGAAAATACGCCAATTACTGAGAGCAGCGATGGGTCACATTTTGCCCAAACCCCCCTGAAGTTTTCAAAATATCCCAAACATCCCAAATTCGAACCTTGAACCATATTTTGGAGCCAAATTCTGGCTCTCTGCACATATTCTCAGTTTGAAATTACGAATTTCTAAACCGAAAATATGCCAATTACTGAGAGCAGCGATGGGTCATATTTAGCCCAAACCCTCCCTGCAGTTTTCAAAATAATTTAAAAATCACAAATTCGACGCTTGAGCCATATTTTGGAGCCAAATTCTGGCTTTCTGTACGTATTCGCAGTTTGAAATTACGACTTTTTATACCAAAATACGCGAATTGCTGAGAGCGGCGGTGTGTCACATTTTGCCCAAACTCCCCTGCAGTTTTAACACTCAAGAGTGTTATGCAGAGCTCAAGAGAATGATGCAGAGGTTTACGAGAGTGATGCAGAGGCTCAAGAGAGTGATGCAGAGGCTCAAAAGAGTGTTGCAGAGGCTCAAGAGTGTGATGCAGAGGCTCAAGAGAGTGATGCAGAGGCCCAAGAGAGTGATGCAGAGGCTAAAGTGAGTGATGCGGAGGTTCAGAGAGTGATGCAGAGGCTTAGGAGAATGATGCAGAGGCTAAAGAGAGGGATGCAGAGGCTGAAGAGAGAGATGCAGAGGCTCATGAGTGTGATTCAGAGGCTTACGAGAATGATGCAGAAGTTTAAGTGAGTGATGCAAAGCGTTAAGAGAGGGGATGCAGAGGCTCAAGAGAGGGAAGCAGAGGCTCCAGAGAAGGATGCAGAGGCTCAAGAGAGTGATGCAGAGGTTGAAGAGAGAGATGCAGAGGCTTAAGAGAGTGACGCAGAGGCTCAAGAGAATGATGCAGAGGTTCAAGAGAGTGGTGCAGAGGCTCACGAGAGTGATGCAGAGGCTCTAGAGAGTGATGCAGAGGATCAAGAGAGTGATGCAGAGGCTCAAGAGAGTGATGCAGAGGATCAAGAGAGGGAAGCAGAGGCTTAAGAGAGTGATGCACAGGATCAAGAGAGTGATGCAAAGGATCAAGATAGGGAAGCAGAGGCTTAAGAGAGTGATGCAGTGGCTGAAGAGAGAGATGCAGAGGCTCTAGAGAGTGATGCAGAGGATTAAGAGAGTGATGAAGAGGCTCAAGAGAGTGATGCAGAGGTTCAAGAGAGTGATGCAGAGGTTCGAGCGAGTGATGCAGAGTCTCAAGAGAGAGATTCAAAGGCTCAGGAGAGGGATTCAGAGGCTTAAGAGAGTGATGTAAAGGCTTAATAGAGGGATGCAGAGGGTAAAGAGAGTGATGTAGACACTCAAGAGTGTTATGCAGAGGCTCAAGAGAGTGATGCAGAGGCTAAAGTAAGTGATGCAGAGGCTCAGGAGAGTGATGCAGAGACTTAGGAGAATGATGCAGAGGCTCATGAGAGGGATGCAGAGGCTGAAGAGACTGATGCAGAGGCTAAAAAGAGTGTTGCAGATGCTTAAGAGAGTGCTGCAGAGGCTTAAGAGAGGGATGCAGAGGCTCAAGCGAGGGAAGCAGAGGCTCAAGAGAGGGATGCAGGTGCTCAAGAGAGGGATGCAGAGGCTCAAGTGAGGGATGCAGAGGCACAAGAGAGGGAAGCAGAGGCTCTTGAGAGTGACGCAGAGGCTCAAGGGAGGGATGCAGAGGTTTAGGAGAGTGATGCAAAGGCTCAAGAGATGGATGCAGAGGCTCATGAGAGGGATGAAGAAATTCAAAAGAGTGATGCAAAGGCTCAAGAAAGGGATGCTGAGGCTCAAAAAAGGGATGCAGACTCTGCATCACTCTCTTGAGCCTCTGCATCCCTCTCTTGTGCCTCTGCATCCCTCTCATGATCCTCTGCACCACTCTCTTGAGCCTCTGCTTCACTCTCTTGATCCTCTGCATCACTCTCTTGAGTCTCTGCATCACTCTCCAGAGCCTCTACATCACTCTCTTGAGCCTCTACATCACTTGCTTCAGCCTCTGCATCACTCTCTTTAGCCTCTGCATCCCTCGCATGATCCTCTGCATCACTCTCTTGAGCCTCTGCATCTTTTTCTTGAGCCTCTGCATCCCTCTCTTAAGCCTCTACATCATTCTCTTGAGCCTCTGCATCACTCTCTTGAACCCCTACATCACTCTCTTAAGCCTATGCATCTCTCTCTTCAGCCTCTGCATCACTCTCTGGAGCCTCTGCATCCCTCTCTGGAGCCTCAGCATCCCTCTCTTGAGCCTCTGCAGCACTCTCTTGAGCCTCTTCATCATTCTCTTGAGCCTCTGCATCCCTCTCTTAAGCCTCTGCATCTCTCTCTTGAGCCTCTGCATCCCTCTCTTGAGCCTTTGCATCACTCTCTTAAGCCTCTGCAGCCCTCTCTTGAACCTCTGCATCACTCTCAAGAGCCTCTGCATCCCTCTCTTGTGCGTCTTCATCCTTCTCTTGAGCCTCTGCATCCCTCTCCTGAGCCTCTGCATCCCTCCCTTGAGCCTCTGCATCCCTCTCTTGAGCCTCTGCATCACTCTCGTAAGCCTCTGAATAACTCTCTTGAGCCTTTGCATCACTCTCTTGAGGCCCTGCATCCCTCAAGAGAGTGATGCAGGGGTTAAAGAGAGTAATGCAGAGGCTCAAGAGAGTGATGCAGAGGCTCATGAAAGTGATGCAGAGGCTTAAGAAAGTGATGCAGAGGCTCAAAAAAGGGATGCAGACTCTGCATAACTCTCTTGAGCCTCTGCATCCATTCCTTAAGCTTCTGCAACACTCTCTTTAGCCTCTGCATCACTCTCTTAAGAATCTGCTTCCCTCTCATGATCCTCTGCATCACTCTCTTGAGCCTCTGCATCACTCTCTTGATCCTCTGCATCACTCTCTTGAGTCTCTGCATCACTCTCCAGAGCCTCTATATCACTCTCTTGAGTCTCTACATCACTTGCTTCAGCCTCTGCATCACTCTCTTTAGCCTCTGCATCCCTCCCTTGAACCTCTGCATCACTCTCTTGAGCCTCTGCATCATTTTCTTGAGCCTCTGCATTCCTCTCTTAAGCCTCTACATCATTCTCTTGAGCCTCTGCATCACTCTCTTGAGCCCCTACATCACTCTCTTAAGCCTCTGCATCTCTCTCTTCTGCCTCTGCATCACTCTCTTTAGCCTCTGCATCCCTCCCTTGATCCTCTGCAGCACTCTCTTGAGCCTCTTCATCATTCTCTTGAGCCTCTGCATCCCTCTCTTAAGCCTCTGCATTACTCTCTTGAGCCTCTGCATCCCCTCTCTTGAACTCCTGCATCCCTCTCATGAGCCTCTGCATCCCTCTCTTGAGCCTTTGCAACACTCTCTTAAGCCTCTGCATCCCTCTCTCTTGAACCTCTGGATCACTCTCAAGAGCCTCTGCATCCCTCTCTTGTGCCTCTTCATCCTTCTCTTGAGCCTCTGCATCCCTCTCCTGAGCCTCTGCATCCCTCCCTTGAGCCTCTGCATTCCTCTCCTGAGCATCTGCATCACTCTCGTAATACTCTGAATCACTCTCTTGAGCCTTTGCATCACTCTCTTGAGGCCCTGCATCCCTCAAGAGAGTGATGCAGGGGTTAAAGAGAGTAATGCAGAGGCTCAAGAGAGTGATGCAGAGGCTCAAGAGAGTGATGCAGAGGATCAAAAGAGGGAAGCAGAGGCTTAAGAGAGTGATGCAGAGGCTGAAGAGAGTGATGCAGAGGCTCTAGAGAGTGATGCAGAGGCTCAAGCGAGTGATGCAGAGGCTCAGGAGAGTGATTCAGAGTATCAAGAGAGTGATGCAGAGGCTCGAGAGAGTGATTCAGAGGCTTACGAGAGTGATGCAGAGGCTGAAGAGAGTGTTGCAGAGGCTCAAGAGAGGGATGAAGAGGATGAAAAGAGTGATGCAGAGCCTCAAGAGAGAGATGCAGAGGCTCAAGAGAGTGATGCAGAACCTTAAGAGAGTGAGGCAGAGGCTTAGGAGAGGGATGCAGAGGCTCAAGAGAGTAATGCAGAGGCTTAAGAGGGTGATGCAGAGGCCCAAGAGAGTGATGCAGAGGCTTGAGAGAGGGATGCAGGGGCTCAAGAGAGTTATGCAGAGGCTCAAGAGAGTGATTAAGAGGCTTAAGAGAGTGATGCAGAGGTTCAAGAGAGTGATGCAGAGGCTCAAGAGAGGGATGCAGAGGATCAAGAGAGGGATGGAGAGGCTTAGGAGAGTGATGCAAATGCTCAAGAGAGGGATGCAGAGGCTCAAGAGAGGGATGCAGGAGTTCAAGAGAGGGATGCAGAGGCTCAGGAGAGGGATGCAGAGGCTTAAGAAAGTGATGCAGAGGCTCAGTAGAGGGATGCAGAGGCTTAAGAGGGTGTTGCAGAGTCTTAAGAGAACGATGCAGAGGCTCAAGAGAGGGATGCAGGGGCTCAGGAGAATGATGCAGAGGCTCAAGATAATGATGCAGAGGCTCAAGAGAGTGATTCAGAGGCTTACGTGAGTGATGCAGAGGCTAAAGAGAGTGATGCGGAGGCCCGAGAGAAGGATGAAGAGGCTGAAGAGAGTGATGCAGAGGCTCAAGTGAGGGATGCAGAGGCTCAAGAGAGTGATGCTGAGGCTTAAGAGAGTGAGGCAGAGGCTTAGGAGAGGAATGCAGAGGCTCAAAAGAGTAATGCAGAGGCTTAAGAGGGTGATGCAGAGGCTCAAGAGAGTGATGCAGAGGCTTGAGAGAGGGATGCAGGGGCTCAAGAGAGTGATTCAGAGGCTTAAGAGAGTGATGCAGAGGCTTAAGCAAGTGATGCAAAGGCTTAAAAGAGGGATGCAGAGGCTCAAGGGAGGGATAGAGAGGCCCAAGAGAGGGATGCAGAGGCTCAAGAGAGGGATGCAGAGGCTTAAGTGAGCGATGCAGAGGCACAAGAGAGGGATGCAGAGGCTCTTGAGAGTGATGCAGAGGCTCAAGAGAGGGATGCAGAGGCTTAAGAGAGTGATGCAAAGGCTCAAGAGAGGGATGTAGAGGCTCATTAGAGGGATGCAAGAGTTCAAGAGAGGGATGCAGAGGCTCAAGAGAGTGATGCAGATGATCAAGAGAGTGATGCAGAGGCTCAATAGAGTGACGCAGAGGATCAACATAGGGAAGCGGAGGCTTAAGAGAGTGATGCAGAGGCTGAAGAGAGTGATGCAGAGGCTCTAGAGAGTGATGCAGAGTCTCAAGAGAGTGATGCAGAGGCCCAAGTGAGTGATGCAGATGATCAAGAGAGTGATGCAGAGATTTTCTCAGATTTTCGCATAATATTGCATTTTAATCAAGTTTTCTTGCATTTTGTTTCGTACTAAAAATCATCGCATTCAGCAAATTTTTGACGTTTATCATCACCTTTTCCTTTATGTGCTATAAACAAAATATCATCGAATTAGGCAATATTTTGCTGTTTTTCCACGTTTTTGTGAATTTTCAGTTTATTGTTATTAATTCATTATATATACGATAAAAATTATGCAAACACATAATTGATTAAAAATTAACCTTAAACACTTCATTTTCAATTAACTATTTGTTTCTCGTTAAAATACTGTGTAAGATATTGGAAAGGGGGAGAAGTTCTGTTTTTATTGCATATATCGACGTTTCAGCCGGATTAGAGTGGTTTTACATGTACATCTTCCATCGGTAATATAAACGGAAAATCAGGAACATTTTAGTTAATTCTAATGAAAACACATTGATTTTTATCATTTGTATTTGAAACAACATTGTCATATATCTTTTCTTGGATCTAAATAATACGAAACCTCGCTCTATGATTTGAAGATAAAATCCTCAAATATGGTAATATAATGATTTTTTCACGTTATTCATGTAGTGTGATTTTACGTATATATATTCGTTTTTACCAATATTTCGATACTACTTCATGTTTTCTCACGATATGTGATTTGGCCTGCATATCTCAGAATTTCGCAAATCTTGCATTTATAAGCAAGTTTTCTTGCATTTTGTTTTGTACTAAAAATCATCGAATTTAGCAATATTTTGACCTTTATCATCCTCTTTTCCTTTATGTGATTTAAACAAAATATCATAGAATTAAGCAAAATTTTGCCGTTTTTCCACGTTTTTGTGAATTTTCAGTTTATTGTTATTATTTCAATAAAAATACGAGAAAAATTATGCAAACACATAATTAATCAGAAAATAACCTTAAATACTTCATTTTCAATCATCTATTTGTTTCTCTTTAAAATACTGAGTAAGATATTGAAAAGGGGAGAAGTTCTGTTTTTATTGCATATATCGACGTTTCAGCCGGATTAGAACGGTTTTACGTGTACATCTTCCATCGGTAATATAAACCGAAAGTCAGGAACATTTTAGTTAATTTTAATGAAAACACATTGATTTTTATCATTTGTATTAGAAGCAACAACTTTATACGTCTTTTCTAGGGTCTAAAAAATAAGAAACGTTGCTCTATGATTCGAAGTTAAAATCCTCAAATTTGGTAAAATAATGACTTTTTTAACGTTTTTCATGTAGTCTGATATTACGTAAATATATTCAGTTGTACCAATATTTCGATACTATTTCATGTAGTATCACGATATGTGATTTGGCCTTCAAATCTCAGAATTTCGCAAATTTTGCATTTTTAAGCAAGTTTTCTTGCATTTTGTTTTGTACTAAAAATCATCGAATTTAGCAATATTTTGATCTTTATCATCCCCTTTTAATTTATGTGATTTAAGCAAAATATTATCGAATTAGGCCGTTTTTCCACGTTTTTGTGAATTTTCAGTTTATTGTTATTAATTCATTAAATATACGATAAAAATTATGCAAACACATAATTGATCAGTAAATAACCTTAAATACTTCATTTTCAATCATCTATTTGTTTATCGTTAAAATACTGAGTAAGATTTTAAGGGGGTTGAAGTTCTGTTTTTATTGCATATATCGACGTTTCAGCCGGATTAGAACGGTTTTACGTGTACATCTTCCATCGGTAATATAAACCGAAAATCAGGAACATTTTAGTTAATTTTAATGAAAACACATTGATTTTTATTATTTGTATTGGAAGCAACATCTTTATACGTTTTTTTTAGGGTCTAAAAAATACCAAACGTCGCTCTATGATTCGAAGTTAAAATCCTCAAATTTGGTATAATAATGACTTTTTTCACGTTTTTCATGTAGTTTGATATTACGTAAATATATTCATTTTTACCAATATTTCAAAACGTTTTCATGTAGTATCACAATATGTGCTTTGGCCTTCAAATCTCAGATTTTCGCAAAATATTGCATTTTAAGCAAGTTTTCTTGCATTTTGTTTCGTACTAAAAATCATCGAATTCAGCAATATTTTGACGTTTATCATCCCCTTTTCCTTTATGTCATGTAACAAAATATCATCGAATTAGGCAATATTTTCCTGTTTTTCCACGTTTTTGTTAATTTTCAGTTTATTGCTATTAATTCATTAAATATACGATAAAAATTATGCAAACACATAATTGATTATAAATTAACCTTAAACACTTCAATTTCAATCAACTATTTGTTTCTCGTTAAAATACTAAGTAAGATGTTGGAAAGGGGAGAAGTTCTGTTTTTATTGCATATATCGACATTTCAGCCGGATTAGAGCGGTTTTATTTGTACATCTTCCATCGGTAATATATACGGAAAATCAGTAACATTTTAGTTAATTCTAATGAAAACATTGATTTTTATAATTTGTATTTGAAACAACATTGTCATGTGTCTTTTTTTGGATCTAAATAATACGAAACATCGCTCTATGATTTGAAGTTAAAATCCTCAAATATGGTAATATAGTGACTTTTTCACGTTATTCATGTAGTGTGATTTTACGTATATATATTCGTTTTTACCAATATTTCGATAGTACTTCATGTTTTCTCACGATATGTGATTTGGCCTTCAAATCTTAAATTTCTCAATTTTTTTTATTTTTAAGCAAGTTTTCTTGCATTTTGTTTTGTACTAAAAATCATCGAATTTAGCAATATTTTGACCTTTATCATTCTCTTTTCCTTTATGTGATTTAAACAAAATATCATCGAATTAGGCAATATTTTGCCGTTTTTCCACGTTTTTGTTAATTTTCAGTTTATTGTTATTAATTCATTAAATATACGATAAAAATTATGCAAATACATAATTGATCAGATAATAACCTTAAATACTTCATTTTCAATTACCTATTTGTTTCTCGTTAAAATACTGAGTAAGATATTGAAAAGGGGAGAAGTTCTGTTTTTATTGCATATATCGACGTTTCAGCAGG
This sequence comes from Procambarus clarkii, assembly GCF_040958095.1. Lineage (NCBI taxonomy): Eukaryota > Metazoa > Arthropoda > Malacostraca > Decapoda > Cambaridae > Procambarus > Procambarus clarkii. Next base: position 25,822,074 of record NC_091161.1, on the reverse strand, counting down.
ATTAGAACGGTTTTACGTGTACATCTTCCATCGGTAATATAAACAGAAAATCAGGAACATTTTAGTTAATTTTAATGAAAACACATTGATTTTTATCATTTGTATTGGAAGCAACATCTTTATACGTCTTTTCTAGGGTCTAAAAAATACGAAACGTCGCTCTATGATTAAAAGTTAAAATCCTCAAATTTGGTATAATAATGACTTTTTTCGCGTTTTTCATGTAGTTTGATATTACGTAAATATATTCATTTTTACCAATATTTCGATAATATTTCATGTAGTATCACGATATGTGATTTGGCCTTCATATCTCAGATTTTCGCATAATATTGCATTTTAAGCAAGTTTTCTTGCATTTTGGTTCGTACTAAAAATCATCGAATTCAGCAATATTTTGACGTTTATCATCCCCTTTTCCTTTATGTGATATAAACAAAATATCATCGAATTAGGCAATATTTTGCTGTTTTTCCACGTTTTTGTGAATTTTCAGTTTATTGTTATTAATTCATTAAATATACGATAAAAATGATGCAAACAAATAATTGATAAGAAATTAACCTTAAACACTTCATTTTCAATCAACTATTTGTTTCTCGTTAAAATACTGAGTAAGATATTGGAAAGGGGAGAAGTTCTGTTTTTATTGCATATGTCGACGTTTCAGCCGGATTACAGCGGTTTTACGTGTACATCTTCCATCGGTGTCACTATTGCATCACTCTCTTGAGCCTAAATAATATCCCAAAATATCCCAAACATCCCAAATTCGACCCTTGAACCATATTTTGGAGCCAAATTCTGGCTCTCTGCACGTATTCTCAGTGCCAATTACTGAGAGCAGCGATGGGTCATATTTAGCCCAAACCCTCCCTGCAGTTTTCAAAATAATTTAAACATCACAAATTCGACGCTTGAGCCATATTTTGGAGCCAAATTCTGGCTTTCTGTACGTATTCGCAGTTTGAAATTACGACTTTTTATACCAAAATACGCGAATTGCTGAGAGCGGCGGTGTGTCACATTTTGCCCAAACTCCCCTGCAGTTTTAACACTCAAGAGTGTTATGCAGAGCTCAAGAGAGTGATGCAGAGGTTTACGAGAGTGATGCAGAGGCTCAAGAGAGTGATGCAGAGGCTCAAAAGAGTGTTGCAGAGGCTCACGAGTGTGATGCAGAGGCTCAAGAGAGTGATGCAGAGGCCCAAGAGAGTGATGCAGAGGCTAAAGTGAGTGATGCAGAGCTTCAGAGAGTGATGCAGAGGCTTAGGAGAATGATGTAGAGGCTAAAGAGAGGGATGCAGAGGCTGAAGAGAGAGATGCAGAGGCTCATGAGAGTGATTCAGAGGCTTACGAGAATGATGCAGAGGTTTAAGTGAGTGATGCAAAGCGTTAAGAGAGGGGATGCAGAGGCTCAAGAGAGGGAAGCAGAGGCTCCAGAGAAGGATGCAGAGGCTCAAGAGAGTGATGCAGAGGTTGAAGAGAGAGATGCAGAGGCTTAAGAGAGTGACGCAGAGGCTCAAGTGAGTGATGCAGAGGTTCAAGAGAATGATGTAGAAGCTTAACAAAGGGATGCAGAGGCTCAAGAGAATGATGCAGAGGTTCAAGAGAGTGGTGCAGAGGCTCACGAGAGTGATGCAGAGGCTCTAGAGAGTGATGCAGAGGATCAAGAGAGTGATGCAGAGGCTCAAGAGAGTGATGCAGAGGATCAAGAGAGGGAAGCAGAGGCTTAAGAGAGTGATGCACAGGATCAAGAGAGTGATGCAAAGGATCAAGATAGGGAAGCAGAGGCTTAAGAGAGTGATGCAGAGGCTGAAGAGAGAGATGCAGAGGCTCTAGAGAGTGATGCAGAGGATTAAGAGAGTGATGAAGAGGCTCAAGAGAGTGATGCAGAGGTTCAAGAGAGTGATGCAGAGGTTCGAGCGAGTGATGCAGAGGCTCAAGAGAGAGATTCAGAGGCTCAGGAGAGGGATTCAGAGGCTTAAGAGAGTGATGCAAAGGCTTAAGAGAGGGATGCAGAGGCTAAAGAGAGTGATGTAGACACTCAAGAGTGTTATGCAGAGGCTGAAGAGAGTGATGCAGAGGCTAAAGTGAGTGATGCAGAGGCTCAGGAGAGTGATGCAGAGGCATAAGGAGAATGATGCAGAGGCTCATGAGAGGGATGCAGAGGCTGAAGAGACTGATGCAGAGGCTAAAAAGAGTGTTGCAGAGGCTTAAGAGAGTGATGCAGAGGCTTAAGAGAGGGATGCAGAGGCTCAGGCGAGGGAAGCAGAGGCTCAAGAGAGGGATGCAGGTGCTCAGGAGAGGGATGCAGAGGCTCAAGTGAGGGATGCAGAGGCACAAGAGAGGGAAGAAGAGGCTCTTGAGAGTGACGCAGAGGCTCAAGAGAGGGATGCAGAGGTTCAGGAGAGTGATGCAAAGGCTCAAGAGATGGATGCAGTGGCTCATGAGAGGGATGAAGAAGTTCAAGAGAGTGATGCAAAGGCTCAAGAAAGAGATGCAGAGGCTCAAAAAAGGGATGCAGACTCTGCATCACTCTCTTGAGCCTCTGCATCCCTCTCTTGTGCCTCTGCATCCCTCTCATGATCATCTGCATCACTCTCTTGAGCCTCTGCATCACTCTCTTGATCCTCTGCATCACTCTCTTGAGTCTCTGCATCACTCTCCAGAGCCTCTACATCACTCTCTTGAGCCTCTACATCACTTGCTTCAGCCTCTGCATCACTCTCTTTAGCCTCTGCATCCCTCCCATGATCCTCTGCATCACTCTCTTGAGCCTCTGCATCCCACTCTTAAGCCTCTACATCATTCTCTTGAGCCTCTGCATCACTCTCTTGAGCCCCTACATCACTCTCTTAAGCCTCTGCATCTCTCTCTTCAGCCTCTGCATCACTCTCTGGAGCCTCTGCATCCCTCTCTGGAGCCTCAGCATCCTTCTCTTGAGCCTCTGCAGCACTCTCTTGAGCCTCTTCATCATTCTCTTGAGCCTCTGCATCCCTCTCTTAAGCCTCTGCATCACTCTCTTGAGCCTCTGCATCCCTCCCTTGAACTCCTGCATCCCTCTCATGAGCCTCTGCATCCCTCTCTTGAGCCTTTGCATCACTCTCTTAAGCCTCTGCAGCCCTCTCTTGAACCTCTGCATCACTCTCAAGAGCCTCTGCATCCCTCTCTTGTGCGTCTTCATCCTTCTCTTGAGCCTCTGCATCCCTCTCCTGAGCCTCTGCATCCCTCCCTTGAGCCTCTGCATCCCTCTCTTGAGCCTCTGCATCACTCTCGTAAGCCTCTGAATAACTCTCTTGAGCCTTTGCATCACTCGCTTGAGGCCCTGCATCCCTCAAGAGAGTGATGCAGGGGTTAAAGAGAGTAATGCAGAGGCTCAAGAGAGTGATGCAGAGGCTCATGAAAGTGATGCAGAGGCTTAAGAAAGTGATGCAGAGGCTCAAAAAAGGGATGCAGACTCTGCATCACTCTATTGAGCCTCTGCATCCCTTCCTTAAGCTTCTGCAACACTCTCTTTAGCCTCTGCATCACTCTCTTAAGCCTCTGCTTCCCTCTCATGATCCTCTGCATCACTCTCTTGAGCCTCTGCATCACTCTCTTGATCCTCTGCATCACTCTCCTGAGTCTCTGCATCACTCTCCAGAGCCTCTATATCACTCTCTTGAGTCTCTACATCACTTGCTTCAGCCTCTGCATCACTCTCTTTAGCCTCTGCATCCCTCCCTTGATCCTATGCATCACTCTCTTGAGCCTCTGCATCATTTTCTTGAGCCTCGGCATTCCTCTCTTAAGCCTCTACATCATTCTCTTGAGCCTCTGCATCACTCTCTTGAGCCCCTACATCACTCTCTTAAGCCTCTGCATCTCTCTTTTCTGCCTCTGCATAACTCTCTTTAGCCTCTGCATCCCTCCCTTGATCCTCTGCAGCACTCTCTTGAGCCTTTTCATCATTCTCTTGAGCCTCTACATCCCTCTCTTAAGTCTCTGCATTACTCTCTTGAGCCTCTGCATCCCCTCTCTTGAACTCCTGCATCCCTCTCATGAGCCTCTGCATCCCTCTCTTGAGCCTTTGCATCACTCTCTTAAACCTCTGCATCCCTCTCTCTTGAACCTCTGGATCACTCTCAAGAGCCTCTGCATCCCTCTCTTGTGCCTCTTCATCCTTCTCTTGAGCCTCTGCATCCCTCTCCTGAGCCTCTGCATCCCTCCCTGGAGCCTCTGCATCCCTCTCCTGAGCCTCTGCATCACTCTCGTAAGCCTCTGAATCACTCTCTTGAGCCTTTGCATCACTCTCTTGAGGCCCTACATCCCTCAAGAGAGTGATGCAGGGGTTAAAGAGAGTAATGCAGAGGCTCAAGAGAGTGATGCAGAGGCTCAAGAGAGTGATGCAGAGGATCAAAAGAGGGAAGCAGAGGCTTAAGAGAGTGATGCAGAGGCTGAAGAGAATGATGCAGAGGCTCTAGAGAGTGATGCAGAGGCTCAAGAGAGTGATGCAGAGGCTCAGGAGAGGGATTCAGAGGATCAAGAGAGTGATGCAGAGGCTCGAGAGAGTGGTGCAGAGGCTCACGAGAGTATTACAGAGGCTCTAGAGAGTGATGCAGAGGATCAAGAGAGTGATGCAGTGGCTCAAGAGAGTGATGCAGAGGATCAAGAGAGGGAAGCAGAGGCTTAAGAGAGTGATGCACATGATCAAGAGAGTGATGCAAAGGATCAAGATAGGGAAGCAGAGGCTTAAGAGAGAGATGCAGAGGCTGAAGAGAGAGATGCAGAGGCTCGGGAGAGGGATTCAGAGGCTTAAGAGAGTGATGCAAAGGCTTAAGAGAGGGATGCAGAGGCTCAAGAGAGTGTTGTAAACACTCAAGAGTGTTATGCAGAGGCCCAAGAGAGTGATGCAGAGGCTAAAGTGAGTGATGCAGAGGCTCAGGAGAGTGATGCAGAGGCTTAGGAGAATGATGCAGAGGCTCATGAGAGGGATGCAGAGGCTGAAGAGACTGATGCAGAGGCTAAAGAGTGTGTTGCAGAGGCTTAAGAGAGTGATGCAGAGGCTTAAGAGAGGGATGCAGAGGCTCAAGCGAGGGAAGCAGAGGCTCAAGAGAGGGATGCAGGTGCTCAAGATAGGGATGCAGAGGCTCAAGTGAGGGATGCAGAGGCACAAGAGAGGGATGCAGAGGCTCTTGAGAGTGACGCAGAGGCATATGAGAGGGATGCAGAGGTTTAGGAGAGTGATGCAAAGGCTCAAGAGATGTATGCAGAGGCTCATGAGAGGGATGAAGGAGTTCAAGAGAGTGATGCAAAGGCTCAAGAAAGGGATGCAGAGGCTCAAAAAAGGGATGCAGACTCTGCATTTACTCTCTTGAGCCTCTGCATCCCTCTCTAGTGCCTCTGCATCCCTCTCATGGTCCTCTGCATCACTCTCTTAAGCCTCTGCATCACTCTCTTGATCCTCTGCATCACTCTCTTGAGTCTCTGCATCACTCTCCAGAGCCTCTACATCACTCTCTTGAGCCTCTACATCACCTGCTTCAGCCTCTGCATCACTCTCTTTAGCCTCTGCATCCCTCCCTTGATCCTCTGCATCACTCTCCTGAGCCTCTGCATCATTTTCTTGAGCCTCTGCATCACTCTCTTGAGCCCCTACATCACTCTCTTAAGCCTCTGCATCTCTCTCTCTTCAGCCTCTGCATCACTCTCTGGAGCCTCTGCATCCCTCTCTGGAGAGAGGCTCAAGAGAGGGATGCAGAGGCTCAAGTGAGGGATGCAGTGGCACATGAGAGGGATGCAGAGGCTCTTGGAAGTGATGCAGAGGCTCAAGTGAGGGATGCATAGCCTTAAGAGAGTGATGCAAAGGATCAAGAGAGGGATGCAGAGGCTAAAGAGAGTGATGCAGAGGATCAAGAGAGTGATGTAGAGGCTCAAGAGAGTGATGCAGAGGATCAAGAGAGGGAAGCAGAGGCTTAAGAGAGTGATGCAAAGGCTGAAGAGAGTGATGCAGAGGCTCTAGAGAGTGATGCAGAGGCTCAAGAGAGTGATGCAGAGGCCCAAGAGATTGATGCAGAGGATCAAGAGAGTGATGTAGAGGCTCGAAAGAGTAATGCAGAGGCCTCAAGAGAGGGATTCAGAGGCTTAAGAGAGTGATGCAGAGGCTGAAGAGAGTGTTGCAGAGGCTCAAGAGAGGGATGCAGAGGCTCAAGAGAGTGATGCAGAGGCTCAAGAGAGTTATGCAGAGGCTCAAGAGAGTGATTCAGAGGCTTACGAGAGTGATGCAGATGATCAGGAGAGGGATGCAGAGGCTTAAGAGAGTGATGCAGAGGCTGAAGAGAGTGATGCAGAGGCTTAGGAGAGGGATGCAGAAGCTCAAGAGAGTGATGCAGAGGCTCAAGAGAGTGATGCAGATGCTCAAGAGAGTGATGCAGAGGCTTAAGAGAGGGATGCAGAGGCTCAAGAGAGTAATGCAGAGGCTTAGGAGGGTGATGCAGAGGCTCAAGAGAGTGATGCAGAGGGTTGAGAGAGGGATGCAAGGGCTCACGAGAGTGATGCAGAGGCTCAAGAGAGTGATTCAGAGGCTTAACAGAGTGATGCAGAGGCTTAAGAGAGTGATGCAGAGGCTTAAGAGAGGGATGCAGAGGCTCAGGAGAGGGATGCAGAGGCTTAAGAGAGGGATGCAGAGGCTGAAGAGATTGATGCAGAGGCTTAAGAGAGGGATGCAGAGGCTCAAGAGAGGGATGCAGAGGATTAAGAGAGTGATGCAGAGGCTGAAGAGAGGGATGCAGAGTCTCAAGAGAGGGATGTATAGGCTCAAGAGAGTGATGCATAGGCTTAAGAGAGGGATGCAGAGGCTGAAGAGAGTGATGCAGAGGCTTAAGAGGGGGATGCAGAGGCTCAAGAGAGTGATGCAGAGGCTTAAGAGAGGGATCCAGAGGCTCAAGAGAGTGATGCAAAGGCTCAAGAGAGTGATGCAGAGGCTTAAGAGAGGGATGCAGAGTCTCAAGAGAGGGATGTATAGGCTCAAGAGAGTGATGCAGAGGCTGAAGAGAGTGATGCAGATGCTCAAGAGTGGGATGCAGAAGCTCACGAGAGTGATTCAGAGGCTTAAGAGAGTGATGCCGAGGCTTTAGAGAGTGTTGCAGAGGCATAAGAGAGGGATGCAGAGGCTCAAGAGAGTGATGCAAAGGCTCAAGAGAGTGATGCAGAGGCTTAAGAGAGGGATGCAGAGGCTCAAGAGAGGGATGCAGAGGCTCATGAGAGTGATGCAGAGGCTTAAGAGAGGGATGCAGAGTCTCAAGAGAGGGATGTATAGGCTCAGGAGAGTGATGCAGATGCTCAAGAGTGGGATGCAGAGGCTCAAGAGAGAGATGCAGAGGCTCAAGTGAGGGATGCAGAGGCTTAAGAGAGTGATGCAGTGGCTCATGAGAGGGATGAGGCTCAAGAGAGTGATGCTGAGGCTTAAGAGAGTGAGGCAGAGGCTTTGGAGAGTGATGCAGAGGCTTAAGCGAGTGATGCAGAGGCTTAAAAGAGGGATGCAGAGGCTTAAGAGAGTGAGGCAGAGGCTTAAGAGTGTGATGCAAAGGCTTAAAGGAGAACGTTCTGTTTTTATTGAATATATCGACGTTTCAGCCGGATTAGAACGGTTTTACGTGTATCCCTCTCTTATCCCTCTCTTGAGCCCCTGCATCACTTCCAAGAGCCTTTGCATCCCTCACTTGTGCCACTGCATCCCTCACTTGAGCCTCTGCATCCCTCTCTTGAGCCTCTGTGTCCCTATCTTGAGCCTCTGCATCCCTCTCTTAAGCCTCTGCATCACTCTCATGAGCCCCTGCATCACTCTCTTAAGCCTCTGCTTCTCTCTCGTCAGCCTCTGCATCCCTCTCTTGAGCCCCTGCATCCCTCTCTTGAACCTTTACATCCCTCTCTTGAGCCTCTGCATCCCTCTCTTAAGCCTCTGCATCACTCTCTTGAGCCTTTGCATCACTCTCTTGAGCCTCTGCATCCCTCTCTTATGCCTCTGCAACACTCTCTTCAGCCTCTGCATCACTCTCTTAAGCCTCTGCATTCCTATCTTGAGCCTCTGCATCGCTCTCTCAACCCTCTGCATCACTCTCTTGAGCCTCTGCATCACCCTCCTAAGCCTCTGCATTACTCTCTTGAGCCTCTGCATCCCTCTCTTAAGCCTCTACATCACTCCCTTGAGCATCTGCATCATTCTCTTGAGCCTCTGCATCACTCTCTTGAGCCTCTGCATCCCTCTCTTGGGCCTCTGCATCCCTCTCTTGAGCCTCTGCATCCCTCTCTTAAGCCTCTGCATCACTCTCTTAAGCCTCTGCATTACTCTCTTGAGCCTCTGTGTCCCTATCTTGAGCCTCTGCATCACTCTCTTCAGTCTCTTCATCCCTCTCTTGAGCCTCTGCAACACTCTCTTCAGCCTCTGCATCACTCTCTTAAGCCTCTGAATCCCTCTCTTGAGGCCTTCGCATAACTCTCTCGGGCCTCTGCATCACTCTCTTGAATCTCTGCATCACTTTCGTAAGCCTCTGAATAACTCTCTTGAGCCTCTGCATCACTCTCTGGTTCCTCTGCATCACTCTCTTGAGCCTCTGCATCACTCTCTTGAGCCTCTGCATCACTCTCTAGAGCCACTGCATCACTTTCTTCAGCCTCTGCATCACTCTCCTAGGACTCTGCTTCCCTCTCTTGATCCTCTGCATCACTCTCATGAGCTTCTGCATCACTCTCTTAAGCCTCTGCATCACTCTCGTAAGCCTCTGAATCACTCTCTTGAGCCTCTGCATCACTCTCATGATCCCCTGCATCCCTCTCTTGAGCCTCTGCATCACTTTCTTAAGCCTCTGCATCCCTCTCTTGAACCTCTGTGTCACCCTCAAGAGCCTCTGCATCCCTCTCTTGTGACTCTGCTTCCCTCACTTGAGCTTCTGCATCCCTCTCTTAAGCCCCTGCATCCCTCTCTTGAGCCTCTGCATCCCTCTCTTGAGCCTCTGCATCCCTCTCTTGAGCCTCTGCATCCCTCTCATAAGCCTCTGTATCACTCTCTTAAGCCTCTGCATCACTCTCGTAAGACTCTGAATCATTCTGTTGAGCCTCTTCATCACTCTCTTGAGCCTCTCCATCACTCTCTTGAGCCTCTGCATTCCTCTCTTAAGCCTCTGCATCATTCTCTTCAGCCTTTGCAGCCCTCTCTTAAGACTGCATTATTCTCTTCAGCCTCTGCATTCCTCTCTTAAGCCTCTGCATCACTTTCTTGATCCTCTGCATCCCTCTCTTAAGCCTCTGCATCACTCTCTTGAGCCTCTGCATCACTCTCTTAAGCCTCTTCATCATTCTCTTGTGCCTCTGTAACACTCTCTTGAACCTCTGCATCACTCTCTTAAGCCTCTGGATCTCAACCTTCTGCCTCTGCATCCCTCTCCTGAGCCTCTGGATCACTCTCTTAAGCCTCTACATCCCACTCTTGAGCCTCTGCATCTATCTCTTAAGCCTCTGCATCACTCTCTTGAGCCTTTGCATCACTCTCTTGAGCCTCTGCATCCCTCTTTTATGCCTCTGCAACACTCTCTTCAGCCTCTGCATCACTCTCCTAAGCCTCTGCATCCCCCTCTTGAGGCTCTGCATCCTTTTTTATGCCTCTGCAACACTCTCTTCAGCCTCTGCATCACTTTCTTGAGCCTTTGCATCACTCTCTTGAGCCTCTGCATCCCTCTCTTAAGCCTCTGCAACAATCTTTGCAGCCTCTGCATCATTCTCTTAAGCCTCTGCATCCTTCTCTTGATCCTCTGCATCTCTCTCTTAAGCCTCTGCATCAATCTCTTGAGCCCCTGCATCATTCTCTTGAACCTCTGCATCCCTCTCTTAAGCTTCTACATCATTCTCTTGTGCCTCTGCATCACTCTCTTAAGCCTCTGCATCTCTCTCTTCAGCCTCTGCATCCCTCTCTTGAGCCTCTGAATCCCTTTCTTCATGCTCTGCATCCCTCTCATGAGCCACTACATCCCTCTCTTGATCTTCTGCATTCCTCTCTTAAGCCTCTGCATCACTCTCTTAAGCCTCTGCATCACTCTCGTAAGCATCTGAATCACTCTGTTGAGCCCCTGCATCCCTCTATTGAGCCTCTGCATCACTTTCTTAAGCCTCTGCATCCCTTTCATGAGCCTTTGCATCTCTCACTTGACCTCCTGCATCCCTCCTATGAGCCTCTGCATCTCTCTCTTGAACCTTTGCGTCACTCGCTTAAGCCTCAGCATCCCTCTCTTGAGCCACTGCATCACTCTCTTAAGCCTCTGCATCCCTCACTTGAGCCTCTGCATCCCTCTCTTGAGCCTCTGCATCCCTCTCTTAATCCTCTGCATCACTCTCTAAAGCCTCGGCATCACTCTCTTAAGCCTCTGAATCACTCTCTTGAGCTTCTGCATCCCTCTCTTGAGCCTCTGCATCCCTCTCTTAAGCCTCTGCAACACTCTCTTAAGCCTCGGCATCACTCTCTAAAGCCTCTGAATCACTCTTTTGAGCTTCTGCATCCCACTCTTGAGCATCTGCATCATTCTTCAGCCTCTGCATACCTCTCTTGAGCCTATACATCCCTCTTTTTAGCCTCTGCATCCCTCTCTTAAGCCTTTGCATCACTCTCATGAGCCTCTGCATCACTCTCTTAAGCCTCTGCATCTCTCTCTTGAGCCTCTGTATCCCTCTCTTGAGCCTCTGCATCTCTCTCTTGAGCCCCTGCATTCCTCTCTTGAGCCTCTACATCCCTCTCTTGAGCCCCTGCATAGCTCTCTTGAGCCTCTACATCCCTCTCTTGAGCCTTTGCATCACTCTCTTGAGCCTCTGCATCCTTCTCTTATGCCTCTGCAACACTCTCTTAAGCCTCTGCATCCCTCTCTTCAGCCTCTGCATCCCTCTTTTGTGCCTCTGCATCCCTCACTTGAGCCTCTGCATCCCTCTCTTGAGCCTCTGCATCCCTCTCTTTTGCCTCTGCATCCCTCGCTTTAGCCTCTGCATCCCTCTCTTAAGCGTTTGTATCACACTCTTAAGCCTCTGCATCACTCTCTTGAGCCTCTGTATCCCTCTCTTGAACCTCTGCATCACACTCTTGAGCCTCTGCATCTTTCTCTTGAGCTCCTGCATCCCTCTCTTGAGCCTCTGCATCCCTCTCGAGAGAGTTTTCCAGAGGCTTCAAGAGAGGGATTCAGAGGCTTAAGAGAGTGATGCAGAGGCTTAAGAGAGGGATGCAGAGGCTCAAGCGAGGGATGCAGAGGTTCAAGAGAGGGATGCAGGGGCTCCAGAGAGGGATGCAGAGGCTCAAGAGCGGGATGCAGGGGATCAAGAGAGGGATGCAGAGGCTTAAGCGAGTGATGCAAAGGTTCAAGAGAGGGATGCAGAAGCTCATAAGAGGGGATGCAAAACGTCAAGTGAGAGATGCAAAGGCTCATGAAAGGTATGCAGAGGCTTAAGAAAGTGATGCAGAGGCTCAAAAGAGGGATGCAGAGGCTTAAGAGGGTGATGCAGAAGCTCAGGAGAGTGATGCAGAGGCTCAATTGAGGGATGCAGGGGCTCAAGAGTGTGATAGAGAGGCTCAATAGAATGATGCAGGGGCTCAACAGAGTGATTCAGATGCTTACGGGAGTGATACAGAGGCTTAAGAGAGTGATGCAGAGGCTTAGGAGAGGGATGCAGAGGATCAAGAGAGGGATGTAGAGGCTCAAGAGAGGGATGCAGAGGATGAAGAAAGAGATGCAAAGGCTCAAGAGAGGGATGCAGAGGCTGAAGAGAGAGATGCAGAGGCTTAAAAGACTGATGCAGAGGCACAAGAGAATGATGTAGAAGCTTAAGAGAGGGATGCAGAGGCTTAAGAGAGGGATGCACAGGCTCAAGAGAGTAATGCAGAGGCTTAGGAGGGTGAGGCAGAGGCTCTAAAGAGTGATGCAGAGGGTTGAGAGAGGGATGCAAGGGCTCAAGAGAGTGATGCAGAGGCTCAAGAGAGTGATTCAGAGCCTTAGGAGAGTGATGCAGAGGCTTAAGAGAGTGATGCAGAGGCTTAAGAGCGGGATGCAGAGGCTCAAGAGAGTGATGCAGAGGTTGAAGAGAGTGATGCAGAGGCTTAAGAGAGGGATGCAGAGGCGGAAGAGAGTGATGCAAAGGCTCAAGAGAGTGATGCAGAGGCTGAAGAGAGTGTTGCAGAGGCTTAAGAGAGGGATGCAGAAGCTCAAGAGAGGGATGCAGAGGCTTAAGAGAGTGATGCAGAGGCTGAAGAGAGTGTTGCAGAGGCATAAGAGAGGGATGCAGAGGCTCAAGAGAGTGATGCAAAGGCTCAAGAGAGTGTTGTAGAGGCTTAAGAGACGGATGCAGAGGCTCAAGAGAGGGATGTAGAGGCTCAATAGAGGGATGCAGGGGCTCAAGAGAGGGATGCAGAGGCTCAAGAGAGGGATGCAGAGGCTGAAGAGAGAGAGGCAGAGGCTTAAGAGAGTGATGCAGAGGCTCATGAGAGTGACGAAGAGGCTGAAGAGAGTGATGCAGATGCTCAAGAGTGGGATGCAGAAGCTCAAGAGAGTGAATCAGAGGCTTAAGAGAGTGATGCCGAGGCTTAACAGAGTTTTGCAGAGGCTTAAGAGAGGGATGCAGAGGCTCAAGGGAGGGATGCAGAGGCTCAAGAGAGTGATTCAGAGGCTTTAGAGAGTGATTCTGAGGCTTAAGAGAGTGATGCAGAGGCTTAAGAGAGGGATGCAGAGGCTCAAGAGAGTGATGCAGAGGCTCAAGAGAGTGATGCAGAGGCTCAAGGTAGTGATGCAGAGGCTCAATAGAGGGATGCAGGGGCTCAAGAGTGTGATAGAGAGGCTGAATAGATTGATGCAGAGGCTTAAGAGAGTGATGCAGAGGCTTAAGAGAGGGATGCAGAGGATCATGAGAGGGATGTAGAGGCTCAAGAGAGGGATGCAGAGGATGAAGAAAGAGATGCAAAGGCTCAAGAGAGGGATGCAGAGGCTGAAGAGAGAGATGCAGAGGCTTAAGAGAGTGATGCAGAGGCACAAGAGAATGATGTAGAAGCTAAAGAGAGGGATGCAGAGGCTCAAGAGAATGATGCAGGGGCTCAAGAGAGTGATGTAGAGGCTTAAGCGAGAGATGCAGAGGATCAAGAGAGGGATGCAGAGGCTTAAGAGAGTGATGCAGAGGCTGCAAAGAGTATTGCAGAGGCTTAAGAGAGGGATGCAGAGGCTCAAGAGAGTGATGCAAAGGCTCAAGGGAGTGATGCAGAGGCTTAAGAGATGGATGCAGAGGCTCAAGAGAGGGATGCAGAGGCTCAAGGGAGTGATGCAAAGGCTCAAGAGAGTGATGCAGAGGCGTAAGAGATGGATGCAGAGGCTCAAGAGAGGGATGTAGAGGCTCAAGAGAGTGATGCAGAGGCTCAGGAGAGAGATGCAGAGGCTGAAGAGAGAGATCCAGAGGATTAAGAGAGGGATGCAGAGGATAAAGAAAGTGATGCAGAGGCTTAAGAGAGGAATGCAGAGGCTGAAGAGAATGATGCAGAGGCTTGAGAGAGGGAAGCAGAGGCTTAAGAGAGTGATGCAGAGGCTCAAGAGAGTGATGGAGAGGCTCAAGAGAGGGAAGCAGAGGCTTAAGAGAGTGATGCAGAGGCTGAAGAGAGTGATGCAGAGGCTCTAGAGAGTGATGCAGAGGCTAAAGAGAGTGATGCAGAGGCTCAAGAGAGTGATGCAGAGGATCAAGAGAGTGATGCCGAGGCTCGAGAGAGTGATCCAGAGGTTTACGAGAGTGATGCAGAGAATCAAGAGAGTGATGCAGAGGATCAAGAGAGGGAAGCAGAGGCTTAAGAGAGTGATGCAGAGGCTGAAGAGTGGGATGCAGAGGCCCAAGAGAGGAATGCAGAGGCTCAAGAGAGGGATGCAGAGGCTCAAGCGAGGGATGCAGTGGCACAAGAGAGAGATGCAGAGGCTCTTGGAAGTGATGCAGAGGCTCAAGAGAGGGATGCAGAGCCTTAAGAGAGTGATGCAAAGGATCAAGAGAGGGATGCAGAGGTTAAAGAGAGTGATGCAGAGGATCAAGAGAGTGATGTAGAGGCTCAAGAGAGTGATGCAGAGGATCAAGAGAGGGAAGCAGAGGCTTAAGAGAGTGATGCAGAGGCTGAAGCGAGTGATGCAGAGGCTCTAGAGAGTGAGGCAGAGGCTCAAGAGAGTGATGCAGAGGCCCAAGAGATTGATGCAGAGGATCAAGAGAGTGATGTAGAGGTTCGAAAGAGTGATGCAGAGGCCTCAAGAGAGGGATTCAGAGGCTTAAGAGAGTGATGCAGAGGCTGAAGAGAGTGTTGCAGAGGCTCAAGAGAGGGATTCAGAGGCTCAGGAGAGTGATGCAGAGGCTCAAGAGAGTTATGCAGAGGCTCAAGAGAGTGATGCAGAGGCTTACGAGAGTGATGCAGATGATCAAGGGAGGGATGCAGAGGCTTAAGAGAGTGATGCAGAGGCTGAAGAGAGTGATGCAGAGGCTTAGGAGAGGGATGCAGAAGCTCAAGAGAGTGATGCAGAGGCTCAAGAGAATGATGCAGATGCTCAAGGGAGTGATGTAGAGGCTTAAGAGAGGGATGCAGAGGCTCAAGAGAGTAATGCAGAGGCTTAGGAGGGTGATGCAGAGGCTCAAGAGAGTGATGCAGAGGGTTGAGAGAGGGATGCAGAGGCTCAAGATAGGAATGCAGAGGCTTAAGAGAGTGATGCAGAGGCTGAAGAGAGTGTTGCAGAGGCATAAGAGAGGGATGCAGAGGCTCAAGAGAGTGATGCAAAGGCTCAAGAGAGTGATGCAGAGGCTTAAGAGAGGGATGCAGAGGCTCAAGAGAGGGATGTAAAGGTTCAAGAGAGGGATGCAGGGGCTCAAGAGAGGGATGCAGAGGCTGAAGAGAGAGAAGCAGAGGCTTAAGAGAGTGATGCAGGGGCTCATGAGAGTGATGCAGAGGCTTAAGAGAGGGATGCAGAGGCTCAATAGTGGGATGTATAGGCTCAAGAGAGTGATGCAGAGGCTGAAGAGAGTGATGCAGATGCTCAAGAGTGGGATGCAGAAGCTCACGAGAGTGATTCAAAGGCTTAAGAGAGTGATGCCGAGGCTTTAGAGAGTGTTGCAGAGGCATAAGAGAGGGATGCAGAGGCTCAAGAGAGTGATGCAAAGGCTCAAGAGAGTGATGCAGAGGCTTAAGAGAGGGATGCAGAGGCTCAAGAGAGGGATGTAGACCCTCAAGAGAGGGATGCAGGGGCTCAAGAGAGGGATTCAGAGGCTGAAGAGAGAGAAGCAGAGGCTTAAGAGAGTGATGCAGAGGCTCATGAGAGTGATGCAGAGGCTCACCACCCACCACCACCACCACCCACCACCACCGCCGCCACCACCACCCACCACCACCGCCGCCACCACCGCCAGCCGCCACCACTCATCACAGACGCCGCCACCCGCCACCGCCCGCCACCACCGCCAGACACAGCCGCCAGTGTCCGCCACCGCCGCCACTGTCCGCCACCGCCGCCACTGTCCGCCACCGCCGCCACTGTCCGCCACCGCCGCCACTGTCCGCCACCGCCGCCACTGTCCGCCACCGCCACCACTGTCTGCCACCGCCACCACTGTCCGCCCGCCGCCACCACTGTCCGCCCGCCGCCACCACTGTCCGCCCGCCGCCACCACTGTCCGCCCGCCGCCACCACTGTCCGCCCGCCGCCTCCACTGTCCGCCCGCCGCCTCCACTGTCCGCCCGCCGCCTCCACTGTCCGCCCGCCGCCTCCACTGTCCGCCCGCCGCCACTGTCCACCACCGCCGCCAAAGCCGCCACTGTCCGCCCGCCGCCACTATCCGCCACTGTCCGCCCGCCGCCACTGTCCGCCCGCCGCCACTGTCCGCCCGCCGCCACTATCCGCCACCGCCGCCACTGTCCTCCCGCCGCCACTGTCCGCCCGCCGCCACTGTCCGCCCGCCGCCGCTCTGTCCGCCCGCCGCCACTGTCCGCCCGCCGCCACTATCCGCCACCGCCGCCACTGTCCGCCCGCCGCCACTGTCCGCCCGCCGCCACTGTCCGCCCGGCGCCACCACTGTCCGCCCGCCGCCACTGTCCGCCCGGCGCCACCACTGTCCGCCCGCCGCCACCACTGTCCGCCCGCCGCCACTATCCGCCACCGCCGCCACTGTCCGCCCGCCGCCACTGTCCGCTCGCCGCCACTGTCCGCCCGGCGCCACCACTGTCCGCCCGCCGCCACCACTGTCCGCCCGCCGCCGCCACTGTTTGCCCGCCGCCGCCACTGTCTGCCCGCCGCCGCCACTGTCCGCCCGCCGCCGCCACTGTCCGCCCGCCGCCGCCACTGTCCGCCCGCCGCCGCCACTGTCCGCCCGCCGCCACTGTCCACCACCGCCGCCAAAGCCGCCACGGTCCGCCCGCCGCCACTATCCGCCACTGTCCGCCCGCCGCCACTGTCCGCCCGCCGCCACTGTCCGCCCGCCGCCACTGTCCGCCCGCCGCCACTGTCCGCCCGCCGCCACTATCCGCCACCGCCGCCACTGTCCTCCCGCCGCCACTGTCCGCACGCCGCCGCCCTGTCCGCCCGCCGCCACTGTCCGCCCACCGCCACTATCCGCCACCGCCGCCACTATCCGCCACCGCCGCCACTGTCCTCCCGCCGCCACTGTCCGCCCGCCGCCACTGTCCGCCCGCCGCTACTATCCGCCACCGCCGCCACTGTCCGCCCGCCGCCACTGTCCTCCCGCCTCCACTGTCCGCCCGCCGCCACTGTCCGTCCGCCGCTACTATCCGCCACCGCCGCCACTGTCCGCCCGCCGCCACTGTCCGCCCGCTGCCACTATCCGCCACCGCCACCACTGTCCGCCACCGCCACCACTGTCTGCCACCGCCACCACTGTCTGCCACCGCCACCACTGTCCGCCCGCCGCCACCACTGTCCGCCCGCCGCCACCACTGTCCGCCCGCCGCCACCACTGTCCGCCCGCCGCCACCACTGTCCGCCCGCCGCCTCCACTGTCCGCCCGCCGCCACCACTGTCCGCCCGCCGCCGCCACTGTCCGCCCGCCGCCGCCACTGTTTGCCCGCCGCCGCCACTGTCCGCCCGCCGCCGCCACTGTCCGCCCGCCGCCGCCACTGTCCGCCCGCCGCCGCCACTGTCCGCCCGCCGCCACTGTCCACCACCGCCGCCAAAGCCGCCACGGTCCGCCCGCCACCACTATCCGCCACTGTCCGCCCGCCGCCACTGTCCGCCCGCCGCCACTGTCCGCCCGCCGCCACTATCCGCCACCGCCGCCACTGTCCTCCCGCCGCCACTGTCCGCACGCCGCCGCCCTGTCCGCCCGCCGCCACTGTCCGCCCGCCGCCACTATCCGCCACCGCCGCCACTATCCGCCACCGCCGCCACTGTCCTCCCGCCGCCACTGTCCGCCCGCCGCCACTGTCCGCCCGCCGCTACTATCCGCCACCGCCGCCACTGTCCGCCCGCCGCCACTGTCCTCCCGCCTCCACTGTCCGCCCGCCGCCACTGTCCGTCCGCCGCTACTATCCGCCACCGCCGCCACTGTCCGCCCGCCGCCACTGTCCGCCCGCTGCCACTATCCGCCACCGCCACCACTGTCCGCCACCGCCACCACTGTCTGCCACCGCCACCACTGTCTGCCACCGCCACCACTGTCCGCCCGCCGCCACCACTGTCCGCCCGCCGCCACCACTGTCCGCCCGCCGCCACCACTGTCCGCCCGCCGCCACCACTGTCCGCCCGCCGCCTCCACTGTCCGCCCGCCGCCACCACTGTCCGCCCGCCGCCGCCACTGTCCGCCCGCCGCCGCCACTGTTTGCCCGCCGCCGCCACTGTCCGCCCGCCGCCGCCACTGCCCGCCCGCCGCCGCCACTGTCCGCCCGCCGCCGCCACTGTCCGCCCGCCGCCACTGTCCACCACCGCCGCCAAAGCCGCCACGGTCCGCCCGCCACCACTATCCGCCACTGTCCGCCCGCCGCCACTGTCCGCCCGCCGCCACTGTCCGCCCGCCGCCACTGTCCGCCCGCCGCCACTATCCGCCACCGCCGCCACTGTCCTCCCGCCGCCACTGTCCGCCCGCCGCCGCCCTGTCCGCCCGCCGCCACTGTCCGCCCGCCGCCACTATCCGCCAGCGCCGCCACTGTCCGCCCGCCGCCACTATCCGCCACCGCCGCCACTGTCCGCCACAGCCGCCACTCTCCGCCGTACAGCCTCCCCTCTCTCCGTTGGTAAATAATTATAATTGTTAGTAAATAATAAAAGAAATATAAACTATTAGATTTTTTTTACCCTTAAATTGGTTTTAATATTTAAATTGAAAATAATAATATAATATAAAATATAATAAAAATAATATAATATAAAATATAATTTAATTTCAAGAAATTTAACTTTAAACACAAAGATGTGAAAAGGGTTCAGATTATTGGCTCAAACCTTTCATAAGAGATTCATATTGGTATATGAATGGATTATGAATGACTCATGTTAGGAGTGTAATGTTGCCACAACATCTCAAATTAGTGTTAGATACATATGTCTTGGTTATAAGTTTTGGAAACCTATTTAAGTCCACACACAATATCGTATCTGATACGATAAAACAAACGTTTCCAATACTTTCAAATACTTTCCAGATATGTTGTGGCAACCTAAAATTGTTTGCTGGGAGAGGCTTAAGAGAGTGATGCAGAGATTCAAGAGAGTGATGCAGAGGCACAAGAGAATGATGTACAGGCTTAAGAGAGTGATGCAGAGGCTCAAGAGAGTGATGCAGAGGCTTAAGAGAGGGATGCAGATGATCAAGAAAGTGATGCAGAGGCTTAAGAGAGGAATGCAGAGGCTGAAGAGAATGATGCAGAGGCTTAAGAGAGGTATGCAGAGGCATTAGAGAGTGATGGAGAGGCTCAAGAGAGGGAAGCAGAGGCTTAAGAGAGTGATGCAGAGGCTGAAGAGAGTGATGCAGAGGCTCTAGAGAGTGATGCAGAGGCTAAAGAGAGTGATGCAGAGGCTCAAGAGAGTGATGCAGAGGATGAAGAGAGTGATGCCGAGGCTCGAGAGAGTGATCCAGAGGCTTACGAGAGTGATGCAGAGAATCAAGAGAGTGATGCAGAGGATCAAGAGAGGGAAGCAGAGGCTTAAGAGAGTGATGCAGAGGCTGAAGAGTGGGATGCAGAGGCCCAAGAGAGGGATGCAGAGGCTCAAGAGAGGGATGCAGAGGCTAAAGTGAGGGATGCAGTGGCACATGAGAGGGATGCAGAGGCTCTTGGAAGTGATGCAGAGGCTCAAGAGAGGGATGCAGAGCCTTAAGAGAGTGATGCAAAGGATAAAGAGAGGGATGCAAAGGCTAAAGAGAATGATGCAGAGGATCAAGAGAGTGATGTAGAGGCTCAAGAGAGTGATGCAGAGGATCAAGAGAGGGAAGCAGAGGCTTAAGAGAGTGATGCAGAGGCTGAAGAGTGGGATGCAGAGGCCCAAGAGAGGGATGCAGAGGCTCAAGAGAGGGATGCAGAGGCTCAAGCGAGGGATGCAGTGGCACAAAAGAGAGATGCAGAGGCTCTTGGAAGTGATGCAGAGGCTCAAGAGAGGGATGCAGAGCCTTAAGAGAGTGATGCAAAGGATCAAGAGAGGGATGCAGAGGCTAAAGAGAGTGATGCAGAGGATCAAGAGAGTGATGTGGAGGCTCATGAGAGTGATGCAGAGGATCAAGAGAGGGAAGCAGAGGCTTAAGAGAGTGATTCAGAGGCTCTAGAGAGTGAGGCTGAGGCTCAAGAGAGTGATGCAGAGGCCCAAGAGATTGATGCAGAGGATCAAGAGAGTGATGTAGAGGCTCGAAAGAGTGATGCAGAGGCCTCAAGAGAGGGATTCAGAGGCTTAAGAGAGTGATGCAGAGGCTGAAGAGAGTGTTGCAGAGGCTCAAGAGAGGGATGCAGAGGCTCAAGAGAGTGATGCAGAGGCTCAAGAGAGTTATGCAGAGGCTCAAGAGAGTGATGCAGAGGCTTACGAGAGTGATGCAGATGATCAAGAGAGGGATGCAGAGGCTTAAGAGAGTGATGCAGAGGCTGAAGAGAGTGATGCAGAGGCTTAGGAGAGGGATGCAGAAGCTCAAGAGAGAGATGCAGAGGCTCAAGAGAATGATGCAGATGCTCAAGAGAGTGATGCAGAGGCTTAAGAGAGGGATGCAGAGGCTCAAGAGAGTAATGCAGAGGCTTAGGAGGGTGATGCAGAGGTTCAAAAGAGTGATGCAGAGGGTTGAGAGAGGGATGCAAGGGCTCACGAGAGTGATGCAGAGGCTCAAGAGAGTGATTCAGAGGCTTAACAGAGTGATGCAGAGGCTTAAGAGAGTGATGCAGAGGCTTAAGAGAGGGATGCAGAGGCTCAAGAGAGGAATGCAGAGGCATAAGAGAGTGATGCAGAGGCTGAAGAGAGTGATGCAGAGGCTTAAGAGAGGGATGCAGAGGCTCAAGAGAGGGATGCAGAGGCTTAAGAGAGTGATGCAGAGGCTGAAGAGAGTGTTGCAGAGGCATAAGAGAGGGATGCAGAGGCTCAAGAGAGTGATGCAAAGGCTCAAGAGAGTGATGCAGAGGCTTAAGAGAGGGATGCAGAGGCTCAAGAGAGGGATGTAGAGGCTCAAGAGAGGAATGCAGGGGCTCAAGAGAGGGATGCAGAGGCTGAAGAGAGAGAAGCAGAGGCTTAAGAGAGTGATGCAGAGGCTAATGAGAGTGATGCAGAGGCATAAGAGAGGGATGCAGAGGCTCAAGAGTGGGATGTATAGGCTCAAGAGAGTGATGCAGAGGCTGAAGAGAGTGATGCAGATGCTCAAGAGTGGGATGCAGAAGCTCACGAGAGTGATTCAGAGGCTTAAGAGAGTGATGCCGAGGCTTTAGAGAGTGTTGCAGAGGCATAAGAGAGGGATGCAGAGGCTGAAGAGAGCGATGCAGAGGCTCAAGAGAGTGATTCAGAGGCTTAAGAGAGTGATTCCGAGGCTTAAGCGAGTGATGCAGAGGCTTAAGAGAGGGATGCCGAGGCTCAAGAGAGGGATGCAGAGGCTCAAGTGAGGGATGCAGAGGCTTAAGAGAGTGATGCAGTGGCTCAAGAGAGGGATGCAGAGGCTTAAGCGAGTGATGTAAAGGTTCAAGAGAGGGATGCAGAAGCTCATAAGAGGGATGCAGGAGGTCAAGTGAGAGATGCAAAGGCTCATGAAAGGGATGCAGAGGCGTAAGAAAGTGATGCAGAGGCTCAAAAGAGGGATACAGAAACAAAGAGAGTGATGCAGAGGCTGCAAAGAGTGTTGCAGAGGCTTAAGAGAGGGATGCAGAGGCTCAAGAGAGTGATGCAAAGGCTCAAGAGAGTGATGCAAAGGCTCAAGAGAGTGATGCAGAGGATTAAGAGAGGGATGCAGAGGCTCAAGAGAGGGATGTAGAGGCTCAAGAGAGGAATGCAGGGGCTCAAGAGAGGGATGCAGAGGCTGAAGAGAGAGAAGCAGAGGCTTAAGAGAGTGATGCAGAGGCTAATGAGAGTGATACAGAGGCTTAAGAGAGGGATGCAGAGGCTCAAGAGTGGGATGTATAGGCTCAAGAGAGTGATGCAGAGGCTGAAGAGAGTGATGCAGATGCTCAAGAGTGAAATGCAGAAGCTCACGAGAGTGATTCAGAGGCTTAAGAGAGTGATGCCGAGGCTTTAGAGAGTGTTGCAGAGGCATAAGAGAGGGATGCAGAGGCTCAAGAGAGCGATGCAGAGGCTCAAGAGAGTGATTCAGAGGCTTAAGAGAGTGATTCCGAGGCTTAAGCGAGTGATGCAGAGGCTTAAGAGAGGGATGCCGAGGCTCAAGAGAAGGATGCAGAGGCTCATGTGAGGGATGCAGAGGCTTAAGAGAGTGATGCAGTGGCTCAAGAGAGGGATGCAGAGGCTTAAGCGAGAGATGTAAAGGTTCAAGAGAGGGATGCAGAAGCTCATAAGAGGGATGCAGGAGGTCAAGTGAGAGATGCAAAGGCTCATGAAAGGGATGCAGAGGCGTAAGAAAGTGATGCAGAGGCTCAAAAGAGGGATACAGAAGCAAAGAGAGTGATGCAGAGGCTGCAAAGAGTGTTGCAGAGGCTTAAGAGAGGGATGCAGAGGCTCAAGAGAGTGATGCAAAGGCTCAAGAGAGTGATGCAGAGGCTGAAGAGAGTGTTGCAGAGGCTTAAAAAAAAGGATACAGAGGCTCAAGAGAGGGATGCAGAGGCTTAAGGGAGTGATGCAGAGGCTGAAGAGAGTGTTGCAGAGGCACAAGAGAGGGATGCAGAGGCTCATGAGAGTGATGCAGAGGCTAAAGAGAGTGATGCAGAGGCTCAAGAGAGTGATGCAGAGGATCAAGAGAGTGATGCCAAGGCTGGAGAGAGTGATCCAGAGGTTTACGAGAGTGATGCAGAGAATCAAGAGAGTGATGCAGAGGATCAAGAGAGGGAAGCAGAGGCTTAAGAGAGTGATGCAGAGGCTGAAGAGTGGGATGCAGAGGCCCAAGAGAGGGATGCAGAGGCTCAAGAGAGGGATGCAGAGGCTCAAGCGAGGGATGCAGTGGCACAAAAGAGAGATGCAGAGGCTCTTGGAAGTGATGCAGAGGCTCAAGAGAGGGATGCAGAGCCTTAAGAGAGTGATGCAAAGGATCAAGAGAGGGATGCAGAGGCTAAAGAGAGTGATGCAGAGGCTCATGAGAGTGATGCAGAGGATCAAGAGAGGGAAGCAGAGGCTTAAGAGAGTGATGCAGAGGCTCTAGAGAGTGAGGCTGAGGCTCAAGAGAGTAATGCAGAGGCCCAAGAGATTGATGGAGAGGATCAAGAGAGTGATGTAGAGGCTCGAAAGAGTGATGCAGAGGCCTCAAGAGAGGGATTCAGAGGCTTAAGAGAGTGATGCAGAGGCTGAAGAGAGTGTTGCAGAGGCTCAAGAGAGGGATGCAGAGGCTCAAGAGAGTGATGCAGAGGCTCAAGAGAGTTATGCAGAGGCTCAAGAGAGTGATGCAGAGGCTTACGAGAGTGATGCAGATGATCAAGAGAGGGATGCAGAGGCTTAAGAGAGTGATGCAGAGGCTGAAGAGAGTGATGCAGAGGCTTAGGAGAGGGATGCAGAAGCTCAAGAGAGTGATGCAGAGGCTCAAGAGAATGATGCAGATGCTCAAGAGAGTGATGCAGAGGCTTAAGAGAGGGATGCAGAGGCTCAAGAGAGTAATGAAGAGGCTTAGGAGGGTGATGCAGAGGCTCAAAAGAGTGATGCAGAGGGTTGAGAGAGGGATGCAAGGGCTCACGAGAGTGATGCAGAGGGTCAAGAGAGTGATTCAGAGGCTTAAGAGAGTGATGCAGAGGCTTAAGAGAGTGATGCAGAGGCTTAAGAGAGGGATGCAGAGGCTCAAGAGAGGGATGCAGAGGCATAAGAGAGTGATGCAGAGGCTGAAGAGAGTGATGCAGAGGCTTAAGAGAGGGATGCAGAGGCTCAAGAGAGGGATGCAGAGGCTTAAGAGAGTGATGCAGAGGCTGAAGAGAGTGATGCAGAGGATCAAGAGAGGGAAGCAGAGGCTTAAGAGAGTGATGCAGAGGCTGAAGAGTGGGATGCAGAGGCCCAAGAGAGGGATGCAGAGGCTCAAGAGAGGGATGCAGAGGCTCAAGCGAGGGATGCAGTGGCACAAAAGAGAGATGCAGAGGCTCTTGGAAGTGATGCAGAGGCTCAAGAGAGGGATGCAGAGCCTTAAGAGAGTGATGCAAAGGATCAAGAGAGGGATGCAGAGGCTAAAGAGAGTGATGCAGAGGATCAAGAGAGTGATGTAGAGGCTCATGAGAGTAATGCAGAGGATCAAGAGAGGGAAGCAGAGGCTTAAGAGAGTGATGCAGAGGCTCTAGAGAGTGAGGCTGAGGCTCAAGAGAGTAATGCAGAGGCCCAAGAGATTGATGCAGAGGATCAAGAGAGTGATGTAGAGGCTCGAAAGAGTGATGCAGAGGCCTCAAGAGAGGGATTCAGAGGCTTAAGAGAGTGATGCAGAGGCTGAAGAGAGTGTTGCAGAGGCTCAAGAGAGGGATGCAGAGGCTCAAGAGAGTGATGCAGAGGCTCAAGAGAGTTATGCAGAGGCTCAAGAGAGTGATGCAGAGGCTTACGAGAGTGATGCAGATGATCAAGAGAGGGATGCAGAGGCTTAAGAGAGTGATGCAGAGGCTGAAGAGAGTGATGCAGAGGCTTAGGAGAGGGATGCAGAAGCTCAAGAGAGTGATGCAGAGGCTCAAGAGAATGATGCAGATGCTCAAGAGAGTGATGCAGAGGCTTAAGAGAGGGATGCAGAGGCTCAAGAGAGTAATGAAGAGGCTTAGGAGGGTGATGCAGAGGCTCAAAAGAGTGATGCAGAGGGTTGAGAGAGGGATGCAAGGGCTCACGAGAGTGATGCAGAGGGTCAAGAGAGTGATTCAGAGGCTTAAGAGAGTGATGCAGAGGCTTAAGAGAGTGATGCAGAGGCTTAAGAGAGGGATGCAGAGGCTCAAGAGAGGGATGCAGAGGCATAAGAGAGTGATGCACAGGCTGAAGAGAGTGATGCAGAGGCTTAAGAGAGGGATGCAGAGGCTCAAGAGAGGGATGCAGAGGCTTAAGAGAGTGATGCAGAGGCTGAAGAGAGTGTTGCTGAGGCATAAGAGAGGGATGCAGAGGCTCAAGAGAGTGATGCAAAGGCTCAAGAGAATGATGCAGAGGCTTAAGAGAGGGATGCAGAGGCTCAAGAGAGGGATGTAGAGGCTCAAGAGAGGGATGCAGGGGCTCAAGAGAGGGATGCAGAGGCTGAAGAGAGAGAAGCAGAGGCTTAAGAGAGTGATGCAGAGGCTAATGAGAGTGATGCAGAGGCTTAAGAGAGGGATGCAGAGGCTCAAGAGTGGGATGTATAGGCTCAAGAGAGTGATGCAGAGGCTGAAGAGAGTGATGCAGATGCTCAAGAGTGGGATGCAGAAGCTCACGAGAGTGATTCAGAGGCTTAAGAGAGTGATGCCGAGGCTTTAGAGAGTGTTGCAGAGGCATAAGAGAGGGATGCAGAGGCTGAAGAGAGCGATGCAGAGGCTCAAGAGAGTGATTCAGAGGCTTAAGAGAGTGATTCCGAGGCTTAAGCGAGTGATGCAGAGGCTTAAGAGAGGGATGCCGAGGCTCAAGAGAGGGATGCAGAGGCTCAAGAGAGGGATGCAGAGGCTTAAGAGAGTGATGCAGTGGCTCAAGAGAGGGATGCAGAGGCTTAAGCGAGTGATGTAAAGGTTCAAGAGAGGGATGCAGAAGCTCATAAGAGGGATGCAGGAGGTCAAGTGAGAGATGCAAAGGCTCATGAAAGGGATGCAGAGGCGTAAGAAAGTGATGCAGAGGCTCAAAAGAGGGATACAGAAGCAAAGAGAGTGATGCAGAGGCTGCAAAGAGTGTTGCAGAGGCTTAAGAGAGGGATGCAGAGGCTCAGGAGAGTGATGCAAAGGCTCAAGAGAGTGATGCAGAGGCTGAAGAGAGTGTTGCAGAGGCATAAGAGAGGGATGCAGAGGCTCAAGAGAGTGATGCAAAGGCTCAAGAGAATGATGCAGAGGCTTAAGAGAGGGATGCAGAGGCTCAAGAGAGGGATGTAGAGGCTCAAGAGAGGGATGCAGGGGCTCAAGAGAGGGATGCAGAGGCTGAAGAGAGAGAAGCAGAGGCTTAAGAGAGTGATGCAGAGGCTAATGAGAGTGATGCAGAGGCTTAAGAGAGGGATGCAGAGGCTCAAGAGTGGGATGTATAGGCTCAAGAGAGTGATGCAGAGGCTGAAGAGAGTGATGCAGATGCTCAAGAGTGGGATGCAGAAGCTCACGAGAGTGATTCAGAGGCTTAAGAGAGTGATGCCGAGGCTTTAGAGAGTGTTGCAGAGGCATAAGAGAGGGATGCAGAGGCTGAAGAGAGCGATGCAGAGGCTCAAGAGAGTGATTCAGAGGCTTAAGAGAGTGATTCCGAGGCTTAAGCGAGTGATGCAGAGGCTTAAGAGAGGGATGCCGAGGCTCAAGAGAGGGATGCAGAGGCTCAAGTGAGGGATGCAGAGGCTTAAGAGAGTGATGCAGTGGCTCAAGAGAGGGATGCAGAGGCTTAAGCGAGTGATGTAAAGGTTCAAGAGAGGGATGCAGAAGCTCATAAGAGGGATGCAGGAGGTCAAGTGAGAGATGCAAAGGCTCATGAAAGGGATGCAGAGGCGTAAGAAAGTGATGCAGAGGCTCAAAAGAGGGATACAGAAGCAAAGAGAGTGATGCAGAGGCTGCAAAGAGTGTTGCAGAGGCTTAAGAGAGGGATGCAGAGGCTCAAGAGAGTGATGCAAAGGCTCAAGAGAGTGATGCAGAGGCTGAAGAGAGTGTTGCAGAGGCTTAAAAAAAAGGATACAGAGGCTCAAGAGAGGGATGCAGAGGCTTAAGGGAGTGATGCAGAGGCTGAAGAGAGTGTTGCAGAGGCACAAGAGAGGGATGCAGAGGCTCATGAGAGTGATGCAAAGGCTCAAGAGAGTGATGCAGAGGCTTAAGAGATGGGTGCAGAGGCTCAAGAGAGGGATGTAGGGGCTCAAGACAGTGATGCAGAGGCTCAGGAGAGGGATGCAGAGGCTGAAGAGAGAGATCCAGAGGCTTAAGAGAGTGATGCAGAGGTTCAAGAGAGTGATGCAGAGGCACAAGAGAATGATGTACAGGCTTAAGAGAGTGATGCAGAGGCTCTAGAGAGTGATGCAGAGGCTTAAGAGAGGGATGCAGAGGATCAAGAAAGTGATGCAGAGGCTTAAGAGAGGAATGCAGAGGCTGAAGAGAATGATGCAGAGGCTTAAGAGAGGGATGCAGAGGCTCAAAAGAGTGATGGAGAGGCTCAAGAGAGGGAAGCAGAGGCTTAAGAGAGTGATGCAGAGGCTGAAGAGAGTGATGCAGAGGCTCTAGAGAGTGATGCAGAGGCTAAAGAGAGTGATGCAGAGGCTCAAGAGAGTGATGCAGAGGATGAAGAGAGTGATGCCGAGGCTCGAGAGAGTGATCCAGAGGCTTACGAGAGTGATGCAGAGAATCAAGAGAGTGATGCAGAGGATCAAGAAAGGGAAGCAGAGGCTTAAGAGAGTGATGCAGAGGCTGAAGAGTGGGATGCAGAGGCCCAAGAGAGGGATGCAGAGGCTCAAGAGAGGGATGCAGAGGCTCAAGTGAGGGATGCAGTGGCACATGAGAGGGGTGCAGAGGCTCTTGGAAGTGATGCAGAGGCTCAAGAGAGGGATGCAGAGCCTTAAGAGAGTGATGCAAAGGATAAAGAGAGGGATGCAAAGGCTAAAGAGAGTGATGCAGAGGATCAAGAGAGTGATGTAGAGGCTCAAGAGAGTGATGCAGAGGATCAAGAGAGGGAAGCAGAGGCTTAAGAGAGTGATGCCGAGGCTGAAGAGAGTGATGCAGAGGCTCTAGAGAGTGATGCAGAGGCTCAAGAGAGTGATGCAGAAGCCCAAGAGATTGATGCAGAGGATCAAGAGAGTGATGTAGAGGCTCGAAAGAGTGATGCAGAGGCCTCAAGAGAGGGATTCAGAGGCTTAAGACAGTGATGCAGAGGCTGAAGAGAGTGTTGCAGAGGCTCAAGAGAGGGATGCAGAGGCTCAAGAGAGTGATGCAGAGGCTCAAGAGAGTTATGCAGATGCTCAAGAGAGTGATGCAGAGGCTTACGAGAGTGATGCAGATGATCAAGTGAGGGATGCAGAGGCTTAAGAGAGTGATGCAGAGGCAGAAGAGAGTGATGCAGAGGCTTAGGAGAGGGATGCAGAAGCTCAAGAGAGTGATGCAGAGGCTCAAGAGAGTGATGCAGATGCTCAAGAGAGTGATGCAGAGGCTTAAGAGAGGGATGCAGAGGCTCAAGAGAGTAATGCAGAGGCTTAGGAGGGTGATGCAGAGGCTCAAGAGAGTGATGCAGAGGGTTGAGAGAGGGATGCAAGGGCCCACGAGAGTGATGCAGAGGCTCAAGAGAGTGATTCAGAGGCTTAACAGAGTGATGCAGAGGCTTAAGAGAGTGATGCAGAGGCTTAAGAGAGGGATGCAGAGGCTCAAGAGAGGGATGCAGAGGCTTAAGAGAGGGATGCAGAGGCTGAAGAGAGTGATGCAGAGGCTTAAGAGAGGGATGAAGAGGCTCAAGAGAGGGATGCAGAGGCTTAAGAGAGTGATGCAGAGGCTGAAGAGAGGGATGCAGAGTCTCAAGAGAGGGATGTATAGGCTCAAGAGAGTGATGCAGAGGCTTAAGAGAGGGATGCAGAGGCTGAAGAGAGTGATGCAGAGGCTTAAGAGAGGGATGCAGAGGCTTAAGAGAGTGATGCAAAGGCTCAAGAGAGTGATGCAGAGGCTTAAAAGAGGGATGCAGAGGCTGAAGAGAGTGATGCAGAGGCTTAAGAGAGGGATGCAGAGGCTCAAGAGAGTGATGCAAAGGCTCAAGAGAGTGATGCAGAGGCTTAAGAGAGGGATGCAGAGTCTCAAGAGAGGGATGTATAGGCTAAAGAGAGTGATGCAGAGGCTGAAGAGAGTGATGAAGATGCTCACGAGTGGGATGCAGAAGCTCACGAGAGTGATTCAGAGGCTTAAGAGAGTGATGCAGAGGCTTAAGAGAGGGATGCAGAGGCTCAAGAGAGTGATGCAAAGTCTCAAGAGAGTGATGCAGAGGCTTAAGAGAGGGATGCAGAGGCTCAAGAGAGGGATGTAGAGGCTCAAGAGAGGGATGCAGGGGCTCAAGAGAGGGATGCAGAGGCTGAAGAGAGAGAGGCAGAGGCTTAAGAGAGTGATGCAGAGGCTCATGAGAGTGATGCAGAGGCTTAAGAGAGGGATGCAGAGTCTCAAGAGAGGGATGTATAGGCTCAGGAGAGTGATGCAGATGCTCAAGAGTGGGATGCAGAAGCTCACGAGAGTGATTCAGTGGCTTAAGAGAGTGATGCCGAGGCTTTAGAGAGTGTTGCAGAGGCTCAAGAGAGCGATGCAGAGGCTCAAGAGAGTGATTCAGAGGCTTAAGAGAGTAATTCCGAGGCTTAAGCGAGTGATGCAGAGGCTTAAGAGAGGGATGCAGAGGCTCAAGAGAGGGATGCAGAGGCTCAAGTGAGGGATGCAGAGGCTTAAGAGAGTGATGCAGTGGCTCAAGAGAGGGATGAGGCTCAAGAGAGTGATGCTGAGGCTTAAGAGAGTGAGGCAGAGGCTTAGGAGAGTGATGCAGAGGCTTAGGCGAGTGATGCAAAGGCTTACAAGAGGGATGCAGAGGCTTAAGCGAGTGATGCAAAGGTTTAAAAGAGGACGTTCTGTTTTTATTGAATATATCGACGTTTCAGCCGGATTAGAACGGTTTTACGTGTATCCCTCTCTTATCCCTCTCTTGAGCCCCTGCATCACTTCCAAGAGCCTTTGCATCCCTCTCTTGTGCCACTGCATCCCTCACTTGAGCCTCTGCATCCCTCTCTTGGGCCTCTGCATCCCTCTCTTGAGCCTCTGCATCCCTCACTCGAGCCTCTGCATCCCTCTCCTAAGCCTCCTAAGCCTCCTAAGCCTCACTCTCTTAAGCCTCTGCATCACTCTCTTGAGCCTCTGTATCCCTATCTTGAGCCTCTGCATCACTCTCTTCAGTCTCTTCATCCCTCTCTTGAGCCTCTGCAACACTCTCTTCAGCCTCTGCATCACTCTCTTGAGCCTCTGCATCACTCTCTAGAGCCTCTGCATCACTTTCTTCAGCCTCTGCATCACTCTCCTAAGCCTCTGCTTCCCTTTCTTGATCCTCTGCATCACTCTCATGAGCTTCTGCATCACTCTCTTAAGCCTCTGCATCACTCTCGAAAGCCTCTGAATCACTCTCTTGAGCCTCTGCATCACTCTCATGATCCCCTGCATCCCTCTCTTGAGCCTCTGCATCACTTTCTTAAGCCTCTGCATCCCTCTCTTGAACCTCTGTGTTACCCTCAAGAGCCTCTGCATCCCTCTCATGTGACTCTGCTTCCCTCACTTGAGCTTCTGCATCCCTCTCTTGAGCCCCTGCATCCCTCTCTTGAGCCTCTGCATCCCTCTCTTGAGCCTCTGCATCCCTCTCTTAAGCCTCTGTATCACTTTCTTAGTAAGATATTGGAAAGGGGAGAAGTTCTGTTTTTATTGCATATATCGACGTTTCAGCCGGATTAGAACGGTTTTACGTGTACATCTTCCATCGGTAATATAAACCGAAAATAAGGTACATTTTAGTTAATTTTAATGAAAACACATTGATTTTTATCATTTGTATTGGAAGCAACATCTTTATACGTCTTTTCTAGGGTCTAAAAAATACGAAATGTCGCTCTATGATTTGAAGGTAAAATCCTCAAATATGGTAATATAGTGACTTTTTTCACGTTATTTATGTAGTGTGATTTTACGTATATATATTCGTTTTGACCAATATTTCGATACTACTTCATGTTTTCTCACGATATGTGATTTGTCCTTCAAATCTCAGAATTTCGCAAATTTTGCATTTTTAAGCAAGTTTTCCTGCATTTTGTTTTGTACTAAAAATCATCGAATTTAGCAATATTTTGAAATTCATCATCCCCTTTTCCTTTATGGGATTTAAACAAAATATCATCGAATTAGGCCGTTTTTCCAAGGTTTTGTGAATTTTCAGTTTATTGTTATTAATTCATTAAATAAACGATAAAAATTATGCAAACACATAATTGATCAGAAAATAACGTTAAATACTTCATTTTCAATCATCTATTTGTTTCTCGAGTAAGATACTAAGTAAGATATTAGAAAGGGGAGAAGTTCTGTTTTTATTGCATATATCGACGTTTCAGCCGGATTAGAACGGTTTTACGTGTACATCTTCCATCGGTAATATAAACCGAAAATCAGGAACATTTTAGTTAATTTTAATGAAAACACATTGATTTGTATCATTTGTATTGGAAGCAACATCTTTATACGTTTTTTCTAGGGTCTAAAAAATACCAAACGTCGCTCTATGATTCGAAGTTAAAATCCTCAAATTTGGTATTATAATGAATTTTTTCACGTTTTTCATGTAGTTTGATATTACGTAAATATATTCATTTTTACCAATATTTCGATACGTTTTATGTAGTATCACAATATGTGCTCTGGCCTTCAAATCTCAGATTTTCGCATAATATTGCATTTTAAGCAAGTTTTCTTGCATTTTGATTCGTACTAAAAATCATCGAATTCAGCAATATTTTGACGTTTATCATCCCCTTTTCCTTTATGTGATATAAACAAAATATCATCGAATTAGGCAATATTTTGCTGTTTTTCCACGTTTTGTGAATTTTCAGTTTATTGTTATTAATTCATTAAATATACGATAAAAATTATGCAAACACATAATTGATCAAAAAATAACCTTAAATACTTCATTTTCAATCATCTATTAGTTTCTCGAGTAAGATACTGAGTAAGATATTGGAAAGAGGAGAAGTTCTGTTTTTATTGCATATATCGACGTTTCAGCCGGATTCGAGCGGTTTTATGTGTACATCTTCCACCGGTAATATAAACGGAAAATCTGAAACATTTTAGTTAATTCTAATGAAAACACATTGATTTTTATCATTTGTATTTGAAACAACATTGTCATATGTCTTTTCTTGGATCTAAATAATACGAAACATCGCTCTATGATTTGAAGTTAAAATCCTCAAATATGGTAATATTGTGACTTATTTCACGTTATTCATGTAATGTGATTTTACGTATATATATTCGTTTTGACCAATATTTCGATACTACTTCATGTTTTCTCACGAAATGTGATTTGGCCTTCAAATCTCAGAATTTCGCAAATTTTGCATTTTTAAGCAAGTTTTCTTGCATTTTGTTTGGTACTAAAAATCATCGTATTTAGCAATATTTTGACCTTTATCATCCCCTTTTCCTTTATGTGATTTAAACAAAATATCATCGAATTAGGCCGTTTTTCCACGTTTTTGTGAATTTTCAGTTTATTGTTATTAATTCATTAAATATACGATAAAATATATGCAAACACATAATTGATCAGAAAATAACCTTAAATACTTTATTTTCAATCACCTATTTGTTTCTCGTTAAAATACTGAGTAAGATATTGAAAAGGGGAGAAGTTCTGTTTTTATTGCATATGTCGACGTTTCAGCCGGATTAGAACGGTTTTACGAGTACATCTTCCATCGGTAATATAAACCGAAAATCACGAACATTTTAGTTAATTTTAATGAAAACACATTGATTTGTATCATTTGTATTGGAAGCAACATCTTTATACGTTTTTTCTAGGGTCTAAAAAATACCAAACGTCGCTCTATGATTCGAAGTTAAAATCCTCAAATTTGGTATAATAATGACTTTTTTCACGTTTTTCATGTAGTTTGATATTGCGTAAATATATTCATTTTTACCAATATTTCGATACGTTTTCATGTAGTATCACAATATGTGCTTTGGCTTTCAAATCTCAGATTTTCGCATAATATTGCATTTTAGCAAGTTTTCTTGCATTTTGGGTCGTACTAAAAATCATCGAATTCAGCAATATTTTGCTCAAGAGAGGGATGCAGAGGCTCAAGTGAGTGATGCAGAGGCTCAAGAGAATGATGTAGAGGCTTAAGAGAGGGACGCAGAGGCTCAAGAGAATGATGCAGAGGTTCAAGAGAGTGGTGCAGAGGCTCACGAGAGTATTACAGAGGCTCTAGAGAGTGATGCAGAGGATCAAGAGAGTGATGCAGAGGCTCAAGAGAGTGATGCAGAGGATCAAGAGAGTGAAGCAGAGGCTTAAGAGAGTGATGCACAGGATCAAGAGAGTGATGCAAAGGATCAAGATAGGGAAGCAGAGGCTTAAGCGAGAGATGCAGAGGCTGAAGAGAGAGATGCAGAGGCTCTAGAGAGTGATGCAGAGGATTAAGAGAGTGATGAAGAGGCTCAAGAGAGTGATGCAGAGGTTCAAGAGAGTGATGCAGAGGTTCGAGCGAGTGATGCAGAGGCTCAAGAGAGAGATTCAGAGGCTCAGGAGAGGGATTCAGAGGCTTAAGAGAGTGATGCAAAGGCTTAAGAGAGGGATGCAGAGGCTCAAGAGAGTGATGTAAACACTCAAGAGTGTTATGCAGAGGCCCAAGAGAGTGATGCAGAGGCTAAAGTGAGTGATGCAGAGGCTCAGGAGAGTGATGCAGAGGCTGAGGATAATGATGCAGAGGCTCATGAGAGGGATGCAGAGGCTGAAGAGACTGATGCAGAGGCTAAAGAGAGTGTTGCAGAGGCTTAAGAGAGTGATGCAGAAGCTTAAGAGAGGGCTGCAGAGGCTCAAGCGAGGGAAGCAGAGGCTCAAGAGAGGGATGCAGGTGCTCAAGATAGGGATGCAGAGGCTCTTGAGAGTGACGCAGAGGCTCATGAGAGGGATGCAGAGGTTTAGGAGAGTGATGCAAAGGCTCAAGAGATGTATGCAGAGGCTCATGAGAGGGATGAAGGAGTTCAAGAGAGTGATGCAAAGGCTCAAGAAAGGGATGCAGAGGCTCAAAAAAGGGATGCAGACTCTGCATCACTCTCTTGAGCCTCTGCATCCCTCTCTAGTGCCTCTGCATCCCTCTCATAATCCTCTGCATCACTCTCTTAAGCCTCTGCATCACTCTCTTGATCCTCTGCATCACTCTCTTGAGTCTCTGCATCACTCTCCAGAGCCTCTACATCACTCTCTTGAGCCTCTACATCACTTGCTTCAGCCTCTGCATCACTCTCTTTAGCCTCTGCATCCCTCCCTTGATCCTCTGCATCACTCTCTTGAGCCTCTGCATCATTTTCCTGAGCCTCTGCATCACTCTCTTGAGCTCCTACATCACTCTCTTAAGCCTCTGCATCTCTCTCTCTCTTGAGCCTCTGCATCACTCTCTTGAGCCTCTGCATCCCTCTCTGGAGCCTCAGCATCCCTCTCTTGAGCCTCTGCAGCACGCTCTTGAGCCTGAAGAGAGTGATGAAGAGGCCCGAGAGAGTGATGCAGAGGATCAAGAGAGTGATGTAGAGGCTCGAGAGAGTGATGCAGAGGCCTCAAGAGAGGGATTCAGAGGCTTAAGAGAGTGATGCAGAGCCTGAAGAGAGTGTTGCAGAGGCTCAAGAGAGGGATGCAGAGGCTCAAGAGAGTGATGCAGAGGCTCAAGAGAGTTATGCAGAGGCTCAAGAGAGTGATGCAGAGGCTTACGAGAGTGATGCAGATGATCAAGAGAGAGATGCAGAGGCGTAAGCGAGTGATGCAGAGGCTCAAGAGAGTGATGCAGAGGCTTAAGAGAGGGATGCAGATGCTCAAGAGAGTGATGCAGAGGCTCAAGAGAGTGATGCAGAGGCTCAAGAGAGTGATGCAGAGGCTTAAGAGAGGGATGCAGAGGGTCAAGAGAGTAATGCAATCTCTCACTTCAGCCTCTGCATCACTCTCTGGAGCCTCAGCATCCCTCTCTGGAGCCTCAGCATCCCTCTCTTGAGCCTCTGCAGCACTCTCTCGAGCCTCTTCTTCATTCTCTTGAGCCTCTGCATTCCTCTCATAATCCTCTGCATCACTCTCTTTAGCCTTTGCATCCCTCTCTTAAGCCTCTGCATCACTCTCTTGAGCCTCTGCATCATTCTCTTGTACTCCTGCATCCCTCTCATGAGCCTCTGCGTCCCTCTCTTGAACCTCTGCATCACTCTCTTGAGGCCCTGCATCCCTCAAGAGAGAGATGCAGGAGTTAAAGAGAGTAATGCAGAGGCTCAACAGAGTGATGCAGAGGATCAAGAGAGGGAAGCAGAGGCTAAGGAGAGTGATGCAGAGGCTGAAGAGAGTGATGCAGAGGCTCTAGAGAGTGATGCAGAGGCTCAAGAGAGTGATGCAGAGGCTGAGGAGAGTGATGCAGAGGATCAAGAGAGTAATGCAGAGGCTCGAGAGAGTGATTCAGAGGCTTGCGCGAGTGATGCAGAAGCTGAAGAGAGTGTTGCAGAGGCTCAAGAGAGGGATGAAGAGGATGAAGAGAGTGATGCAGAGCCTAAAGAGAGGGATGCAGAGGCTCAAGAGAGTGATGCAGAGGCTTAAGAGAGTGAGGCAGAGGCTTAGGAGAGGGATGCAGAGGCTCAAGAGAGTAATGCAGAGGCTTAAGAGGGTGATACAGAGGCTCAAGAGAGTGATGCAGAGGCGTAAGAGGGTGATGCAGAGGCTCAAGAGAGTGATTCAGAGGCTTAAGAGAGTGACGCAGAGGTTAACGAGAGTGATGCAGAGGCTTAAAAGAGGGATGCGGAGGATCAAGAGAGGAATGCAGAGGCTCAAATGAGGGATGCAGAGGCACAAGAGAGGGATGCAGAGGCTCTTGAGAGTGATGCAGAGGCTCAGGAGAGGGATGCAGAGGCTTAAGAGAGTGATGCAAAGGCTCAAGACAGGGATGCAGAGGCTTATGAGAGAGATGTAGGAGTTCAAGAGAGGGATGCAGAGGGTCACGAGAGTGATGCAGAGGATCAAGAGAGGAAAGTAGAGGTTTAAGAGAGTGATGCAGAGGCTGAAGAGAGTGATGCCGAGGCTCTAGAGAGTGATACAGAGGTTCAAGAGAGTGATGTAGAGGCTCAAGAGAGTGATGCAGAGGATCAAGAGAGTGATGCAGAGGCTCAACAGAATGATTCAGAGGCTTACAAGAGTGATGCAGAGGCTTAAGAGAGTGATGCAGAGAATTACGAGAGTGATGCAGAGGCTTAAGAGAGTGATGCAGAGGCTCATGAGAGTGATGCAGAGGATCAAGAGAGTGATGCAAAGGATCAAGAGAGGGATGCATATGCTTAAGAGAGTGATGCAAAGGCTCAAGAGAAGGATGCAAGAGTTCAAGAGAGGGATGCAGAGGTTCAAGAGAATGATTCAAAGGCCTACGAGAGTGATGCAGAGTCTTAAAAGAGTGATGCACAGGCTTAAGAGATGGATGCAGAGGCTCAAGCGAGGGATGCAGAGGCTCAAGAGAGGGATTCAGGGGCTCAAGAGAGGGATGCAGAGGCTCAAGAGAGGGATGCAGGTGCTCAAGAGAGGGATGCAGAGGCTCAAGAGAGGGATGCAGGGGCTGAAGAGAGAAATGCAGAGGCTCACGAGAGGGATTCAGGGGCTCAAGAGAGGGATGCAGAGGCTCAAGAGAGGGATGCAGGTGCTCAAGAGAGGGATGCAGAGGCTCAAGAGAGGGATGCAGAGCTTGAAGAGAGAGATGCAGAGGCTCAAGAGAGGAATGCAGAGGCTCAAGAGAGAGATGCTGAGGCTTAAGAGAATGATGCAGAGGTTCAAGAGAGTGATGCAGAGGCACAACAGAATTATATAGAGGCTTAAGAGAGGGATGCAGAGGCTCAGGAGAATGATGCAGGGGTTCAAGAGAGTGATGCAGAGGCTTAAGAGAGGGATGCAGATGCTCAAGAAAGGGATGCAGAGGCTCAAGAGAGGGATGCAGAGGCTCAAGAGAGTGATGCAAAGGCTCAAGAGAGTGATGCAGAGGTTTAAAAGAGGGATGCAGAGGCTGAAGAGAGGGATGTAGAAGCTCAAGAGACGGATGCAGAGGCTGAAGAGAGAGATGCAGAGGCTTAAGAGAGTGATGCAGAGGTTCAAGAGAGTGATGCAGAAGCACAAGGGAATGATGTAGAGGCTTAAGAGAGGGAAGCAGAGGCTCAAGAGAATAATGCAGGGGCTCAAGAGAGTGATGTAGAGGCTTAAGAGAGGGATGCAGAGGATAAAGGGAGTGATGCAGAGGCTTAAGAGAGGGATGCAGAGGCTGAAGAGAATGATGCAGAGGCTTAAGAGAGGGTTGCAGAGGCTCAAGAGAGTGATGGAGAGGCTCAAGAGAGTGATGCAGAGGCTCAACAGAGTGATTCAGATCCTTACGAGAGTGATGCAGAGGCTTAAGAGAGTGATGCAGAGGCTTAAGAGAGGGATGCAGAGGCTCAAGAGAAGGATGCAGAGGCTCAAGAGAGGGATGCAGAGGCTTAAGAGAGTGATGCAAAGGCTCAAGAGAGTGATGCAGAGGCACAAGAGAATGATGTAGAGGCTTAAGAGAGGGATGCAGAGGCTCAAGAGAATGATGCAGGGGCTCAAGAGAATGATGCAGAGGCTTAAGAGAGGGATGCAGATGCTCAAGAGAGGGATGCAGAGGCTCAAGAGAGGGATGCAGAGGCTCAAGAGAGTGATGCAGAGGCTTAAGAGAGGAATGCAGAGGCTCAAGAGAGGGATGTAGAGGCTCAAGAGAGGGATGCAGGGGCTCAAGAGAGGGATGCAGAGGCTGAAGAGAGAGATGCAGAGGCTCAACAAAGTGATTCAG
The DNA here is from genome assembly GCF_040958095.1 of Procambarus clarkii. Taxonomy (NCBI): domain Eukaryota; kingdom Metazoa; phylum Arthropoda; class Malacostraca; order Decapoda; family Cambaridae; genus Procambarus; species Procambarus clarkii. The sequence continues at coordinate 25,784,769 of NC_091161.1, read as the reverse complement.
ATTCTTATGAGAGTGATGCAGAGGCATAAGAGAGTGATGATGAGGCTTAAGAGAGGGATGCAGAGACTCAAGAGAGGGATGCAGAGGCTCAAGAAAGGGATGCAGAGACTCAAGTGAGGGAAGCAGAGGCACAAGAGAGGGATGCAGAGGCTCTTGAGAGTGATGTAGAGGCTCAAGAGTGGGATGCAGAGGCTTAAGAGAGTGATGCAAAGGTTCAAGTGAGGGATGCAGAGGCTCATGAGAGGGATGCAGGAGTTCAAGAGAGTTATGCAGAGGCTCAAGAGAGGGATGCAGAGGCTCAAGTGAGGGATGAAGAGGCACAAGAGAGGGATGCAGATGCTCTTAAGAGTGATGCAGAGGCTCAAGAGAGGGATGCAGAGGCTCAAGAGAGTGATTCAGAGGCATAAGAGAGTGATGCAAAGGCTTAAGAGAGTGATGCAGAGGCTTAAAAGAGGGATGCAGAGGCTCAAGAGAGGGATGCAGAGGCCCAAGAGAGGGATGCAGAGGCTCACGAGAGGGATGCAGAGGCTCAAGTGAGGGATGCAGAGGCACAAGAGAGGGATGCAGAGGCTCTTGAGAGTGATGCAGAGGCTCAAGAGAGGGATGCAGAGGCTTAAGAGAGTGATGCAGAGGCTCAAGAGAGGGATGCAGAGGCTCAATAGAGTGATGCAGAGGATCATGAGAGTGATCCAGAGGCTCAAGGGAGTGATGCAGAGGATCAAAAGAGGGAAGCAGAGGCTTTAGAGAGTGATGCAGAGGCTGAAGAGAGTGATGCCGAGGCTCTAGAGAGTGATACAGAGGCTCTAGAGAGTGATGCAGAGGCTTAAGAGAGGGATGCAGAGGCTCAAGAGAGGGATGCAGAGGCTCTTGCGAGTGACGCAGAGGTTCAAGAGAGTGATTCAGAGGCTTACGAGAGTAATGCAGAGGCTTAAGAGAGTGATTCAGAGGCTTAAGAGAGGGATGCAGAGGCTCAAGCGAGGGATGCAGAGGCTCAAGAAAGGGATGCAGGGGCTCAAGAGAGGGATGCAGGGGCTCAAGAGAAAGATGCAGAGGCCAAGAGAGGGATGCAGGGGCTCAAGAGAAAAAGGCAGAGGCTCAAGAGACGGATGCAGAGGCTCGAGAGAGTGATTCAGAGACTTACGAGTGTGATGCAGAGGCTCGAGAGAGTTATGCAGAGGCCTCAAGAGAGGGATTCAAAGGCTTAAGAGAGTAATGCAGAGGCTGAAGAAAGTGTTGCAGAGGCTCAAGAGAGGGATGAAGAGACTGAAGAAAGTGATGCAGAGGCTCAAGAAAGGGATACAGAGGTCAAAACGAATATATATACGTAAAATCACACTACATGAATATTTTGACCTATATCATTCTCTTTTCCTTTATGTGATTTAAACAAAATATCATCGAATTAGGCAATATTTTGCCGTTTTTCCACGTTTTTGTTAATTTTCAGTTTATTGTTAATAATTCATTAAATATACGATAAAAATTATGCAAACACATAATTGATCAGAAAATAACCTTAAATATTTAATTTTCAATCACCCATTTTTTTCTCGTTAAAATACTGAGTAAGATATTGAAAAGGGGAGAAGTTCTGTTTTTATTGCATATATCGACGTTTCAGCCGGATTAGAACGGTTTTACGTGTACATCTTCCATCGGTAATATAAACCGAAAATCAGGAACATTTTAGTTAATTTTAATGAAAACACATTGATTAGCATCATTTGTATTGGAAGCAACATCTTTATACGTTTTTTCTACGATATAAAAAATTTCCAAACGTCGCTCTATGATTCGAAGTTAAAATCCTCAAATTTGGTATAATAATGACTTTTTTCACGTTTTTAATGTAGTTTGATATTACGTAAATATATTAATTTTTACCAATATTTAAAACGTTTTCATGTAGTATCACAATATGTGCTTTGGCCCTCAAATCTCAGATTTTCTCATAATATTGCATTTTAAGCAAGTTTTCTTCCATTTGTTTCGTACTAAAAATCATCGAATTCAGCAATATTTTGACGTTTATCATTTCCCTTTTCCTTTATGTGATATAAACAAAATATCATCGAATTAGGCAATATTTTGCTGTTTTTCCACGTTTTTGTGAATTTTCAGTTTATTGCTATTAATTCATTAAATATACGATAAAAATGATGCAAACAAATAATTGATGAGAAATTAACCTTAAACACTTCATTTTCAATCAACTATTTGTTTTTCGTTAAAATACTGAGTAAGATATTGGAAAGGGGAGAAGTTCTGTTTTTATTGCATATATCGACGTTTCAGCCGGATTAGAACGGTTTTACGTGTACATCTTCCATCGGTAATATAAACGGAAAATCAGGAACATTTTAGTTAATTCTAATGAAAACACATTGATTTTTATCATTTGTATTTGAAACAACATTGTCATATGTCTTTTCTTGGATCTAAATAATACGAAACCTCGCTCTATGATTTGAAGTTAAAATCCTCATATATGGTAATATAGTGACTTTTTTCACGTTATTCATGTAGTGTGATTTTACGTATATATATTCGTTTTTTCCAATATTTCGATAATACTTCATGTTTTCTCACGATATGTGATTTGGCCTTCAAATCTCAGAATTTCGCAAATTTTGCATTTTTAAGCAAGTTTTCTTGCATTTTGTTTTGTACTAAAAATCATCGAAATTAGCAATATTTTGACCTTTATCATCCCCTTTTCCTTTATGTGATTTAAACAAAATATCATCGAATTAGGCCGTTTTTCCACGTTTTTGTGAATTTTCAGTTTATTGTTATTAATTCATTAAATATACGATAAAAATTATGCAAACACATAATTGATCAGAAAATAACCTTAAATACTTCATTTTCAATCTATTTGTTTCTCGAGTAAGATACTGAGTAAGATATTGGAAAGGGGAGAAGTTCTGTTTTTATTGCATATATCGACGTTTCAGCCGGATTAGAGCGGTTTTATGTGTACATCTTCCATCGGTAATATAAACGGAAAATCTGAAACATTTTAGTTAATTCTAATGAAAACACATTGATTTTTATCATTTGTATTTGAAACAACATTGTCATATGTCTTTTCTTGGATCTAAATAATACGAAACATCGCTCTATGATTTGAAGTTAAAATCCTCAAATATGGTAATATAGTGACTTTTTCACGTTATTCATGTAGTGTGATTTTACGTATATATATTCGTTTTTACCAATATTTCGATACTACTTCATGTTTTCTCACGATATGTGATTTGGCCTTCAAATCTTAAATTTCTCAAATTTTGTATTTTTAAGCAAGTTTTCTTGCATTTTGTTTTGTACTAAAAATCATCGAATTTAGCAATATTTTGACCTTTATCATTCTCTTTTCCTTTATGTGATTTAAACAAAATATCATCGAATTAGGCAATATTTTGCCGTTTTTCCACGTTTTTGTTAATTTTCAGTTTATTGTTAATAATTCATTAAATATACGATAAAAATTATGCAAATACATAATTGATCAGAAAATAACCTTAAATTCTTCATTTTCAATTACCTATTTGTTTCTCGTTAAAATACTGAGTAAGATATTGAAAAGGGGAGAAGTTCTGTTTTTATTGCATATATCGACGTTTCAGCCGGATAAGAACGGTTTTACGTGTACATCTTCCATCGGTAATATAAACGGAAAATCAGGAACATTTTAGTTAATTCTAATGAAAACACATTGATTTTTATCATTTGTATTTGAAACGACATTGTCATATGTCTTTTCTTGGATCTAAATAATACGAAACCTCGCTCTTTGATTTGAAGATAAAATCCTCAAATATGGTAATATAGTGACTTTTTTCACGTTTTTCATGTAGTGTGATCTTACTTATATATATTCGTTTTTACCAATATTTCGATACTACTTCATGTTTTCTCACGATATGTGATTTGGCCTTCAAATCTCAGAATTTCGCAAATTTTGCATTTTTAAGCAAGTTTTCCTGCATTTTGTTTTGTACTAAAAATCATCGAATTTACCAATATTTTGAAATTTATGATCCCCTTTTCCTTTATGTGATTTAAACAAAATATCATCGAATTAGGCCGTTTTTCCACGTTTTTGTGAATTTTCAGTTTATTGTTATTAATTCATTAAATATACGATAAAAATTATGCAAATACATAATTGATCAGAAAATAACCTTACATACTTCATTTTCAATCACCTATTTGTTTCTCGTTAAAATACTGATTAATATATTGAAAAGGGGAGAAGTTCTGTTTTTATTGCATATAACGACGTTTCAGCCGGATTAGAACGGTTTTACGTGTACATCTTCCATCGGTAATATAAACCGAAAATCAGGAACATTTTAGTTAATTTTAATGAAAACACATTGATTTGTATCATTTGTATTGGAAGCAACATCTTTATACGTTTTTCTAGGGTCTAAAAAATACCAAACGTCGCTCTATGATTCGAAGTTAAAATCCTTAAATTTGGTATAATAATGACTTTTTCACGTTTTTCATGTAGTTTGATATTACGTAAATATATTAATTTTTACCAATATTTCGATACGTTTTCATGTAGTATCACAATATGTACTTTGGCCTTCAAATCTCAGATTTTCGCATAATATTGCATTTTAAGCAAGTTTTCTTGCATTTTGATTCGTACTAAAAATCATCGAATTCAGCAATATTTTGCCGTTTATCATCCCCTTTTCCTTTATGTGATATAAACAAAATATCATCGAATTAGGCAATATTTTGCTGTTTTTCCACGTTTTTGTGAATTTTCAGTTTATTGCTATTAATTCATTAAATATACGATAAAAATTATGCAAGCACATAATTGATTAGAAATTAACCTTAAACACATCATTTTCAATCAACTATTTGTTTCTCGTTAAAATACTGAGTAAGATATTGGAAATAGGAGAAGTTCTGTTTTTATTGCATATATCGACATTTCAGCTGGATTAGAGCGGTTTTACGTGTACATCTTCCATCGGTAATATAAACGGAAAATCAGGAACATTTTAGTTAATTCTAATGAAAACACATTGATTTTTATCATTTGTATTTGAAACAACATTGTCATATTCTTTTCTTGGATCTAAATAATACGAAACCTCGCTCTATGATTTGAAGTTAAAATCCTCATATATGGTAATATAGTGACTTTTTTCACGTTATTCATGTAGTGTGATTTTACGTATATATATTCGTTTTTTCCAATATTTCGATAATACTTCATGTTTTCTCACGATATGTGATTTGGCCTTCAAATCTCAGAATTTCGCAAATTTTGCATTTTTAAGCAAGTTTTCTTGCATTTTGTTTTGTACTAAAAATCATCGAATTTAGCAATATTTTGGCCTTTATCATCCCCTTTTCCTTTATGTGATTTAAACAAAATATCATCGAATTAGGCCGTTTTTCCACGTTTTTGTGAATTTTCAGTTTATTGTTATTAATTCATTAAATATAATATAAAAATTATGCAAACACATAATTGATCAGAAAATAACCTTAAATACTTCATTTTCAATCATCTATTTGTTTCTCGAGTAAGATACTGAGTAAGATATTGGAAAGGGGAGAAGTTCTGTTTTTATTGCATATATCGACGTTTCAGCCGGATTAGAGCGGTTTTATGTGTACATCTTCCATCGGTAATATAAACGGAAAATCTGAAACATTTTAGTTAATTCTAATGAAAACACATTGATTTTTATCATTTGTATTTGAAACAACATTGTCATATGTCTTTTCTTGGATCTAAATAATACGAAACATCGCTCTATGATTTGAAGTTAAAATCCTCATATATGGTAATATAGTGACTTTTTCACGTTATTCATGTAGTGTGATTTTACGTATATATATTCGTTTTTACCAATATTTCGATACTACTTCATGTTTTCTCACGATATGTGATTTGGCCTTCAAATCTTAAATTTCTCAAATTTTGTATTTTTAAGCAAGTTTTCTTGCATTTTGTTTTGTACTAAAAATCATCGAATTTAGCAATATTTTGATCTTTATCATTCTCTTTTCCTTTATGTGATTTAAACAAAATATCATCGAATTAGGCAATATTTTGCCGTTTTTCCACGTTTTTGTTAATTTTCAGTTTATTGTTAATAATTCATTAAATATACGATAAAAATTATGCAAATACATAATTGATCAGAAAATAACCTTAAATTCTTCATTTTCAATTACCTATTTGTTTATCGTTAAAATACTGAGTAAGATATTGAAAAGGGGAGAAGTTCTGTTTTTATTGCATATATCGACGTTTCAGCCGGATAAGAACGGTTTTACGTGTACATCTTCCATCGGTAATATAAACGGAAAATCAGGAACATTTTAGTTAATTCTAATGAAAACACATTGATTTTTATCATTTGTATTTGAAACGACATTGTCATATGTCTTTTCTTGGATCTAAATAATACGAAACCTCGCTCTTTGATTTGAAGATAAAATCCTCAAATATGGTAATATAGTGACTTTTTTCACGTTTTTCATGTAGTGTGATCTTACTTATATATATTCGTTTTTACCAATATTTCGATACTACTTCATGTTTTCTCACGATATGTGATTTGGCCTTCAAATCTCAGAATTTCGCAAATTTTGCATTTTTAAGCAAGTTTTCCTGCATTTTGTTTTGTACTAAAAATCATCGAATTTACCAATATTTTGAAATTTATGATCCCCTTTTCCTTTATGTGATTTAAACAAAATATCATCGAATTAGGCCGTTTTTCCACGTTTTTGTGAATTTTCAGTTTATTGTTATTAATTCATTAAATATACGATAAAAATTATGCAAGCACATAATTAATTAGAAATTAACCTTAAACACTTCATTTTCCATCAACTATTTGTTTCTCGTTAAAATACTTAGTAAGATATTGGAAAGGGGAGAAGTTCTGTTTTTATTGCATATATCGACGTTTCAGCCGGATTAGAGCGGTTTTACGTGTACATCTTCCATCGGTAATATAAACGGAAAATCAGGAACATTTTAGTTAATTCTAATGAAAACACATTGATTTTTATCATTTGTATTTGAAACGACATTGTCATATGTCTTTTCTTGGATCTAAATAATACGAAACCTCGCTCTTTGATTTGAAGATAAAATCCTCAAATATGGTAATATAGTGACTTTTTTCACGTTTTTCATGTAGTGTGATCTTACTTATATATATTCGTTTTACCAATATTTCGATACTACTTCATGTTTTCTCACGATATGTGATTTGGCCTTCAAATCTCAGAATTTCGCAAATTTTGCATTTTTAAGCAAGTTTTCCTGCATTTTGTTTTGTACTAAAAATCATCGAATTTACCAATATTTTGAAATTTATCATCCCCTTTTCCTTTATGTGATTTAAACAAAATATCATCGAATTAGGCCGTTTTTCCACGTTTTTGTGAATTTTCAGTTTATTGTTATTAACTCATTAAATATACGATAAAAATTATGCAAGTACATAATTGATCAGAAAATAACCTTAAATACTTCATTTTCAATCACCTATTTGTTTCTCGTTAAAATACTGATTAATATATTGAAAAGGGGAGAAGTTTTGTTTTTATTGCACATAACGACGTTTCAGCCGGATTAGAACGGTTTTACGTGTACATCTTCCATCGGTAATATAAACCGAAAATCAGAAACATTTTAGTTAATTTTAATGAAAACACATTGATTTGTATCATTTGTATTGGAAGCAACATCTTTATACGTTTTTCTAGGGTCTAAAAAATACCAAACGTCGCTCTATGATTCGAAGTTAAAATCCTCAAATTTGGTATAATAATGACTTTTTCACGTTTTTCATGTAGTTTGATATTACGTAAATATATTCATTTTTAACAATATTTCGATACGTTTTCATGTAGTATCACAATATGTGCTTTGGCCTTCAAATCTCAGATTTGCGCATAATATTGCATTTTAAGCAAGTTTTCTTGCGTTTTGATTCGAACTAAAAATCATCGAATTCAGCAATATTTTGCCGTTTATCATCCCCTTTTCCTTTATGTGATATAAACAAAATATCATCGAATTAGGCAATATTTTGCTGTTTTTCCACGTTTTTGTGAATTTTCAGTTTATTGTTATTAATTCATTAAATATACGATAAAACTTATGCAAATACATAATTGATCAGAAAATAACCTTAAATACTTCATTTTCAATCACCTATTTGTTTCTCGTTAAAATACTGATTAATATATTGAAAAGGGGAGAAGTTCTGTTTTTATTGCATATAACGACGTTTCAGCCGGATTAGAACGGTTTTACGTGTACATCTTCCATCGGTAATATAAACCGAAAATCAGGAACATTTTAGTTAATTTTAATGAAAACACATTGATTTGTATCATTTGTATTGGAAGCAACATCTTTAAACGTTTTTCTAGGGTCTAAAAAATACCAAACGTCGCTCTATGATTCGAAGTTAAAATCCTTAAATTTGGTATAATAATGACTTTTTCACGTTTTTCATGTAGTTTGATATTACGTAAATATATTAATTTTTACCAATATTTCGATACGTTTTCATGTAGTATCACAATATGTGCTTTGGCCTTCAAATCTCAGATTTTCGCATAATATTGCATTTTAAGCAAGTTTTCTTGCATTTTGATTCGTACTAAAAATCATCGAATTCAGCAATATTTTGCCGTTTATCATCCCCTTTTCCTTTATGTGATATAAACAAAATATCATCGAATTAGGCAATATTTTGCTGTTTTTCCACGTTTTTGTGAATTTTCAGTTAATTGCTATTAATTCATTAAATATACGATAAAAATTATGCAAGCACATAATTGATTAGAAATTAACCTTAAACACATCATTTTCAATCAACTATTTGTTTCTCGTTAAAATACTGAGTAAGATATTGGAAATAGGAGAAGTTCTGTTTTTATTGCAAATATCGACATTTCAGCTGGATTAGAGCGGTTTTACGTGTACATCTTCCATCGGTAATATAAACGGAAAATCAGGAACATTTTAGTTAATTCTAATGAAAACACATTGATTTTTATCATTTGTATTTGAAACAACATTGTCATATGTCTTTTCTTGGATCTAAATAATACGAAACCTCGCTCTATGATTTGAAGTTAAAATCCTCATATATGGTAATATAGTGACTTTTTTCACGTTATTCATGTAGTGTGATTTTACGTATATATATTCGTTTTTTCCAATATTTCGATAATACGTCATGTTTTCTCACGATATGTGATTTGGCCTTCAAATCTCAGAATTTCGCAAATTTTGCATTTTTAAGCAAGTTTTCTTGCATTTTGTTTTGTAATAAAAATCATCGAATTTAGCAATATTTTGACCTTTATCATCCCCTTTTCCTTTATGTGATTTAAACAAAATATCATCGAATTAGGCCGTTTTTCCACGTTTTTGTGAATTTTCAGTTTATTGTTATTAATTCATTAAATATACGATAAAAATTATGCAAGCACATAATTAATTAGAAATTAACCTTAAACACTTCATTTTCCATCAACTATTTGTTTCTCGTTAAAATACTGAGTAAGATATTGGAAAGGGGAGAAGTTCTGTTTTTATTGCATATATCGACGTTTCAGCCGGATTAGAGCGGTTTTACGTGTACATCTTCCATCGGTAATATAAACGGAAAATCAGGAACATTTTAGTTAATTCTAATGAAAACACATTGATTTTTATCATTTGTATTTGAAACGACATTGTCATATGTCTTTTCTTGGATCTAAATAATACGAAACCTCGCTCTTTGATTTGAAGATAAAATCCTCAAATATGGTAATATAGTGACTTTTTTCACGTTTTTCATGTAGTGTGATCTTACTTATATATATTCGTTTTTACCAATATTTCGATACTACTTCATGTTTTCTCACGATATGTGATTTGGCCTTCAAATCTCAGAATTTCGCAAATTTTGCATTTTTAAGCAAGTTTTCCTGCATTTTGTTTTGTACTAAAAATCATCGAATTTACCAATATTTTGAAATTTATCATCCCCTTTTCCTTTATGTGATTTAAACAAAATATCATCGAATTAGGCCGTTTTTCCACGTTTTTGTGAATTTTCAGTTTATTGTTATTAATTCATTAAATATACGATAAAAATTATGCAAATACATAATTGATCAGAAAATAACCTTAAATACTTCATTTTCAATCACCTATTTGTTTCTCGTTAAAATACTGATTAATATATTGAAAAGGGGAGAAGTTCTGTTTTTATTGCACATAACGACGTTTCAGCCGGATTAGAACGGTTTTACGTGTACATCTTCCATTGGTAATATAAACCGAAAATCAGGAACATTTTAGTTAATTTTAATGAAAACACATTGATTTGTATCATTTGTATTGGAAGCAACATCTTTATACGTTTTTCTAGGGTCTAAAAAATACCAAACGTCGCTCTATGATTCGAAGTTAAAATCCTCAAATTTGGTATAATAATGACTTTTTCACGTTTTTCATGTAGTTTGATATTACGTAAATATATTCATTTTTACCAATATTTCGATACGTTTTCATGTAGTATCACAATATGTGCTTTGGCCTTCAAATCTCAGATTTTCGCATAATATTGCATTTTAAGCAAGTTTTCTTGCATTTTGATTCGTACTAAAAATCATCGAATTCAGCAATATTTTGCCGTTTATCATCCCCTTTTCCTTTATGTGATATAAACAAAATATCATCGAATTAGGCATTATTTTGCTGTTTTTCCACGTTTTTGTGAATTTTCAGTTTATTGCTATTAATTCATTAAATATACGATAAAAATTATGCAAGCACATAATTGATTAAAAATTAACCTTAAACACATCATTTTCAATCAACTATTTGTTTCTCGTTAAAATACTGAGTAAGATATTGGAAATAGGAGAAGTTCTGTTTTTATTGCATATATCGACATTTCAGCTGGATTAGAGCGGTTTTACGTGTACATCTTCCATCGGTAATATAAACGGAAAATCAGGAACATTTTAGTTAATTCTAATGAAAACACATTGATTTTTATCATTTGTATTTGAAACAACATTGTCATATGTCTTTTCTTGGATCTAAATAATACGAAACTTCGCTCTATGATTTGAAGTTAAAATCCTCAAATATGGTAATATAGTGACTTTTTCACGTTATTCATGTAGTGTGATTTTACGTATATATATTCGTTTTTACCAATATTTCGATAATACTTCATGTTTTCTCACGATATGTGATTTGGCCTTCAAATCTCAGAATTTCGCAAATTTTGCATTTTTAAGCAAGTTTTCTTGCATTTTGTTTTGTACTAAAAATCATCGAATTTAGCAATATTTTGACCTTTATCATCCCCTTTTCCTTTATGTGATTTAAACAAAATATCATCGAATTAGGCCGTTTTTCCACGTTTTTGTGAATTTTCAGTTTATTGTTATTAATTCATTAAATATACGATAAAAACAATGCAAACACATAATTGATCAGAAAATAACCGTAAATGCTTCATTTTCAATCATCTATTTGTTTCTCATTAAAATACTGAGTAAGATATTGAAAAGGCGAGAAGTTCTGTTTTTATTGCATATATCGACGTTTCAGCCGGATTAGAACGGTTTTATGTGTACATCTTCCATCGGTAATATAAACCGAAAATCAGGAACATTTTAGTTAATTTTAATGAAAACACATTGATTTTTATCATTTGTATTTTAAGCAATATCTTTATACGTCTTTTCTAGGGTCGAAAAAATACGAAACGTCGCTCTTTGATTCGATGTTCAAATCCTCAAATTTGGTATAATAATGACTTTTTTCACGTTTTTCATGTAGTTTGATATTACGTAAATATATTCATTTTTACCAATATTTCGATAATATTTCATTTAGTATCACGATATGTGATTTGGCCTTCATATCTCATATTTTCGCATAATATTGCATTTTAAGCAAGTTTTCTTGCATTTTGTTTCGTACTAAAATTCATCGAATTCAGCAATTTTTTGACGTTTATCATCCCCTTTTCCTTTATGTGATATAAACAAAATATCATCGAATTAGGCAATATTTTGCGGTTTTTCCACGTTTTTGTGAATTTTCAGTTTATTGCTATTAATTCATTAAATATACGATAAAAATGATGCAAACAAATAATTGATAAGAAATTAACCTTAAACACTTCATTTTCAATCAACTATTTGTTTTTCGTTAAAATACTGAGTAAGATATTGGAAAGGGGAGAAGTTCTGTTTTTATTGCATATATCGACGTTTCAGCCGGATTACAGCGGTTTTACGAGTACATCTTCCATCGGTAATATAAACGGAAAATCAGGAACATTTTAGTTAATTCTAATGAAAACACATAGATTTTTATCATTTGTATTTGAAACAACATTGTCATATGTCTTTTCTTGGATCTAAATAATACGAAACCTCGCTCTATGATTTGAAGTTAAAATCCTCAAATATGGTAATATAGTTACTTTTTTCACGTTATTTATGTAGTGTGATTTTACGTATATATATTCGTTTTGACCAATATTTCGATACTACTTCATGTTTTCTAACGATATGTGATTTGGCCTTCAAATCTCAGAATTTCGCAAATTTTGCATTTTTAAGCAAGTTTTCCTGCATTTTGTTTTGTACTAAAAATCATCGAATTTAGCAATATTTTGAAATTTATCATCCCCTTTTCCTTTAAGGGACTTAAACAAAATAACATCGAATTAGGCCGTTTTTCCACGTTTTTGTGAATTTTCAGTTTATTGTTATTAATTCATTAACTATACGATAAAAATTATGCAAACACATAATTGATCAGAAAATAACGTTAAATACTTCATTTTCAATCATCTATTTGTTTCTCGAGTAAGATACTGAGTACGATATTGAAAAGGGGAGAAGTTCTGTTTTTATTGCATATATCGACGTTTCAGCCGGATTAGAACGGTTTTACGTGTACATCTTCCATCGGTAATATAAACCGAAAATCAGGAACATTTTAGTTAATTTTATTGAAAACACATTGATTTGTATCATTTGTATTGGAAGCAACATCTTTATACGTTTTTTCTAGGGTCTAAAAAATACCAAACGTCGCTCTATGATTCGAAGTTAAAATCCTCAAATTTGGTATAATAATGACTTTTTTCACGTTTTTCATTTAGTTTGATATTACGTAAATATATTCATTTTTACCAATATTTCAAAACGTTTTCATGTAGTATCACAATATGTGCTTTGGCTTTCAAATCTCAGATTTTCGCATAATATTGCATTTTAAGTAAGTTTTCTTGCATTTTGTTTCGTACTAAAAATCATCGAATTCAGCAATATTTTGACGTTTATCATCCCCTTTTCCTTTATGTGATATAAACAAAATATCATCGAATTAGGCAATATTTTGCTGTTTTTCCACGTTTTTGTGAATTTTCAGTTTATTGCTATTAATTCATTAAATATACGATAAAAATTATGCAAGCACATAATTGATTAGAAATTAACCTTAAACACTTCATTTTCAATCAACAATTTGTTTCTCGTTAAAATACTGAGTAAGATATTGGAAAGGGGAGAAGTTCTGTTTATATTGTATATATCGACGTTCCAGCCGGATTAGAGCGGTTTTATGTGTACATCTTCCATCGGTAATATAAACGGAAAATCTGAAACATTTTAGTTAATTCTAATGAAAACACATTGATTTTTATAATTTGTATTTGAAACAACATTGTCATATGTCTTTTCTTGGATCTAAATAATACGAAACATCGCTCTATGATTTGAAGTTAAAATCTTCAAATATGGTAATATAGTGACTTTTTCACGTTATTCATGTAGTGTGATTTTACGTATATATATTCGTTTTTTCCAATATTTCGATACTACTTCATGTTTTCTGACGATATGTGATTTGGCCTTCAAATCTTAAATTTCTCAAATTTTGTATTTTTAAGCAAGTTTTCTTGCATTTTGTTTTGTACTAAAAATCATCGAATTTAGCAATATTTTGACCTTTATCATTCTCTTTTCCTTTATGTGATTTAAACAAAATATCATCGAATTAGGCAATATTTTGCCGTTTTTCCACGTTTTTGTTAATTTTCAGTTTATTGTTAATAATTCATTAAATATACGATAAAAATTATGCAAACACATAATTGATCAGAAAATAACCTTAAATATTTAATTTACAATCACCTATTTTTTTCTCGTTAAAATACTGAGTAAGATATTGAAAAGGGGAGAAGTTCTGTTTTTATTGCATATATCGACGTTTCAGCCGGATTAGAACGGTTTTACGTGTACATCTTCCATCGGTAATATAAACGGAAAATCAGGAACATTTTAGTTAATTTTAATGAAAACACATTGATTTGTATCATTTGTATTGGAAGCAACATCTTTATACGTTTTTTCTAGGGTCTAAAAAATACCAAACGTCGCTCTATGATTCGAAGTTAAAATCCTCAAATTTGGTATAATAATGACTTTTTTCACGTTTTTCATGTAGTTTGATATTACGTAAATATATTCATTTTTACCAATATTTCGAAAGGTTTTATGTAGTATCACAATATGTGCTTTGGCCTTCAAATCTCAGATTTTCGCATAATATTGCATTTTAAGCAAGTTTTCTTGCATTTTGTTTCGTACTAAAAATCATCGAATTCAGCAATATTTTGACGTTTATCATCCCCTTTTCCTTTATGTGATATAAACAAAATATCATCGAATTAGGCAATATTTTTCTGTTTTTCACGTTTTTGTGAATTTTCAGTTTATTGCTATTAATTCATTAAATGTACGATAAAAATTATGCAAGCACATAATTGATTAGAAATTAACCTTAAACACATCATTTTCAATCAACTATTTGTTTCTCGTTAAACTACTGAGTAAGGGAGCCGGTCGGCCGAGCGGACAGCACGCGGGACTTGTGATCCTGTGTTCCTGGGTTCGATGCCAGGCGCCGGCGAGAAACAATGGGCAGAGTTTCTTTCACCCTATGCCCCTGTTACCTAGCAGTAAAATAGGTACCTGGGTGTTAGTCAGCTGTCACGGGCTGCATCCTGGGGGTGGAGGCCAGGTCGAAAACCGGGCCGCGGGGACACTAAAAAGCCCCGAAATCATCTCAAGATAACCTCAAGATAAGATATTGGAAATGGGAGAAGTTCTGTTTTTATTGCATATATCGACATTTCAGCCGGATTAGAGCGGTTTTACGTGTACATCTTCCATCGGTAATATAAACGGAAAATCATGAACATTTTAGTTAATTCTAATGAAAACACATTGATTTTTATCATTTGAATTTGAAACAACATTGTCATATGTCTTTTCTTGGATCTAAATAATACGGAACCTCGCTCTATGATTTGAAGTTAAATTCCTCATATATGGTAATATAGTGACTTTTTTCACGTTATTCATGTAGTGTGATTTTACGTATATATATTCGTTTTTTCCAATATTTCGATTATACTTCATGTTTTCTCACGATATGTGATTTGGCCTTCAAATCTCAGAATTTCGCAAATTTTGCATTTTTAAGCAAGTTTTCTTGCATTTTGTTTTGTACTAAAAATCATCGAATTTAGCAATATTTTGACCTTTATTATCCCCTTTTCCTTTATGTGATTTAAACAAAATATCATCGAATTAGGCCGTTTTTCCACGTTTTTGTGAATTTTCAGTTTATTGTTATTAATTCATTAAATATACGATAAAAACAATGCAAACACATAATTGATCAGAAAATAACCTTAAATGCTTCATTTTCAATCATCTATTTGTTTCTCATTAAAATACTGAGTAAGATATTCAAAAGGCGAGAAGTTCTGTTTTTATTGCATATATCGACGTTTCAGCCGGATTAGAACGGTTTTATGTGTACATCTTCCATCGGTAATATAAACCGAAAATCAGGAACATTTTAGTTAATTTTAATGAAAACACATTGATTTTTATCATTTGTATTTTAAGCAATATCTTTATACGTCTTTTCTAGGGTCGAAAAAATACGAAACGTCGCTCTTTGATTCGAAGTTCAAATCCTCAAATTTGGTATAATAATGAATTTTTTCACGTTTTTCATGTAGTTTGATATTACGTAAATATATTCATTTTTACCAATATTTCGATAATATTTCATTTAGTATCACGATATGTGATTTGGCCTTCATATCTCATATTTTCGCATAATATTGCATTTTAAGCAAGTTTTCTTGCATTTTGTTTCGTACTAAAATTCATCGAATTCAGCAATTTTTTGACGTTTATCATCCCCTTTTCCTTTATGTGATATAAACAAAATATCGTCGAATTAGGCAATATTTTGCGGTTTTTCCAAGTTTTTGTGAATTTTCAGTTTATTGCTATTAATTCATTAAATATACGATAAAAATTATGCAAGCACATAATTGATTAGAAATTAACCTTAAACACTTCATTTTCAATCAACAATTTGTTTCTCGTTAAAATACTGAGTAAGATATTGGAAAGGGGAGAAGTTCTGTTTATATTGTATATATCGACGTTCCAGCCGGATTAGAGCGGTTTTATGTGTACATCTTCCATCGGTAATATAAACGGAAAATCTGAAACATTTTAGTTAATTCTAATGAAAACACATTGATTTTTATAATTTGTATTTGAAACAACATTGTCATATGTCTTTTCTTGGATCTAAATAATACGAAACATCGCTCTATGATTTGAAGTTAAAATCTTCAAATATGGTAATATAGTGACTTTTTCACGTTATTCATGTAGTGTGATTTTACGTATATATATTCGTTTTTTCCAATATTTCGATACTACTTCATGTTTTCTGACGATATGTGATTTGGCCTTCAAATCTCAGAATTTCGCAAATTTTGTATTTTTAAGCAAGTTTTCTGGCATTTTGTTTTGTACTAAAAATCATCGAATTTAGCAATATTTTGACCTTTATCATTCTCTTTTCCTTTATGTGATGTAAACAAAATATCATCGAATTAGACAATATTTTGCCGTTTTTACACGTTTTTGTTAATTTTCAGTTTATTGTTATTAATTCATTAAATATACGATAAAAATTATGCAGAGGCTTAAGAGAGTGATGCAGAGGCTTAAGAGAGGGATGCAGAGGCTGAAGAGAGAGATGCAGAGGCTCAAGAGAGGGATTCAGGGGCTCAAGAAAGGAATGCAGAGGCTCAAGAGAGGGATGCAGGTGCTCAAGAGAGGGATGCAGAGGCTCAAGAGAGGGATGCAGAGGTTGAAGAGAGAGATGCAGAGGCTCAAGAGAGGGATGCAGAGGCTGAAGAGAGAGATGCAGAGGCTCAAGAGAGGGATTCAGGGGCTCAAGAGAGGGATGCAGAGGCTCAAGAGAGGGATGCAGGTGCTCACGAGAGGGATGCAGAGGCTCAAGAGAGGGATGCAGAGGTTTAAGAGAGTGATGCAAAGGCTCAGGAGAGGGATGCAGAGGCTCATGAGAGGGATGCAGGAGTTCAAGAGAGTGATGCTAAGGCTCAAGAAAGGGATGCAGAGGCTTAAGAAAGTGATGCAGAGGCTCAAAAAAGAGATTCAGACTCTGCATCACTCTCTTGAGCCTCTGCATCCCTCCCTTAATCTTCAGCAACACTCTCTTCAGCCTCTGCATCACTCTCTTAAGCCTCTGCTTCCCTCTCATGATCCTCTGCATCACTCTCTTGATCCTCTGTATCACTCTCTTGAGTCTCTGCATCACTCTCTTGAGTCTCTGCATCACTCTCCAGAGCCTCTACATCACTCTCTTAATCTTCTACATCACTCGCTTCAGCCTCTGCATCTCTCTTAAGGTGGCATATCAATGTAAAATTAAAAGTTGTTCAATTTGCTTATAAATTTTTTTGTGTAATGGGTATAGAACGGGCTGCAGCTGGTCCAAGTTTTATCATCACACCCTAAACAGAAAAGGAGAAAAAAAATAAACAACGAATTATGCAACGAATTTTCAAATAGTTTCAGGGAACACATGTGTCAATTAAAATCATTTCTATAACAATCAGATATTAAACTAAGCACATTCTAGTGATCAGTTTTATCAAAAAAGTGTTTAGTGCAATAATATAATTTTTCAAAGTTACCCTTCTAAAAAAATATGCAATATATGATATTTATAAATTTTTATAAAATCAACAAATAGACTTTTGACTAAATTGTCTACTAGATTCTGTAGAAGCACAAACGCTACATATAAGGTGTAATTTGCATGTAAATTGATTAATAAATGAAAGCTCTGAAGTAATTTGAAGGAGTAAATTACTTTCCAGAGTAAAATAAAGATCCAAGTTCGGCCACCTGTAGCTGAGCTTGACTTCAACAGATTTCGTTCATAATTGGCACCCTTGCAGATAGGCATCCATTGAGCAAGGTGTGCAAGTTTCATGCAAATCCCTTGATAACAAACGAGAAAAAAATATTGTCCAAAAAAAAAAAGAAAAGAAAAAAGAAAAAAAAAATTAAATATAAATATATTGCACATACATATTACAATTATTACAAGAGTTTGTGCTTCTACAGCACATAGTAGACATTTTAGTTGACACATGTGTTCCCTGAGATTATTTGAGAATGTTGAACATTCGTTGCATAATACGTTGTGTATTTTTTTTTCTCCTTTTCTGTTTAGGGTGTGATAGTGAAACTTGGACCAGTTGCAGCCTTTTCTATACCCATTTCATAAAAAAAATTATTAGCAAATTGAACAACTTTTAATTTATAACGATTTAGAATGATATGCCCCCTTAAGCCTCTGCATCCCTCCGTTGATCCTCTGCATCACTCTCTTGAGCCTCTGCATCATTTTCATGAGCCTCTGCATCCCTCTCTTAAGCCTCTTCATAGTTCTCTTGAGCCTCTGCATCACTCTCTTGAACCCCTACATCACTCCCTTAAGCCTCTGCATCTCTCTCTTCAGCCTCTGCATCACTCTCTGGAGCCTCAGCATCCCTCTCTGGAGCCTCAGCATCCCTCTCTTGAGCCTCTGCAGCACTCTCTCGAGCCTCTTCTTCATTCTCTTGAGCCTCTGCATTCCTCTCTTAATCCTCTGCATCACTCTCTTTAGCCTTTGAATCCCTCTCTTAAGCCTCTGCATCACTCTCATGAGCCTCTGCATCATTCTCTTGTACTCCTGCATCACTCTCAAGAGCCTCTGCATCCCTCACTTGGGCCTCTGCATCCCTCTCCTGAGCCTCTGCATCACTCTCGTAAGCCTCTGAATCACTCTCCTGAGCCTTTGCATCACTCTCTTGAGGCCCTGCATCCCTCAAGAGAGAGATGCAGGAGTTAAAGAGAGTAATGCAGAGGCTCAACAGAGTGATGCAGAGGATCAAGAGAGGGAAGCAGAGGCTAAGGAGAGTGATGCAGAGGCTGAAGAGAGTGATGCAGAGGCTCTAGAGAGTGATGCAGAGGCTCAAGAGAGTGATGCAGAGGCTGAGGAGAGTGATGCAGAGGATAAAGAGAGTAATACAGAGGCTCGAGAGAGTGATTCAGAGGCTTGCGAGAGTGATGCAGAAGCTGAAGAGAGTGTTGCAGAGGCTCAAGAGAGGGATGAAGAGGATGAAGAGAGTGATGCAGAGCCTAAAGAGAGGGATGCAGAGGCTCAAGAGAGTGATGCAGAGGCTTAAGAGAGTGAGGCAGAGGCTTAGGAGAGGGATGCAGAGGCTCAAGAGAGTGATGCAGAGGCTTAAGAGGGTGATGCAGAGGCTCAAGAGAGTGATGCAGAGGCTTGAGAGAATGCAAGAGTTCAAGAGAGGGATGCAGAGGTTCAAGAGAATGATTCAAAGGCCTACGAGAGTGATGCAGAGTCTTAAGAGAGTGATGCACAGGCTTAAGAGATGGATGCAGAGGCTCAAGAGAGTGATTCAGAGGCTTAAGAGAGTGATACAGAGGTTAACGAGAGTGATGCAGAAGTTAACGAGAGTGATGCAGAGGCTTAAAAGAGGGATGCGGAGGATCAAGAGAGGGATGCAGAGGCCCAAGAGAGGGATGCACAGGCTCAAGAGAGGGATGCAGAGGCTCAAATGAGGGATGCAGAGGCACAAGAGAGGGATGCAGAGGCTCTTGAGAGTAATGCAGAGGCTCAAGAGAGGGATGCAGAGGCTTAAGAGAGTGATGCAAAGGCTCAAGACAGGGATGCAGAGGCTCATGAGAGAGATGTAGGAGTTCAAGAGAGGGATGCAGAGGCTCACGAGAGTGATGCAGAGGATCAAGAGCGGAAAGTAGAGGTTTAAGAGAGTGATGCAGAGGCTGAAGAGAGTGATGCCGAGGCTCTAGAGAGTGGTACAGAGGTTCAAGAGAGTGATGCAGAGGCTCAAGAGAGTGATGCAGAGGATCAAGAGAGTGATGCAGAGGCTCAACAGAATGATTCAGAGGCTTACAAGAGTGATGCAGAGGCTTAAGAGAGTGATGCAGAGGATTACGAGAGTGATGCAGAGGCTTAAGAGAGTGATGCAGAGGCTCATGAGAGTGATGCAGAGGATCAAGAGAGGGAAGCAGAGGCATAAGAGAGTGATGCAGAGGCTCAAGAGAGTGATGCAAAGGATCAAGAGAGGGATGCATAGGCTTATGAGAGTGATGCAAAGGCTCAAGAGAAGGATGCAAGAGTTCAAGAGAGGGATGCAGAGGTTCAAGAGAATGATTCAAAGGCCTACGAGAGTGATGCAGAGTCTTAAGAGAGTGATGCACAGGCTTAAGAGATGGATGCAGAGGCTCAAGCGAGGGATGCAGAGGCTCAAGAGAGGGATTCAGGGGCACAAGAGAGGGATGCAGAGGCTCAAGAGAGGGATGTAGGTGCTCAAGAGAGGGATGCAGAGGCTCAAGAGAGGGATGCAGAGGCTGAAGAGAGAAATGCAGAGGCTCACGAGAGGGATTCAGGGGCTCAAGAGAGGGATGCAGAGGCTCAAGAGAGGGATGCAGGTGCTCAAGAGAGGGATGCAGAGGCTCAAGAGAGGGATGCAGAGCTTGAAGAGAGAGATGCAGAGGCTCAAGAGAGGAATGCAGAGGCTCAAGAGAGAGATGCTGAGGCTTAAGAGAATGATGCAGAGGTTCAAGAGAGTGATGCAGAGGCACAACAGAATTATATAGAGGCTTAAGAGAGGGATGCAGAGGCTCAGGAGAATGATGCAGGGGTTCAAGAGAGTGATGCAGAGGCTTAAGAGAGGGATGCAGAGGCTCAAAAAAGGGACGCAGAGGCTCAAGAGAGGGATGCAGAGGCTCAAGAGAGTGATGCAAAGGCTCAAGAGAGTGATGCAGAGGTTTAAGAGAGGGATGCAGAGGCTGAAGAGAGGGATGTAGAAGCTCAAGAGACGAATGCAGAGGCTGAAGAGAGAGATGCAGAGGCTTAAGAGAGTGATGCAGAGGTTCAAGAGAGTGATGCAGAAGCACAAGGGAATGATGTAGAGGCTTAAGAGAGGGATGCAGAGGCTCAAGAGAATAATGCAGGGGCTCAAGAGAGTGATGCAGAGGCTTAAGAGAGGGATGCAGAGGATAAAGGGAGTGATGCAGAGGCTTAAGAGAGGGATGCAGAGGCTGAAGAGAATGATGCAGAGGCATAAGAGAGGGATGCAGAGGCTCAAGAGAGTGATGGAGAGGCTCAAGAGAGTGATGCAGAGGCTCAACAAAGTGATTCAGATGCTTACGAGAGTGATGCAGAGGCTTAAGAGAGTGATGCAGAGGCTTAAGAGAGGGATGCAGAGGCTCAAGAGAGGGATGCAGAGGCTCAAGAGAGGGATGCAGAGGCTTAAGAGAGTGATGTAAAGGCTCAAGAGAGTGATGCAGAGGCACAAGAGAATGATGTAGAGGCTTAAGAGAGGGATGCAGAGGCTCAAGAGAATGATGCAGGGGCTCAAAAGAGTGATGCAGATGCTTAAGAGAGGGATGCAGATGCTCAAGAGAGGGATGCAGAGGCTCAAGAGAGAGATGCAGAAGCTCAAGAGAGTGATGCAGAGGCTTAAGAGAGGAATGCAGAGGCTCAAGAGAGGGATGTAGAGGCTCAAGAGAGGGATGCAGGGGCTCAAGAGAGGGATGCAGAGGCTGAAGAGAGAGATGCAGAGGCTTAAGAGAGTGATGCAGAGGCTCAACAGAGTGATTCAGATTCTTATGAGAGTGATGCAGAGGCATAAGAGAGTGATGATGAGGCTTAAGAGAGGGATGCAGAGACTCAAGAGAGGGATGCAGAGGCTCAAGAGAGGGATGCAGAGGCTCAAGTGAGGGAAGCAGAGGCACAAGAGAGGGATGCAGAGGCTCTTGAGAGTGATGTAGAGGCTCAAGAGTGGGATGCAGAGGCTTAAGAGAGTGATGCAAAGGTTCAAGTGCGGGATGCAGAGGCTCATGAGAGGGATGCAGGAGTTCAAGAGAGTTATGCAGAGGCTCAAGAGAGGGATGCAGAGGCTCAAGTGAGGGATGAAGAGGCACATGAGAGGGATGCAGATGCTCTTGGGAGTGATGCAGAGGCTCAAGAGAGGGATGCAGAGGCTCAAGAGAGTGATTCAGAGGCATAAGAGAGTGATGCAAAGGCTTAAGAGAGTGATGCAGAGGCTTAAAAGAGGGATGCAGAGGCTCAAGAGAGGGATGCAGAGGCCCAAGAGAGGGATGCAGAGGCTCACGAGAGGGATGCAGAGCCTCAAGTGAGGGATGCAGAGGCACAAGAGAAAGATGCAGAGGCTCTTGAGAGTGATGCAGAGGCTCAAGAGAGGGATGCAGAGGTTTAAGAGAGTGATGCAGAGGCTCAAGAGAGGGATGCAGAGGCTCATGAGAGAGATGTAGGAGTTCAAGAGAGGGATGCAGAGGCTCAAGAGAGTGATGCAGAGGATCAAGAGAGTGATCCAGAGGCTCAAGGGAGTGATGCAGAGGATCAAAAGAGGGAAGCAGAGGCTTAAGAGAGTGATGCAGAGGCTGAAGAGAGTGATGCCGAGGCTCTAGAGAGTGATACAGAGGCTCTAGAGAGTGATGCAGAGGCTTAAGAGAGGGATGCAGAGGCTCAAGAGAGGGATGCAGAGGCTCTTGAGAGTGACGCAGAGGTTCAAGAGAGTGATTCAGAGGCTTACGAGAGTGATGCAGAGGCTTAAGAGAGTGATTCAGAGGCTTAAGAGAGGGATGCAGAGGCTCAAGCGAGGGATGCAGAGGCTCAAGAGAGGGATGCAGGGGCTCAAGAGAGGGATGCAGGGGTTCAAGAGAAAGATGCAGAGGCCAAGAGAGGGATGCAGGGGCTCAAGAGAAAAATGCAGAGGCTCAAGAGAGGGATGCAGAGGCTCGATAGAGTGATTCAGAGACCTACGAGTGTGATGCAGAGGCTCGAGAGAGTTATGCAGAGGCCTCAAGAGAAGGATTCAAAGGCTTAAGAGAGTGATGCAGAGGCTGAAGAAAGTGTTGCAGAGGCTCAAGAGAGGGATGAAGAGACTGAAGAAAGTGATGCAGAGGCTCAAGAGAGGGATACAGAGGTCAAAACGAATATATATACGTAAAATCACACTACATGAATAACGTGAAAAAAGTCACTATATTACCATATTTGAGGATTTTAATTTCAAATCATAGAGCGAGGTTTCGTATTATTTAGATCCAAGAAAAGACATATGACAATGTTGTTTCAAATATAAATGATAAAAATCAATGTGTTTTCATTAGAATTAACTAAAATGTTCCTGATTTTCCGTTCATATTACCGATGGAAGATGTACACGTAAAACCGCTCTAATCCGGCTGAAACGTCGATATATGCAATAAAAACAGAACTTCTCCCCTTTCCAATATCTTACTCAGTATTTTAAAGAAAAACAAATAGTTGATTGAAAATGACGTGTTTAAGGTTAATTTCTCATCAATTATTTGTTTGCATCATTTTTATCGTATATTTAATGAATTAATAGCAATAAACTGAAAATTCACAAAACGTTGAAAACAGCAAAATATTGCCTAATTCGATGATATTTTGTTTATATCACATATATCACATAAAGGAAAAGGTGATGATAAACGTCAAAATATTGCTGAATTCGATGATTTTTTGTACGAAACAAAATGCAAGAAAACTTGCTTAAAATGCAATATTATGCAAAAATCTGAGATTTGAAGGCCAAATCACATATCGTGATACTACATGAAATAGTATCGAAATATTGGTAAAAATAAATATATTTACGTAATATCAAACTACATGAAAAACGTGAAAAAAGTCATTATTATACCAAATTTGAGGATTTTAACTTCGAATCATAGAGCGACGTTTCGTGTTTTTTAGACCCTTGAAAAGACGTATAAAGATGTTGCTTCCAATACAAATGATAAAAATCAATGTGTTTTCAATAAAATTAACTAAAATGTTCCTGATTTTCAGTTTATATTACCGATGGAAGATGTACACGTAAAACCGTTCTAATCCGGCTGAAACGTCGATATATGCAATAAAAACATAACTTCTCCACTTTTCAATATCTTACTCAGTATTTTAACGAGAAACAATTGGATGATTGAAAATGATGTATTTAACCTTATTTTCTGATCAATTATGTGATGCATAATTTTTATCGTATATTTAATGAATTAATAACAATAAACTGAAAATTCACAAAAAACGTGGAAAACGGCAAAATATTGCCTAATTCGATGATATTTTGTTTAAATCACATAAAGGAAAAGAGAATGATAAAGGTCAAAATATTGCTAAATTCGATGATTTTTAGTACAAAACAAAATGCCTTCCAAGAGCCTCTACATCCCTCTCATGTGCCACTGCATCCCTCACTTGAGCCTCTGCATCCTTCTCTTGAGCCTCTGCATCCCTCTCTTGGGCCTCTGCATCCCTCTCTTGAGCCTCTGCATCCCTCTCTTAAGCCTCTGCATCACTCTCTTAAACCTCTGCGTTACTCTCTTGAGCCTCTGCATCCCTCTCCTAAGCCTCTGCCTCACTCTCTTAAGCCTCTGTTTCGATACTACTTCATGTTTTCTCACGATATGTGATTTGGCCTTCAAATCTCAGAATTTCGCAAATTTTGCATTTTTAAGCAAGTTTTCCTGCATTTTGTTTTGTACTAAAAATCATCGAATTTACCAATATTTTGAAATTTATCATCCCCTTTTCCTTTATGTCATTTAAACAAAATATCATCGAATTAGGCCGTTTTTCCACGTTTTTGTGAATTTTCAGTTTATTGTTATTAATTCATTAAATATACGATAAAAATTATGCAAACACATAATTGATCAGAAAATAACCTTAAATACTTCATTTTCAATCACCTATTTGTTTCTCGTTAAAATACTGAGTAAGATATTGAAAGGGGAGAAGTTCTGTTTTATTGCATATATCGACGTTTCAGCCGGATTAGAGCGGTTTTATGTATACATCTTCCATCGGTAATATAAACGGAAAATCTGAAACATTTTAGTTAATTCTAATGAAAACACATTGATTTTTATCATTGTATTTGAAACAACATTGTCATATGTCTTTTCTTGGATCTAAATAATACGAAACATCGCTCTATGATTTGAAGTTAAAATCCTCAAATATGGTAATATAGTGACTTTTTCACGTTATTCATGTAGTGTGATTTTACGTATATATATTCGTTTTTACCAATATTTCGATACTACTTCATGTTTCTCACGATATGTGATTTGGCCTTCAAATCTTAAATTTCTCAAATTTTGTATTTTTAAGCAAGTTTTCTTGCATTTTGTTTTGTACTAAAAATCATCGAATTTAGCAATATTTTGACCTTTATCATTCTCTTTTCCTTTATGTGATTTAAACAAAATATCATCGAATTAGGCAATATTTTGCCGTTTTTCCACGTTTTTGTTAATTTTCAGTTTATTGTTAATAATTCATTAAATATACGATAAAAATTATGCAAATACATAATTGATCAGAAAATAACCTTAAATACTTAATTTTCAATTACCTATTTGTTTTTCGTTAAAATACTGAGTAAGATATTGAAAAGGGGAGAAGTTCTGTTTTTATTGCATATACCGACGTTTCAGCCGGATTAGAACGGTTTTACGTGTACATCTTCCATCGGTAATATAAACCGAAAATCAGGAACATTTTAGTTAATTTTAATGAAAACACATTGATTTGTATCATTTGTATTGGAAGCAACATCTTTATACGTTTTTTCTAGGGTCTAAAAAATACCAAACGTCGCTCTATGATTCGAAGTTAAAATCCTCAAATTTGGTATAATAATGAATTTTTTCACGTTTTTCATGTAGTTTGATATTACGTAAATATATTCATTTTTACCAATATTACAAAACGTTTTCATGTAGTATCACAATATGTGCTTTGGCCTTCAAATCTCAGATTTTCGCATAATATTGCATTTTAAGCAAGTTTTCTTGCATTTTGTTTCGTACTAAAAATCATCGAATTCAGCAATATTTTGACGTTTATCATCCCTTTTCCTTTATGTGATATAAACAAAATATCATCGAATTAGGCAATATTTTGCTGTTTTTCCACGTTTTTGTGAATTTTCAGTTTATTGATTTTAATTCATTAAATATACGATAAAAATTATGCAAACAAATAATTGATAAGAAATTAACCTTAAACACTTCATTTTCAATCAACTATTTGTTTTTCGTTAAAATACTGAATAAGATATTGGAAAGGGGAGAAGTTCTGTTTTTATTGCATATATCGACGTTTCAGCCTGATTTGAGCGGTTTTACGTGTACATCTTCCATCGGTAATATAAACGAAAATCAGGAACATTTTAGTTAATTCTAATGAAAACACATTGATTTTTATCATTTGTATTTGAAACAACATTGTCATATGTCTTTTCTTGGATCTAAATAATACGAAACCTCGCTCTATGATTTGAAGTTAAAATCCTCAAATATGGTAATATAGTGACTTTTTTCACGTTATTCATGTAGCGTGATTATACGTATATATATTCGTTTTGACCAATATTTCGATACTACTTCATGTTTTCTCACGATATGTGATTTGGCCTTCAAATCTCAGAATTTCGCAAATTTTGCATTTTTAAGCAAGTTTTCCTGCATTTTGTTTTGTACTAAAAATCATCGAATTTACCAATATTTTGAAATTTATCATCCCTTTTCCTTTATGTGATTTAAACAAAATATCATCGAATTAGGCCGTTTTTCCACGTTTTTGTGAATTTTCAGTTTATTGTTATTAATTCATTAAATATACGATAAAAATTATGCAAACACATAATTGATCAAAAAATAACCTTAAATACTTCATTTTCAATCATCTATTTGTTTCTCGAGTAAGATACTGAGTAAGATATTGGAAAGGGGAGAAGTTCTGTTTTTATTGCATATATCGACGTTTAAGCCGGATTAGAGCGGTTTTATGTGTACATCTTCCATCGGTAATATAAACGGAAAATCTGAAACATTTTAGTTAATTCTAATGAAAACACATTGATTTTTATCATTTGTATTTGAAACAACATTGTCATATGTCTTTTCTTGGATCTAAATAATACGAAACATCGCTCTATGATTTGAAGTTAAAATCCTCAAATATGGTAATATAGTGACTTATTTCACGTTATTCATGTAGTGTGATTTTACGTATATATATTCGTTTTGACCAATATTTCGATACTACTTCATGTTTTCTCACGATATGTGATTTGGCCTTCAAATCTCAGAATTTCGCAAATTTTGCATTTTAAGCAAGTTTTCTTGCATTTTGTTTTGTACTAAAAATCATCGAATTTAGCAATATTTTGACCTTTATCATCCCCTTTTCCTTTATGTGATTTAAACAAAATATCATCGAATTAGGCCGTTTTTCCACGTTTTTGTGAATTTTCAGTTTATTGTTTTAATTCATTAAATATACGATAAAAATTATGCAACACATAATTGATCAGAAAATAACCTTAAATACTTCATTTTCAATCACTATTTGTTTCTCGTTAAAATACTGAGTAAGATATTGAAAAGGGGAGAAGTTCTGTTTTTATTGCATATATCGACGTTTCAGCCGGATTAGAACGGTTTTACGTGTACATCTTCCATCGGTAATATAAACCGAAAATCAGAACATTTTAGTTAATTTTAATGAAAACACATTGATTTGTATCATTTGTATTGGAAGCAACATCTTTATACGTTTTTTCTAGGGTCTAAAAAATACCAAACGTCGCTCTATGATTCGAAGTTAAAATCCTCAAATTTGGTATAATAATGACTTTTTTCACGTTTTTCATGTAGTTTGATATTACGTAAATATATCATTTTTACCAATATTTCGATACGTTTTCATGTAGTATCACAATATGTGCTTTGGCTTCAAATCTCAGATTTTCGCAATAATATTGCATTTTAAGCAAGTTTTCTTGCATTTTGTCGTACTAAAAATCATCGAATTCAGCAATATTTTGACGTTTATCATCCCCTTTTCCTTTATGTGATATAAACAAAATATCATCGAATTAGGCAATATTTTGTGTTTTTCCACGTTTTTGTGAATTTTCAGTTTATTGTATTAATTCATTAAATATACGATAAAAATTATGCAAGCACATAATTGATAGAAATTAACCTTAAACACTTCATTTTCAATCAACTATTTGTTTCTCGTTAAAATACTGAGTAAGATATTGGAAAGGGAGAAGTTCTGTTTTTATTGCATATATCGACGTTTCAGCTGGATTAGAGCGGTTTTACGTGTACATCTTCCATCGGTAATATAAACGGAAAATCAGGAACATTTTAGTTAATTCTAATGAAAACACATTGATTTTTATCATTTGTATTTGAAACAACATTGTCATATGTCTTTTCTTGGATCTAAATAATACGAAACCTCGCTCTATGATTTGAAGTTAAAATCCTCAAATATGGTAATATAGTGACTTTTTTCACGTTATTCATGTAGTGATTTACGTATATATATTCGTTTTGACCAATATTTCGATACTACTTCATGTTTTCTCACGATATGTGATTTGGCCTTCAAATCTCAGAATTTCGCAAATTTTGCATTTTTAAGCAAGTTTTCTTGCATTTTGTTTGTACTAAAAACATCGAATTTAGCAATATTTTGAAATTTATCATCCCCTTTTCCTTTATGTGATTTAAACAAAATATCATCGAATTAGGCCGTTTTTCCACGTTTTTGTGAATTTTCAGTTTATTGTTATTAATTCATTAAATATACGATAAAAATTATGCAAACACATAATTGATCAGAAAATAACCTTAAATACTTCATTTTCAATCATCTATTTGTTTCTCGAGTAAGATACTGAGTAAGATATTGGAAAGGGGAGAAGTTCTGTTTTTATTGCATTATCGACGTTTCAGCCGGATTAGAACGGTTTTACGTGTACATCTTCCATCGGTAATATAAACAGAAAATCAGAACATTTTAGTTAATTTTAATGAAAACACATTGATTTTATCATTTGTATTGGAAGCAACATCTTTATACGTCTTTTCTAGGGTCTAAAAAATACGAAACGTCGCTCTATGATTCGAAGTTAAAATCCTCAAATTTGGTATAATAATGACTTTTTTCACGTTTTTCATGTAGTTTGATATTACGTAAATATATTCATTTTTACCAATATTTCGATAATATTTCATGTAGTATCACGATATGTGATTTGGCCTTCATCTCAGATTTTCGCATAATATTGCATTTTAAGCAAGTTTTCTTGCATTTTGTTTCGTACTAAAAATCATCGAATTCAGCAATATTTTGACGTTTATCATCCCCTTTTCCTTTATGTGATATAAACAAAATATCATCGAATTAGGCAATATTTTGCTGTTTTTCCACGTTTTTGTGAATTTTCAGTTTATTGCTATTAATTCATTAAATATACGATAAAAATGATGCAAACAAATAATTGATAAAAATTAACCTTAAACACTTCATTTTCAATCAACTATTTGTTTCTCGTTAAAATACTGAGTAAGATATTGGAAAGGGGAGAAGTTCTGTTTTTATTGCATATGTCGACGTTTCAGCCGGATTACAGCGATTTTACGTGTACATCTTCCATCGGTGTCACTATTGCATCACTCTCTTGAGCCTAAATAATATCCCAAAATATCCCAAACATCCCAAATTCGACCCTTGAAGCATATTTTGGAGCCAAATTCTGGCTCTCTGCACGTATTCTCAGTTTGAAATTACGAATTTTATACCGAAAATACGCCAATTACTGAGAGCAGCGATGGGTCACATTTTGCCCAAACCTCCCGAAGTTTTCAAAATATCCCAAACATCCCAAATTCGACCCTTGAACCATATTTTGGAGCCAAATTCTGGCTCTCTGCACGTATTCTCAGTTGAAATTACGAATTTCTAAACCGAAAATATGCCAATTACTGAGAGCAGCGATGGGTCATATTTAGCCCAAACCCTCCCTGCAGATTTCAAAATAATTTAAACATCACAAATTCGACGCTTGAGCCATATTTTGGAGCCAAATTCTGGCTTTCTGTACGTATTCGCAGTTTGAAATTAGGACTTTTTATACCAAAATACGCAAGTTGCTGAGAGCGGCGGTGTGTCACATTTTGCCCAATCTCCCCTGCAGTTTTAACACTCAAGAGTGTTATGCAGAGCTCAAGAGAGTGATGCAGAGGTTTACGAGAGTGATGCAGAGGCTCAAGAGAGTGATGCAGAGGCTCAAAAGAGTGTTGCAGAGGCTCAAGAGTGTGATGCAGAGGCTCAAGAGAGTGATGCAGAGGCCCAAGAGAGTGATGCAGAGGCTAAAGTGAGTGATGCAGAGCTTCAGAGAGTGATGCAGAGGCTTAGGAGAATGATGCAGAGGCTAAAGAGAGGGATGCAGAGGCTGAAGAGAGAGATGCAGAGGCTCATGAGAGTGATTCAGAGGTTTACGAGAATGATGCAGAGGTTTAAGTGAGTGATGCAAAGCGTTAAGAGAGGGGATGCAGAGA